>NC_079234.1:3726391-4347456 GCF_028502605.1 Trichoderma breve | reverse complement strand
TTGGAGGCGGGTGTCGCATTTGGAACTTGCTGTCTGGGATCAGAATACGTCTTGGGCTCTGGAGCGTTGCCGGGTGGTGTCAGAGGCCCTTGTGAGGGTGTGCTCAATCCTGTGTTGGCTTGAGTAGAGCATGGAGATTCTTGAGCCGCTTGGGTTGCTGGAGAGTTAGAGGTTGGGACAACCGTAGCCGCCGGATTCCCAGACGCAGGGTTTCCGAATGAGGTTGGAGCTTCTGGTGCTGGTCCTTCCGGTGTGATACGTTGAGAGGACTGCTGAGGCTCTCCAGCTGATGAAGCATCGGCAGATGAGCACGAGGTCTCTGCTGCAGCAACAGAGGACTGAATGCTTGTTGGTTGTCCGTAAACCGGACTCTGGGTCGGCGTGACTCGCGTGTAGACGTTGGCAACTACAGGGGAGTTCTCTGGACAAATGCTCCCACACATGCCACGGGTGCTGTCTCCCATGCATGGATAGTCGCATTTTGCTTCGTCGGTTGGATGAACACCGTTCGGATCATCACCACAGCGGCAGCAGCTTCAAAGACGGTTAGAATGCGATGTTACTATCAATAACTCTAACGTATACGTGACTCACTCGGGGAGAAGAGCAGCAAACTGGTGGCCTCTGCAGGCGAGTTGGCACGTCTCAGGAGTTAAAGGGCCATTTGGAAATACGACTGGCTCTCCGAAGCAGGCTGGATCAATGGAAGAGCAGCCTTGATAGGAGAACTCGCCCGTATTGTGCGTGACTTGACCGATAACACGGGCCACGCCAGCAAGAGCGAGTAGAAGAATGCCTATCATCTCTTTTGGATGAGAAGATGCGGTAGGAGGAGTGACTAGAAGTTCAACAATGCCAATAAACGTGGGAGCAGTGAGAGAACGCAGATGAATTAAAGAGTGACGGACGCAGAGTGGGACGAGAAGAGAAGGCAAAGAGAGAAGAAAAGAATTGTTGAGAATTTGGATCGATGTTAGGCATGGAGGTTCTCACTGCGGAGGAAGGAGCAAGCACCGCCTAATTTAGGGCAAGGGAATACTTGATGCTCCTTCCCATGACATAGCATATGCGTTCAGAATGACGAATATCGCCGAAAGTGACGGCTGAGGCAAGCCTATCATTGCATTATATCCGATAGGAATCACTGCTTGCGTATTCGATAGTTTACATCTAAGTGGGATTCATCGCGACTGCTTGTGCTGGTATCTTGCATGTGGATGATGGAACGTCGGAATAGTGCCATGTCATGAACAGTATCAGCGGCAGGGGAAATATTATTTGTAATAATCTCATAGAAAGAGCACAAATTGCTCGATAGAATGATATAATTAAAACGGATTTATAGGACATAATATCTTGAAGCTTCTGAGAACAGAGGGGCATCGCAAACCATATTAGCGCTAGCTTCAAGGACATACGACTATGATTGGAGGCGAATTGTACAGAGGCCAACGCATACATGCTATTGAACAAGCATTTATAATAGAAGCAATATTCCCTTAAACAAGTTCATACAGTTACATGGCTGTATCCATGTCTGCGATTGGAGATCTCAAGATCTCAGGAACCCTTTATCAGGATTGGACAGACCAGCGCTCCAGTTTGGCAGACCCACATCATTCCCACTAAAGAGGACTTCGACCCACATTTAGTCGTCGCCTCAGGCAGAAATGCCACTAGACCCCTGCAAGCGCACAACCAACGTGAGCAGAGGGCACGAAAACCCCAATTTAGCGAGCTTTTTTCCAAGTGCGCCAAAGTCAACCAAACGGGCATCTCTGCTTCGTCGTCACGATCAACTCATCCAACCCTCCCGTTGAGCATCACCAGTCAAGATGAGCGCCATTAACAAGATCGCCGCCAACAGCCCCTCGAGGCAAAACCCCTCCGAGCTTGAGCAGAACATTGCTCAGGCTCTCTTCGACCTCGAGACCAACACTGCCGACCTCAAGGTTGCCCTGCGACCTCTGCAGATCGTCTCTGCCCGTGAGGTGAGAATGACTTGAAAGCAAACCAGAAAAGAGACCGAACATCTTCGAAATCCTGTTCCCAAAGATATACAATGGCTTCAAATGCGATTGGCGTCCCTCTCTGCAGAGAGGGAGTGTGTGCGTAATATCGATTCGACAGAATGGAATTATTGACACCCTCTCCCTGTCGGAAAAAAATATTTCGAGGGACGCGCCGCATGGCCGGAGTACTATTGACTTCTGTGGAGCAGGACGGGAAGCGGTCCAAGGCGTATGTCCTGGAGCTCGCATGCTGACTTTGGGATCTTGAATAGATCGAAGTTGGCCACGGCAAGAAGGCTATTGTCATCTTTGTCCCCGTCCCTTCCCTGCAGGGCTTCCACCGTGTTCAGCAGCGGTAAGCAATTTTCCATGTCTCCAATTCAACTCATATCACAGCCGCTAATATATCCCCCCAACAGCCTGACCCGTGAGCTGGAGAAGAAGTTCTCCGACCGCCACGTCCTCATCCTGGCTTCTCGCCGCATCCTGCCCCGCCCCAAGCGCTCTGCCCGCTCCCGCAACACCCAGAAGCAGAAGCGCCCTCGTTCCCGCACTCTGACTGCTGTCCACGACGCCATCCTGGCTGATCTCACCTATCCCGTTGAGATCGTCGGCAAGCGTATCCGCACCAAGGAGGACGGCAGCAAGACCCTCAAGGTCATCCTTGACGAGAAGGAGCGTGGTGGTGTTGACTACAGACTCGACACCTACTCTGAGGTCTACCGACGATTGACTGGCCGCAACGTCAACTTCGAGTTCCCCCAGACCGGTAACGCCGAGTTCTAGACTAGTTGAAAAGAAATATTTAACTGGTGTTAAAAAATCCTTTCTCTTTTTGGGGCCATTGGGAACATAAAAATGCGTTGCTGTTTTTAAAGCATCGGTGGGTTGGTCAACATTTGGGCTTGGCGTCTGATATCAAGGTAGCTTTTGTTTAATGATATAAAGCTACTGGCATGATTTGATCAATTCACTCTCATGGCTACCTGCCTTGTCGTCTAAATGCTTGTCTTTCGTCTCTTTTGATCATCTATCTGGGGTATCTATCGCTGTAAATGTCCCACTATTCATTCGTGACTATTCATTCGTGACTGATGCGCCCAACGCCGAGCACGCACCAGTATGCCAGTTCTCGCTTCTCTCTCGTTTCCTTGTCCTTGCTCGGTGGTCCATCCATGTCGGCCTGCGTTTCAGACTCCCACTCCATGCGAACAAACATGGGGATCTCAAGCAGGTCTTCGCCCTTTTTGAGCGGGCTGGTGTCAATGCTGTCGTTGCCCTTCTTTTCTAACTGATCGATTCGCAAAGATGCCGGGATAACCTCCAGCACGATGCTCACCCAGTTGCGCCCCTTCTCCCAAATCTTGCCCACTTCGGGGCCTTCGTCTGCCTTTCGACTTCGGTCTTTTTCATCATCTTTGAGGGCATCATCCCACATGTCAGTGTTGGCGTCAACCTCAAATTGCGGACACAGCACGGTAACTCTACTGGAGAAGCGACCTGGTGTTTTAGGTGGTGAGGCCAAGGTAACCTTGATATTGTCAAAAAGAGGATTCTTAAAGGTGACAACGAAATGATACGCTTGATGTGGCTTGAGTGGTGCTTCTTCCTGGACCATGGGCCTATATGTTACCGGCACAGGTGTAGCTGTGGGATTGAGCGGCCGAATCGTGATTGTTGGTATATATGACTTGGCAACGAGGCGGATTTTGAATCTCGTAGACACCACTTTCGCCTCTGGTTTGGATATAATGTGGCGACAAGAAGGACAACGTTTTGACCGCTTGCTGCGGAGAAGATATGCAATTGGCCGAAGCTCGTCCTCGAATCGTGCAGGCTCTGTGGGCTGCTCGCTTCGCTGTTCAAGTGACGCGGTGACGCCCCATCCTCCGTCAATGAGCTTCTTTATATCTTTTGACTCGTCCAGATTCGCAATTTTGAGACCGTCGTTGGTGCCGAGTGCCTCACGCATAATATCTGCCGGTCCTTGCTGCAAACGACCCTGATGACCACGGCCAGTATATAGGGACATGATGCGAGTCAGAGCGGCAGGAGACGAGAAACCCAATCCATCATGCAACGGAAGCCCACGTATTGACGTATTGGATTCTGACAACTGTGTCTGATAAAAGGCCTTCAGGTTGGCAAATTGCAAGTCGGAATCAACTTGGTCGTCAGGCACAGGCGGTTCGTCCGGGTTGTCTTTCCGCCTATCTTTAACATCTCTTAAGGTGAGCTTGGGTTGGCCTCCGTTGTTCACTTTGGAGAGTTGATTATATATTCCGCTGGGCCGATCGAACTCAATGCCGATTTCGGTTGATGTCCAGTTGCAATATTGACAGAAGAGCGCATACGGGCCACCGGTGGGGTTTGTTTGATACTGTGTCGGGAGAAGATTCGCATCCGTGGTAGGTTGGATAGCTCCAACTTGGAGAGGGCCAATACAGACCGGACACTGATAGCAGCTTCTCGTACATCTGGCCAAGCAGTGATTAGACTTGACAATTACAAATACGTGTGATGCGAAAGGGGGGCTCATTACCTGTTGCCCTCGCTGCGCAGGTTACTGCTAGGCACCTCAAACAGGCAATTGGGGCAATAGTATGTCACCGATTCTTCTGTTACGCATCGCGGACAGCGGATTTGCTGACAGTCTTCGCAGTAGAGGAGGTATTCGAGGGGGTATAAGCTGTAGTTTGACCGCGGGGCTTTTGGATCGAATGCTTCGTTCTCCTCAGGATCTGACAGCGCACCTCCTGGACCGGAAACAGTCTGATCCGAGCAAGGGCATTGGATGTACGTGTACGGGGTCGAAGGCGACATCTTTCACGTCACATGTCTGTTGGCGCGTGCGTGGTTGGTATGAGTGAAAACACAGGTGGATATCGTCCGCTGGGTTTCATCACGAAGTCTCGGTGAGGAGCTTCTGATTCAAGGTGAGCTCGGTAAGAGAGCTCTACCTTCACGTGATGGCGACAGTTATCAGATCGCCCGAGCTTATCAACTATGTGGCTTATGTAATTGGTCTACGACTCCATGTACTCCGTACCTCGTATTTGTTCCCCGCTTTGTCTTTCACAGATGCGCCCCGGATTCTGGATGATCATCCTGGCCAAAGCTCTCACAACGGGCGATCGATATATTGGAATGACGCTTACATGAAAGCAGCAGCTCCCGGCTTGCGGGTGCATGTTGAAGCCCGGTGGTGGCGGATCTGCGGTGTCTTCTCTCAGCATCGAGACGCTACGACGATTAGCTGGCCGTTTTCGTTTGATATTTGCACCGCTTTCAAAAACACGCCAGTTTCACCAGTGCCTTAGCATGTGGATTTGTCAACCTTGAAAGCTCTTCGAAGTCTGCCTTATACCCCCGCCTCAATATATTGTGATCGCTGCAGCTGAATCTGTCAACTGTCAGCTCTTGACTTTCATCTCGTGTAAGCTGGGCGACAATTTCCGCTAGGCTTATTAGAATGAGAACCCCTTTCCATGTCATCGGCCACGCAAGCACAGTCGGTACTGGACGCAAACGCTCCGACATGTACTATGAGCAATAGAGCTAGTGCTAATGCACTTTGACAAGCTTGCTACGCAGCTAATGAAGGCAGCCTCAAAGCATTGTTTCATACGAAGCCTTAGGGTTCCGAGCTACAATGCGAGATGGCACTAACACTGTGAAGTGCGCTGTCCTCCGTTGGCCATGGTTGGGCAATTCTACTGGGCTGTGTCTTAACATGCCATACCGCCGGGTTTTGTCTTGTCGGTGAGGTCGACATGTCCTCATATGTCTCATCTCGCGAAAGGATATTCCAAAGTAGCGAGTTGCTCCTCATTCTCAAACAGAAAGCTCTACGACATTTCTCCTTTTGAGGATGTACGCGGAGATGCTGGATATTTGTCTCTGGGGGAGGCGTCACTCGCAGTGATCGCAGTACAGTACTACCGCTCTACTTTGGCCAGGCCAGGAACCAAAGAGGAGAAGCACGGGAAGCCAGAAGTAATCAGGAACAGTGGCTCGTATTTAACCTTTTCCTTCAGCTGGCTGAGTGAGCACGCAAAATCGATGTTTACGAGCGTACGTAAGGCTGACAAACGAGATCGGAAAAAGGCGATTTCGGAATCTGCACAGTCTTGATTTTACCGAGGAGGCTTGCAGGGAAGTTGTCTCTTGTTGAACGCTTAAGCGGCGCGATGCTACAGACAGTGGATACTTGAGATAAAAAGAGAATTCAAGCAAGTCGCAAAAAAAAAGCAAAACAAGGGCTAATCGCTAGCAGAATGCGACAGAGTCTCATATGCTGTGAGACCATCTGGGGAGAAGGGAGGAGGGGAACAAAGCCTTATTTTTCTCTCGTCGGCACAAATCGCATCATGCCATGCTGGTTTCGGCCAACAGTCTGCAAGGGAGTTGAGCTCTTTTTTGGGGGCCAGATGCAGGTAACGCAATAATGGAAGTCAATGATGTCCGCACGACGTCGGGCGAGCTTTGGCGCATCGGATCTGAGATGGCCGCAGCCCACAGTCCGCCAGTGCCGCCGAAGTGGAGTGAACATCGCGGATCCTTGCTCGATTACCAGGCTTGAGGGCAGAGCCCGGATGGCATGATGATACTCGTCACTTTTTTTTCGGTCCACTCCCGGACGCCTCTTGACGGGAGACGGAAGGAGATTTCACCATGCTTCGCTTCGCCGAAGAAAAAAAAGAGGCAGGATAAAATAGTTGACGACACAATGCAGCACCAGGAACACACCGCATGAATGTGGGCTAATACTCGGGCTCTGCACTTGAAGAGGAAACAAGACATGTAACAAGCAGAGCTCGCTCGGCAAGCCCGCGGACTTTTGCGCCTCTGCGATTGGATCTGGAGCTGTTGACAAGAAGCTCAGCTTGGCAATAGTCTATGCGAGAGGGAGTGACGTGGATGCATCTCCGTTGACTTTGTGAAAGCCCAGCTCACAGCAGGATCCTGGTTCAGCCATCTCTCTGCGTCGCTGGTCTTGACTGGCCGGACTCTCTGCCACAGTATGCACCGAGTGAGCACTGCGTGGCGGGACCCAGACCAAGGCAGACAGACAGATAGTATCTGGTTTCCTCGTGGTCAGACTGGCCGGTCGCGGCCTTGATATGCATCCGGAGCTTGGCCTCAGCAGCCAAGACGAGAGCATAAAGCGACTCCAATATGTGCCGAACACTTGCTTGCTGCAATGTAGCACTACCCAAGTCTACGGGCCTTCTTTTTTTTTTTTTTTTTTTTTTCTTTCCTTCACGGCTGATGCTGAGGTGGAGCGAATCATGCAAACAAGGATCGGATGCTGGGACTCGACTCTGTGCCAGCTCACCACCGCCTCGTGCTTGCTGCAGAGCCAGTGAGCGGCTGGCACACCCCTGCAAGCGATGAACGCTTGGATGAGACATGGTTGGCCATTTGCCCAAAGCAGCATGTGCTGATGAAGACGATGTCATCCCTGCTTCTGCTGCTGCTGCTGCTGCTGCTTCTGCATACATGTGCATATTCCGTGGTACCAGCCCTTGGGTATGCTCCGTGCTTCCGTGCTACGAGCTGTACAGTACGCTGCTGCTTGTCCTCGAAATGTCGAGATACGAGTGCTGATGGATGCCGCGATCACGATGAGACATCAAATGGCGAAAGCATGGATCCATATCCATGGATGTACTATTTCGCGGCGCTTGCTGCAGTGGGGTACATGCTGCCTCGGATGGGACTTTGGAGTCAATTGCATGTCCATGTTGGGTGCTGGTGCCTTGATTGATGCAATCGCTGGCCTGGTGCCGCGCTAACTGCTAGTGCCCTAGAGCAGCTAGCACCATCTCTCGGGGCTAGAATACAGGGGCCGCATCCTTGCACAATGGCCACTGGCCAAGGCATTTGCGGCGTGCTGCTAGGGGAAAAGGAAAATTGCACTGCGCCAGCTGGGGGGAGCTAGGCCAAGCTAAGAGCTGCTAAGCAATTGCCTTTTCGGCACCCGACGCAAGAGCAAGCAGCAACACGGAAACGTCGTCTCTCCTCGTTCTCCCTTTATCTTTCTGTTCCAAGTTACTTTATACTTTGCGTCTCGCCGTCCCTCTCCACTCGTCTCGGTTCGTATGAGAGGCCAGCCCTGCAACATGGTGGCTGTCTAGTGATTCATCTCATGGCTGCATTCGACTGCCAATCCTCGTGATACCGCCATCGACTCGGCGGGCGTCGAGCAAGCTTCACAAGCTCCAAGCCTTGCAGGAACCACACGCCAAGTTACACGGCCGGGGAACACGAGAGCGGGCTCACCATCACTAGCCTGTGACGTCTCGGGCTGCCCTTTTTGCCTCTGAGAGCTGGAGATCGACTCAACGTGCCTGTGATTTGCCTTTCACCTGCCGACGACTGGAGCTGGGGATGGTGTGAGGGAGTGGGAAAGAGGTTTAGACTTTTTTTTATCTGTGGATGCTTCAGCCTGCATGCTGATACTATACATATTCTATATCCAAGGTATAAACTCACACCACCATATATAACAACCTGGGGCCTGTCTCGTCCACAGCCCGCACACCAACAACCGTCCGTCTTTTGCGGGCAGCATCAACTCCACTCCCCAAGTCTTTCCCGCCTCTGATGGCCGGCCCGAGAGCACGATCAAGCAGCGTCCGCAGGGCTCGCGGCCTTTCGATTGGAGAGGATGGCAAGCCGGTGCCGCTCAAGCGTTGGGATGGTGCCAGCAAAACGTGCAGGGACTGGGACGAGCTACGAAGGGTGAGTCGCATTGGCCCAATGGAAACGCCTGTCCCTGCGCCAATGGCGTGTTAACAGCAGTCTAACCGGTGTGGCATTGTATTGCTATAGGATCCCGAAATTTGGGAGCGTAACGGCAACTGCCTTGTCCACCTTTATGCCAAGGGTGATTCAAAGCGCGGGCCGTCTTTCAAGCTGCCTTTTGCGGCTCTGCTGTTAGCGGGATGCCTTCCGCTCCTCGAAAAGTTCCTGGTACTGGAGGGTCTTGCGTCTAGGACGGCGCAGGAGATTGAGAGGTGGGATCAGCTGCATCCTAGGTCGACGGCTGAGCTGTATATTCCGGCCCCCCCTCATGCCACCGAGAAGCAGGCACAGCGCTATCATCTGGCCTTCAGAAATCTTTTTGCGTGGGTTCTAGGGAGGCCAATCGTCGGCGAAAGTCTGGGAAGCGCACTCGTCACACTCCTTCGCTCCATGCGCGAGTTCAGGTCCTCTCCGGAAAGCAACGTGGATGATTTGCTCAAGTATATGCGCCACACGCAGTACCTCGAGATGGCCGAAATACCCGTCCACGCCACCGCGGCTCTTTATCTGGCAGAGACATTTCAGCTGAATGACTTGTATAAACAGGCCTTTGCTCATTGCGTTGGCATGCATGACCGCTTGTTTTCCACTTCAGAGTACCAGGTAGGGAATAATCCTGTCGCTGTTTTTTTTTCTGATGCGTTATGTCTTTTGCGAACTTGGCACTAATTTTGTCTCATGTGACAGCTTATCAGTGCGGTATCGCGAACACTTGTCCGCAGGGCACGCTTGGAAATGAACGCAATGCTGCAGCAGACATCCAATAGACTGAGGAGCTTCCTCGACGAAGAATTATCGGAAACAAATCTGGGAATTCCAGCCGGCACCCGCGCCCACCTCGACAGGTTCCGAAGCTTTCTGCTGTCCTTTTACTCAGCCAAGTTTGGCTACTATCCTCCCAGGACATTTAGCGCAGATGTACTCAGCATAATGGCAGAGGATTTTGATGCCCTATACGAGCTTCTCGTGGATAATAGCTACACCGCATCGGACATCATACCATCAACGGCAGTCGGCGGCATCTGTACTGAGCAGCTGGTCCAGACATTCAACGAAAACAACAAATTCGAGCCCTTGCAGCATCCCCTGCCTCAGCTGCCTCAGCTTGAGGCTTCTAGTGATGGGCTCCGTCGCCTCTCAAAGTTTCCATTTGTCGAAAAGGTCATTCCCGGCCAGCGGTTAGTAACGATTACGGCTTTAATCACGGCATCCAACTGGACAGAAAAGTGTTTCAAGAACGACCTCGTACAGGCATACCGCAGATTTGAAGAGGATGCCGTTCTTTCTCCCAGCAAGGTCGACAAGAGCGAGAAGATTTCACTGCTGGAGGCTCGTAAGGTGCGATGGATCCTGGTTTATGCAGTCCACCAAGTTTTGCGCAGTGCAACACGAAAACCGGCAGAGGTGCGGGGCGAGGAGACGTCTTACCACCTCACGGTCTCGATGAATGGCACCCCTCCATGGTCATCAGCATCTCACGAGATGAAGAAACCCCTGCGGATCCAAACAGACATTGTGGCCGATGACGACCTCGTGACCCAGCGGGCCATCAAGATACAGGAAACTCCGGTGGAAAGGATAGAGATCAAGCCTGATATTGACTACTTCGCATTGACGCACAACAAGAGCCGCAATCCATCCATGTCGACCCTGTCAGACAACTCGTCTCCTGCAACCCTTTCTCGGTCAAGCTCTCTTTCCAACTGCTTGAGGCGCAATTCAACCATCCGCAGGTCGCTAAGGAAATTCAGGAGGAGCTCCATGTCGGCATCACAGCCGTCGACGCCGCCGACGCCGGCGAAGCCATTGTATCACGAGATTGTAGTACAAGGCTATGGGAACGGGACACAAGCAGTCACGGTAGAGCCAGAGGATGAGGGGCTGATGATGAAAGGCGCATTGGCGGGCCGGAGCGATTCGACGGCGTCGTCTCAATCGAACTCGAGCTCGAGCACCACTGCCTCGTCAGTGCCCGAGAGCATGAGCAGCACGATTGACACGCTTTCCACGAGCGCGCTGTCCAGTCCCACGACGCCCACGACGGATGCCGCTCTGGAGCTTGAGATGATGCTCGCCCGCTGGGGTCCACAAGACAAGGCCCCGGTAAGACTGGATCTGCCGCGTTCGGCATCAGCCAGCGCCATTTCCGGCGAACTGGGGAGCTTAGCGGCGGGGCTCCACAGCTACTCAGGAGCGGTTGACAGGAAAGAAGACGTCAAGAGAAAACGAAGAAGTTTAGAGCCCGCGCGGTCGGCGCCGGCGCCAACCGCCCTGCAACGACGCTACACGATGCTTGGAGACCTTCGACGGAAGAATTTTGGGTTTGAAGCCAAGAACATCTCCGTCCGCATTCGTGAAAACAGCATCAGCGAGGAAACGTGGACTCCCAGCCGGAGGGATTCCGATGATTGGTCCATAATGCTAGCCTTTATGGACGGGACTGAGACAGAGGCTGAAGCTAATACGAACGACGCCTGGGCACAATATTCTGATTTGGGAGGACTTACTGATATGAGTTAGCCCACATACATGCATCCATATGATTGGGAATAATGAGATGATGTGAACTTGGGCAGGGGGGGAGGGAAAAGAAGCAGGAAATGATTTCTTCAATGGTGCAAAAGCAACTTTTGGTATTTATTCTCTCTTTTGCTTTTTTTTTTTTGCTTTTCCTATGTTTGTTGCATATTTTGGTTGATACCCAGTGTCGGCTGACACGCTTACGATACCATTTTCTCTGGCTGTCATTCATTTTGTATTGGACATTCCTTTTTTTCTGTTTGCAAGTCCTGGGATATGGTACAAAATCGGGTTACAAAAGAGCGCGCATTGCCTCTTAGACTTGAAAGTTGAATATTTTTTTTTTACTACGAGAGTTATTTGAGGTGTCGATGCAAGCCGAGGTCATTTCTTCGTATTCGTCGCATTGCGGGTATACATACAGACTCATATATATACATATACATACACGTCCCTCTGTTACCAATCATGTCCCCCATTAACCGCGTTACAAGACTGAGAGCATATGCCATGTCATGCCGTGCCATGGCTAAGATGTTTTGAAACAGTGTTTTAATACATGCATTTACTCGCTCTTTGAGCGTGAGGCAGGGTCAAGGCCGCTGACAAGGTCGCTGCCGATGGACCAGATCATGTAGGTCGGGCCAACGAGCCAAGCACCGCTTTTTTAAACGAGTTAGTGGGTTTCACGAATCGATTGACGAGTTTGAACATACTTGGGGATGATCCAGAGCAGAATGAGATCTTGAAGGGGGTTGTGGCCGATGTTGTCGAAACCACTGTAGTACTCGTTTGCCCCTGTCTGCCGTTAGTTTGATTTACATCATTTTAAGTTTTTCTTTCAGTTTTTTAACGTAAGAGGTATCTCGAAAATACTTACAATACAGAACCGTCTTGCTAAGCGTCATGATAGCGGCGCTGAAGCCAATGAGAGTGGCCCTGGCACCAGCCCTCCCGCTCAAGACCTTGATTCCAGCAGAGGAGCGCTTGCCGGAGAAGAACCAGGCGGCAAAGTACCAGAGGTAAAGCAGGGTCTCGACGGCATTGAGGAAGCCCTGGGCGCTGGTGAAGCCGTTTCCGGCGTTGAAGGCCTTGAAGCCGTAGATGTGATCGACCTCGCCGTAGAGCTTGTAGGGCGCCCAGATGGGCCAGTGGAGGGAGCCGCCGGGCATGGACAGCGGGCGGAGGAGCACGTAGCCGGTGTCCCAGATGACGAGGGGCAGGGAGATGGCGAGCCAGGCGAGGGTGGCGGTTGTGGGAACGTGGGTGAAGGCGGATTTGGAGGACTTGGTGGCGGATGATTTGGAGGAGCGTTTGGCGGAGGGGGTTGCGGGGACGAAGGCGGTGGGCTCGACGCTGGCGGCGCGAGAGGAGGCGGCGCGTGTGGTGACCATTTTTGGGGGAGGTTTAATGGGTTGTTTCTTTTTGGTGGTATGGTTTTGTTTGTTTACGTGAGTATCACGAGTTTTATGAGGATGAGATGAGAAATTGGGTGGGAATTGAGGGGGAGGGGCAAAATAAGCGGCGGGTTTCCCGAGATTTAGCGTGGGGATGCCCAATTGAACAAGAACAAAAACACGACAACAAGCCCAAACGCGAGAAAGCAAAGAAAGGAAAAGAGAGAAGGATTCGGAAATTGGGTGTTTTGTGTGTGAGGTTTTGTGTGTACAAGGTGTGAGAAAGAGGACAGCGATGCAACAAGGGGCTGCGTTGGGCGAATCACAGCGAGCGGCGGGCGTTGTGCTAAAGAAAATTGGGATTGAATCGATTTGACAGCCCAACCCGAAATTGGAGGCAGGCAGATTGAGGCTAGAGCCTTATTGGGTCTCTAAATCAGTGTGTTTTTGGGTGACAAGAAGTGTGACAGTGGGTGCCGAGGCTTTAAAGATGGAATGATGGGAGGAAAAATTGCCCGATTCTTCAGCGGCCAAGTTGCTCCGGAGGCCGTGGCGCGTCGGGACAATTTTGGGACTGATGGCGGGAGAGGCTGAGTTACGCTCTGGGCGGTGCATGTGTGATTGTGATGATTTGAGATGAGATGAGATGTGTTTGAATAGAATTGAGTTTTGTTTTTAAAATATTACAATACAATACGCAATACGCTGACACGAGGATCTAGTGCGTATAGTTGAGATTCTGTCTGAGACATTGTACGAGTACGGAGTAGGTATGTACAAGTATACACGATAGGTATCATGTGATCATCATCATGCAGCATCAATCTTCAATCACCCTCCAAACGTGTCTCCCCCATTCTCCAGATACTCGCGCTCCTCGTCCGTCGTCTCCCGCCCCAGGACCCGATTCCGGTGCGGGTATCGTCCAAATCGCTTGATGATGGCCCAGTGCCTCTTCTCAAAGTTCAAGTTCAGCTGGCCGTACTCCTTGGCCGCCTCGGGGCTTGCCTGCATCACTCGCTGCGCCGCGATCCGGTACTCGTGAGCGACATCGGACTCGTCGCCGTTGACGTTGTTCTCGGGTAGCAGCAGGCTCTCGACGTCGCGGGCGAACGCCTGGTACTTTTGCACCGCCAGCTCGTGCAGGTCGACGTCCTCCGAGTGCATCAGCGGCACGTAGAACCAGCTGCGGCAGGCGAACCGCCAGCGAATCTCGGGCCAATCGTCGGGAATGCCGCGCTGAATCGCCTCCAGCGCGATATCGCGGGCCATGGCGTCGAAATAGTCGAAGACGATGGCTGAGCTCTCGCCGCGGTAGCAGTTACGCGGGATCTGGTCTAATAGAAGCACCAGGCTGAGCCAGTCGTGGGCGTCTCTGGGTTGCAGGGCGTAGATGATGTCGTGGCCTGATTTGATGCCCTGTTTGCGGATGGCTTCTAGAGTGGGAGCGAAGCGCTCACTTTATGGGAAATGACGAGTATCAAAGTCAGCTTGATATTGAAAGAAAAAATAGGGCGGTAAGATGGCAATGACTTACACGCATAGCTTGTCAAACTCTGATCCGCCAAAGAACCATCTCTTGTTCTCCTCTGTGCTGGGCATGACGAGGCCATCTGGGCCTGCCAGGTGCTCGAACCAAAACTCCCGAACGCTCAGAAGCACATCCGGCGTCAGGATGAGTGAGACGCAAGACATGGTGTCTTTTGATGGAGTTTGCCCTGTAGTAGTGTTGGTCGAGAGGTGGCGACTACAGCCTGTGAACACTCTTGAGCTCAACTGCCGCCTATAAGACCCCAGAACCGGCTGGAGTCGATTTAATACGGCTCGACTGGGCTGCACTCCTTTCGAGTATATATGTGCAGCAACTAATACATGTTTTCCTCTTAGACCAGCCCTATGACGTCCAGTTTATGATGAAGGGGGCATTCATTACCCACCTCGGGTGCGGTAGAGCGGCCCGGAGAGGCGACAACCGGACAGCGAAACCAGCGACGCTTTCATCAATGATATTTCCCAGTGAGACGTATCAGGCTAGCAGGTTCGCAAGATGCACGACATGGGAGGAGGAAAAGAACTGCAAAGAATATGTGAAGCTACGTATCAACATCTCGGTTTCGGGGTTCAGTCAAGAGCTAGCTCCAGAGTTGGGTTTGGATTTAGCACCGCCGGTCGCTCTCGGCAAAGGCCGAAAGGCCGAATTGGACCAAACTAATATTATTCATCATCTCAAGCCGCTTACAAAGGGATCAATCATCGTATAGCCAAAGTCCATGCAGCCCCCCGATTTGCTCAAGAATAAAGAAGGCATGCAGAGTCAGAAAAAAAAGGCCATCCAGAACTCAGGCGGCCAATCACACGTCGTCATCTGACGATTTATCATCATGGCGATACGCCAGCACACTAATCGGTGTGCGTCGTGCATTAAACACTTTTTTAATTTCCCGATTAGCTAACGATGCACGTTTTGAGGTTATTAGTTTGGGTTGTTGCAGGTTTGGGGAACTCACAAATGTCCATTTCTTCCAGAGACAGGCCTTTTGTCTCCTTGATGAAGAACCAGGTGTACAGCACCAGCGCCCAGTTGAAGCAGCAGAACATGAGAAAGGCTTTCCATCGAAGATTGTTGACGGCGGCGGGCGTCACTTGGGACAGCGTGAAGCCAAAGAGCCATTGCGTTGCTGCGCCGACGGCGATGCCTCCTTCGCGGACTCTTGTCGGGAAGATTTCGCTCATATACAGCTGCATCTCTGATTAGCGAATGGAAATCTGACCGAAGCGGGGTTGGAAGAGATATTATTCCCAGACTTACCCATGGGATGGGACCCCACGATATGTTAAACGTCACTGTGCATTGCATTCCCATGTTAGCAACTTTGGATGCTCTGACTTTTGACTTACACGCAGCCATCATCTCACGGCATCCCACATCACATCATATAAACGAGAACAAAGAGGGGGGAAACCACTCACTTGCTTCCAGGAAAATCATCGAAATCGACGCAATGGCCGGCGGCGTCAACGTCCCATTACCCATGGGCGGATACCGCTGCGTGAGCACGCTGATGATGAACATGTACAAGCCCATGAGGAACGAGCCGGCCAGCAGGGACCAGCGGCGACCGATGCGCTCGACGAGGAAGAGAAGGAAGAATGCGCAGCTGACGACCTTGCACACACCGAAGAAACCGCTGAGGAGCAGGGAGTTTTGGCCGGCGCCGACGGCTTGGAAGACTTGAGGAGAGACTATGCGCGAGGGGGGTTTAGAGCGTTAGCAAATGGTGTAGATGAGATGAGGGACGATATCAGATGAGATTGGGTTCGCTCGTACAGTATGCCAGGGAAGTGTTTCCCGTTATTTGGGCGCCTATTCTCCAAGATCAGCATGTCGGAACATATCAATGCAAACCTCACACAGCAAAGCAAGATCCTACCAATCTGGAGAGTCACGGCCAGGAAGATGCGATATCGGTTCGCCGGCAGCCAATACTCCCTCCACGTAACGCCAGCCGTCTGCCTCTCCTCCTCCTCAATGCCTGCCACAATCTCATGAAACTCCATCCGCACCTCGACGCTATCGCCGCCTCGCACCCATATCAGCGACTGCAGCGCCTCCTCGTGCCGGTCGTGCTGCGCCAGCCACCGCGTGCTCTCCTTGGTCAGGAGCATGCCCAGGCCCAGGATGCCGCCAGGCACCAGCTGCAGGGCCACGGGGATGCGCCACTGCCTCGTCGACGGCTCGATGTGCTGCGCGGCGCCGTAGTCGACCCAGTAGCTGACGGCGACGCCCAGGGTGAAGAAGAATTGGAAGAGGCTGCCGAGCTGGCCGCGGATTTCCTTGGGGGCCATTTCGGCCGAGTACATGGGGATGATGACGGTTGCGACGCCTGTTTTTGGGAAAGAATTGTATTCAGTCAGTTAAGTTTTTAGTCTCGGAGTGATTGTAATCGGCCATGTAAGTATGTGTATGGGTGTATGAGTGTATGTACCTGCGCCAATGCCAGATATCGTACGCCCGGCATACCAGGTCGCGATTCCTTGCTGATAGAAGAGCTGCAGCACGGCGCCAATGTTGAAAATGAGCGATGCCACTGCCAGAGCCCATCTTCGGCCGTAGTGCGCGGTAAACGGCCAGACGAACAAGCACGAGAAGAAGGCTACAAGATTCAGAACCCCCAATTAGAACCCAGAACTCGTATCAATTAGGTGGACTCGGCTTCGGCTCAATATATATATGTATATATATACACACATACCTCCCGCCTGCAGCAGACTGGCCGATAGCGAGGCAACGTTCTCCTGCTCGCCGTCGCTGAAGCCCATGTCTCGCTGGAAGGACTGCAGCGTCAAGACGCCGCCCACGATGCCCGTGTCGTAGGCGAAGAGAAAGGAGCCGACACATGACAGGGCGACGAGGTATGTGGCCCTCCATGTGCCGAGGCGCGTCATGATGGGCTGCTGGATGCGAGTGTTTGCATGGGGATTTTGTTTAGGTGCTGGGATTGAGCATGGGCGATTCTAGTATCGACGGGAACGGATGATGAGGGGATTCCAGGCTAATGAGACCTAAATATCCAGATAGGAACGAGAAACAATGGGAAACGAGGAGAGAAACAAGAGAGGTATGCAGAATAAAGAATAAAAGCCCTCAACACTACGGTGAAAAAAAAAAGTCGTGAGATTCAGGTCTCCAGGTGAGGCGACTGCAAGTTTTGACGTAATCCGGGCTGAGCTGCATTTACATACACGTACATGAGCGCCGCCGCCCAATTCATCCGAGCAAGTCAAAACTCGTGCTGTACGAGTATGTGCATGCCCCCATGCAAACAGGCTATATTTCCCCCATCCCGAGATTTCCTATTACTTATGCCTATCTATGGTGTGACTGTGACCCGGGGTAAAGTGTGGTCGCATGCAAGTTAGACGCAGCTTATCATTTGATGGAGAAAATGCTGCGGGGAAAAAAAATGAATGGATCAAAATGTCTCTGCTTAGCTCGGTGCGGAGAGGAACCCGGGGGTGGGCACTTGGGGCGTTTTATTTGCCCGAATTCTTGGGTTTGTGTCTTTTAAATTACTCCATGTTCCGGGTGTTTGGGGGTGGCTGTTTTCTGGCTGATTCAGCTTTGCTATATTCTCTCTCATGTTGATAGCCACTGAAAGTACATTATTATTCTGTTCGACGTGAGGAGGCATGCTGTGGCTTGTGGGGGCGGAGAGCAGCCGTCTAGTTTCCGTTGAGGAGGGTCGGCTATGGGAGGGCTATTGATTGAGGCGTTGGCTGTTTTTGGGAAGTGAATTGAGTTTTTTTTTATGCTGCTTTGCGGTGTTTGGATGGTGGCTGGTGAACCAGATTCACATTTATATGCATGGCGGGTGTGGGCATGGAGGCATTACCTAACATTAACAAACAGGTCGTGGACAAGTATAGGCACCACATGATTAGGTGAATCGATTCTCTTGGCAGGATGTAGATCAATCTGGGTATACCGAATTCAGCATTTCCGGTATTTCCGGTATCATGAATTCGGTGAATAGCTCAGAAACCATGCGCTGTCTCGTCTAAGCCGCCGGTCTGCATGTAAGTGGCTGCCGTGTTCGTCAACCCGCAATACCATCGGCATCATCTGCAGGTTACCTTTTGGCAATGAAGACATCATACAACTTCACTCGAGGAATAGAGCAAAGGAGAAGTTTTACTTTGCGCAGTTGTTGAATTGGCCTTGGCATGAAAGTCACTGCGAAACATGTATCGCCATGAGGGCGCGGCGTATATATCAAGACAAAAGCATCCGGTTAATCCAACATCCATAACTCTCAATTCTGAGTGTTTTGTTTCTTTTGGGCTTCATCAAATTTCACTTAATGTTCCGTCAAGTGGTATTCCTTTAAGATAACTCCTGGCAACTGCTCAAGTACAACTATTCGCTACACACCGAGGATTCAATCATGGGGCGCGAATATTCATCCAGCCGGCGCTCCAAGAGTCACAGCTCAAAACGCAAGACTTGCAAAATTGAACATTGCAACCGAGAACGCAAGTCCACGAGGCACAATGGCGAGACGACTACGTACAAGTATTGCGAGAAACGTAATGAGTTTTCCTTCTCCCCCCGTTTGATATGCTTTGTATATGAGGTGGTTCTTAGTTCTAACGCAAGAATAGATTGGGATCGGGCAAATTCCAACAATCAAGGCATTTATAAAACTAGGAATCAGTCTCTTCCAAAATGCTAATGTGATAACAGGCTCGGGGTATGCGACGCCCCCCTATGCAAGATGCTGTGAGCAACCATCATCCACGCCCGTATCCCCCAGTGGTGAGTCTCCGTTGCAAGTCACTATATAGCTTCCTCTCTATTAATTTTTTCAACCCCCCAGAGAAATGCAAGTTCCGAGATTGCAATTGTGCCATTAATCCTCCATCCGACTTTTTCTGCCCGAGACATGAACGAGTGACTTGGTGGAACTCCCGTCTCAATTACTCGCGCCCTTCTATGCAACACAGTGCTCCTCCGTCCCCTCCGTGGTCTTCCTCGCAAGATCCTATAGACGGCACTATACCATCTGAACATCCCACCGCTTCGAGCACCGCCGCTTCATATACGACAGATGGACGTCGTAATTCTACTCACAGCACCGCTTCTAGCCAAAGTGCACCTCATCCAGCCACCACCACCGTCGCAGCTCCAGCCGAAACAACAATGGAGTCAAAGGTCGAAGCTGCCGGTTACGAGGCTGACCAAGGAAAGCATCAAATGTGTGATGAAAACGATTATCTACCGACCTTCTGGTCTGGCGTCAGCGTTGGATTTTGTATCCTGTTGCAGATAATCCATGTCCTTATGCGGCTGTTGCTGGAACTGGCGCAAGGAGTGGGCAAGCGTGGAATGTGGTGAGCAAGTGGGAAACCGGGCAGTCAACTTGGAGGGCATCACGAGAGAAAAAAGAGATGGAAGGGTTCTGCGATCATTTAAAACAAAAACATTCCGGAATGTCTATTAATAACGAGTGTGTCTATGGCTTTCAACAAGCCAGGCAAAGGAATCTTTACAACCAAGCAATACAAACAAAACTAAAACCAAATGTCCACAACTGAGCAATACAAATAAAACCAACACCAAACCCATGCCCACATTCTCCCGTCTTGGCCAGCAAGAACGCAAATGGTGGCTTTATTCTCGCTTCTGAATAGCGAGAAACGGTGGTCGTCAAGATCACTCATCAGACTCACGCGAGGGATAAAGCGACGCGCGCATCTCCTCGAGCATATGCTTCACAGTCTCCCAGCGTCGTCCATCACCAATGCTGCCCTGATACTTCTTGGCATCATGAATCTCAATGGCAAATGCTGCATCGGCCAATTCTCCGGTGATTTTTCCGTTAGGAGCGAAGGCCATGGAGAGACGGAAACCCTCGCCGGGCGATTGAGTGGCATCGTAGGGTCGGGTGACCATGCCTGGTCGAACGAATCGAGGAGGCAAAACGAGAAGAATTCCGAGTTCTGCCACCATGTCGACGCTGAGAGCCCCTGGAACGGATTCGCGGTTAACAATCTTGAAGAGATTGACAAATTCCTCGGGAAAGTCTGGAAGAAATGGGAAACCTCCTAGGAGAGGCGCATTGTCGAGGACTTGTTCGTTGAATGTGTCCGAACCAGCGACGGAGTTGGAGTCTCGGCTTGAAGGGCGGCTGGAATAGTTGCTGCTGGGGCCGCTGTTGCCCGAACTAGCCATGCCCAAGCCGTTGATGTCGAGCTCGTCGGCGCCGGAGTGGTCGCTGGCATAGTCGTCGTCATTGCGAGAGTCATCACTCGCGTAATCGCTGGACTCCTCATCGCCGGAATCGTCATTACCGTACACGCTGGAACTGGTAGATACTACACCCCGTGACCCCCGTCGGAAGGTGTTGAGGTTATCGAACTCCTCGTGCCAGTCCTCAGAGACGAAGGGGGTGTTGTTCTCAGCCATTTTGAGTGAAGAGGTGGTAGCAAGTTGATTTGAGATGGATTTGATCCTTGTGATCACGTCGTTAGGTTGAGAGTGGTTGAAAAGAACTTGGTGGTTGTAATCACGTTGTCGAGTGTAGAAACTTGAGAGTGCTTGAGCTGAAGTTGATTCTTGTGATGGTAGGGTGTAGAAATGTAGAAGATTGAGAGTTGTTGAGCTGGATTGAAACGAGGCTCATCCATGATAATTTATAGTTGTGAGCACCCATGCTGGCATCAAGATAATTGAGTCTTGTTCATAGAATGTTTATTTACGGACTGGTTGAGTTCATGGATTGGCCTTTGTATCATCATTTCGCCTTTGTAAGTGTGCTGAGAACGGCTCAAGCACAATCGAATTGTTTACATATGATATCTAGAGAACTGAAGCCTTATTGCTATGGTTTATGACGACGATTAGAGAAACAATAGATCGTACTGTCCGTGCATAAAGCAATCTCAAAATAGAAGCTAGAGAAACAAGAGGTCGTTTTGTCCGTGCATGAAGCACTCTCAAAATAGAACACTTATCAGATCAATGCACTTCAAAGTATTACAGAAGCACAAAGAAAACATGCCTGTCTACCGGTATATAACTGCTTTGTAATTTCGTTCAACCTTTCCCTTTTTTCTATATTTATCCTATCCAGTGTTCAAGTCATGGACATTGCAGAATCCTTTCCATTTATAGCCGTACAAAGATTGAGGAGCAAAACAATTGTTATCTTGGCGACAGTTCATAATCAGCTTCCTAAATATATATATATGAACAACGGGGCGATCGAGAACAGTCAAAGCTCACTTGTCTGTAACAAAACGAGTTCATAACAGCATTTGCTCCTTTGATCGGCAACATTTCTCGGAGCGTCTACCGATTGGCCCACATCAGACATGCATCATTTCCTAGACTCTATATTATCCTAATGGTTTGGTACCAAGACCTGCATACCCAGTAAATTATTGACAAGATGAATCATGTCTTTAAAACATCAACAATAAAGACAGCAGCTGACTACCATCTTTTAGCCAATCAGTACACATGTAGTTTTCTTTACACATCTTAATTTGTCGCCGAGGTGTAGTAGACCAATTTAGTGGCCGCCATCAAATGCCATTGGAGGATAGTATTTCGACGAAATAAGAATTATCATGCTTCGGATAACTCTCCGAGGAGGGTTCCAATCCAGCTCTATTCCACTTAGAGCTTCACGGCCGTCAAACTCAATTCCCAAGGCCGTCTCTCGACTTGGCAACTAGTCTAGGAGCGGAGGATTCAATGAGGCGTCAACTCTTCAAGCTACCAAAACTATGTCAACTATGCTCATTCCGCGAGTCAAGCTTGCTCCAGGCATCAAAGTCCGTTAAATCAACGTAACAACTGTTCCACATCAGTCCATACTATGACGTCTAGGGTAGAGCAATTGCGAGGCACTGCCTATATTTAGACGTCAGCCCACGCCAGGCGATCCTGCTTGTGCTTTTGCATATACATCTACTCCGTAATCCGTATATAGCGACTCCTCGCTCCTTCACCGAGGTGTAATATCACATGAATCAGGCGTGCACGCATCTTCTCGAGGCTCGGCCATTCTTTGGGCGCAAATGCAGTGTCATGAGCCGTCGGTCTCGGCTCCCATAGCAACATGCAAGCTTCCACGACCTCATCTTGGCAACGGGGGGCTGGTTTCCTTGAGCTCTCGGGAGCTGGTTTGTTTGTTTTGCTCTGCTTTTGCCATTTGTAGACGGACATGCATGATAAAAGACTGCATTTATCGTGGATGGCTGTGCTGGTGGTAACACGGCATCACAGTGGCGCAAAGGGCGCGGTAATGCCGAGAAGACTGAACCAAACACGAAGAGAGACAAGACATCTTTGCTTGATTGTATCCACTGAGTAATCACGACTGTATGGTGCTTGGATCTAGCATCAAACAACCACGTTACGAGTACCCGTATGCTTAACGCAAGGGATCAGCAGCTATCACGTTATGTCTCAGTCCCTAGCAAGACGGTGATGTCAAGCTCCGATCCACACGATGACGCCTCCGCGGGGCTATCAGAAGACCAAAGCAAAGCTCGCATTCATGTAAAACACCGCCTTGGACACGGAGCACAAAGCGGACAAGACTGATGAAAAAGCACCCCTATGATCGATCGACTTTAGCACAGCAAATCGCCACCGAGGCGTCCGAAGAGCTGCGGAAAGCGGCAGCGCAAGGCGAGGGTCCGGCTTCCAGTGGAGCAAGAAGCAGCTCGCTTCGCCCAACCTCGTTATTTTTTTAGGGGACAAGAGGTGATCGGCGGTGCTCTTTGGACTCGAACTCTATCTGTCAACTGGCGGCAAGCAGACAAAAAGAGGAGCCAGAGCCAGCAGAACCTTGTGAGTTTTGGGTCACGCGGGGGGAGCTCTTTGGCCGCGCACTGTGGCTCCAGTTTTGAGGGATGAGGGGAGACATGGACATGGTATTGTTGGCTCTATGATATGGGATGTTTAGGTGTAGATTCTGTGTCGGTTTCAATGGATGATGGAGAAAGCTCCATTAGATACACAGTGCGTGGGTCGAGCTGAGCAGACCGAGAGACACATCGTATCCGGGAGGAACACTGCAGCTGCGCAGCTCCACTACACTATTTCGGATGCCGTGGTTGCATTTCGTGTCGCTCCGCCGTGGTTTTCGTCAGAGATCGGCCTGGCCTTGGTCTGGTCGAGGATCAAAGTTCTAGATGGGCCTTGTCCGGGTCCAGAGGGGTATAAAGAGTCGAGCTGAGAAGCATCTAGACTTGAGTTTGAGCTCTCATCAAACAGAAGCAATCAACCACTTATACAGCTACTACATAAGCTTTCCAACCAACCCCTCACCTGTCGCCTCAACCTCATACGACTCGCCATCTTCTTCTCCCTTCAACACTTTCAATCCATTTCACAACTCTCTCAGTCAAGATGCAACTCTTCGCCGTCCTCGCCGCTGCCACTACCCTCATTGCCGGCTCCAACGCCCTCTTCATCCCCCGCAACATCCACGTTGCAGACTTCCGCCTCTACAGCGCCGAGGGCTGCCACGACGGCAACCTCGGCGTCTGGACCGTCATTGATGACGACTTCAAGAATGGCGAATGCAAGGGCCTCAACGACAGTGAGCCCAAGTCTCTAAGCCTGACAGACATTAACAAGGGCTGCACATGTAAGGAAACCCACGAGCGCTGGAATGCCCAATCTAAGACATTGTTTATACTAACCCGCAACCTCGCAGTCACGGCTTACACCGACGACAAGTGCACCAAGGGCAAGAAGGATTTCACAAAGGGACACTGCTTCGACAACAAGGCCGGCTGGAAAGCCTGGAGCATGAAGTGCGACTACAAGGACTAAAAGGGTCCTCCCTACCTTCTTTTTTCCTCACCGCAACTTTGCCAGCACCATTTATTTCACTTTTTTTTCATTCCTTACATCATGGTGGAGTTTCACGTTTTTTGGGATCAGGATTACACTGGACTGATTTGTGGGAACCGGACATGAACACAACAAGCATATTGATTGACACGGAACGCATTATGGGGTTATCGGGCTGGTCATTTTCCAGGATCACGGCTTTTGGGTAATAATGGGTCACGGTTGTTATGACACGGTCCTTTTATGATGATGCATACATGTACACATACATTATACAATACTGATGGCGGATCCATCAACGATAATTAGTTAATGAGATAATAACAGCGCCAGCGAGGCAAAATTACATATTGACAACGATTGCATTCGTCATTTAGCACAACACAAAGATGATCGCCTCTCACCATGACGCTTTCCATCACCAAAGTAACATGTTAGCTCCGAAATCGGTGTAAAACGTATTCAGCTATAACACAACCGCAGCTGCCTCATGCTGTACGCCCACTCTCGACACTCAGTGAAAAAAAAAAAAGGGCACAATGTTAGCTACCCATGTTGTGTCTAGTCCATGCGCTTATGCAATGGGGCACATTTATGAACGATCAGATGACATGAGTTGGATTCGTTCTGGAATCAGAGGGGTTGGCAACAAGGTGAATAAAGTAAAGACTCCGAAGCATGTGCCATAATCATCCTGCCGTGTTCAGTTTACAAGGCAAACAAGCTGACAACACACTAACACTCTGTCCTATCATCCTATGGTATGATGATGAAAGAGTGGCAAAGGCTGCAAACCGCAGCGTTGAGTGCCATAGTTGAAAATTCTTATTCCAAGTTCCCTTTCAAAAAGCTCACTTCTGTGCAACCAACTTGTTCAGTAGCTTGACGAGCACAGCATGTCCAATTCCCAACACGATGGGTCTAGATCGCTTGCCTACGTGATGGTCCATTCTCAACAGACACTCAACAATTTAACAAAGTGTACTAGCATTGTTCAAATTTATTCGTTATTCTTTATTCATCAGGCTCAAGCTAGAAAGCAGTCATTTTAGTTAATCTCAACAGCAACCTTGGCAAAGTGCTTGCCCGACCACTGGTACTCATACGCCTCCTTCAGCTCCTCCAACTTAAACACCTTCTCGTCAACCACCGGCCTCAGCGTCTCAGGGTGGGCCTCGATCGCCTCAACCAACTCCTCCAGCTGCACACGGCTGCCCACAAGGATACCACGAGCAGTGAACAGGCTGGACAAGCATCGCAGGAAGCTAGGCTCCTTCTCGTCTCCGCCTCCAGCAAGGAAGCCGATGATGTCGATGGAACCGCACATCTTGACGGCGGCAATGCTCTGCTCCATCTCCTTGGCACCGGCAACCTGCACGACGTGGTCGACGCCGCGGCCGCCGGTCAGTTTCTTGGCCGTCTCGCCCCAGTTGGGATCCTCCTTGTAGTTGAGGACGTGGTCGGCACCAAGCTTCTTCAGCTGGGCGGCCTTGGCGGGAGATCCAGTGGTGGCAATGACCCTGGCACCGGCGGCCTTTGCAAACTGCAGGGCAAAGATGCTGACACCTCCGCTGCCCTGGACGAGAACCCAGTGGCCAGCCTTGACGGTGTGGTCGGCAGAGCCGAACAGAGCATTCCAGGCAGTCAGGCCAGCGCAGGGAAGGGTAGAGGCCTCAAGAGCAGTCAAGTTAGAGGGGCTGCGCACAAGAGCGTTCTCGTTGAAAGCGCCATAGGTGCGGAGAGTGCCGTCTAGGACACCTCCAGTTCCGGTGGCAATGGTCTTGGGGGTCAGGTTTCCGCCCAGGTGAGCCTGGTTGAAGAGAGTGATGACCTTGTCGCCGGGCTGGAAGAGGGTGACGCTCTTGCCGACGGAGACGACAGTGCCGGCACCATCAGATCCGGGGACGACATTTGGGGCCATACCGAAGGGGTATTCACCCCTAGCGATGATGAGATCGCGGTACTGTTGTAGTCAAAGTCAGCAACTAGGAGTCATGTACATAACAGAATAATGCAACACAATAGGAAGCAGATTGCGGGTCAACTAACGTTGAGAGAGGCAGCCTCGACTATAGCATGACGAATGTTAGCACTGAACAGTTTAATAGGTCATGTTCCTCTTCTCTTTTCCATGGGTATTCTTGTCATATAGTTGGGTGATGTGTAAAGGAGTTGCTTAATACATACGCTTAACCAAAACCTCGTTGTCGCCAACTTCAGGCAGGGGCTGCTCAGAGAACTTGAGTCCCTCAAATCCATTGTATTCAGCAACTTGCCATTGCTTAACGGTCTTGGGGATAGTAAAGGAGCTCATTGTGAAATTCTTTAAGCTGTCCGGGATTGATGCGGATATAGTTGGAGATGAAGATGTTTTGGGTTTTGTTTTTGAGCTGATCAGCAACACTTTGCTCAGGTTGCCTATTTGAAAAGGAAAAAAAAAGACTATTACAGTTGATAGATGTCACAAGGTGGTTCGATGGGGCATTATGGAGATTGTGGCCCAATATATCTCTTTTTCCAACTTGTCAAATACCGCAGTTCCCACTTTGTCACCCAAGATAGGCCCATTTCTAATGCACCAAATTGGATTTGTAAGTTGATCCATTCCAGAGCACGTTTATGCGATCCAAACGAGTTACTCAACCCGCGAGAGTACTATCGCCACGATACAATGATACTATCGACAGGCCACTTAACTAAGAGTGACATTTCCGCAACGTCATGCAGCCACAACCGACATGGCCTAGAAATCCTTCGATGAGTAACAAGAGGCTTCAGCTACGGCGAGAATCGACAATAGCCGGCACCTGCCGCTACTAGCATCGCATCGGCGGGCGTTTGCATCTGCGGCTTGAAATCGAGCATTTTCCGGATCGAGGCAAGGCGCGAGCCTAAGCCCAAGAGAGGCAACGTTGTGCCCGACTCTAGCCAGAGCAAGTTGACAAGGCTATAATAGTCTTTGAAGAGAGTTGCGACTTAGAACACTCAAGTTACGCTTCGGTTTCATGCGTATATGCAACTTTATCTTACGAATGTCATTATAAATCCCAAGGAAGGTATTGTCAAATCATTAACGCCAGACATGACTCTAGTTGCAGAAATTTTGTTAAGCGAAAGGGATACAATTGGCGGAGGCCGGGACAATAAACGGCGCCGATGGAGCTTCGGTACTGTTGACGAGTGCGATGAACGACTCATTACTGTTCTATGGACAGTCAATTGTTAAGCGACTGAGGCATTTTGTTCAGGACTTGTTCATTTAGCTGAATCTTGCGCACAATGTTTCTCTTTTTGCTCTGGTGTAAAGTTCAACCATCGAAGCCAAAGCGGAGATGGGCAATTTAATGCGACTAAGCGAGCATCACTATCACGGGGCAAACTCTCTAACCAACAACCTCAAAATGTGTCATTAAGCCGTACCCACGCCATCTGATGAACTTGACTATATTCAGGGAAGCTCGCGGCTGTGCAACCACAGGTTAATTAAACTCTCCCGTATAAGCCTCCCAGGACGACGTATTTTTGTTGCTCTCAAACTCATCATCATCAATAGATGACACGTATGAGAGAGTGTCGGGCTGTGAGTCTCAATAGGACACTTATCCATGAGTGAGGACTGTATTTAAGAAGAAGAGACTGGATGAGCGATGAGAATCTCAAGTCGCTGAGGTGAAATTGTAAGAATAAGCATCACTCGTTACGTGCTCTCACTCACTCTCACTCTCTCTCAACAACTCGTAACCACAAACACCACTCACATACATACATACCAAATCAGCTACTATCAACAGAACTCCACAAACCCATCTCGTGCATATCTCACTCATTACGCCTTACCTGATTCATATCACACCCAAGCCCAGCCATGGCCCAAATCCTAGTCCACGACGCTCTCCAGCTTCCCCAGCCTGCAGTGGGACCCTCCTCACGGCCGCCGCTGTCCCGGCTCTCGTCAAGTCCCGGTCCCGGCACCGTGCCCAGGACGGGCATCGTCGTCTTCTCGGGCGGAAGTGCGGCCAACAGCCTGGTGGACGTGTTTGAGGGCGTGCGGGCGGCGAGTGCGGCGACGCTGAGCTACGTGATTCCCATCTCGGACAATGGCGGCAGCACGAGCGAGATCATCCGCGTGTTCGGAGGACCAGGTATTGATTGAATTCCGTAACCTTCAAATTTCATGGAATCATGTCTCTCTTCTAACTTGGATCATGTGTAACAACAAAAAGGTATCGGAGATGTGCGGTCTCGTCTCGTCCGTCTCATCCCCAACGACAACAAACCCGAGACAATCGCCATCAAGCTCCTCTTCAACCACCGTTTGCCCCCCGTCTATGACAGAGCTCGAGCCGAGTGGTTCGACATCGTCGAGGGCACACACCCGCTGTGGCTCGACATCTCGTCGCCCAAGCGCGAGCTGATACGGTCCTTCTTCAACAGCTTCAACCTCGAGGTCGTCAAGCGCATGCGGCCCAGCAGCCGCTTCGACTTCTCCGGGTCCAGCATCGGCAACCTGTTCCTGACGGGCGCCAGGCTCTTCACCGGCAGCTTCGAGGCCGCCATCTGCCTGCTGAGCTCCATCTGCGCCGTGCCCGACCGCGTGGCCGTTCTGCCGGCGCTCAACACCAACTTTGCCCATCACATTGCGGCGGGACTCGTCGACGGCACCGTCATCACCGGCCAAAACGACATCTCGCATCCCAGTGCGCCCACGGCCGCCGTGCCGCTGCCGCTGCCGGGCCCGCCTCCGACCTCCGGATCGCGCACGCCGGCATTGTCGACGAACCATGACCTGGACGAGCACGACATCGAGGACGCAAACCTGCCCGGCAGCCTGCCTGCTCTGCGCCGGCCCGCCATTGCCATTTCAAAGCAGGACGAAGAGGATCTCCCGTGCCGCATCGACCGCATCTGGTACATCAACCCATACGGCCAGGAGATGCGCATCCCGGCCAACCCGCGCGTGCTCGAGGCCATCCGCAGCGCGCACTCGGTCATCTACAGCATCGGCTCGCTCTTCACGTCGCTGGTGCCAAACCTGGTGCTCAAGGGCGTGGGCGAGGCCATCGCCAGCCCGCACATCCGAAACAAGATCCTGGTCCTCAACGGCACCACCGATCGTGAAACCGGCCCATCGAGCGACCCCTTTTCCGGGCTCGATTTCGTCGCCACCATTGCCAACGCCTGCGCGGATTCGAGGGGCTTGCCTCGGCCGTCTGCGGACGAGTATTCGCTGTACGTGACGCACGTCATTTACGTCGAGGGCCCTACGAGTCCCGCTGTGGACAAGCGGCTGTTTGCCCAGCTGGGCATCGACACGACGAGGCTGTACGGACCCAAGGATGGACAGGGCAAGGGAGGACGATATGACGCAAAGGCGCTGGCGCAGACGCTTGAGAGCATCATCGGGCGCAAGGACACGCGCTCTGACAGGAGTCGGCGTAACACTCTGGTGGGATAGACTTGTCTTGTTTTTGTTTTGTAATATAATACAATATACCATTTATTATTTGTTTTTTTCAGCATAAAAAAAAACAACACGTAAAGAAACATCTGCCAGCCAACGGCACGGTATCAAACCAATACCACATCTTCACCCTCCCCTCTCCAAAAACCCATGGATATCCCTTTGACCACCACAAACCACCGCCCTGTAATGCGTTTCGTTTCCCTCTCTTCGCTCACAACTCTGTTTCCTTCCCAGTCCTACTCATCATCATCATCACGACTTGGCCATGGCAAGATACACCACCACAGCCGGCCACGCTGCTGACATGACCAACGCCATCATCACCCTTCCTCCTCCAACCCGTATCCTATCCTGAGGGCCCTTCCACCGGTCCACCAGCGCGCAGGTCGTCCAGATCATGACCATGGCGTAAATGACAAGCAGCCAGGTGACGCCGAGGATGATGTCGGCGGTGCGATCCGTGGGGCTAAGCACGTCCGCGGACGTGTCCGGGATGAAAGTAGAAGAAAGATTGTTGCCCATGTTTGCGGTATAGGATTTTTGTTTTCTTTGTGTGTAGGTTGTTGAAGAATGTTTTGTTGTAAAGGGCGATGCTTTGTTTTGCCTTGCGCTTTTATGCTTGTGATGCTTTGGTCGTAATAAAAAACGTTGTCGCCAAGACGAGATGAAGATCGTGAATGAAATAAAGGTATATCGACTCGCGATATTCCCAAAAAGTAGAACTGATTAAAAGAAAACCTTCTCGCCCAGCGAGTTTACAAAGAAGCAAAGAGCGAAAAACGAAAATCACACACAGCCGAAAAATATTCCCACCAGAGAAGAAATGAATGAAGAAGAGAAAGAAAGAAAGAAAGAGGAGAGGAGAAACGCCGCGCTGAAAAGGAAACCGGAGCAAGCTAAATCCAAAAAGAACCTGTCAAAATGTATTAGCCTCCCTCTCCTCTCCGGGGGTTGGTTCCCAAGCTTAAACTCGAACAAGCCCCCCGAATTCAATCTTGATACATACGGGGGAATGCAAATCTCAGCCCTCAGCCAAGATTAAAAAACAGGGCAGATCAAAATCAAAGGGAGAGCCAAAGCTTCGCGGCTGCTGGCCCAGCCGAAACGGCGCAAAGACACAAAAGAATCGATGAACAGGCGCAAGGTGGGACGCTCGTCTTACGTTTGGCGTCTCAAAGTGCGGATTCGTCGAAACACGGAGTGCGTCTAGAGCGAATCAGAATCAGGGCCCGGTCCAAAATTGAAACGGTAATGATATCGTGTTTTGTACGTATGTATGTACAATCAAAAACTGGAAAATAAAAAATAAAAAAGAAGAGGAAAGAAAAAGAGGAGGCAACACCAAGTAGTAATAGTATGGATGGGACAGCTCGTGTCTTTTCCCGCCCAGCTTCCCATTTCCATTTCTCACTGGACGCTCACCACTGAAAACACCACAGACCAGAGCCAGGGTGACCCACGAAATATCACTCGCCCGCAGCACAAGCAGAACAGACATGGGGGAGCATCCCCGTCCAATCAAACAACACCTTTTCCCTCCAGCACCCAAAAATATCGTCGCCCTCGGACCACTTCTGCCGTTTTAAGCGCCCGGGCTTGTTCGAGCTATCGAGTCGCCGTCACCAAGATGCAGCAGCGGTGAGACGTCATTCGTCCATTTTATCTGTGGCTTTTGTTTTTTTTTACTCTTATTTTTGTTTTTATTGATATGGTCTCTATCTATCTTGTACATACAAACCCCGGACTCCCTCTTGTTTTCTTGCGATTGCGCTAGAGAGCTTTCGTCGAGATGCAGCATAGAAGCTACTGTACAATGTCCAATCAACTCCTCTCCGCATCAAGTAAGCATAATCATGAAGCTGGATGCTGCAATAAGTACCAAGCACATAAATTGAAGAGCAAGATTTTGGCCCATCAAATACGAGAGGACAAAGAGCGAGTAAAGAAATAGATTACACCCGCGCTGACACTCTACTGTATACATCGACCAAGACAAAAAGACACACACACACACATCACCAAGAGACAAGAGACAAGAGACAAAGACAAGAGCTGGTATCATGTGTTTCATTAATCTGAATTAACACTATCTGCTATTTATACAATAAAAAACATTCACATCATAACTTTGCCCTCGCCGCCGCTCATGACAGGCGGGCGCTGAGGGGCAGGTCGCGCGAAGAGCTGCCGACGTAGACAGTCTTGGGGAACTTGGTGACAACCCACTGCTGAGTCTTGGTGTCCCAGTTGGAAATGTCACGACGAGTCAGGTCAGCCTTGAAGGTGACGCTCTGGCCGGGCGCAATGCGCTCGATACGGTCAAAGCCACGCAGAACCCGGACGGGCTCGTTGGGGCCACCGTGGCTCAGGTACAGCTGGGGAACAGCATCGTCCATGACCTTACCGGTGTTGGTGATGGTGGCAGTAACGGTGTAGATGACATCATACAGCTGGCGATTGCCACCGGGCTCACCAGAGGAAGGAGAGCGATGCTGAGGGCTGCCGTCGTTGGCACCGGCAGGGAGGAACTGCTTGGCAGTCTGGCCGTAGTGGGAGTCGCCAGAAGCGGCCTGGCCAGAGCTGGTGGAGCTCAGGTATGGGTAGATGAACTCCTTGATGCGGCGAATGTTCTTGGGGAAACCATAGTCCTTCAGGTTCTTGCTGAAAGTGCCCAAGACGGGAGCAGCAATGGTCTTGCCGGTGGTGGGGTTCAACGGGCCGGCGTTGTTCTTTTGGATCTGGAGGTTGGAGAACTTGAAGGTCGACCACGACAGTCCGAAGCCGAACTCGTACGTGGGAGCCTTGTCAGAGCTGCGAGGCTTGCCGGGAGCCACCTTGTCGAAGTAGCGGTAGTCAATGAAGGCGCCCTCGGTGAAGTCATCCTGAGGAGCGTTGTTACCGTTGTTGGGAGTAGTCATGACCTGAACGCCGTAGCTCTCCAGAGAAGGACCCCAAGTGAAGGGAGTACGTCCGGGGCTCTGCTTGCCGTACAGGATATCGACAAGAGAGTTACCAGACTCCTGACCGGGGGTACCAGCCCAAACAATGGCAGAGATGTTGGGGTGGACGGCGTAGTCCTTCAGGATGACGGGACCAGTCGAGTGGATAACAACAACGGTCTTGGCGTTGTTGGCAGCAACGGTCTTGATGAGGTCATCGCCGTTCTTCCACAGGGTAATGTTCTTGCGGTCACCCTCATTGCCATCAGGGTGGAGGTAACCCTCACCACTGTCCGAGTTGGCAAAGACAATGGCGATGGCCTCGGGCTGGCTGACGAGAGACTGGATGGCAGAGGTGGCGTAGTTGTTCAGGATGCTCTCGTAGCGAGAGCCATCCTGGAGAGCCTGGTACTGGATCGCAGCGTCAGGGGTAACGAGGTAGGGGAAGTTGGTGGTACCGGAACCCCACTCCATGGCAAGAGTGCCATCATCACAGCCGCGGTCACCGCAGCCGTTGGGACCAGCAGGGTTGGAGCCAGCATCCTCACCGATGACGGTAAGGAACTTGGGCTTGTTGAGGGGCAGGATGCCGTTGTTCTTGAGGATAACGGTTCCCTTGGCACCAGCCTCACGAATGTGGTGGGCGTGGTCAGCACGGACATCGACACCGTAGTTGACCTTCTCCCAGTTCTCATTGACGGCAGCCTGAACGTAGCCATACTCGCCATCGGTCCAAGAATCAAAGTTGGTGTCAACAAGGTTGTTAATCGACTTGCCCACCTTGAAGAAGGAGGCCATGATACGCATGACCATGTCATCGATACGCCACTCGGGGACAGTGCCGTTGAGGACGGCAAGGGTCAGGTTGCTTCCGAAGTAAGACGCACCGGTGTTGAAGAGGGTATCACCAGGCATGGTCATGTCAAGACCGGCAGCAGCGGTCGAGACACCAGCGTGCTGAGCCTGCCAATCGCTCATGACGAAACCTTGGAAACCGTACTCCTCCTTGAGCAATCCGTTGAGGAGCTTGGAGTTCTGGCAGGCGTACGAGTTGTTGACCTGGTTGTATGAGCACATGATGGAGCCAACACCAGCCTTGACAGCATCCTGGAAAGGCCAGCCGTAGACTTCGTGGATGGTCTTGTCGTCAACGTTGGACGACAGGGCCTCCTTGATGGGGTATCCGTAGCCGTTGGCCTCTCCGACTTGGCGGAAATGCTCCTGTTCGTTCAGGAGGAAGTGCTTGGCGCAGGCCACGGTACCAGCATTCTGGATACCAGTGACAGTATCGGCAAGAGCCACACCGGCGAGGTAAGGATCGTTTCCGAAGCCCTCGACGTTACGGCCTCCGTTGGGGTTGCGGCCAAGAGGACCGGCAACAGGTCCAAGAAGAACATCAACACCCTTGTTCTTTGCCTCAGAGCCCAGGGCAGTGCCACGGTCAACCCAAAGGTGTCTGCTCCAACTAGCGGCGGCAGTCAAGCCAGTAGCGAAAGCACTGTTGTACCTGTTGAATCGGAGACCAAGGGGACCATCCTGCATGCAAAGAGATCGCAGGCCCAGGCGAGGGACAGTACCAACGTTTCCAACACACTTCTCACCCATCCAACTAGAGCCAAAGTTAGCACAACTTGGCCGGCAAAGCAAGGCAGAATCAAATGAGCTTACCCAACACCAGTGGTGAGGTTGACCTTCTCCAGGAGAGTCAGGCCCGAAACAAACTCCTTAGCCTGAGCATAGGCCTGCTCCCAGCCCGGAGCATTGGGGTCCATCCATGGGGAGGGATAGAAAGGAGGGGAATACGCCTCGTTGGAGTGAGGAGGAGGATAAGGCTGTGGGTTCGGAAGAGCGTTAGCAGCTGCAAAGTCCAAAATAGTTGCCGTAGAGGCGGCCAAAAGAAAGGATGTCTTCATGGTGAAGAGTGATGGCTGGGTGCACCTTGAACAGCAGAGAGGTGTGGGGAGAAAGGAAAAAGGAGGGACAATCCCGTTGATTAAGAGATATACCAGCAGCAGTGAACGCGGTAGAAGCAGCACGAGGCAGTGCCAGTTGACAGTCAATGCCAATGCTGCTTTCTTCTAGTTCAACTGCGCTGAATCCTGCATTGTCAAGGGAAGGTGGAAATGATTAAAGGGAATCGTTGAGAAATAGGGGCAGTGAGAACCAAGACCTCGCGACTTGACGTGTTTATGCAAGTGCATTGGCACGAAGAGTCAATGGACTGCTTGGTCAAGCAAGCAATCCTAGGTCCATCAAGGGAAGTTGTGCATATACAAACAATGGAAGAGGGGAAAAGGGAGAGAGCCAATGTCTCAGTGCAATTGGCATGCAAAAAAAGCAACGTACATTGGCATCTGCCACTGCCGCCAAAAGGGCGGCAGCAAACACGGACAGCGGCTTAACCATTGTGTTGGATTTCCGCGACCAAGGTATTCAGGATCGGCGGTTGGCGACGAGGATCTCGCTTGAAGAACCGGAGCTGCTGTCGAGGAGGGCGAGGGAAGCCCAGCATATATAGTCCGTGGCAGAGTCGCATCGTCAGCTCATCCACGCCGATGGGCCAACTTTGATTCCCGCCCTGTGCTCCGTCCCTCGCCCATTCTTTGATCTTTTCGTCATCCCTACACTATTGCTCATCGACGGTGCTGCAGCTAATGCCCATTCTCGGCCTTTGTCCTGTAGCTCAACGTCTCTCTCCGCCTATTCCCCCTGTTCACGAGCTAAGGTCCTTGGACCCTGGCCCTGGACAACTTGGCCATCCACGGGGAAGCAGAGTGGAGGAGCAGCAAGCAATCTCTCGTCGCCAGCTTCGGCCCCACCGTGCCAAGACCTGCGATGGCACCGAGTCGGCAGGGATCTGGACGAGCTCGAGAGCTCCATACGTACAGAATACCTACTCGTACTGGTAGCAACATGTCGTGGTAAGCCGCCCTGGTGAGAATGATGGCGGGCGCCGGTGTATTCTGTACCCCGTCAAACGGTGTGCGACGGCATGCAGCTGGGAGCTTAACCTGGACTTGTGTCTCCTGTACGAGGTGCATAAAGGAGTCCGATGCTGGGCAATCCAATGCTACCGTACGTGGACCCTGTTGTGGTCTGTTGTGTCGATCGCGATGACATTCCGGGAAGCAGAGTGATGTACTAATGTATGGAATACCTCTATAATGACATACTGCTACTACAAAGATTCCGGGTAGAGTACGGAGTATTACATACAAAGATCCATTACGACAGAGATGGTCAGTCATCGGAAGACGGATTATATCGATCGCGCACCATACAAGGTACCTAAGTAAGGTATTTACGGTTAAATGATTATGCTCCTAGAGGAGGCGCTCTTAGCTCCAGGCACTCTGCATTGTACGGCTCATAGCGCCGCGGGTACATACAAGTACACGTACCACAGCCGCTATGCCGCTCGCATAATAGTGCCGGTGTTCAGCGCCTTCAAATCAGCTGCCAGTGAGTGTGCACGCCACATCCAATAGGACAGAGAACAGCCCTCCATGTATCAGTACACAGCATCAACTACCTAGTACCTAGGACGAAAAGCTCTCTACCTTGAGCCCCTGTGGCTGAACGCCAGGCCAATGGCATTTGCTGCTCCTTCATGGGAGCTCATTTCGATGTCTCTCTTTCATATCACGACAACCTCTTTGATACTCTCTACCACTGCTCAGTACAGCAACCCCCAACATTACACAGCATAGACTTCCGTCGCGCACCCCGTACACCCTGTGCTAGCCAAAGCGGTGGACATGCCTATGATCGCGTATTCGGAGAAAGGCGAGAGAACACGCTACTGTACTCTTCATGGCATGTCCCTGACCGAACACACCAAGAACTACTAGGGTGACAACCCGAGAATGCCAGAACGCTTTCGAGATTCTAGAGACTGAGGAGGGTTGCATCGTTCAGGCACTGGACGAGGTTCCGCTCTACAGCCTGCGGGGGGAGTCCCGGAGCAGTTGGACAAGACAATGGCTAACAGCATTGGGCCTCGTCCCGCACAGCCAAGCTGTGGCAACTGGTAGAGTCGGAGAGAAGGGCCGATGAGCCATGCATTGTTTTTTTTTTCTCAGCACCATCATCTGGGCTCTCTTCCAAGGCTCAACTCATGATGGCCCTCGGCTGCAAACCGACATCCCATCATGGCCACACCTCTATGCACGGAGCGCTTTTCCGCCTGCGGGGCGTCTCCCTGGGTTCTTTGTAGTATCCTGGGTCCACGGTCACGAGGAACTATTGCGTCTTCTCCATCGACGCCTTCCAGGCCCATCGAGCAACAAGTCTTGATATTTCCGATCTACGATGGATCGTTTCATTGCTTTAGAGCTGTGGCATTGGTTCCTGCGCACCAATATCGGCGAAGAGGACGGGACGTGATGGGGCCTTTTCCAGCTCGGCGGAAGAGGACCGGCCAAGCGAGAGATGCTACTGTGTAGTCAGCGGGTCAACGCTGGCACTGGCGCTCTTGGATTGGACAGACGGCTGGTAGGCCGTTTTTTGATGCCGTGTTATGGCAAATGGCATCGGGAATAACAGAGCCGCAAGAAGAGATTTGGACGGGTAAGGAATCTCAACGGTTCATCGTCGCGGCCGTGCAAGTATTCCGGACTTTCACAAGCAATACGATTGCTATGGCTGAGCATTCGTGCTGATGTTACAACAGGCACAGGCACAAGACGAGGCGAGGTAGCATACATGCTCAAATGCAACAGTGGCGAGGCGAAAGCAACAGGCTCAGGCCATGAGCCCATGGTATCCCGCTAGAATGGAACGCTGTCGACAAAACAAATTTTGCTGCGCTGCGGTATGCTCCCCCCATGCTAGGTTGGCTAGTACGTAAAGTTGTCCGTAACCTTGACTTGTTAGTACCAGACCAAGCAACCAGGCCGTCAAGCGACTTTGAGGCCCGCTGATGAGCATCTTGGGGTGGTATTTTTGCATGGACCCGCTGCGGAGCGTCATCATCGTGGGGATCAACTCCATATCCATCCCATCTTAGTGGCAAGCCCCCGGCCACCGGCTTTGTGGCCTCTCCCGGGCGCCACTCAGGCACCAAGTCCCGGCCTCGTCTGTTAGTCAGGCTTTGGGGAAACTCCCGAAGCTCATTAAACACCATCCTAGCTGGAGCGGCACATGGCCAAGATGTTTCATGTGGCTACTGACAATACGAAGGGAGACGTGCATCCTCACGTGGTACATCAAGAAAAGATACGATGTCGTGCTTCCCATTCTTCAAAGGATTCGACTTACTTGTTCTGAATCTGCGTCTCCAATGCTGGTTCCTTGTGAGAAAAACTTGAACAAAGAAAACAGCAGCAAATGAATGCCGATCAAGGTGTTGACTCCGCTCCCGCATCGTCTCCCCGCATTTACCCCGATGCCCCGACTACTAAATGCCTGGGGACTCCCCTTCTTTGACTCCTTGTTTAGCGCCCCTTTGTTCGGGCCGTTTTGCTGTACACGCAAAAAGACCATCGGGGAGTTTCGCCAAATCCCCTTTGCTCTATTCTCAAATAGGTATCTGAGAACTTTTCCACCAATCCGGATGACTGCTGAGGCTTCACTACCCCAAAAACCGTCTGCTATACTCTAACAGGTGTTATGCAGATTGGAGGAACTACCAAGTGCAAACTTGCTCAGGCATTCTCCAATTACGACTGGATTAGCAGATCTTGGATAACCATATTCAGCACGCTGTCTCGTTGTATCGTTGCATCGCTTCACGGGGGCTGACAGCCAACACGTGTGAAGCGGAGAGCTTCCCTAACCACCATGAACCGAAAGGGTAACCAAACCCAGCAAGCTGTATGCTCTGCTCGGTGCATGGCCATACCAGGCAGGCAAAGACTCAGGTCTGGCAGCTCCAGCACCGGTGTACTCATCTCACAACACCATCTCCGGGACCCCGTTCCGCCGGGCCCGGGAAAATTTTGGTAGCCTTGACAAGACAATGTCTCTTACCATTATAGGTTAACTGGAATAAGCAGTGACGGGGGCAGCCTGGTGATGCCGTGCTTGGGAATCATTCGGTCATCTGGGCTGGCGTTCCTCAGCCTTGGGACGAGTTCGGCCCGTCTCGTTTGTCCAGTATGCACGTATGTATATGCTTATACTACGCATATTATGCCCATGCCCTTTTTTTTTTTCAGCTTCCTTCAAACCGGCCGCACGGGATACTCGATTCAACTAGCCTCTCCCCTCTCAACTGTAACCAAGCTTGGTCTTTCACCGAGCACCGGAGCTGTTTCTGCCCCCATTGCGGCATACTAGCTCATCCACGGAGCGCAAAAAGTGGTCGGCCAACTGCATTGACATGTCTATTCAGGATTACAATTACATCTAGACTATTGCTATGTTACTCTAATATTTGACAAGAAACGCCGAATGGCTTCCGCGTGTGGCTGCAGACGCCACGGCGCCACTGACAGCCCTTTGCATTTCCACTTTACAAACCAACAGCCAAGCTGCACCTCTATCCAAATCAGGATCTTTTCGTTGCTTCGGTGGTTCTCTCGGCAAAGAGGAGCAACAGCAAGATCCTTTCATTTGAGCTAGAGGTTCAGCTGGGCGTCAATCACCGCCTAGTATATGCCAGGAATAATCCTCCATCGCACAAGCTTCTTGTACTTGTTCCAATCCTCGCCATACTTGCGGTAGCACTTGAGGTCATCCCGTCCATCACGGTGGATTAGGAGGACTCCGAAGTACACGATATAGAAGTAGGTGATAAACATGCCCCAGCCCTTGGCTTCGCCTTGAACCACTTGTCGGCCATCGGCCATGACAAAGGCCCCTTCGGCCGAAGACGCGCCAGCAGAAAGGATCTGGTATCCGGCGAGGCCTGTAGGCAGGCAGTATGGCCATGCCTGGATCCAATCGCCAAAGTAATTGATGTGGCGGGCGATACCCCACCAACCTGTGGTGAGAAGCTTGCTGCCAGTCTTGGTCTCGATGTATTTGAGATGAGCAACGCTTGGGTCGCTGGGGTTGGTGCGGAAGACGTTCTTCTGGCTGTTGGCGGATCGGAAGATGAAGAAACCAAGACCGATGAGCGAACCGGAGACGAGGAGCCCAACGGGGCCGAGCGAGCGAGGATAAACAGACAAATACCGAGTCTGAAGGGAGTAGACAAACGGGACCCAGACAAGGTCTCCGAATGACAACATCATGCCGAAGCCATCAGTGGTGATGTCCATGGTCGTCAAGATGGCTGCCTCGTTCACCCACGAGTCAATGATGTACAGGGCCTGCACAATGGTAATGCAGACAACACTGTCTGTGACGAAACCATAGTTGCGGTACTGCTGAGCGCACCAAGAGCAGTTCAAGATGATCCATCCCATCATGCCGGGTCGAAGCTCGCACCACTCCTTCAGGTCGACCTCTCCAATAAGGGGGATCGTGACGCGAGGGTTCAGCTCGCGTCCGATGTACCAATCATACAGAATGTTTCCCGTGTGTCCTCCGGCGGCCAGCTCGCGGTTGTCCTTGTTGCCAGCCTTTACGCTGAAGCTTCGGACATAGACAAAGGTAGCCATGCCGTACGAGAGCAGGATGCTCGCGGTGAGGAGCTGGACGTAGTTGTCGCTGATGAAGGTCCAGACGGGGAACTCTGCACCCTGGGCGATGGTTCCGGCGGCAAGCGCAAAAAGAGTCGCCATGTTGGAGTACATGGCTATGATGAGGTTAGCATGACAGCCCGTATCTGCGTATCACATGCAATTGGTTTTTTTTTTGTGTATGACATACTGTTGAATCTGTATTTGAGGCGGCCGCCAGATCGCAGTTCTGTGCCCTCCACCTCGGCAGCAGGGAGAATCGCGTATAGAATCAGGTTGAGAAGGTAGTATGCCGCCAAAGCGCCGGACGCCTTCCAGCTAGCCAATCCCCAGATGCCATCCTCAGGCCAGCCAACCTCGAGCTTCAACTGGTCGATTGAGAGAGTTTTGGGGCTCAGGAACGAGGGCGCGGGACAGCCCGAGACGTCGTTGCAGGAAAAGGTGAAGAGGTAGACGAGAACGGGTAGGCCGAAGGAGATGCCAAAAGCACCGAGCCTGTGAAACACGTTAGAATCTCGCGACCTTTGTTTTTTTCTTTTCTTTTCCACGGCTAAGAGATGGCGACTTACGGTCCACCAAATTCATAATCGTGAGGCTGCTCGGCGGCAGCTGGCGATGCTTTGCCCATTGTGACACGTCGATGCGAAGCTCTGAAAAAAAGCTGGTCCAGCACTTGTTCCCCTCGACGATACGGTCGGTGCCTTTTAACACAATCTCTCCAAGGAGGCTTAGACACACACAAACAAAAGAAAATAAGTGACACTGCCTCAAGCCATTGGGCAAGTATGACGAATTTCCAAAAGCTGGTGTCGGGAGTATACGCTTCCGAGTCGTGTCTTGTGAGTATACACGCTTCAGAATCGTGTCTCTTGTGGATTTGGAATTCTCCCGACTCAGGTAAGCTTGGCTCGGGTTCCTGGTGGGCTAGACCGAAACGGACAAACACATTACCCGATCGGCGTGTAGTTGGCGATGATCTACGTCATCCAGGAACCCGCCAACCAGAGGGCGAGACGCAATCGAGATCCCGTGACTTGACGACAACTTGCTTTGCCCAGGTATCGTTGCGCTTGAGGCTGGCGGGCTGCGAGGCTGAGACCATTTACATCACCCAAAACTCCATTCCTTTGAAGTACCACGTCGCGGATTTTCCTGTTGAAGGCTACCAGGATCAGGTTGTGAAATTTGCTCCCGCGTTGCAACAGCCATCGGCCTTTGCTCAAGACATTGTCGCTCGTTTTGTGTCTCCGTGTCTCACATCAAGCGCCCCCCGTATTACGCGGCAATTGATGATCGCGCAAGCATCGCAAACTTGACAGCCCCTCGAGGCCGCCACTCTCTTCCATCACCACCCAGTTTTCCCAAAGGATCCTGTCCAGCATGATCCCTTCAGTCTCTCAGTTCGCGTTGCTTCTGGCCACGGCCGCTGGCGCTGTCAACGCCGCCGCTGATACTCCCTCGGCGACGGCGCCTCCGCCGGCGTGTACGGCAACCTCGTCCACCACCGGTGGCTTCTTCGACCTGCGACCAGATACCGCGGTGTTGCCACCGGATAATGGAAAGACGCACAAGTCGGGCATTTACAAGGACTATCACGCTCGAGGCTGGGACTATGGCAAGAACTTTACGCTCAACATCTGTGGTGCCGTGGTTGATCCCGTTGGCGATGTCGTCGGATTGAAGGAGAGCCAGTGGGCCAATGTTAGCGCTTACTACACCACTCACAACAGCGTCTACTCGATTGGGTTTGTTTGAAGCTTTTGCATTGCATCGCAGTCGGTTCCGCGCGCTAATAGTCGATGTAGATCTCTATCACTGGACTTGCATAGCCGGGGAAGAAAATTGGTTCTGCAGTACACCGGCGGATCGCCGTGTGGGGAGAGCAAGTCGAGCCCAGATAACGATGACGATTATGATTATGACAAGCGGGGTGCGAAACGCTACGACGAAGGCCTTTCATCGCCTGGCCACGCCCATGCGGTCGAGACGATTGATCGCGACGGCAGCACTGCCAAGATTAGACGGAAGTCGGCTACAATTTCTTTTCTGTGCGATCGGGACCCCGGGCAGACTACTGCGGTTTCATTTGTCGGTGTCGATCCCGATGAGTGCTCCTACTTCTTTGAAGCCCGATCCGTGCACGCCTGCGCCCATGCTGAGCCGCACAAGCCCGGCAGCGTGGGCCCCGGCAGCGTGTTCGGGCTGATTCTTGTCATTGCCGTGCTTGTGTACATCCTCGGTGGCGTCTTCTACAATCGCACAGTCGCGCACGCCCGAGGATGGCGGCAGCTACCCAACTACAGTCTGTGGGCCGGTATTGGGGGCTTTTTCAGCGTGCGTCCTTCCCGGCCCAAGGCGGGGCTGCCTTTCCACTAATGTAAGCGTGTAGGATATGTTCATTATCTTGTTGTCAACCTGTGGACGCCTCTTGCCGAGTAGGAGAGGCTACCAGCATCTTGGCTCTAGCCGGAATAACGAAGCGGAAAACCGATTGATAGACCAGCTAGACGAGGAGTGGGACGACTAGAGTTGGCATTTGCGGGCTCTCCCTTTTATTTCTTATTCAGCTATTGTCTGGCGTTTTTATGCCGGATTCTTTAATCTTCGTAGGGAAGTGCTGTTCCCATTTGGATGTACATATATACGTGTCTCCTTTTGTTTTCTTATTCTCCCTTTCCGCTTTTTACTTTTAAACTTGACACCTTTTCACGGCATTTATGGCGTTTTGTCTTTGTTGGAGCGGGTAGGATATGCCAAAGTGCGTGGATCGAAAACTTTTGGCTTCAAATACCTGCATTACTCGGAGGAATATGGAATAATATGCAGGGTTACTATTTTGGATACCTGCTTTGCGGTACGAGATTGTCACGGGATATGAGGAAAATAAGACCTTAGTTTATAGGTAGAGCAGTGAAGGCAGGCACTTTATTGTTTTCTTCCCATTTGCGATTCATACCTGATTTGGCTGTTAGAGGTTTATTTTGAAGAGTGTGCGGTAAGACGTGTAAACCCACATTAACCTTCCTGCTTGACAGACAAGCTGCTTCATATCACATCCAGCCCATGGGAGCTGGAGATTCCGAATGGAGAAGAGTGAAATTGGATCGTCTTGGGCCCCGGGAAAGGCGATCCCGGATATGATGGGTCGAATGCACGACTGTACGTCAGAGGACCGTCGGTTTCTGGAATATGTGGGCAGCCGGAGGTGGCGATGGGTGGAAGAAGGCATGTTTGCGTAAAGATGAAGGATTGGGGGTGTTGAGATCATTCTGAACGATGATAATGCATCTTTTCCTTTAGCAATATAATTGACGAGGAACACCATATTCATTGGTCCAGTCAGATACTGTCAGCTTTGAGTTACTCATTCTACTACCCACTATTTCCATGTGTACTCTTTTAGATAGTAGAGTCATCTAATATCATCAGCACATCCCGTGCAAACAGATGTTCCCTCTTGGACAGCCTCACCGCTCCGCATCCGAATGTGCTTCCCGCAAATAATCTCTATCCGCTGCCAGATATAGAATCAAATTTACGGAATATGTCATAAAATAAACTACCAGCCTTTCTACAGTTTCTACGTTTCCATCTTCTGTCCAGGCTGGATTGCATGATGGGCTTCTATTGTACGCATATAACGGAGTAGGCGATATGCTGTACTATTTGACATGAAACCATATGCATGATGGACAAGTATTTTGCGTCCTGCTGTGCTATTTTCTGCATTTCGGAGTTTGTGCTTGTTGGCTGGGACATGCCGTGCAACCTGCGTGCGCTCGGTTACCCGGGCAGAGACCTCCCTGTATAACGCGATTCAGCTGATGAATGGGGCGAGCTGTGGTAACCTGATGGGAGATACGGAGAATACAAGACGGCAAAAAAGAAAAGGTTGGGGTGGATGATGAAAGTAAGCTTTGACTGCACGTTTCCTTTGTGCCGCCTCCGGGGATGGTGGTCTTTGTCTGAGCACTTAAGAAGGACTTGAAGTGATATTCAGTGGATGACATTGGATTGTTGCAACGAGAGTTGTAAGGAGGATAGAAACGATATCTGGTGTAGTGCGTATGACAATCCATGTGATCTGCCCACTTTCATCCAAACCCTTTGCAGATACATATTGTACAGCAGTTGGTAGCAGAATGTGGCATGGTCTAGAAGACCAGCAACCTTCTATGCATAAATGCGCACAGGGACGAATGCATACCAGTTTATGGCCTCTTGCCTCTAGACTCAGGAAACACACATACTCTGCCTCTGGAATATTCTTTGCTTCAACACCACTCCCCACTCATGCATGTCCCTCCACGCCTTTCATGCAGTCCTCCGACCAAGCTGCGGCTTGTTCCCGCTTGTTCAAACACCTTCGTTTGAACCATCAGGGTTTAGCCACGTCGGCAATCCCAGGGTCCCAGCCGGACGATATGAATGTGGAGAGGCCGCGAGAATAAACAACCGGCAGATCCAGAACCCCGGTCTTCGGGAAGAAGCGTTGACGGCCGCTAAGCCTGAATCGCTGAAGCCAATCTTCGTGTTGACAGTTGAGGCTTGACGTTGCCGCTCCAGGGAAGCGGTCTGTGCTGGGGGTGAGCAATTGAGTGATGTGATGCTGTGTTGCCATTTCTCCAGCTTTATTCTGCGACTAGAATATGCAGCCCTTTCCCCTATTTCTTTCCCTTTTGTGTCAGATTGCTTGATTTGGAGGCTTTCTCGTGTTACAAAAAAAGAGATCTTCTGGCGTACAATGTTGAGTTCGCCTCTTACATTTGGTGGCGCTGGGACTGAATGTTAACCTTGGAGCTTGGAATTTCAGGGGTATGGAGAAAGATGGGTGGGGGAAACGCCTCTTTTGAGATGCTTGAACGACTTTTGGCATACCGGTTTTGGAATGACTTGCATCTTCTTTAATCAAAGTTGTTATTGTCTGAATTTCCGGTAACGGGAAGCAATGACCAGTGGATCTTGCGCTATCGAGATGATCGTAGGTGGATGGCGGGAAGCTGTGCAGGAGAGAAAGGGGCAAAGCAGAAGATTGAAGTGGGTTAGTATAATCTCAAAATAGTGTGCATCTAACTCTATTGTCATCACGTATACTTAGTAGCCATAGGTGGTCAAATTTCAAGTTGAATTTTATATCATGAGGAGGATCGAAGCTCGACTGGAGCATGGGCACCTCAGACACTTAGTGTTGCCAAGTGACAGCAGCTCGAGGACTCTGTTATTGTCATTCGAAACTTGCTGCCAGCTGTCAGGGCTTGGCCAGAGAACTACTATTTTTCTCAAATTTCTTCCCAAGAGGAAGAAAAATATTTCCTTCTCCTTCGCCTTCTCCTTCTCTTCACGAGATTCGCCACGCCTTCTTCATCAACATTCGTAGTTGTCTTAAGGTGGACGAAGCCTATTCTATCAGTTGTCTCATTTTCGTCTCATTTTCCTTCTCAAGAAAGGAAACAATTTTCGACCTTCGCCTTTTCGACTTGTCCTCCCCAGCATCGCGTTTCGTTCGAGCAAGATTTGTTTTTGTTTTTTTGTTTTTGTGACCCAAAGAGTCACATCATTGTCAATCATCCCATCAAAAGATTCATCACATCAGAATAGTATGTCCATATGCCCTTCGTCTCTTCCCACCCCCAGCTTCCCTCTTCCCCACCGCGTATCTTCAACACGGGAATCTACATCATCACCGTGCATAGCAGATCCATCTCTAACCATCATCACAGACCATGGATAATCAAGCCGCGGGTAGTGACGGTCAGTTAAGCTGGCTGGTCTTTTTTAGGCGGGAACAGACGGACTTACTTGTAAAAACAGCAGCAGGCATCCCACCAGCCGGGAGCGAAGCCTTCCCGGGAGGCCAAAGCTTTGAGGCAGCGCCAGGCTTTGGCAACGGTGATGGTACCGCTCTTGTGTACCATCACCAGTTTCATCCAAACTGCGAAGAATGTCGGAGACAGGCCTATATTAGGCTTCATCAAGCACAGTTTCTGGCGCCTCCCCAAGTGTGGGAATCGATGGACCCCAGCGCCCAGTTCTATGAACTGCGTCGGTTGACCATGCCAGAAGACGAGTTCTTTCAGTCTTTGTCCGACTTTGAGGTACGTTTTGTCCTTTCTTCTACGCTGGGTCTACCTTGGTGCATGGTGAATTCTATACTGATCTTGAATGAACTGAAGGACGTCAACTTTTTCAACCAGCCATACTTGGCTCAATTCCAGGAACACCAGCACCAGCAGGAGTACCAGCAGCAACAGCCCTTCGTGCCGTTGCTCCCAATGGCTGAGGAACAGCAACCAGTAATCGGGATGCAGAACATCCCAGATGAGGTCATCGAGCCTCTCCTTTTCCAGCAGGGAGCAACTGGTGAGGCCTTTGTGCCTACAACTTTCCAACCAGCAGCATCTGAGCCTATGACGGTTCAACCAGGAGTGTATGGGCCGGCTATGGCTGAGCCCACGATGTATATGCCGGCGTTTGTGCCTTCGGGTGTTGAGGCCTCAATCTATGAGCCTGCAGAATTCAACTTTAACACCTTGCCTCATGGCCCTGTGCAGCAGCCGATTCAGGGCGAGCCCTGGGCAATGACCCACGACGGCAGTCTCTTTGAGCCGACTCCTGAGGATGGCTTCAGATATGAAGCACCTGGCGAGGAACGCAATGTGTTTTCGTCTACCGTCCCGCAGATGAATGAAGCTACTACCAACATGGTGGGTATGCAGAACCCAGTTCAGTATGAACCACCAGTTCCCAGCCAAGCTCCAGTTCGGGCTCCTAGACGACTCCTCCCGTCCAACGGTCAGCGAGAGCTGCCTGTTCACAGGCAGCCGGAAGGTCGTGCCAGACGCATGCCCCTCGTTCAGCTATCCTCTGAAGAAAGCCTCGAAAGGGCTGAGAAAGACCTTTTCCTTATAGAATCGAGGCGTCAGAACATTTCTTACAAGGACATTAAGCGCCTTGGAAATTTCGCAGAGGCGGAGTCGACTCTGCGTGGAAGATACCGCACCCTAACTAAGGATAAGAAGAATAGGGTCAGAGACCCAAAGTGGACTGACATCGATGTGAGTTTATTCACTGGTAGTAGTCATATCGTATCGTGCTCTAACGTTGCTGCCAGATCCACCTTTTGAAAGAAGCTGTCCGAGTGTTGGGACATGGTCTGCACCCTGATCGCGCCAAACTCTCCTGGATGGCGGTGTCGAGGTATATTAGCAACCATGGAGGTAGCTACGATTTTGGCTTTTCGACTTGTCATCGTCGATGGCTTCAGCTGGAGGCAGATGGCCAGCTGGAAGATACTGGTTACGATGATAGCTGGGCTGATGAGGATGAGGATGCCGAGACTCTGGCCGATGTCGAAGAAGAACGCAGTGATCATGATGAAGAGCAAGACAGTATCATGGCTGATGAGCACGATGAGGACGACCAAGAAAGTGAGGAAGAGAAAAAGAATCCCCGTCAGATGACGGAGGAAGACCAAGATGAGAGCGATAGCGAAAGTTCAAGCGACAGCGACGACGACGAGGATGCCGGCGTTCCGATCAAAGTTGAGATCAAGACGGAAGAAGAATGAAGGAAATTTGAGAACGCTCTTAAAGAGCATGAGCATGACGGCATAAAGAACTGCCCGTTTCTTTCCTTTGTCTCATTTAGCAGTTTAGGGTTTTCTTTTACTAGTTTTTCATTTGTTGCGTTCAGCACGCTATTCATCACGCGAACAAAGTCTCGCACAAAGGGAGTTTTAGGGAACAGGGTTTTAGGGAACAAGGGATGGGGAAATTTGCTTGCTTTTTTCGTTTTTCTTTTTTGTTATTTCTTTGTCGCATTTTTCATTCTGCATTTCGCATGGCACACTCTGCAGTTTAGGCTTTGCCTTTCAGATTGCATCACATACTTTGCATTTCGCATTAGCCAGAGACGCATGCCAAGGGGTAGCAGCATCACGGACACGGATACGGACGGTTACGGACACGGAAGGACAGAAACGCGCGGAACTTCATGTTAGAGTCAATATTTCATCTCTTCTACTTCTATTGAATGGCTCTTGAAGTCACTTCGTCTGCTTGCTGCTATAGTTTAACCTGCTCATCTATGACATCTTCCCGTGGAACACCGATACTCTTTAGTACGGCAAGTAATTCGCTTGGGCTCTTCTTCAAGGCATCCCACTCTGCTTCGCTCTTCACCAGTGCTGTCCCTGCTAAGAGAGTGCCGTTTAGTGCGAGGGATCCAATCGGCGAGGATGTTTCACTGCTTTTAATCTCGGAACCTTCGCTTAGGCGAGGGCATATGACTATCGTGTCTTTTGTCATGGCCATGTTGTAGCTGATATTTGCTTCTCCAGTGGTGGGAATTTCATCCGAGGCTGAATTCGTGGCTCCTGCATGCTGAGCAACTGCTTGACACGCCTTTTTGTAGAGACGGAGATAGGCGGCGTGGAGATGTGCCGGGGAAGTTTCCGTGTTGATGGTTTCTGAGAATGCAACAAAAGGTGTCTTTTCTAGTTTATCTGCCTGTTGAGCGAGCACATCCCATGACGAGTCGGTGTCTAGGCCGTCCTTCATCCGGGAGATGGGCAAGAGCTGAATGTGTCTATGAGGTTGGCTTGCTCCAGAGTGCTGGCCCCCATTGAAGAAGGCGAAAAGGCCATCATTATGTGATTCCTTTTCCGGTGAAGTTGAAGCTGAAGATGTTCCGTCTTGCTTGGCCTGTTCATAGGCGTCGATGCAGGCAAGCGTGGCTTCGAGATCGGATTCTTCTAACAGATGAGTCTGTAGCTTGTACTCCTTTGTGGCGAGAATAAAGTGCTCCGGAACAACGGCGAATTTGTTCAATACTAAGAAATGAGATGGTCCCAAGTCTGTGATGAAGAGCGAGGCTGGAGGATTGGCAAAGGGATCAAACGGCTTGCGCGGCTGTGAGGGATCCGGAGGGGGGCCTTTGGGCTTGTTTGCCAGAGAGGGAGAGAATCGCAGTTGGAACTTGGACGTGTATTAGATGTCATTGATCTTTGTTTTTTATCCTTTCTCATAGGTTGAGCATATATGGAGAGAGGGGTGATACATACGGGAATGGAATTGACATGAAGGATGGTGACTTGAGTGGAGAAATAGTGAAGCTCATTTGCAGAGAGGGCTTTGGAAAAGGTGGTCTTGACGAGTTCATGGAGGTTTGTGGGTGCTTTTAATCGCGACATTGTGGTGATGTAAAAACTGGTAAAGATGATCAGTTGATAATGGTGTTTGTATTAAGATGGACGTTTATAAGTAGGATTGCCTCTATTTTATGATGCAAGATGGATGACCTCGGAGAAAATGGTCCGTGCGCTATTAGAGGTTAGATAGATGCCCCTCCATAGCAGATCAGCATTCAAAATGGTAGCTCCAGAGTAAGCAACAGATTTGGTGTTGTGTTTGTCTCTATTTTATTCTCGAACACTCTATCAAGGAAGAGGTTATTATTCATTAAGAATTCAATATGACTATCCTATCTTCTCAACTCGAATTTATACAGTTCATGCTCGCATTTCTATCTATATCCCGGGCAAGCCAATCAATCCTCGAACAGCCGGTACAAATCTAGGCACATAATAGATGGTGTATATCCCTACGATGGCGGTCAAAAGCCCAGTAAGCTGTGAAACGAATTGTCAGTTTCACTTCTCTTTGAAGAATCTCATATCAAGCGACTCACCTTTTCAAACCACGTGTGGAAGTATATGGCTGTCATCAGCAGCATCCACAGGTTCAATGACATGATGCCTATGGCCGTCTTTCCTGAGATGTTAAACACGGCCTCTCCCTTACCCTCTCCTATAGCAGACTCTGACTCTACACTGGCGCTCTGAACAGTTCCGTCAGGAACGACAATGCTTCTCTCTTCGGCTAGCGATCCGCTGAATCTTAGAGCCGCCCAGCCAACCTCTTGCATCAAAAACGCAGTTCCCAGTACCAGAAGAAAAACGTGCCCCGAGATATCGTGGCCTCCCTTCCATTTGCCCCCAGCCGCCTTGCATGCCACGGCCGTCAACATCTCTTTCACGGAACCATCTCCCATGGCAACCTCTCGCTGGGCCAGCTCGCATTTGCCGCCAGTCCACCGAAAGCTGCGGTCAATAATGGGCGGGCCAAAGAACCACTGCGTGACGAAGAACCACCAGCCCGTGACGGCCACCCACCGCAGCCCCGCGCGGATTCTCCTCATCAAGACGACTGCAGGCGGCGTCTTGCCGGTGGGCTGCACGAGGAGGGAAAAGACAAAGGCAAAGGTGATCCATCCCCAGCCTCGCTTGACGTAGAAGACGTTGAAGACGTTGTTCTTGCGGGCAAAGTAGCCGGGCGCCTTGCTCGGGTCTTGGTGGTGCGACTGCGACACGTGGTCATATTCAGCGGCTCGGATGTCGGGCGAGAGGACGGAGAAGATGGTGCCGAAGACGAGGATCGCGGGGAAGATGCCGAGGGCTATTCGCTCGAGGGGTGTCGGGAGATATGGCGGGTTGTGTCTTAGGACCTGACTCTTGCCCTGGTCCTGATCGTGGCTCGTAGAGGCGGCCATGTCGCTGGAGATGGAATTGTTGGGATCAGAGTTGGATATGCGGCGTCGCGATGCCATTTGATGCTGGACAGGAGAAAGGAAAGAAAAGAGTGAAAGAATCTAGTGACTCGCTGAAAGATGAGAAATCAATGTGTTGCGATCATGAAGAATGGCGAGGGGGTATGTGAGAGTTATGTGATGGAGCTTGGAAAGGAGCTGTCACTGCAAGGCTGAGAACTTGGGCTGTGAAGTGTATGACGTCGCCGAGGCACTAGAAGTTGGAAGATTCTGGGTTGTCTGTGGAGATGATTTAGTGGCGATTATTTTAGGCACACGTCTTGATGATATCAATATGCTTGTTATCCGTCGATATGGTCTTTGGGTCTGGTCTTACCCCGAATATTGTATTGCATGGACTGTTACCGCAAAAGTGTATTGTTCATGGCAATGGAGCTCTTTATACTAATCTGGGCTTTCAGTGATGAAGACATGTGATAGTCTGTGATGTAAGCGTCTGATCTGAGTATCATTAGTGAACAACTTATAGCATATAGGGGGTAGTTTCACTCGCTCAAAAAGTTCAAAGTATTTTCTTTTGGGTTTTCAATTCCAATTCCATTTCTATTATAGATTCCTTCAAGAACTCGAAGTCCATCTTCACCGGCTTCATGTAAATCCCAACGGTTTTCTTCTGACAATTTGCAGGGTAACCTAACATCAGTCCCAAAAAGAACTGGTGGCGGATCCTGGACCCTGCCCCACTATTCTAGCCTCGCGGCAGGAAATTCTCTGATCCAAAAAGTTTAGCCGCAGCATCGCAGCATCTCGAGATTGCTCTTGCACCTCGAATCTCGAGATTTCAGGCCGCGGGATTCTTCAACATCTCCAATGCCAACATGGCGGCCGCTGACGAGGCTCCTGTCGCTAGTGGTGCGCCCACGACCGAGCGCAACGATGCAAAGCCTTCAGGCGACAACCAGAATAAGAAGCCTGACAACAGCCGTGGGAACAAGGGAAAGAAAGGCGATAGAGGCCGTGGAGAATGGAGGTGGGTTTATACCAGTCTTTTTTTTGTTTGATGACAATTGGTGGGTTGGCCGCATTTACCAACGGCGCTGATCAGACTGTAGCCGCACCAAGGTAGACAAGCGGAAGCGCAATGACGAGTATCACGAGTACAAGCGCCGCAAGATTAGCGACATTGACAAACCCAAAGCAAATCCCTTCTCCAAGGAAGAGATTGAGGCCGAGAGCCGTCGGCCGAAGCGCAAGGTTGCCGTCATGATTGGATATGCTGGCACGGGCTACAAGGGCATGCAGCTTAATGGCGAAGAGGAGACGATTGAGCGTGACCTCTTCCGGGCCTTTATCAAGGCTGGCGCCATCTCAAAGGCCAACGCAGACGACCCGCGAAAGTCGAGTCTGGCTCGTTGCGCTCGCACAGACAAGGGCGTGCACGCCGCAGGCAACGTCATCAGTCTGAAGCTGATTATCGAGGAGGATGACATTGTCGACAAGATCAACGAGGCTCTCCCGGCTCAAATTCGAGTCTGGGGTATCCAGCGAACCAACAACAGCTACAACTGCTACCAGTACTGCGACTCACGCTGGTATGAGTATCTCATGCCTAGCTACTGTCTTCTCCCCCCACACCCGCAGAGCTTTTTGGGCAAGAAGCTGGTTGAGATCAACAAAGAGTACGGCGCCGAAGAGGAAACGAACGCACGACTGGCCGATGTCAAGAACTTCTGGGAGGAAGTGGATGAGAAGGAGATTAAGCCCATCTTGGCTCGACTAGACCCAGAGACCAGAGCCGCTGTTTTGGAGAGCCTGCACTCCGAACAAGCCTCAGGAGAGGCTGAGACAGACGAGACCAAGAAGGCTGACAACGAAGAAGCCGCGGAACCCGCTGCTGCTCAGCAAGAGACAGCCAAGGAAGAGGAAGACTATGTCATGGTCGACAAGGATCAGCCGTCTGCAGAAAACGCCGAGCCTGCCGCCGCCAGCGAAGATGCCGCTGCCCAAAAGCCGACAGTCGTTCTTGAGACGGTTCAGCCCAAGCGCCGCGAGTTGGGACCCGTGGACTTTGCCCTGCGCGACATCAAAGCGGCGTACATTGGTGCTAAGCGTGCGTATCGCGTGTCGCCTGAGCGCATCCAGAGACTGCAGGAGGCCCTCAACAAGTACGAGGGAACCAACAACTTCCACAACTACACCGTCCAGAAGTCGCATGGCGACCCGTCATCGAAGCGACATATCCGGTCGTTTGTTGTGAACCCCAAACCCATCATCATCGGCGACACCGAGTGGCTCTCGCTCAAGGTCCACGGACAGAGCTTCATGATGCACCAGATCCGCAAGATGGTTGGTCTGGTGACTCTGATGGTACGATGCGGAACCTCGCTGGACCGCATCACGGAGAGCTATGGCCCTAAGAAGATGGCCATTCCTAAGATGCCCGGGTTGGGTCTGCTGCTGGAGCGGCCCGTGTTTGAAAACTACAACAAGAGAGCAAAGGAGACGCTCGGACGGGAGGACATTGACTTTGACAAGTACAATGAGAAGCTGGAGGCGTTTAAGCAGGAGCAGATTTACTCGCGCATCTTTGGCGTCGAGGAAAAAGAGAATTCGTAAGTTTACCCCTTTTCTTGTTTATATCATGAAAGAAGGCACATCTGACATTATCTGAATAGATTCCACAGCTTCTTCACGCAGATTGATCAGTTCAGATCGAACCACTTCCTGTGGCTGACCGCCGGAGGCATGAACGTGGCGACAATTGACAAGTCGGGCGGAAAGGACGTTGACAAGCAGTTGGGCGACGAAGATGAGGAGGATCCTGAAGGTGGAGAGGGTTAAAACAATGTAGCTATAGATTTTTAGACTTTTGTGTCTATGATTCTCATGTCCATTAAGGGCTCTTTGGCGTTATCAATGGGATATCCTTTTTTCTTTATTTTGTGTTCCAGAGTCAAATTAGTCCTTGACGGTGGTTGGGTGGTATCTGTCTACACCTCTATGAACGTGAAACCCAACTCCTAAATGCAATCCCAACGCCTAGTAAACCCATCACGCAAAGTCCCCTGTTAGTATCATCGTCCGGCACCAGTTGAGGCGGCAGCGGCAGCCGCAGCAGCGGCAGCCGCCGCAATAGTGCTCTCCATCTCCTCCCTGACCAGCGGCTGCCATGTCCCGCCATTGCTCTCCGCCAGGCTCTTCATCTTGGAAGCCTCCATCTGGTTAAGCAGCTCCGACACACGGTTGACGTCCTGATCGAGCTGCTCCTCCTTCTCCTTGCGATCGCTGTCCTCGGTGCCGAGCGGGCCAAAGATCCAGAGCTCCTTGATTTTGCGGGAGAGGGTGAGGAATTCCTTGATGGAGGTGTACTGTTTGACAAGGTGAGTTTTGTACGAAACGAAGGAGGGGGAGAGAAGGGGTGAACGTACTAGTCCGTCGAATTCCATTTTGATGGAGATGCCGGTGACGGCCATGGCTTCGGGGTTGGCGTTGTTGCGGTCTTGTTCTGCTTGGACGGTGGCGAGCATCATGAGGGTGCGGTAGCGGGTGAGGATGTCGGCGACGAGGCGGTTATGGTTGTCTGTGAGATGGGTATGAGATAAGATGTGATGAGAATAGGAGGGCATATAGGTGTTATATGTGAAGATTTATACGAGGGTGTGAGATGAATGTGCCATATGAAGATGGGTGGACTTTGAGCAGTATGGTGAGGGCTGGCTGCGAGTAGAGTATACAGCAAGCCAGGCATGTTTCATGATGGGCAATGCATATGGAGATGATGTAAATGATACCATAGAATCATGGCCAAGTGAAGCATCATGAACATCGAGAGAGGTGATGCCATATGGACGGCTTACCCATCAGATTGGACGAGGCTGGCTGTGAGCGCTCCATGTTCGTCGAGGTTGCTTAGAGCAAGGGCATATGGGAGGAAGGCTGATGATGATGAGTAATGCGTCGTATCAAAGATCAATGACAGATTCAACGTCGTTCCGGTTCCGTGCTAGGCTCGATGCCTGTCGTCTGTCGAGGTTCCAATGCTTGGACTGGAGCTCAAATGGTTTGTCGCGACGAAGCGAGTCTAGCGATGGAAGGCTGAGGCTAACAGAGGGTGCATGTGGTGGGTCTGGCGGTCTGGCGGCTAAGCACTGAGTTATAGCGCCTTTGGGGGGATCCGTCGTTTAGGTTCAGTGCAGGGTTATGGCGGGGATCAACTGCAATCATTTGAAATTCTCAGCACTACTGTCGAGCGCGCTCAGGGATCCAGATCATCAGGTGTTGTCGGGTCCAGTTTTGATTGTTACAATAAGCACCTAATATACTACATGTAAGGGAAAACAACTTGAGGAATAACATATGACATCCATATAATACCTTGAAGAAACTAGGAAACGAATTCATCATGAGAGCTCAACGCACACACCCAACTGGGCTGTCTGTTACATCAGTTGCATCCGACACAACCAAGAGCGCTTAACAGCCCAGTCACGCAACTCGTCGACAAACTGAGCCTTACCGCAAGTCCAGTAGCTGCATGTGCCAACATGAACAGTCAATCAATGTATGGCTCCAACTTGGCGGATCAATGCCCTAGTTGAAAGCAGTGCCCTGTGCCGCCTCTGCCCTGTGCCTCGTTCATGGATGCGGATCCTTCTGGTGGTTGATCCATCCAGCAAATGTCGCACCCCCTGCAGCAGCTACTGTACTCTCTCGCCCCCTCCTGCTCTCTTGGTTCCCCTCTTGAATATGGCTGATGCTGCCAAAAAAAGAAGAACATGTGGCAGTGTTGCCGCATCTGTGAGGCTCTGAGGCTCCAAGCAAATCCGGCTGTTATCTTCCATGCTTGCTCTATTCAATGATATCAAATACCGGCTGTCACTATTTAGCCGCCTACTAAGGAAGTGGAACCATCTAAAGACAATAGTCAACTCTTGAGAATAAGACAACACAGATAAAAACAGTCCAAAGAAGGGCCACTCTAGGAGAAGAAAGTAACAGCTCGGATTCCAATAACCAAAAATCCAAAACACAACTCAAACGGCCTGAGGAGAGAAAACTTGAAATCTGACCCCCCAACAGAGCTGCCCAAAACCGCAACCCAGAGCCCCAAAATCCTCCGCATCTCACTCCCTGCAGCAACTTTCGCTTGTCCATCATTCAATCTTTCCAACCCCCGGCCACAAGATAGTACATACATGTGTCGATTCGCCGAAGCCCCACAGCCTCTCCTCACCACCATTGGCCCGTCCGCAAAGCTGAAAGCCCGAGCCATCGCTTGTGTGGGCTTTTTCTCGCGGCATGGAGGTCGATCCTTCGCCTGGGAATGAAAAGCCGCCCCAGCCAGGCTTTTGTGAGTGGCTGGCCCGGCTGCTTCTCTGTATGCACGCTGATGTCGTTCCCAGGAGAGGAGAACAGGGAAATTTGTGTTTTTTGCCAAGTGACAAATTGTACGGGGGGTGCCGTGCTATGCCGTTGTGTGTACATGTAAGGTTGAATATAGCGTGATGGGATGGGATGGGAGGGGCCTAGGATTTGGGACCATGTATGTCTGGCGTTTCATCTGCGAGAGCTCAGCTTTTTTCTTTTCCCTTCTTCTCTTCCTACTCTTTAGCTGACTCTCTCTCTTTTTTGTCGTGTGTCATGTATGCGTGTAGTTGATTGGGTTTGCGTTTGGCGGTTACATCCAGCAAGATCCCCTCCTCGCTACGTTAATACCGGCATTAGCTATAGAACGCGTCTCGGAGCGTTGCATTGCTTCTGCTTCTGCTTTCTTCTTTATTGTTACTCTCGTCAAAAAAGCTCCATTCTTTCCCAATGGCTCAGATAGACTCAACAGCCACTCAGGCCCCGACCAAACCGGCCCATCCCGTCGTTACCTCGTTCCCATTTAACCCCTTGACGACCACTTTTACTCGTCCCGCGGACTGCGATGGCATCTTTGCATCCAGCTTCCTCTCTGGCATTGACTTCTCAACGTCCTGTCTCCCAAAAGGCTTCCACACCGACGAGACATCGTACTTTTCGCCCGGTCTAGTGTGTCCCACGGGCTACTACTCTGCCTGCCACGATAACATCGGCGCGAAGAGCATCACGACGGTAACATGTTGTCCGACGTTTGGGACCGATCTCTCGCTTTCGTGCGTCACAGCAAGCACGCTGGAGAGTGTCTGGTCAACACTGTTTTGTACATGGATTGCAGGCGATGTTACTTCGCTCCCCATGACGGTGAGCGACAACGGCATCACGAGCACGGTGACGAGATCTTTCTCAGGACGTGAAGGTCTGAACGCTTTTGGCGTTCGAATGGTCTACCAAAAGACTGACACTCAGACGACAACAATGGCAAAATCAACAAAGTACACACCACCAACATCGTGGACAAGAACTGGGTGGCCGGCATATCCAACGAACTCTGATTCTGGCGGCTCATCAGGTGGCCTCTCTTCGGGAGCAAAGGCTGCGATAGGAGCTGGAGTTGCCGTGCCGATAGTCGTCGTCGGGTTGGCCCTCGGCTTGTTCTTCTGGTGGTGGAGGAAACGGAAGCAGTACAACAAGGTGCAGATGGCCCAACACACAACACCGCCTACGGAGCTTCACAGCCAGTCGACGCCTAGCGAGTTGGCAAGTGGAATGACACACAAGCCTCTGTACGCCGCCGAGGTGCCTGCGCAAGAGCCTCCCGCGACTGAACTGCCGGCGCCATTGCGGTAGCGCTGGATCTTCTGGAGACACTGTATGATTCGGAGGCGTTTCGAAACGAGGACCTACGAGATAATGGATTGGAGTTTTTTCTTTCTTTCTTTGATGAGATGGATGTTAACGGAAGCCTTGGAGACCTGAGAGGAGTGAAAGGAAGGACGACATTTGTGAGAGGCTGTTTGTTTGGTGCAATTTCGACTCGGCATGATGCTATGGGGAGAAGAGAAAACTAATGTTTGGCGTGAGCGCTGCAGCAATACGCAATGATGGTATTTGATTCATAGAACATGCTTATTGATATCCCTTGATTTATCGTCTAAAGAGCTTTGTTATGAAGAGGATGAAGACGCGATGCGTGTCTAGCACCGGTGGCTCGTAGAGCAATATGGTGACGCGTTGGGTGTAGCTGTTGATAAATATTTCGCAAGATGATGAAGAAAACACGGAAGAAAGGTATTATAAGGTGGTTCCGAATGAATGAGACACCGGTGCTCATGGTGAAGAGAAAGACAATGTCCACACAAGGATTCTAGCTTACCATAAAGCATTTCATCCATCAAGAGCTTAATATAGCATGGAATACGTCATTCGACTCACATCCTGTGGGTTGTTTGCGGAATCCTCCATGGCATATGCAGTGTTTCCCATTGACAACGATCGTCGTCGCCAAGATCTGTATACCACATCGGACAGCTTCCGTTTCAATAATTTACAATTAGTATGTATCGACCAGCGATATTCCTTCAAAGGCGCCTAGTCTAGTAGATATTGCAGAAATCGCCTCTTGTTCGGCCCCGATGTGAACCATCCCATGAGCCAACCAAACAGGGGCAAATGTTTCTAGAATAGGGCACCCAACACCACGAGCGGCCTCTAGGAGATCTGCATCTATGTTCAGAGGTGAAAGAGGTTGAGGAAATGAGAATATTTATGCGGAATACACACGGTTGGAAATGTTGGGCGCTGTTTGGGGTGTTGGGTCTGTAACGGTCCCATCAATCTCCTTTTGTGCCAAAACTCTTGATTTATTTCCTTTTTGCTTGCAGTCTTGATCAAGTGTCTTTCATTCCTAGTTTTAAGTAATGGGTTCTGCGCATTGATCTCCAAATGGTGTATTTCTGTTGTTTCTATGTGTTTCAAGACGAAGTCAGCTGTGTTCAGAATACAAAGGAGGGTGATTTCTCGCGAACGTGCGGTTTCAAAACACAAAGATACGACTTGACTGAACGAAACTTTATGAACACAACTATATCATTGTTGTTTCGGCTTTGTCTATTCATCGCTTACGTGTTCATGACAGCTGAACTCCCTGTTTAGATACAAAAAAGAATACCAGATCAAGAGCTGTCTCAGGCAATCCTTCTTCGTCGTCCTCTCTCAACTCGAAATAGCATACCAAGTCACAAGCTTCACAAAAAACAGCTCCCCAAACCACAAAGTTACTCATCATGAAGTGTTTTATCAGCCTCGTTGCCATCTATGGTGCCCTCGCAACTGTTTTGCCCAGCAACATCAAAACCATTAATTTACCAGACATTCAAGATGCAGCGGGTCTCGGCTTAGCAGACACCCACAACGAAGGAGGTGACATGCCTAAACGTGGCATTTGCACTAACGACGCCCTGAATTGCTGCTGCCAGTGTGCTGAAGCTGAAGCTTGGCCGTGTATTGGATGCTTTGGTGTAAGTAATTCTGAAGGATTAGATAATGCGTGGCTTTGACTAACGATGGATTATAGGTCAAGCCTTGCCCACACGGCGAAGTGACTTTTGTCTGCCCTGATAATAACCCGAATTGCTGCTGCCAGTGTGCTGAGGCTGAAGTTTGGCCTTGTTACGGATGTAAAGGTGTAAGTGATTCTAAAGGATTAGACAATGTGTGGCTTCGGCTAACGATGCTGAATTATAGGAGAAGCGGTGCGTAAACCTAGGCATTGTGAATTTTGATTCAGAGCCGTTAGTAGTATATGGGACAAGTTAATAGTACATGAAGGCTTTAACTAAGGGACAAGAGATGATGATGTTAGAGATGATGGCGTTGAGAGGGCTATTGCGATATAACTTGGATGGGTGGCTGACTTGCAGGATACCTGGAAGAGCACTAGTCTACCTGTATCTGTCTTCACAATTCTCTTGTTCGAGAGCTATTCTCATGTAGACTACATTTCAATCATTTTCTTCTAGATAGATACTACGGTATTGATATATACACACTTGAGACTCCTTTTCATTGCTTCATTCCGCATCGCGTATTACCGACCGCCAGGGTCGTAATGGGTAGTTGTTCGCAATTTACTGGTCATTGTTCACCAATACGTATCTGTACTTTGCCTTTCCGAGATCCATATCAACAATGGCACGGTTAGCTTCGCTCATCGGCCACTGCTCAACCCACGGCTTGATCCCCTTGTCGGCAGCAAGCTGCAGCATCTCGCGGATCTCGTGAGGTGAACCCATGAAGCTTCCAGTCAACGATCGGCGGCCCGCGCAAATCGTTCCAGCACCAACCTTGAATTGTCCATCGTCCGGAAGACCGAGTTGGCAGAAAATACCCTCCCGCTTGAGCAGGCCAATGTACTCGGTCAGAGGCATGTTGGAGCTGGAGATGGAACAGATGATGAGGTTGAGAGTTCGGGCGTGCTTCTTTGCCCATTCTTCTTCTTCGGCCGTGGCGATGTATTCGTCTGCTCCCAGAGCCAGAGCGTCTGCTCGCTTGTCCGAGCGACGAGAAACGGCCACGATTCGATCGGCGCCCATGGCCTTGGCAAATAGGATGCCAAAGTGGCCCAAGCCGCCGACTCCGAGGACGCCAACCGACATGCCCTTGAGACGCTGGTCAAGAGGACCTTCGCCGCGGTTTCCGAAGTGCGCAAGCGGCGAGAAGACCGTCACGCCCGCACACATCATCGGCGCGGCATGCTCGCTCGGGAGGTTGTCGGGGATCTTGAAGGCGAACTTGGCCGGGCATCGATGGAACCGGGCATAGCCGCCCATGCTCTTCCCGCCAGCAGCGGTGAGATACTTGGCGCCGTACGTCGTTGTCGACCGCGGGCAGTAAACCTCGTTGCCGGATGCACAAGCCTCGCAGTCGGAGTGGTCCTCGACGGTCTGCGGCGGCTTACGGCACTGGCACGAGTCGTTTTGCGCGCCCACGCCGACCCGATCGCCGACCTTGATGCCGGTCTGGGTGGCGGCCTCCTTGCCGACTCGCACGGCCGTGCCGACAATCTCATGGCCGACGACGACGGGATACGCAGTCGGACCCTAAATAATACATGTTTTAGCCTCAGTTCGTTCGGGGGGGTTCAATTATATGTGAGTTTTGCTTACCCAGCCAGATCGGAGCTTATGCAGATCTGTGCCACAGATGCCGCAGTGTGAGATTTTAATGTCAATGTCTGTCTCTTCCCAGGGCTTAACTTCGTACTCCTGCCAGACCATATTGCCCTCGACAGAGTTCTTGTCTAGGGCCACCCATCCCTCAAACTTTGTCTCGGTGGAAGCCATATTTGCGATGGAATCTCAAATTGCAATTGAGAGAAGATATGTTCTTCTACTTTTACTGACACCTTCTCTCTTTCTTTTCTTTTCAGCTCAAAACAGCTTGCGCGACTGAGCCCTTATATCCATTTCCAAGAGACCCTCTCCTCATTACATCATTAACTCGAAAGGGCAATTTAGGAAAGGCCAAACGGACAGCTCGGGCGGATAGTTTCCAGATAGTGCCCCGGCTTGTGGCCAATTACCAAGGAACCGCGTTGCCGATTCCGAGCCCTCGACTGCCGGCAAGCGACATCATCGGCGTTAGAATCGATAGTTCTTCGGACCTAGTCTGGCATTTTCTGGGGCCAAAAGAGAGTTTCCTGCCCTCTTTGGCGTCGACGAGCCGCCTCCTAGTTTCTACTGACAGAATTTGCCTCGGCTTATGTGAACGAGTACAGATTAGGATCTTAATTGGATTGGCCCCTTGCGCCTAATTCAGAGGTGGTGTGCTTTTTAACGCCGATCGGAGCATCGTTTATTTTTTTCTTTTTGCATGAGTAAGCGGGATTAATAACCTGTTTCTGACCTGATGGGAAGAGCATTCGTTGTCATTATTAAGGCGACAGTGGACACGAGCGGTAAAACAAAACTCGAAGCTCAAATCTCCACTCTAATATCTTGTTTATTAAATTTGAGGGATTATTGCTATTATTGTATATGTATATAAGAACCGTTTATTTATTCTACCATACTGCCTGTTTTGAGGACTAAAGGCCAACTCCGAAAGACCTTCAAACCCCCAGTCTTGTCTCATACACTGCTTAGACGAACCTCCTAGGTCTTCTCTATCAAGCATTTCCATGCATACTTGTGTACGGAACACCCTTCGTACCTCTTTCAAGAATGCAGAATAATCGGATTTAACAATACTAATTCCATCGAAACGTGAGACGACCCATCGAAATACAATGATTCCACACTCGTATCTTTGCTGAAGGCATCGACTTGGAACAAAAGCATCAGCCATCATGTAAAACGGCAGATATCACGGCAAACCTTACTCCTTTGCTTATTCAATCTCATTTCAAGTGCTAAGTTCCCGTATTTCCGCTCTTTGAATCTTCAAAGAACATGCCATTGGCGGAGGAATGTGGAGAGGCATCACGGGAAGTTCCGAGATACGACTTACAAATTTGTTTCTATTTCGATAAAGCCCTTTAGCCCGCGGACATTCCGTGTGAGCTTTTTGTATAAATATTGCCATTTTCAGCGGAGATTTCCGCTGCATCGACTACTTCAAAATGATTTGGAATTGAGAGAAGATGATGATTTCAAATGCGGCTTCATAGACTGTAGTTTTCGCGTAGTTGGAATATTCATCTGTGTAATAAGATGCTAACATTTTACAAAGGTTTGATATTTAAACTTTTGAGCACTCTCATCCTATAAGTGGCCACGATTATCTCGATTTAACACTCTTGTTGCAATTCTACGGAAAACGTCATTGGAAGGAGCCAGAAAAGCAGCCAGGCAACGAGGAGCCCATCAGAAAGGAGCCAACCAGAAAGGAGCCAACCAGCCCATTTTACTCACAGCAATTTGAATAAAATTGTTGAAGAAAGTCTTTGTCCTAAATCACCCTCTCGATTCCAATCCTACGAGATACATCAAGGACTTGAGCCAGAAAAGAAGTCAGCCAGAAAGGAGGCCGGCAGGCCATGCCAACTACGAATTGAATAAGACTACATAAAAGTCTTTATTCTCTTTAACAATGAGAATTAACAATTACAGCCGATTGGATATGCGGAGATGATACTACAAGCTGGATAACGGCAATTGCGTCTTTTGGTCTACATTATTCTTCATATTCTCTTCACTGCCGAGTTTAGCAAAACCTCCGCATTTCAATGCTGCTGATCCTCCAAAGCAAAGGCATTGAAGCAATCGTCATCAGAATGTATGACCACCGCTCAAACTTGTAAAAATACCAACCCGGCCTAATCTGCGCACATCGCATGGATTCGTTGAGACAAAATGAACATATATTATTATTCGATAGTGGCCGAATGTGCGACTATTCAACCATGATTCTTACCAAAGAATCGTGAAGTGAAATCAGTAAACTAAATCATACCGGTTAGTTGGGCCATGCGCCCACGTCCTGTATTCGGACCATGTACTGTGAGGTGAGCACAAGAGTCATAGTGAGAAACAAGAAAAAGAGGGGAAAGAGAAATAGGTAATTAGTTGCGAGATCACACATGGCGCGCAATCATATTTGAGACACGGCAACTATTATTAGAGGGTTGCGTTAGCACATGACCCCAACCAAGTCGGGATATAAGGTAGTGCCCGAAATTAACCTTAGTAGTTGATGTGCTCATAGTAGGTAATCGATGTGCTAATATTTCATCATCCAGAAAACTGACTATAGCTGCTATTGGTTGTATTGTACAGTAAACACAACAGGCAAACAGCTTGTCAATTCTGACGATGCCGTGGCCATCCTGGTTGACGGTGACAGAAGATACTAATTTGTCTGTTGGCAAACAAGGATAGTTAGTACAGCCGTTGTGGCCAATTTTCAATTCAATCTGCCTGGCCTACTCCATTAGTTGCGTTGCTAGCCTTATACCAAGTCCCAAAATGAAAAGAAAGTCCATTATTGGTAGGGAACATGGCCTGTTCGTCTTACATGCAGAGATAGCGCACAAGCTCTAAAACTGACACGACGGGAAGCGAGTCTTCTCAAAATAGTTGCCAAGAAGCATCTGCGATACTACGCGAGCATTGCATCTTTTTTCCCTTGTCTATCACCACAGAAAACTGGCTTGTGGTCGTTGGTGGTCAGCGCACATGAGTCGATTGATTCTGTGATGGTCAAAAATGAACCCTTGTGAAAGATCGTCAGATCGTCGGATTGCATTCAATGCTCTTCTCAACGGAGGTTGCATCACTTGAACTTTGCCACACTTTATCAAGTTGATAAAATGGCTCTGTGCTTGGAGTTCACAAGTGCCCTTATCTTAACAGCGGACATGCAACTCCTTGAGTCGACTTCACAGCCGCAGGCAATGTTGATGACAAGAGCAACAATCCCAGGTCTCCGGTTGAGATTGCGCTGAGTCATGCATGCCTGAATCCACCTCCCAGCCATAGCTTATGTATTTTTAGAACAACTTTGTTCTGTAGTGGGACAGCGATTCCTACCAAATGTCCCCCAATTTTCGGCCAGGTCCATCTTCTGCAGCTAAAAAACCGGAAAACCGCGCTTCGCCACGATGCTAACTTGGGATCAGCACTGTCACAGAATGAAACTCACACTCTAAGAAAACGGGCCGTGGCGAAAGCGGGTGGTTACAGTGGTTGAGTGGGCAAGCCTCGGCACTGGTTTCCTTTTTCCTTTTCCGCAAAAGGATTACCATGATCAGACAACAAAGATGGTGGTGTGCTGATGTGCCAAATGTGCCTGACCAGCCAGCCACTTGCAACCCGAAAAGGATGGACGACATGGTGGCTCAATGAGGCTCTGAGGATCGAGTCTTACGATTCGATGCGGAGCAAATCGCGATCAAATAATAAGCACCAGTCGAATACGGAGCAACAAGATTTTTCGGCCCCCTTACTTGATACCGTCCCATGCACGTAAATCCTGAATGGTACTTGGTACGTGCATGCGTGCCCTATGCGCACCTGGACTGCTGCAAAGACGCCATTTGATCACTTGTGTGTAATCGGAGTTGGTTGCGAAAGGGTTCGCCGCCTGTCGTGTTGCATTTCCGCAGTTTCATTAGGTAACAAGCAGGACGGCGCTCGTGAGCGGGACGGGGGTGACGGCTGGGCCGCGGTTGGTGCTTGCTTAATTGCACTTGGCATTGGCCTTCAAAGCTTGTTCTTGTGAGGAGCTACCTCAATACGGAGCACGGCTGTCATAAATTCTTTCTTTTTCCGGGGCCAGGAAATTGACGACTAGGACACGTCTCCCAGGTCGCTACTCGTTCTGACGCGGCCTCTCCTGGCCCACTAGTCCCTTGTACGGATAACTAATAGTAGCATTTTAGCACTGTAGGATTAGAATTCATTTGCTTGATCGAGTACACCGTCTTCTGTCTGGTGTGCCGAGAATAGCGGTTAAGCGTAGTAGACGCTGACGCTAAGCACTTAACTTGTCGACGTGCAAGCACGAGAGAGGCCAACAGAGACAAGGAAGCTGGGAGAAGCGGCTGCAAGTGCCGGTCAACACCAGGCGAAAATCCTGATCATGGCACGCCCTAAACAGAAGCTAAGATGGAGGAAAGGGGCCCCGTTCGGGAGGCATTGCGGCTGATGGAACGGCTCCGTTGGTTGGGTCTGACGGTGACCTCGTATTGGCCGTGTCCGGGACGGCTAGAGAAATTGCAACAACGGACTGCCTCAAAACAAAAGAGCCTCCACTGCGGCTTGGTACAGTAGCTTGAGTAGCCTGTGCCAAGTGATTGACAGATGGTGGTTGCTGCGGCCGTCTCAGTTGACTGCGCAATCTCAGACTTGTGTGGTGTTGATCGAGTTTGAAAGTGGCCCTCTAGATGTGTTTGTTTGCATCCTAACGATGGCGTCTAAGGCACCACCACTTGTCTTGTCGAAACTCATGTCTGTTTCGGGGCCCCTGGTCCGTTGTGGGTGGCGCTGCATGGCTTGCATGGCATGGGAGGGTCGTCGATATGATGAGACTTCGCCTACCCAGTCATGCATTGGCTGCATGTCAGCGACTTCACATGCTTCCCCTGCCGCGTATCTGGCCCCATGAATTGCACGGCGACAGTACCTCTCGGCTCGTGCATACGGAGTACCTGATGGACAAAGATGCACATGTAAGCAACCTCCTTGAAGCCACCTGTTTCAGACGGCGGGTCTGCATGGAACCCACAGCCTTGGCCAGCGAATTACACGGTCAGTAAGCAGCGCTATGGAGACGCCGACTTGCATGCGTTTGCAGAAAGAAGAAACAGGGGTGCAGGGGTGGCGCAACAAGGAGCAAGAATGAGGCTCAAAGAGGGAAGAAAGCACGGGAGAGAAGGATGGAGAAGAGAGAGAGAGAGAAAGAGAGGTGGAAGAGGTGAAGAAAGAAACATGGGACGATGTTAGTTACTAAGAATAAAGGCAAGGTGGAAGAAATTGAGCCTGAGGAAAGGAAAAAAAAACCTACATGTATGTACTTGTCAACCATGAAGTGGCTTACCTAACTAAAAATAAAACAAGATGAAAAAAGCTCAAAGCCAACCGGCGTCTAAAGCACTGGAGGCGTCCATCCGGAGCATTGAATTGACAGCACCAGCAGCGCTAACGGCCGGGCTTGACCTCGCTAACTTCAGGGGACCAACGGCGCTGCCTGCGCCCTACGGCCTTGCCAGCGAGTGCCTGAATCCTGAATCGATCCCCGCGCCTCGTGGAGTTCCTGGAGCTGCACCTAGAGCGGAGCTAGAACAAACTGGAGCGCATGGACCCATGCTTGATGTGTTGATATTTTCAGCAGTCACTTTTCAGGATCTCTTTGCCTCCTTTCCTTTTCTTTCATATATCTTGCTTTTCCTTGCCTTGTTTTCCCCTTGCCCTTCCCCCCTCTCGTTTGTTTTTCCATTCAATTCTTTAATTACTTGCCTCTTGCCTGAGTGTTGCAGCGGTGTGACTTGCATTGTATTTCTGCTTGCTGCTTCCCTCAGTCACTGCCGGCTTGTTTGTTGCGGGTTTTTCGGCTCACTTTCACTCTTTTCTCACTTTCCGTCTAGACAGCAGCTCCACTTCAATTCCACCGATACAATAGACCAAAACTCCAAAAGCACCTGAAGCTTAGCATCACTGACATTTGCCTGCCCCCATCGAATAAGAAAAGAAAAGAAAAAAACAACCTTGAAGTATCCCAGCGTCATCCAGATCGACCGAAACCATGTCGGACGGCGACGCCTATGTCCCCACGGAGGTGACTGTCGTGGATCAACAACAACCAGCCCAGAATGACAAGCACCGGGCCACCAGCACGGAGATTCCCCTCGAGGAACAGCAGACCAATGTTCCCGGCTCCAGGATGGCGCCGTCAATTCCCCTCAACAGGCGTCACACGCTGAATCTCGAAGACTACTTCGCTGGCCCGCGAAACATGGACAAGCACTCCAAGTGGCCTCTGTTCATGCAGATGCACGGCAGCATCTTGCCCAAGATGATTGTGCCTCTCATCTGGATGTCCGCCTGGTCTGCTTGCGTCACCTGTATCTACGAGGTAGCAAAGAAGAACATCGCCGTCAACTCCATCCTCCTGACAGTTTTGGGTTTCGTCGTCTCCACCGGCCTCAGCTTCCGCGGTTCCACAGCATACGAGCGTTATGCTGAAGGTCGTCGTTTCTTCGCAGCCCTGGTTACCTCATCACAGGCTCTTGGACGAATCTTCTGGATCCACGCCAAGGTCCTCCCTAACGTGGACGTCCGCAAGCAGATGCTCTACAAGATCAGCGCCATGAACCTGGTTGTCGCTTATGCTATTTCCCTCAAGCACAGCTTGCGTTTTGAGCCTTACACCGCGTACCAAGATATAGAGCATCTGGTCGGCCATCTCGACACGTTTGCCAAGTCTGCCACCTCCACCATGCCCCTCAATGGCGGCGTTGGAAGGAAGAACTTCTTCAAGTCCATTGGAGACTACCTCGGCCTCTCCTTTGCCGCTAGCAACCCTCGAAAGCAGCTCAAGAAGGCAGAGAAGCCCCTTGGAAACCTGCCCCTCGAAATCCTCAACCACCTTGCTGTCACCATTGACGACCTGGTTAGCAGAGGCCAGCTCCCTGTCCCCATGCAGCAGACCTTGGCTTACAACAACCTTGCTGCCCTCAACGACGCCTACACCGGCTGCCAGCGTGTCTTGAACACACCTCTCCCCATCGCTTACGGCATTCTGTTCCAGCAGATCACATGGCTCTACGTCGTCTTACTCCCCTTCCAGATGGTCGCTGTGCTCCACTGGATCACCATTCCCGCCACCACCGTTGCGTCTTACATCATTCTCGGCCTCCTCTTCATTGGCCAGGAAATTGAGAATCCCTTTGGCCACGACGTCAACGATCTTCCCCTCGACAGCTACTGCGAGCAGATTGCTCTTGACATGGACATCATCGCCTCGCACTCCAACTACAAGCCCGAGGACTTCTTCTTTAGCTCCGAGAACGTTCCCTTGTGGCCCGTCAGCGGTGCCGCCGCTGACACCTGGCTTCAGCGAAGCGAGTCTAAGCTGGCAGAGACCATCAGGACCAAGCCCAACAAGACGTTTGAGTGGCGACGCTGGAGGGGCGATAAGCTGGGTGACGAGGAGTCTGCCAAGAACGATTAAGCAGAGCACATGTATGACGATGTTGAGAGATGTGGTGAAAACGACATGAGAAGATGAAGATGCAGACGTGGATAGGAATAGGGGTGGCTCGAATTTTTTTCTTACCTTGAAGAAAGATGTTGATACTCGCTCTGCCGCGCTACAACACTCACCTCACAAGACACAACGACAAAAGAACCAAAAAAAAAGAGACTGGCTTTGGGATTCCTATTTTTTTTCTATTTTTCTATTTCATTTTGATGTCCAGGCATTTGCATTACAGGTCTTTTAAAAGGAAAATATCACGGTAGCACGGCGTCTTACGCAATTTTTACGTTCAGGCCCGACGGAACGGTGGTATTCAGGGAGGGGAGAACAGGATTTTCTACACTCTCCCCGCCGCTACGGAGGTCATAATCGGTTTTATCATATACACAGAGATATACATATACAATTCTTCTTCTTGTCAATTATTTATAATCATGTGCTACTGAGTTGTTTATGCCTGTGATGTCGTGAGACTGGGTGGAGGAATATGTCTTTGCTTGCTTGTTTGTTTGCTTTCATGTTTTTGCCTGATGTTTTATGTTATTTGGAACTAATTTCCATTCTAATTGAGCCACGAATACACTCTGGATTTACTACGACAGTAAGCTTGACTCTGGATTCACTGCGATAGTGGAGCAGGTGTTTTTGGTCTCATTCATTGATTTCAATATTTGTTTCTATGTACATGTAATGAAATGGACGAAAAAAAAAGAGAAAGACTCTTGAATCTTTCTATGCAAATGCAATGTGCGTCTTTTAGAGCATTCATGCTCCCACGGCGTATATGTTGTTCCCTTCACTTTTACTCTCTCAAACCATTTTTTTATCCTATATAAGAAAAGACGCTCTCCATCGTTTTTAGTTACTCATCGTCTTCCTCCCGCTCCCGGGCAAGCTTGTGTGACTGCTTGTCCTCTGGAAGCCATTTAACAAAAATCATGAGCGACATGGCGATAGGAATAAGTATGGCCCACACAAGATGTCCCCAGAGGATCTGGTTGTGCACGCCAATGGCGAATAGCACCGTCGACACTCCCGGGACAAAGGACCGGACGGCACTAGCGGCGGTCATGGCCAGGGCGTTGAGCGTGCCCATGACGTGAGGGTTGGGCGACACGTCGTTGAGGGCGAGCTGGACTGCCGTAAAGGCCATGGACACGCCGGGTCCGACGACGGCGACGATGGGGGCGACGACCCAGAATGCTGCCATGGCGGACTCGGTGTCCGCCCTGAGGAGGAAGTTCATGACGACGTAGCCGGCGAAGAAGAAGGGGTATGCCGCCACGCAGGCGGCCATGGAGCCCTTGGTGCCGATGCGGCGCTGCAGGAAGGGGAACGCGATGACGAGCCAGGCGGCCTGGGCGGCGCCCTGGGTGGCCATCCAGAGGGAGATTTGGAAGGCGGAGAATTCGACGCCGCCGAGCTTGATGGGCGTGTAGAGCAGCACGGGGAGGATGGCGGTGAAGGCAAAGGCGAGGAACATGACGTGAGTGTAGACCCAGATGACGACGGCGACGCCAGGGGCCTTGAGGAGCTCCCTGGTGGATAATCGATGTGGTCGAATTACTGGGCCGGCAGTCGACGAGGTAGTTTCAGTAGCTTCAGGCTCCAGAGTTTCTTCGAGATAGAATATACATAGGACGATGCTGACGATATTGATCACGGTAAGTGCCACGCCGGCTAGGAGATACGGATAATCTTCAAGGAGCTGAATTCCCTTAAAGACGCTCGGGAACTGCTCTACCGGGTCTGCCAGTACACCGCCAATAATCGGTCCCAGGAAGATGCCCATGTTGTTGGCAAACGCAAACCAACTAAACGCCACGGCCTGCGTCTCTGAGGTCGTGTGGTCCGAAAGCATCGTTCGAATCACCAAGCCTGAACCGCTAAAGACACCGGCGATGCATCGGAACAGGATCATCTGCCAGATGGTTTTCGAAACTGTGAAAAAGAAGGTAGCCACCGTCATTCCGGTCAGTGTCCACAACAAGACGGGTTTCCTGCCAATGGTGTCCGCGAGATGGCCCCAAAAGTAGAGCACCACCATCTGGGTGGCAGAGAAGAGCGACTCAATCAGGCCGCTGTAGAAGCCCACATCTGACTTGGGGAGGTGGCCGTTTTTCCGGACCATCTCCGCGATGAAGGGGAAGATGGCGAAGAAGGCAATTGGCTCCATGACTTTTGCAAAGCAGAGCAAGAAGACCTGCATCTGGGGCAGGGGCTTGCTTGGCTTGTGGTGGGCGCCATTCTCGGCTTCGTCTGTGGATTTGCCGGTGATGAGAGGCGTGTTTTCTGAGGGCATGGGCTCGGGGTCCATGAGGGTGAGATCTGAGGATGACGATGATATCGGCTCGGGCGGAGGAGGCGCCATTGTGGCGGTTGTGTGAGGTCTCTGTGGAAGTAAAAAGTTGGAGTTGAGGAGAGGAATGAATATAGGAGACCAAAGAGGTCGAGTAAGATCAGCCGCGTCGACAGAGCAGTGCAGGAGATTTGATCTGCTTGGTCAACTGCTGGCCATCAAGAGCTGCCAGTTCCAAAAAACCTAGCTCCCGTGTGAAAACAAAATGCAAACAAAATGTAAAAGAAAGAAAACAAGGAATGGAAACGAAATGGGAGGCAAATAAGTAAATCCTCCCGAAAATATGGACGAGTCACAAGAGAAATAGGAAGGCGAGTCAGTTGAGATAAGCACCGGACTTATCATAACTTTTTTTTTTTCGCCGTCTAATGACGCAAGGTGTATTATCGATCTATGGCTAAGGTCTGGTAAGATTCTGTCTCGTCCACCAATATCCCGACACCGCTGGATCGCTATTAGTCAACGCTAGAGGCGCTTGCTACCCCAAAAGACCCCCGGAAATCCCCCACTAACCGCGATATTACAGCGCACTGCAGCGGGCCAGCGGGGCAAATGGTGCGCGCGAATCACCCCCGAAGTGCCCCCTTTCGGCGGTTGTGCATGCGCTAGGACATGATTGTGTGCTTGTGCTGGTCGGTAGCGAAGCCGACAGGGCGCTGCCTCAGCCGCTCACCTACGCCCCGTGATGCGCTGCATCTTTGCTGAGGCACATCGAGGGTCATGAGAACAGCAATTTCGACTCCGATACCAGGACCGCTTATCTGCGTGATGGTGATTGTTATTCCCGCACCAGGGACGGTGTAGCCCGTATCGAACAGAGCTCCATAATAGCGCTGCTATTCTTCCGTATTATGCGGGGGGACGAGACACGATGCCCCTCAACTGCTCCCCCTACCGTCACATTTTCTGGCCAATATGACAGGCAGCGTTGCGTCCCGGCTTCCGCTTTTCGGGAGGATCGATTGTGTGTGTGCCTATGTTATGCAAGGGAGCGAGTGTGCTTGCAACAAGCGGTATGGCAAGAGGTGGTATGGTAGGACGGGTTGGGGTAAATTGTCGAGCCCTGTCAAGCCTGTTAATTTGAGACTTGACAGCTTCGCCTACTTGATGCTGTGCCCAGCTGTGTCATGAGATCCGCAAAGTTTATGCTCTGGTCACCTCCAGCCGCGTAGCCGGCCGATGGCGGACTGTTTTTGTTTTGAAGCCATCACGTTGACACAAATCGACAGCATCGCCGCCTACAGGTATCTTGGCCCCTCGGGCAAGCTGCTGCCGGCAATGTTGCACTGACGAAAGAGGCGCACCTCGTCCTCCGCAAACGCCCCAACAACTGAGTGAATCAGGCTTCTGTTGTGGAAGATGACGAAATCGCCCTCCTCCCAGTCGTGCGCATACACATAGCCAGGCGCGATACCGGGCCGCTGTAGTCGGTGAACAATCTCCCGCACCTCCTTCAGGTCATCGATAACCTCGCCGTTGCCCAGATGTAGCTTCCGAACCGCGGACGGGTGAATCTGCAGCGCCAGCCGGTCGTCCTGAGGGTTGCGCCAGCACATGGGCAGGATTTGGATTTTGTCTTGCTCAATCTCTGGCAGGCTGTCAAGCGGCACCTCTTTGCCCTCCGAGATAAGGCCCAGACCATCTGAGCGAGACTTGGCACCGCTCATCCACACATAGGGATGCGGGGCGTATTCGACCTTTGTGGTCATGGCGAACTGTTGGTCCTGCGGCGATAAGAGGTCATACATGGTGTAGCCAGAGACGAACGCCGTCGTTCCCAGAGGGACAGTCAGCTCTTCGCCCGTGTCTTCATATCGGATCGTCTGCTTGCGGCCGCCGGGGACCTGGGCCGCGAAGAGGGTTGTGGCCACCGGAGGGGCAAGCCCATACAGCGCGGCATCAATGTGCCATCTGTAGAACCGGGTAAAGTCCAAGTCGTCCTCGTCTGGTATGACGGTGGCGTGGAAGGTCTTGTGGTGGGGGTGCCGCAGCTGAATATTCTTCAGCCCTTCGTACTCCTCCACGAAACCGTTTCCAATCACTTGGACCTGTGGCTGGTGTGGGATTGTCTTCAGGTCTGGATGCAGGATGGATCGTTTGGCGTCGAGCGTCTTTCCGTGGCCGTAGGAAGCACCCGCCTTGGGGTCGAATCGTTGGGTGATTTCGTATTGCGCCTTGGAAGAGGCGTCATGCTGTGCCTTGAAAACGAGGACTTGGTGTCTGTACAGAGCTTCCTTGATGATGTCGAAGTCGGCGTCTGATATTTGAAACTATTAGCTGTCGTGCCAATGTGAAACAGGAGGGGGCGCACAACAGCCAAGGCTCCTTACCTGATATCTTGTCAATGTTGACGCCCTGCACAACCGCTCCGAACCGAACCCCCGATCCGGGCGGATGCGCAATTGGCTGTATCGAAGCCCTGGACGCAACTGTGGCGTATGATGCCAACTGACGGCCGGCTGTGCCAATCCTTCGCAGAGACATTGTGTTGCTCATTCTCGCTATCGTGTCTCACCAAAGATGCAAGTCTTAAGATGACGGAATAATATGGGGGGAGGGGGGTATCGGATTCTTCTTATGCTTGGTCGTTGGTTAGCTGAGAGACGGCCGAAGCTCGATTGTCAGCGAGGTGGGTCGCGTAAATAAGCTCTCGCCGAGAGCTCCTATCTCTGTCTCTGTCACTTTCGTATAGATGCTCATACTCCCGTATTATCCATGCTTAATCGACATCTCTCTAATAGGCGCATTCCATTCCAAAGAGACTGGCGGATGTCGCCGGACTGCGCGCCCTTTGCGTCGAGCGAATTGCAATAGATTCGTGGGAGGGATCCACCAACTGATAAGACGTGGACGAACCTTCGTTGATAGCGGCGATAGAAGAGCTCGGAGAGACGATATTCGTAGTCTGAGTAAAGTCCCTCGGTCCTCCTGCTTACACCATAGGAAATTGAGTTATTAGCACACGTTGAATGTAATAAGCTGATATCGGCTGATAGCCTTCTGTAAAGTGCGATGTCGGACTGAAGTCGTCTCTTCGCACATGTTGCCATTCGGTTGGATTTCGGATCACCGAAGGCGATTCTCCGTATGCACCGTCTGATTCAATGACCTTAGGACATCTATTACTTACCTCCGTCAGCACTCACAACACACGGGGTATTCCATACTGTGTTTTGGATCGGTACACAGCGGATCAGGCGCTCACTTTGTAAGAAACCTTAAAAGCAACTTGCGGTGCTCTGACTTAGTTTCTTCGCCTTCTTTTGTTGACAACAAGGTCTCGAAGAGCTGACACCGGACCATCTAGTTGTCTCTGGTTGAACGCGGGTCTTTATGTAGGCGCCTGTTCTTTTGAAACTTGATTCTCAAATCATTCATCTTGCTCTTCTCTCTGCATACATGAGATTTTACTTGAGACTTATTTCGCAAGCAGCGGCTCGTTTTCTTTGTCATTAACACGCACGGGAGGAGGAGGTCCCTTTTAATGGACATTTGAGAAAATAATGGATACTGGTCATCAAAGGACCAGCTCCTGCGCAAAGCTACATTAGCCTTACGCCTTCCGTCATGGTTGTTTATGTTGCTGCATCGTCCCTTGCCTGCAGCTCGAGGCAGCCAATCCAATTCCTCGCCGTGGCGAAGAGTGTGGGCGGTCAGAATCTGACATTGAATATCAGCGGCCCCGCCAAACCATCTTGTGATACTGTAGATACTTGCATCCCAGGGTTGACTAATCTCAGATACTTTGCTTGTCCGCTGAGCTTCAATGTGACTGATCGTAAGGGAGCGCGGCGTCGAGTACAGTTGTCGCAATAATGATGACAAGTTTGGACTTTGCATTGAAGACAGCACAGATAAAGAGTCGTATAAGAGCGCCCTGTACATGATTTAAAATATTATATTTACCTTCTTAATATAACTTTATTACTACTAATATATAAATTAAATTAAATCACTATGGGATATTACCTATTTATAAAGTATTAATAACCTTAAAAACAATATTCAGTCTCATTTAGTTGACTAACATAATCCCAGGGATCCTCAATCAAGTCAGAAAGCCATGACTCTTGGGCTAAGCTCATAACAAGATCATCCGGAACAATATTATCTGTAGTTAGACCAGGAAGCTCTTCTGCGATATCCTCTTCTAAATTTAGATAGGCCATGTTCGTAGCCATCTCTGTCCACATTAGCATCCTGATTGTCTTCAAAAAACGAGGCCCTTTGTTGAACAATCCCCAATTTTGTCCCTCATTACCCACTATCCCAATTATCTCCGATGCACGTTCAGCCTTCTCGTAATATTGATCAAGAATTTGAATCACATCAGCACGTTTCCTAGTTTCGAATAGATCCCAGCCGGGTTCTTTGAGCGTGTTGAGCTTGAAGAGAACCACGAGGCAGTGAGTAAGCTGAGTAACGTAATCAACACTAATACCAACCCAATCGAGAATCGGTAGATCGTCAAACACAGCTAACAAGTGTTCAATTACGGCCAGAGCCGATTCGAGATCTTGAACTCTTCGAATTTGAATTCCATTATGTTGATTATTACTTTCCTTATGCCTCAGAAAGAATTCTTTTATTTTCAGTTCGGTGCTGAGCAGATAAAATATCGTAACCCCTAAACAATTTCAGTATATACTTATTCAAGTATGATCTAATGAGGCTGAAATGGATTCATACTCTCTGATTGAAACTCGTCAGGTAAACTTTGCCTGATATCGTCAAGCTGTCTAAGCAGTGCTGTATATAGAAGCCTAGATGGTGGGCTGAAGCCTCCGATTCCTATATTCTCGTTTATAGGACAAGTAATCCCATTTGTAATCAATTGGCATCTTATTTGAGTCGTTAGGAGGATATCAAGGCTCGTCTCAGTACCTTGGCTCAAAACTCGAGCACAATCCTCCAAGTACAGTGTCCAATCGAGCGGATATGTTTTTCTGTACGCTGCCCACGTACTAATTCTCATTAGCTAGATGACTTTTCATTTCAATCTCTCTTTATGCCACTGAAACTCACGCAGAGGTAAGATAGTACAATGCAGCAAATGTGCGACGTTCCTCTATGGTTCGAACGGGCCGTGCATATGTCTGGCGGGTTAACAGACGGCTAGGTTTGCCACGTGGTGATATCCCAGGGGTTGTATCTTTGTGTAAATCAAGTTCAAACGCCATGGACACGGCCATCTGGGTAAGCATGGTCATGAAGGGTTTGTCTTTTTTAAAGTAATGGGACCTGAGTCAATTAGTCTCTGGTACGTGGTTTAAAGATTTCAGTGTAATAAACAAATGCATACCAAGAGGCAAAGCAAATTATACCGAGAAGGAGATCTACATTTGCGTGATGTTCACATAAGACTCGTTGGGAGATGATTTTCCAAATATGGTCTGCAAGATCGAACTGCTTTGAGACGACCTTCGTAGTCAAGGCGATTATGACAAGCCAAACGAAAGGCTTCTCCCTATATAAATCTGAAGCAGATGTTGTGGTTGGAATATGAATAAATGGAAATGCGGGGATAAAAGCACGACGAAATGTTGCCAATTGCTCCTCAGCATTCAAAGCCGTGATGCCATGAATAGGCACATCGCCAGCAATTAGTAATTGAGGGCTAGTAGCGCTCGACGGTGAATCATCTGGGCTCTCGACTGGCCGAAATAGATGGACAACGCTTTCAGTCGTGTCAATAACGACTTCTGGACCACGTGCAATCGATGGAGTGATAGGATTATGCAGCGAGTCTGTGTTCGATAGAGTGGTGTTATTACTTGGTTCACCTTCGAGGGTTTGTTCGACAAGCTGTTTGGTGGATGCCTGGGAGCGCAAAATGGATAGCACATTGTCCAGCTTCTCTTCCAGTAGATTCCTGGGTGGTGGCGGCTGCACTGATCGAGAGGAAGCCTTTTGAGTCCTGCGTTTGCGTATAGACGCCGTCTGTTCGCAAGCTTTGCCAAGACGATGGCATCTGGATACAGGTACTCATGAATTAGCGCCAAGGGTGAAGTGGATCGGAAATGGTAATACGCCCTCACCTCTCACATCCCGAACCATCAGACCGATAGAAACATTTGCATTTGCCTCGGGAGCACGCCACGCATGCACTTCCGTATGGTGCTGGAGTCAGCGACTCTGCCAAAGTTGGTTCGTGGGAGGTATCGGACTCCATCACTTCATCCTGGCCGAAACCAATTCCGTTGCATTTGGATCAGTCAGTGCAGGGTGCTCGATTCCACACTAGCAAAGCACAAAGCAATAGGAAACGAATCTGACGAGTGAGCCGCGAGGGGAGAGGGGGGGGGGGGGGGGGGGGGGTTCGATGATTTAAAACCCGCGGATTTGGTTAAACCCGCTTCCAACCTCCAACCCCGCGGGATTCAGCGTGCTTGGGATTGTGTGTACACAGAATGAAAACACAGAATGAATACTGTGAGAAATTTCGAAAGTCACTTTATGACGACAGTTATGGTAGAGTAGAGCGGTATTAACACAGTAATCGAATCTCCGCAAATCAGCCCTATCCCTATATATATACTAAGTTATCTCTTTCTTTTGCTCAGAATTCCTTTACAGCTTAAAAACAATAACTTGAACTTCAACCTATAATTTGTCTACGATTCGAAATTTGTAGTTGGCGTGCCCTAAACTTTCAATCCTTTTTCCTTCGAAACAAGAATGCCATTCACCAAGCCTCACAGTCTCCCTTCCGATGGCTACGATTCGCAGACAGCCTGGCGTGATATTCAGAAATTCCTACCCGATCGTCTTCACTTCACGCCTGAACATTGTCCAACGGAAGAATGGTGGGAGCATAAGGGATACAAACTACACTTGGATCGATGGCGTAACTCAGAAGCCAAGATTCGATTGATACTACATCATGGTGTTGGAAGCAATGGCCGCCAAATGTCCATGATTCTTGGAGTTCCTTTGCATAAGGCCGGCTTCGAGCTTGTCGCTCTCGACATGCCTGGCTACGGCTGCACAGAAGTGTCCGATGGCCAGGTTTGGTCATATGATGATTGGGTTCAATTATCAAGCGATTTCGTCGACCACGAAATGAAGGCGGATCCGCGGCCTATTGCTCTCTACGGTATAAGTGCTGGTGGAATGCTGACCTATCATTCTGCCGCTCTCAATCGCAAGGTCAAGGGCATTATTGGCATGACTTTCCTTGACCAGCGCATTCAGCAAGTCGCCGACACAACCGCGAGAAACATTCTTATGAGCCGAGTGGGACTGCCCTTCACTCGCGCCGCTAACGCAACACCTTTCGCTCGTATGAAAATACCCATGTCGCTTGTAAGCAAAATGTCGACGCTGGTAAACAACAACGATGCCTTGAGGATCTTCTTAAATGACAGCACTTCAGCAGGCTCATCTGCCTCGATGCATTTCTTAGCAACATACTCTCAATACAAACCGGCGATGGAACCAGAAGCCTTCGATGTGTGCCCCGTCCTGTTAACCCAGCCTGCACAGGACAGATGGACGCCCTTGGAATTGAGCAAACTATTCCTGCCTCGAATTACCAAGGTACCCGTAAAAACAGTGCAGCTTGAAAATGCGGGCCACTATCCCCTTGAGGAACCTGGACTGCAACAAATGGCGGACGCTATTATTGAGTTTTTAAACGAGATAAGCCTCTAAAGCAGACATAGATTATATATATCTTTTAGTATTATATTTTATAAAGATAATTTCTTATTGTTTTTTTACATTTATCTTGTGTAGTATTAGTTACTTTTGACCTGGGATTATAGCGCTGACTCGAGCCGTCTGTTCGGATACTGTCATTTTCCGTCGCAACCTAGTTCTGCATTTGCTGCAGACGCTGTTTTCTTATTCTTCGTGCGAGGATTCCAAGAATAGGTGCTTTTATGCAGCTCATCAGGAGGAGCCAATTATACTTGTTCATTGATTCTTGATTACTTCGCCCCCGTCAGACTCCATATGTCACTATACGAGAACGTGAAATCATCACGCCCTTCTTTGGCTGTTTGGCTGTCTACAACTACAGGTGCCACACCGCCATCAACTCGGGTTTCCCCATTTTCCGAGCAGACTATATCCGTTGCATGTGCTTAGTACGACTAACTAGTTGTTTGCGAAATGGCCTGGCAACAACACATTAGCGGTAGATCTGGGCGCATGGGACGGAACACATGGATCCGGCCAGACATTGAGAGCCGCCCGGGTAGTGGAGCATCCTCAACATTGATGATGAAGATCCTGCACTATCACTTGTTGGTGGTTGTTGGGCTCTAACACTTGCTCAAAAGAGAGATGCTCGGTGAGCAACATAATCATGAGTAATGAAGATATCAATATAACGTATGGATGCCCGATATTATTTCGGTTGGACAGCATACATGGATCGAATCCTTCCGGATATGCAGCCACAGTACTCGTATTTGGGACTAGATACCCAGTTGACACGGCATAATAGCAGCCAACTGCCGATGGCATAAACTCCTTGACTCGTGATGAAGGGTGGATGATGGTTGGAAATATTTTATATAATAAAGTCTCATATATTTCTTATCAAGGATTGCACCATATGAGTGACTTCTCCCATACAACACAATGACCTTAAGTGCCACTTGCAAGCATAGAATATAATGCCTCGTTTCCCCAAGATAGCGGCAGGGGACTTCGATCGACGCCTGGAGCTGGGATAGAAAGATGGCTATCTTTCACCCTACTGTAAGGGTTAAAAACTCCGGATCTGGTCCCTCTGCTAGCAGATGGCATGATGTGATGACAGGTGTGGCTTGTAATTAGCTTGTCCGCTGTAGAATCGAATGCCGCTAGGATGCCGCCGCCTGTGAAGAATCGATGCCACCCCAGCGCAAATCTGAGTGCATGAGTGTCATTAGGCCGAACAGGATGGATCAATGACTAAAGATTCAATGCAAAGATGTAAGGCGCATGCACCTAAAGAGTAGCCTGTACAGGCCAAGAAGGCTCAACTTGCCTATGACGCTCAGCCACCAACCTGTTATCTGTTGGAAAGTAAGCGGTGGCTTCAAGCAGGTCGTTTGACGGCTTGCATGATGTGTGATTGAGGTCTGGTGTCAAACCTAGTGGCCGCGATGCGCTACGACGTTAGCCTTCCCTTGGAGCGGTGAATGGGCGTCCATTACACCAGCTGTGTTGCTTCCACGGGCCTGTATTTACCTGTTGATTCACATCAGATGTGATGAGAAGTTTCAAGAGGATGGAGAAGCAGTTCCCTAGATGTATCTTGCCAACTAGATGAGACACACGACATCACTCATATACATGCCTTCGATGTTACATGTACATTTTACTTATCGATAGCAAGCATCGCCTGAACCCGCATTGTACGAGCACCCGTATTGTGATGCAGGGGGAAGGTACTGAATGGAACTTTTCGACTTCCAGAAAAAAAAAAAAAAACATGAACCACAACTCAAGTGAAAACTCCTGTCTCAAGATTGTCTCTCCATTCAACCCATGACTCAAGCCACCAGCCACCATCACCGCCGCATCAGAGCCAAGCCCCAAACATCACATCAGTGCCAGCTTCGTCTGTGCCTGTGTCGTGTGCCGTGCTGGGATCAACATTGGACGGCAGCCCGATGCCATGACGACTCGCCCAAAGTCCCGACCGAAACACGCAAGGGTTCCACCACCAACTCGGCCGGTCTTCCCTGTGCCGTCAGATGCACCAGGTTTATATTAGCCAGGGCCAGCGGCTTCAATCCGAGCCTTCAATTGATGAGCGCGACACACACTAGCGGGGGCTCCGCCGCAGCCCTGGGATTGGATCGGGTGCAAAGTCAGCCGTTTGAAAGGGGACCGATATTAGTTGCTGGGTAGCGATGCTCTAGATTCGTCTTCTTGAGAAACCAACTCAACTCTGTTTATTCTCAAGGGAATCACCCCCTCCACCATGCCATTTTCCCACGGCCGCTCTTGTGGGATACGGGAGAGAAGGATGACATACTAGCAGCCTCAGCAATCACTCCGAGCTACAGCGTGCCAGCAAATGGGCTCGTCGCAACAGCAGCGCAGTGGCGCGACTGCGGCTCAAAATGAGATCGCGCCAATGGCATCCATAGGTGAGTAGGACTGTCCATTACAATTCATTTCATGACTATCCCTCCGTCTCTCCCTCTCTTTCCAAGATGACAGTTTTCAAATATGTAATGGCTTGCTGGAATTATGGTCACTGACGGAAAACCCCGCCACAGCCTGCCTGGTCTGCAGATCAAGAAAGGTACGCAGAGCCCACTGAGGCCTTGGCTATTATTAGCAGGGAGGAGCAATCTCGGAGACTTCGAGTTGCTTTGGGCCTCATATTTTGCCATTCAGCGCATTTCTCACCAGGGTTTTCCGGATTAGGTCAAATGCGACAAAACCATGCCAGAGTGTCGAAATTGTCTTCGCCTGGGAGTCAGATGTCCTGGGTTTAGCCCGCAGAGCGAGTTCATCTCGCGCAAAGAGATGCAAAAGTCGGCAGACGACATCTTCAGGGCTGCTGGCGTTGAAAAGAGAAGGGTGGGGTCCTGCGAAGAATGCCGGTCATCCAAGCATCGCTGCACCAAGACTCGGCCGTCGTGTCGCCGATGCATCCTGCGCCATCTGCCTTGTGTCTATCCTTCAAAGCCGGATAAGCAGCAAGAGCGCGAATCCTCTACTCAACCCGCCAGCTCTGTCGCAAGCTCTACGGCTGCTGCTGCGGGGCTCACCTCAACTATCTCAGTTCAACCCCTGGAATCCGGCCAATGGACAAATCCCGCACTTTTGCACGCCTTTGGTGTGAATATTGAGAGGTAAATGAGGATATCCAATGAGAGCTCTCTTTCAGAGCTCAGATGATCGTCGCCGCAACCTCATTAACTAATGTCCTTTCAAGTTTGTGCACAGATACTCTACCAAAGGATCATGGTCTTCGACTTCGCCTGGTTAATGCTTTCTTCGACCGATCTCACCACCTTCGTTGTCTGACTTTTGTTCATCAACCTTCCTTCATGCAGTCGCTCGAGTCGGCCAGTGTAGCTCAGGATTATGGAGAGCCATTGCTCTATGCTATGTGCGCCCTTGGCGCTAGGTGAGCAATTACCTTTCGTGCTGCATATAAGAGGCAACCTAATCAACTATCCGGCCCTAGACACATCTACTTTGATGCGACGTTCACCCTGGATAGCCCCGATCGCGACTTGCTTCCAAGCGTAATCCCTGGGCAAGCATGGGCTGAGAGGGCGAGAAAGGAGATCTTAGGAGAGATGCATGCTCCCACAGTCCAAAATCTCATGGTAAGGCTCACTCGAGCATTTATTGGTCGCCTATTCCGCTAAAACTAACTTGTCTGATAGACAGTAGCCCTTCTCTGCGAATATGGGCTTCGTGAAGACCAGCATGCTTTGGTCTTCATTTTGCTGGCTTTTCTGCATCGCGCCATACGGTTACTGAGCTTGGATTCGCCACGTCCCCTTCCCAACCATCCCACAACAGCTCAGATGATGCAACGAGAAATAGAAAACCGCATCGTCTGGGCCAGCTTCGTCATTGATAGCCTTGCTGCTAATGGCGTTGAAAAAAACATGTGTTGGAAAGATCACATACCAAGCATTCCCCTGCCTTGTTCCGACGATTGCTTTAATACATCTCAGCTTTCCGCACCGAGGCACTATCTTTTGCAGATTGAAGACTCGGGAATGCAGACCGCCATTTCGGAGCTAGACTTGTCGGCACTATTGGTTGTGGTTGTGCGATTGAGAACAAAAGTAATGCAGTAAGTTGTTATTTCGCTTCTGACAAGCTTTTCCGCTTCTGTTCCGTCCATAGCTAACGACTCACCCCCCTCATTTAGACTCATTCGCGTTGCCGACCCTGGCATGCGCATCTGGGAGCCGTCGTCGCAATTCGTCACAATCATTGATCAACTTATCGCTCTGTACAATAATATGCCAGAACGATATTATTTAACGGAAGCTAATCTATACGTGCTCAAAGATAAAGGAATGCTTGGGGGTGTCTTTGCTCTACATCTCTTTATCCACGCCGTCATCTTCGATCTCACCCGCATTTCACTAGCCGGCTTCAGCTTCCCGCTGGCACCAGCCTTCAAGAACTCCCCAGTTGAATTCCGCGCACACTGCCAAAGTTTATGCCGCTTCCATGCTAGCCAAGTTTCCGATATCATCCGCACTGGATTGAGCTTCAATCGGGGTGCTTTCGACGACCTCTTTTGCCCCGATGCGACCATTGAATCGACCAAAGTACAGATTATCTTCGCTGCCACTGTGGACCAATCCCCCCAGACTTTGCAGGTCACCAGAGATAATATCATTAGCAACTTGAACTTTCTTTTGACCATCCATAATCGTGGAAAAGAGGCACCGACGCAGTTTGTGAGCTTTGATCGGCCAATTGATGTATTCGCTATACGAGTCGCTAACAGCAAACCAGATTCGTGGCATTATTCCGCTATGCCATCTCTTTGGCTTTCGAGATATTGCAGAGCGATATCAGGAAACACTTGGGTTCGTTGTTAACCTCTGATATTTTCCAGTACATGCTGTTGACTGATATCCAGCCTTAGCATACCGATCGATCCGGCTGAAGTCACAGGATCAGCCGATGATCACCACCTTGTAGCATTAGCCTCCTTCCGACGAGGGAGAGTGCAGCTTCAAGAATCTCAAGCGACGGGAAGTGCCAAGACGATGTCTTCAGGAAACGACAACAAATCACCGTTAATCCACGCAAGTCAAAGCGTCATCTATGAAGAGGCTGTGGACAGGGGTAGCGGCGGTGATTTTACAAGTTCGCTGCCAATCCTAAGGCCAACGTACCCCCCGATCGAGGTAGCACCTGAACTTTTGAGCCAAAGCTTGGCTCAAAGGAATCCCCTTCAGATTATGCCATCTGCAGGCGTCATGGTGCAAAATGGAGCCATTTTGCAGCCTTCAGTCGACGACTACATTAAAACAGCAGATGAAATGTCGACATATCTGACATGGGGAATGACTGAAATCCCCCATTGGATGAACCTGCCTGATCCAATGCCCCCGGGGTGAGGAACGGGTGTCTGCTAATTTTAATACCTTCAACAAAATGACTCATGTACTTCAGGGACTCACACTTTTAATCCAACTGGTTGTGAATAAAGGGTAGAAGAGGAGAAGTTACATTGCAGCGGCCTACTATTGCGAAACAAAGAATAGTCGGAATCTAAGGCTGCTATGTGTGACATCGACCAGGATCTCTCGAGCAAAGCACCTCAAGGGTACACTCTTATCACAGTAAAGCACCACAGGCCTGTTCTCATGGTTACAGCAGCGACTTGTGCGCGGGACTTCCTGTTGAAGCAGTGAGATTGGCTGCAGAATCAATATCCTTTGTTGTGAAGACTAGCGGCGAGCCTTGGCGTGGAGATGAGGCTCAGGCGATACTGGACGAAGTAATGTGCGGCAGGCAAGATATGAATGCCATGTCCTCAAAAGTCCTTGGCCAAAAATGAATCCCACTGTTCACTGCGCTCTGCAGAGGTAGATCAATCCCATGAATGGGTAGAAAAAGAGGTTGAACTTGATAGGTGGGCGAGGGGGATTCAATAGCCTGTCCATCTTGATATTTTTACTCAAATGCAATATTGTGATATTGTAGTTCAAAACTGAGTCATTCAAATGGTCAACATGACATAATTGAGCCTGATATCGTGTTTATATACCATTTCACTATATAAAACCGCATGTAGTCTTGAAAGCTATTTTTCGTTGTGTAAAGAGGAGAGAGGAGACCCAATGTAGTCTCTCCGACTCCGTATCCACATTACATGGAGGGATATCACAACTGATCCCCCCCAAGGCTCTACAGGCACCAAATCCGCGACAAGAAACGCCATCTTCCTTCTCATTTACAATTTAGCCCGTGATAGCCAATTTGAATACCAACTACGGCATCACATCACGGTATGACTCAACGGCCACCAGCCTGGAGAGTCGAGACCGAATTAGGAAAAGACCGAGACGCTGCTGCAAGTTGCACATGCCAACCAACACCCCAAAACCACGAAGATAAAATGGTCGCTGTTGCCGCCGCGTTTCTCGTTTGAATCAGATGCTCTATGCTGCATCACAGTCACCATGGCTGGTGTTGATACTGATCCAGATCAGACATTCGAAATTGTAGAGCGAGATGCAGTGCCCGCGCCTGCACCACAGCCAAACGACTCACACGAACAACGGATCCGCAGCCTAGAGAAATGGCTCCAACCAACCGACTTTCTCTCTCCAGGGAGTGAGTTCATGAAACATTTACACTCATATGTACCTGGAACTGGCGGATGGATCCACAAGTCGCCTGTCTTTCGCACTTGGACCAATGTCGACGCCAGCTCTGACCAAGATCATGTTGGTGGCTCGTGTCTCCATGTCCGGGGAGTTGCTGGCAGCGGAAAGTCTGTCTTTGCAGCTAGTACAGTGCGCCAATTGCAAGAATCCGGCAACATTGTTCTCTTCTTCTTCTTTCGCCAGATTGTCGACAAGAATCACAGCGCCAACTATCTCGTGCGCGACTTTACTGCGCAACTGCTTCCTCATTGCCCTGCTTTGGTAACCACTTTGACGGCTATATCTCAGGATCATGCCATCAGCCGCAATGAAAACAGCTTGGTATGGCCTGCTCTCGTTGAAGCTCTTACCAAGAGCATCTCAAAGAATGTGTACTGCGTTGTAGACGCTCTAGATGAGATGGATGATGGTGACTTTGAGGGCATGACGAGTCGTCTTATTGAGCTGGGCGCCGTTGTGCCTGAAAAAGTCAAGGTTATGATGACGAGCAGGCCGCTGCCCAAGATTGAACAGGCTTTTAACAACCGGGGAATCGTCCGGTTGAAGCTCGACCCAGCCCTGCTTTTCCCAGATGTGGCACGTTATGTTGACGCTAGGATGGCCAAGCTGGAGCCTCCGTTAAGCGACGACAAGAACGAGCTGATCAAACAGACCATCTGTGAACGAGCCAACGGACTCTTTCTTCACGCCAGACTTATTGCGGATAATTTAGCCGAAGGCTTACGGGATGGGCATATCACTGAAGAGACTCTGCCTGGCAGCCTGGATCGTCTTCCACGAACACTTCAAGAGGTGTATGAAAACATGTTAAAAGAACATGCTTATCGGAGCGGAGTCACAGCGGAGCAACAAGCCAAGGTTCTTACGTGTGTAACACATGCGAGCCGACCGTTACGATTGATTGAGCTTGGATCTCTGCTCTCTAACATGCTACACATAAGCCTCGGACAGGGAAAGGACTTGGTGCGGCGGAGCTGCGGGAGGCTATTGGAGCTCCTGGAAGATGAGAGCGTGAGCGTTATTCACCATTCGTTCACCGAGTTTTTGCACGATGCCACGAGAAAGAAAGATGCTGCTGCTTTCCCTGCCTTGGATGACATAGCTTCACATGAGATGCTTGCAGTGCTGATGCTGGAATATCTCGACGGCTGTCCGCATTTCGACGCCACTATCGATGACGACAGAGAGGAGGAGGAGGAGGAGGTGAACTACGACGACTATGATTGGCGAGGCAAAGAGAGAGAGAGAAGGGAAGATATCGCAACCAAATTGCGAGAGACACATCCCCTAGTCTCCTACGCTGCTGAAAATTTGGCATTTCATCTTAAAAATGCATCAGTGCAGCCGCTGGCTATTGCTCGAGAAGCTCTGACTCGCTATTTGAGCCCCGGGAAGCCAGCATTTGAGACGTGGATGCTGATGAATTGGCGTGACCGACTATCTGCCTCTTTTACCGTCTTCCACCTCGCTGCTGCTGTTCACCCCGAACTTGCCATGCCACTGGCGGTAGTCAAGCTGTTTGAGGAGAACGAGCCGACACTTCTTGACGCTCGTGACTCAGATGGCCGTACTCCATTATCCTACGCTGCCGAGAATGGCCATGATGAAATTGCCCAGTTTCTGCTTGCTAAAGGTGCAGAAGCGGAGTCGGGCGGTAATGATGGCCAAACGCCTCTGCACAGGGCGGCATTGAGTGGTAATTCGGGAGTTGTTCGACTTTTGTTAGCCGCTGGTGTTGACCCCATGATTAAAACACACCCAGTTCTCAGAGAATACGACAATTATGAAGGGTACTTCATAGATTATTCGGAGGAGCAAGCGGAGAGTCGGAGGAAGACTGCTTTGTCCTTTGCCTTCCGAGGCGACAATCCCGAGGTTGTCCAGGCGTTTTTGCCCTTCATCCCACCAGACTCTGTGAATAAATACTTTCACCAGGTCAATGAAGTGGAGAATGTAGAGGCCATCCTAAACACAGGCAAAGTCGATATTGACTGCTTCCAGAACGGGCAAACAAGGCTATATAGGGCAACCAAGTCACACAAGCTGGATTTAGTCAAGCTACTCCTCAAGCATGGTGCAGACCCGAACAGGAGATGTTCTCGGAAGCGGTCTTGGGACTACAATGGCGAAATCACTCTGCAAGTTGATAACGAACGAGGACCAACACCTCTTCATGCGTTTTCTTCTCCAGATGATAGGATCATCTTTATGAAGGATGACGTGAAGGAGGCGGAAGAATGTGCCCGAGTGCTCATAGAAGCTGGTGCAGATGTGAACGCCACAATGGAACGGGACTATTCTCGCGGTGGTAAGAATCTGACACCTCTCCATCTCGCTGTGCAGAAGACTACCACAACATTTGGATACTGGGGTTCATTGGACAAGTCTGAAGAGATTCTCGCCAAAGTGCTCCTCGCAGCAGGCGCGGATCCTAACGCCCGGACGGACAAAGGAAACACACCTATGCACATCGCTAACCCAGAGAAGCCCCAGCTACTTGATATGCTCGTTGAACATGGAGCAGATCTTAACGCCATGAATGCGTCGGGAAGAACGCCTTTACTCGAGATTATAACCAATATGGGCCCTTCTTCGTCCGCTTTTGACCTGTTGAAGCCGGATGTCCATACATTCAACAAGCTCGTGGATCTCGGGGCTGATGTAAACGCTACAGACCAAAACGGGGATAATTTATTTCACCACGTTATGAGTAGCATTGGGTTCTTTTCCGACAAGGAATTTTTGCCTCTAGTCAGGCGACTTTTACACTCGGGCGTGGACCTGAATCAGCGTAATCGGAAGGGTCATCCGCCTCTGTGGAAATATAATCTGCCTTCTCCTACGGACAGTGACGAGGAACTTCTCCGTGTGCTTGTGGAAGCGGGCATGGATATGAACGCATGTGATGAAGAGAAAGGCGAGACTATTCTATGGGTCATCGGCAGGAGATTCCAAAAGAACCTCAGCACCATGCAAATGTTTATCCGTCTGGGCGCTGACCCCAAGGTATCCGCCAAAGATGGCAGAACTCTATTGCACGATGCGGCGAAAGAAAAACAGGACGCCAGTTGGTTTCGCTATTTGATCTCGGTAGGCGCAAAGCCAGAGGTGCTCGACTCTAGAGGAGACACGCTCATTCACTCGATGCTTCGCTCAACTCCCGAGGATTATAAACTTCCTGAGATAATGCAAGTTCTGGTCGAGGCTGGTGTTTCACCGCTTGCAAAAAATAAAAATGGCCAGACGGCGCTTCATGTGGTGCAGAGCTTGAAGGCCCTGGAATATGTGCTTAAAAGCCCCCTTTTCAAGGGGCTGAATCTCAATGAGCAGGATGTGAACGGCTTTACCCCCTTACACAACGCTATAGCTTTTGGAGATACAGCTATTGGAAGTCTTATTCGTGCTGGAGCTGATCCAACTATCCTCGCGGCGGATAATCTCTCTCTGCTGCATCTTGCCTCTCGTACGGGGGCTTCTTCCATCGTCAACCTTCTCCTGTCAGAGTACCGCTGTCGAGGTGTGCTTGAGAAATACGTGAATCTTTTAGGCGAGGGTATGGCACCACTGCATTACGCTTGTTCTTTTGGACGGCCAGAGAGTGTCTGGGAGCTACTCCGCAACGGTGCAGATCCTTGGCTGTTAGATGTCGAAGGCCTTACGCCGCTGCATGCCCTGGCTGAGTTTGAACCTTTCGAAGGTGCATGGAACTCGCCCCGAACAGGAACTCGCACAGCGGATATTGTTGTAATGTTGCAGCAAGCTGGAGTCGACTTAACCATCGAGGCAGTCGTTGAAGAAGACGACGGGACAACCAAGACTGTAACTCCCCTGGATGTGGCGGTAGAGAACAAGTGCTGGGATATGGTACGCGCGCTGGTTACACGCGGCGTCAAAGTCCGAGACAGCTACACACAGTCCCCAGAGTTCATTTCGGCCACAGATAAATACAAAGCAGCCCAAAATGTTCGTAGTATCTCAGTTACATTGCCCAGCCGACAGCATTTTACCATGTGGCGAGGCCGATGGGCAGTCTATGAAAAAGATCGTCCTATCAACAGAGAAAAGCTATACATAGCTGACGGACAGACCATATTGGATACACAAGCCAGCGGGCCGACTGGACTTGACAAGCTAGACCTCTTGAGGTGTGCTCTTGATGACGGAGATTACGACAGTATCAAGGAGTACGCATTGCTAGGTGGAGACGTGTTTGTACTGGACGAGTATAAGGATAATACTCTCCTCCATTTACTCGTTAAGGGGGGATATACAGACCTACTCGAGTATTTCGCCGACCAAGTGCCTCTTTATGAAGCCCAAGACGGAGTCCAAGCGGACGATGAAAGTTGCGGCACTCTTCTTGGTACAGTCTGCGAACGGGAACTCCCATCTTTAAACATTATACAGTTCCTCGTTGACAAAATTGGTGTTGATGTCAATGCTGTCTATAACCGACGAGGATATTGTTACAAGTTAAAAAGAGCCACCGCATTACACATCCTGGCGAGCGGTCACCACTTTTGGCAGATTGAGGCACTTGAATACCTTCTCTCAAAAGGGGCAAACATCGAAGCGCGAAACAAAGACGGTATGACACCGCTGTTGGCGGCTCTGGATCATAGTTGGCCGGATGGTTACTGGCGAGAAGAGACGGTTCGCGTACTGGTGAAGCATGGAGCCAATGTAAATGCGACTATTCAGCCGACGGAAGACGAGTATGGGCGGCGTAGCCGCAACAGTGGCCTCTCAGCACTGGAGATATCGGACCAGGCAGGGATCACAAGGCTCTTGCTCGAGAACGGAGCAGATGCAAAGTGTGTTACGGGACTCATAGCCCGTATAGTAGCGAGACGGAACGATCCAGATACGATCAAGGTGCTGCTAGAGGCTGGTTTGGATCCGAACGAACTACCAGCATCTGGCAAGGATGGAGAGGACGACAGACAAGGGGCAGAAAATGTGCGATATGCGCTCCACGAGGTATCTCGACCGTCAACTAGGTCCCATCCAGAGGCAGATTTCTATTCGCGAAACCGGGCAACGATAGAGTTGCTGCTCTTGCACGGCGCCGATCCATTTGCACTGTACCCGGACGGAAGGTCTCTACTCCATACTGTCGTCGAGGAACAGGGTCAACTAGACAGCTTCCTCCCTCGACTCTCACAAACAGATGTCAACCGTAAGAACCAGCATGGACGCACCCTTCTAATTTCGGCTTGTGTTCCGACTGTCCCTGTAGGAGAACCAACATACCGCGAAGAGAAACCACCACTCGCGAGCATCGTGCCTGATTCCATCCTTGGTCTGTTAAAGCACGGGGCTGACGCCCTCGTTGTTGATGACGAGGGACGTACACCGCTGCATTGGCTCTGTACGCTTCCCGGTAAATACGATAAGAAGCAACGGCAGGCTTTTATCACGCTGGTTGAACACGGTCCAGCCGCTGTCAACATGGTCGACAAGCAAGGCCGCAAGCCTCTTCATTTGGCACTCGCGGTGTATGGGGATCGTCTCCAAGAATCTCTATTTGCAATCAAGCACCTCATATCCGCAGGCTCTGATATAAGTGAACCGGATCTCGTAACGGGTAACTCGACGCTACACCAGCTCGCACCTCGTCTCGTAGGCCACGCCAGAAGAGCTGCCAAAGCCACCTCACTCTTCCGCAAGTTTTCTGCCAGCCTCGATATCAACGCACGGAACGTCTTAGGCGAGACTCCAGTCATGCGTTTCACAGCTGCTGGATGGGAAGGCACACGCGACCCCAAGGGAAAAATCTCACATCCAAGATATGCCATTGCTAATGACGTGATGCACGCGACGGCTCTGGGCGTCTTTGTCGATTTAGGTGCAGACTTGATGGCTGTGGACGCACGAGGGCAGACGCTGCTGCATATAACGGCGAGGCGGGAGCTTCCGAGTAGTAGCTCGGATTGGGATCAGCGTGAGGATCTGAAGGGTGCATTTCAGAAGTTGATGGAGCTTGGTGTTGATCCGCGGAGAGAGGATGCTGAGTTGAGGACGGCTATTGACATTGCTGTTGCGAGGAAGTTGCGTGATGTTATACAGTTGTTCAGGGAGAAGAAGGAGGAGAAGAATGTGGAAGAGAGCGATGGTTAGAGCAGTAAGAGCGTTAACGTTTTGGTTTGGATAATTTATGTATACTGTAGGTAGGCTGGAACTTGGCTATATGCAACTTTCCGCTAATGATATTGTTTTGAAGTCCAATTTTAATCTACCAACCAACTCTATCCTTGTGCATAAACTACCTTCGCAAGAGACTTACATAAACAGTGGAATAGTAGATTCTTCTACACTCTATACTCATATTCGCGGAATGAGCGCTAATGCCTCAATAGGAGAAGAGAATGAAGCTATCGGACGGATCGTACTATCACACTAACCATTATCTATTGCCGAGAGATATGTGAAAGCAACTTTAGGAAAGTCCTTGCCCCCTAGTTACAAGCCTCTTTTATCTATTTGCTACATTCGCCCCGATTCCGTAAAACTATTCAAATTCATCTGTCCAGCAACACATAAAATCCCATTACCCTCTCAATCCTATTACCCATAACTCTCAACGTCAATTCAAGTGATGGCTTAGCAAGGTTATAACAAGCAAGCTAAACAATATTGGCAGCGTCTACCACGTCACACTCGCCAACTACCGGGCTAACGTTCTGTGGCTCTGGTTCCATATTCTGTAGATCAATGCCATCAGCGACTTCATCGATTGAAGAACTCCCGTGCTCACTATTATCATCCATATTCTCTTCCTTCCCCTCCCAAGATCGAAGAAGGGCGTTCCATAATGTTGGTACTGAAGTGAATGCCGCAACTATAAGTGCCATAAGCTGGCTTGATGATGAGATGTTGGCCGTAGATAGATCGATATTGTTGGCTTGAATTGTCATTTCTGTCCAAACTATGCTGGATACCCAAGCAATAACACCGAAAATTAAACATATATTCCTCAAGAGGTAGGAAGCCTTATGCCTAGGAATGTTGAGAGGCGTTTCTTTATAAAACCAGTTGGGTGTGTCCAAAAATTCGCAAAAAGGGCCGACTACCCACTTCTTTACCGTATTAAATGCAGTAGGCTCATCTTTATGGATCCGTCCAGGCTTGAAAAAGAATCCGAGTAGACGCTTGAAATACAGGTCCAAAAAATTATAGATGAGGGAGATGATCAGTAATATTGATAGGATGCAACCCGTCTTGAGAAAGTTAACCCAATCCTCATTATACAGATCAAAATTGCCATAGAAATTTATTTTGGTTGCGCAGTTTTCGTGATAACCTCGCCGTATGGCCCCGAAATAGAGCCAAGCTTGCGTTACTGAAAGGGTCAATAAAAGGAGAAGTGTCCAAGCTATGTTGATGTAGCCTACACCCATGACCGACTGGTGTAACGTTCTCCAGAAGATTTCTTCATTTGCTCCAGGTTTCGGCGTGATGCGGAAAAAAAATAACCCAAATAGTGAACGAAGATCAAGCGGCTGCAGTCCTAACATGATACGTTAACGAGATTAAGACATATTTCTTTTCCCATATTCTCCTGGTTGTTAAATTCCAAAAAAAAAAAAAAAAAGACGGCGGTTTTATACTCACTCATATCTTTCCATACTGGTTCCAAAACAAAAATGCAAGTGATCAAATTACAGACCCACAACATGACTTGCAATAGCGCGATAATAATCCAGAATTCAAGATAAACAAAACCCTTACGGGGAATTTCTTTCAGAAAGTTGAGTACAATAGCTGTTGCAATTGAATTTGAACCAATACGCTGGGTGTATAATCCATCAGGTGATGAGATTAGATGTGCAAGGACCGCGGTGAGGGACTGGAGATAGATGGAGACTCGGATACCAATGCCATAGATGTCGTTATCGCCAACGAGATCACAGGATTCGGAGTCCTGATAGTATGTATAAGACGCCACGGGGTTTGGAAAGAGTACAAGAGTTATAGCAAGAAGTGTGAAAGCGTGATGGTCTAATGACAGGTTGATTAATATAGAGGTTTCTCATTTTGGCGAGGCACTACTCACACATGGCAGATACGATTTAATAGAATGATATGAGAAAATGATAGCAAATGTAAATATCTTACGATTTAGAAAACTACATTCAGCGTGGCTTCTTGGATTATATATAGCTTTGTGATCTAGTAGTTGACGCCGTTATCTTGATACCCTGCTCTGCAACGACACCACCCCTTACTTTTGCCTCATTGTACAAGAGATGTTGGTGGCTGTTCATTTCATACAAGAATTCCGGCTTAAAGCAGCGCATTTTGAAGTGTTGAGGCTATGAAGTCTTTGTATAACCCGTTCTGCTTCGCCCCAGAGGAAACCAGATGCCATATATTGCTTCTCCTTTCGCCTCTATACCACAGCAGTCATATAATTAGCAAGCATAAACGCGCGGCAATGCAAGTACCCAAATTGAAACAAGAAGCCTACATATTTAGTTACGAACTGATGAGTTGTTACTTGTACTGGCTTCTTTGTCTGAAACTTGTGTGACGGGATCATTATCGTCGTGACACCCATCATATATTCACGATTATCGCGATGACACCCCCTAAACTTCCGTCCCGCATTTCGTACGACTTACCGGCAAGAGACTAATCATAACCATTGGATAGATTTCATCCGAAAAGACTAATCCATGTAAGCTTAAATATAGTCGTGGAACCTTTACATGAGGGCGTCATACAGACGCGACTAAGCGCTAGGTCGTTGAGCTTGTCAAACTACCAGTGCGTTTTACGGTACCTCTGGGCGTCTCTTGCTCAAGTATCCAGGCAAACACGCGCCAAGTAAGTTGTTCTTTTGTCTGACGAATATTTTCTCTGCTGCCGAAACTCGTTTTTGTGCAGGACGAAGTAAAAGCCACTGCCCAGGAGACCCGTGAATATCACAGCTTCTGCTTGATATTATTCTCTTCTCAAAAGCACATCGCTATTTATCTAACGATAATAACACTTTTCCAGAAGACTTTTAGTGCATGATTCGGCTCCTTGGGTTCGGCTATTTATCGAGCTTTTCATAGCATATTATTTCATTGCGACATATACTCTGTAACTAATCATGTAAATACCCAGCTCACATACGAGCGCTTTAGTACGCTCAGTTGAAAGTAACATAAATTATGCAAGAATGGATGAATATCACATTCCGATGTATCTAGTGAAGTTTCTTCTAGTATCTAATCTATTATCATTATAGAGCGGTGCGAATAGAGTCGGTCGCATTCTCTGACCTCCCAATTCTTATCTAATGCTTTCCTTTACAAAGAAGATTTAAGAAAGTCGAATATGGAGTTGTATGCGAGCTTGTGCGAGTACCCCAAGTTGAGGCCGTGGCCACCTCCAGGAATGACGCTTGCCTTGAAGCTCGAAGCGTGGGGAAAGAAAGGCTTGGAGAAGGAGATGAGATCGGGGAAAGTTCCCTGAATAGTGGTCGTGTCCGAGCAGTTGCCACCGCAAAAAGGCACGTCCTCATCTGTGGCCACAGCTGTTAGTAGCGATTTCAAACATGCAGAGAGATGGAAACACCTACTTCCTGTGACGATGAGCAGGTGGCCCTTGAATGAGTTGACCGCGCCGGTGCCAGCGCCGATGGTAAGTATCTCGCCAGGGGCAGCGGCTTGGCCGTTTTCAGTGGCATATGTGAGTAGCTTAGGATCGAAGTCATGGGGAGCAAAGAACTGAATATTGACGCCAGTACTTGACGGCACCGTAATGTAGCCAACGGGGTACTTAGCAGCTTGGCAAGGGACCTCCTTTACAGGCTTGAAATTGCCGCCGAGGGCGAAGCCGGCGAGGAAGTTTGGGTTCTGGCTGAAGCCGGTCAAGATGGCAGCATCGCTAAAGGTCGGGTTGGCATTGACGAAGTTATAGGTTATGGCAGAGCCAAAGGAATGGCCAGCGTGGACAAATTTGCTGAATTTAGCGTTGATGCCCTTCACAGAGCCTTTGCGAAGCAGTGTTGAGAGCTCTGTGAGAGCAGCAACCTCAAGGAACTGCTGGATCTCATTGATTGGGTTGCCCTTGGAGGAAGCGCCAACACCGAGACGGTCCCAGGTAAAGGTCGAGAAACCATGCTCGTCGACGGCTTCGGCAACGTAGCTATAGTTGTAGTGGTCATAGGGGTAGTCCCAGTAGCTGCGGTCAAATCCAACGCCGTGTGTCAATATCTGAAGGGTTTTACCCGGGCCATGGTCTGGCTGGCAGTAGGTGGCTGCGATATTGTAATGGCCGCTGACAGTTTTATACTTGTAAAGGGGGGATTCTTAGCACCATCAGGGCTTTCTTGAATAAGGGAGGCGTTATCTTACTCCTGTTAGGTATTTATCGGTGGTATTAACACCTGGCCGAACAAAGTCAAGAAAGAAGTTGGTGACATCAAGCTCTGATACAAGAGCTGGAAGGTCGAAGACGGCGTTTCGAGCTGAGATAGAAATTGGAATAGTGAGGTCGTGGCATTTTCGAGCCGCAACGGCTGTGGCAAAAGCCACGAGTGCCACTGATTTGAACATGATATCTCAAGAGGAAAGTGTGGGGATAGTAGTATTGGATGGTGAGAATGATGCTTGTGAATGAGACATTACATTTTGGTTGGAACCCCAGTAGGCTTATATATTCTATCATTGTTGGAACTCTCCTGTGTCTTCTTTATTATTTTGTATATACTATTATCAACCAGATCGGCTCGGTTCCAATTCAGCGCCCGACCGTCATACGTATATTCGTTTCTTTCAGAAATTGTCATCTTGTGCTCCACAGAGATCGATTCTCCAGGGAGACTTGTGGCTTGATTGCTGCTTGTGGTTAGCCTCCAATGTTCACCGATTCAAACACCTGTGTCTACATAATGCAGGGGTAAATGTCTCAAAATGACGTGTTCGTAGTTTACAACAAAGACGATTCTGCGAATCAAGTTCCCACCGTTCCGAGCTTCCTCGGGCCGTCCGTAAGAAGAGCGTAACTGTCAGCAAGGGTGGATCTCTTCCGATCCTTCTGTCGGTCGTCGGGCGGCAGGATTCTAGAAGACAATGCCGGAAGTTATTGAGTACTACTCTTATTTTAGACAATGCCACAAGCAATATTCGTCTGTATTTTCCAATTATTCTACTCCGTGTTCGTCCGTGTTTGTTCGTGTTCCGCTGGTGCTTTCCCCTTGCATATTAACGCCCGGAGTTGTTTTACGAGACGACCCTTGCATGCCTTACTCGGCATTGTTCCCCACTTATTATTCCAAATTCCAAATCAATGAGCTAATACGCTTGACGATGAAGCCTTCAGCTTTGGCTATTCATGTCGAGTGCTTACTCCCTAATTAGTACCATGAGCAATTACCTTTTTCCAACTATTTGTCAGGACACGATTTTATCCATGCCTACGCATCATTCTTGACCCCCACGAAGAGTTATAGGCAAAGCTTTCCGAATATTTGACCTTGGATTCCGAGGATGCGAATTAGGAGACAGCAGCAGTTGTAAATAGATTGGCCAACTAGCACGGGTGACAGCTCTGTGGCCTGATAAAGAAAGAAATTATGAACTATCAGACTGAAACCAGCCAGGTAGCCGTTATAGAGAAAACATTCTTGACCAGATCTCAGAATAAACAAGTCATGATATAAGTAGCTATCATTACTCTCGTCGGTCAAGACTTATTGTAATTCACCATCTGTATTACTGCTAAAATGTATGTACTATCTACGCCTTACTGGCTTATTATCATCTCAATCCGTACACGTACGAGTATGCAAGTAGTAATTGGGTGTTCCATATTTTCTCCACCGTTATGTCTAACGAGTTGGGGTCGGCCTCGGCTGAAAACTGTGAGCTTTATCCAACATTAGGTCTGCTACCTTGGTCAGCAACGAGGGTGCAGTAATTTCCGCTTTTGACAGTAGAAGTGGCGCACGTTCCATCCGGATTCTTCTATAGAGTGAGATCAGTCAGAGAGCGAGAGAAACAAGTCCTGTTGCGAAAGTAGAACAGAGCGTGGACGTCGATGTTGGGTTATACTTTGCAAAGTTTTGTGCTGTGATGCTACATCTGATAGCTAGACGAGCGCACGAGTCGCCCAACTTGATGAGAATATACGTACAGACTGCGGCTAACACTGCAACAGGGCTCTTCATCAAGAAGTCGACTTCAGACCACGACTTCATACTAGGTATCAGATTCTTGTTTGGAAACGGTGGATTTACTGACTTTATATTATTGAAGAATGCCTGACATCTTACATGGTACCAGGTTCAGAGTTAACGCGTATGATAACGTAGAGCGCAGCATAAGAACAAAACATCACTCGTTCAAACTGCTCCTAACAATATCTGACAATATCCTGGACTTGAATCAGTGACTTATCTTATAGTGAATCCACATACGTCCACTCCCTAAGTATAGACTACCTGATTCTAAACTCAGAATATAATCATTGATACTCGCGATTATTACTTAAGAGCCATACGGTGGCCCGGCAGCAACATACAAGATAACAGCAATCTTGTCAATCCACCCGGTTGGCTGCACGCATGTTAGCCAGAAGAATCGCATAACCTTGTTGGGTCCACCATGAGTCGCAATTTCCTCTATCAGAACGAGTGTATACCCTGGTTGCTATTACTACTGCTTCTACATATCAATAGGTGATGATTATAGACAATATTAACTCGTTAAAAGTAACTAACGGGTCCGTGATTTCCGTTACAATACCTAATTGGATCATTTCAGCACGCCACACCAACAAACCTACGCACCAACATACCTATGTACGTGTCTTCATTTTCACGCTTAAATACACTAATACCTGTGCCGATTTCGGACATGCACCGCTGGTGTCACGTATGCATTTAGGCGCTTCTTCCTCTCCTTTGCAGCCCACAACTCACCAGCTCGCTGCAACAAACAAGTGTTCACAATGACTCGGCTCCTCTCATACCTTATTACTTTCGTGACAGTACTTGCCACGATCAGCTTCCTCATTAATCAGTCAAAGGTATCAATGCCGACCATTAAGGAACGGGAGCAACCCGAAATAAGAATAGATGTGGTTGGAGGTTGTTCATGTGATGACAAAGAAGAGAAGAAGTTCAGAACCAGGTTCGGTAGGGGCCCAGGCGTTTCGGTCAGGGGATGGCCATCCAAGGGCGGCATATATATATTGGAACGATGCTTCAACATCGGACTGGACTTTCTCAAACTGGACAGATTTCATGATACGCCTCAACTACCTCCACCTGACCCTGACGCCATAGCTGAAGAAGAGGCGCACTGCAACCGGAGTAAGTATGATGGGATATTTCTAGTTGTTTAAGAGTTCATACATGTTCTTTTCTCTTTTTCCTGAGCACCGGAATCTCGTAAATTCGAAAAAACGTTCGGTTACCATTGAGTTCTTTCACAACCTTCTTTGAGATTAATGGGAGATGCTAATTTGAATATGTAGCGAGGCAACTAGGTGCCAGCTGGTGGAAGAGTGAAAGCGACTGGAACATGAGGCAAATTGAACGAACTGTCGACCCACGTATGGAAAAACCTTTCATCAAAGTTGGATAGCCTGTCGGAGGTGGAGTCTGGGTTCTCAATATAACTGAAGATGAGGCCATCACAAGAGGTGTCGGTATCATTGACAATGCTTCTGATATGGAACATCGGAGCCGATTGATTGAACAACTAGGAGGCGTCTTCTTTGAAAATCCGAAAGATTGGTTAGACTTGGATCTACCTTGAGGGCAAAACTGCATAGGCCAGAGGATATAGCCTTGAGTCAACTTTGACTAACTAGAAAAATAAGTCAACCCATCTTGGCTTCTTGTAACTAGCGTGCTACAACCCTGGGGAGCAAGTCGCCTATGTCAACAGCCACCTGTCTCTTTGTCATCATAGTCTAAAATTGCATCAGCACTGGCGATGATTTACTGTTGAAGCTAAGAGTTGATTAAAGGGTATTAGTTACACATGGTTTAAAACTAAATAAATGATAAGTTAACAAATCCAAAATAGCTGAGCTTCTAGAAGTAACGATTTTGACTTTAGCCGTAAGTAGATATATTTCTATTAATTGAAATGGGTCGTTTAATTTGGTTTGTACTTCATCTATTCAGTTGTTTCCGAAGAATCTGATTAGTTGACAACTTACTTCGGGCAGAGCTCTAACCTCTTCGGTGCGTGTTGATATTCTCCGACCCCCGCCAAGTTACCAATGCCTGCAAAACCTCTGCAAGCATCATTTGTTCTTATGAAGCGCATGCTCATCTTATGGAGCTTTAAATAGTACTTCAACTTGGTTATTCTAGGCTTTCTCACCGCTACGTCTTGGCGAAAGTCACATACCCCCTTAGAACCACAGGAGCTGACTAGATGCTGTCAATGGTAATAGACAGATTATCGTTATCTTTCACAATGCAACTATCTGCTCATCAAGATTGTGTTAATTCTCTTTTAAAACATTATCTATGCCTGTCTAACAACTAGGAGACAGTATCTTTTGGGCGAATGTTATTACGTCTGATGATTCGGCGACTTATATAGTAGCAATTTTAAGCAAAGATCTCCGCAGCATCAACACCCTGAGGCGTTGGGGCATTGCGAGCGAAAATCTCAGCAGTGTCGACACCTTCAGGAGTAGGGGCATTACGAGCGAGGATCTCGGCAGTATCAACCCCCTGAGGCGTAGGAGCATTGCGAGCAAAGATTTCAGCTGTGTCAACTCCCTTGGGAGTAGGAGCATCGCGGGCAAAGATCTCGGCGGTATCTACACCCTTGGGTGTAGGTGCATTGCGAGCAAAGATTTCGGCAGTATCAACGCCTTTAGGAGTAGGGGTGTTACGAGCGAAGATCTCGGCGGTATCAACACCCTTGGGAGTTGGGGCCCCATTTCGGGCAAAGATCTCAGCAGTGTCGACACCATTAGGCGTCGGCGCATTCCGAGCAAAGATCTCGGCGGTGTCAACACCTTGAGGAGTAGGAGCCTTCACTGTGTCGTACAATGTTAACACTGCCAAACATTACAGAGTCTCTGTTTTTGTTACCTGGAATAGGGTTTGCCACGGCAGAGCCAACAAGAGCGGCAAGAACCGCGATTGAGATGTTGGAGAAAAACATTTTGGAGTTGACGTTTAGAAGTTGGCACTGTTCGAACAACGATATGTGGAGTTGCAACAAAGCGAAAAGAAGAGGTGAAAGGACAGTGATGGTTTCTGAGATGAGAAGATTGTGATTGTTTCTGAGATGAGATGGTCTGATGTTTACGAGATGAGCTCATTCTTATACTTGTAGAGTTGAGTGATGCCCGCAATTCTTGAGTTGTTGAAGCTAAAGCAACAGAGTCGAATCATTATGCTACAAAATTAGCATCTTCATTCACCGAAAATCTCATTGTAACATCGTTTCCCTTCCCATGTCAACACCATTGTAACGCGAATGTTGATATGAGCGGTGAGTTCTTGATTTGACGATCTAATACTACTTTCACCATTGCGTGGAATGGAGCAATCTCGGAGCTTACTCAGACCGCGCGAATGAGGCATCGTTAGATGCACGACTCGCTAGCCCATCAAGGTTTGAAGACATATTAACAAAACAACCGCCCAAATGTTACAAGTCATTCAAGGATCCGACCTCCGGAGATGCATTAGCGCACCGATTTCCCTTGAATCTGACACAGATCCATGTTACCTTGGGAGTTCTAGATTGCGATCGGGCACCAGCCGTGGTTCCGCTCATCCATACGCATACTCTCATTAGACAAACAAGATACCAAAACCCGGACCGCATACTCCAACTTTCTTGTCTGTTGTCTCTCTCTTCTGTTCAACTTTTGGTAGTTATTCGCTGTGCTTTCACAATGGCCGTTTCCTTTTCTCGACTCTCAATGAGTGACAGCTCATCGGTGAACGACGAGTCTGATCGACTTATGGAGAAAGGCGGTTCGGTGGAATCACTCTCGCCACCCACAAGACATAATGTGACGAAGATCTTCACCTGTGGAAGGTTGTACTCTCTCTTCCTTCACATAGTATGTATTGGCTTGATAGTTGCGCTTTGGATGAGCCGTCAACAAAGCTCTTACGCCGCTGCTCTTCGCGGACGTAGTTGGTGTAAGTCTATACAACCACGACTTGTTTAAAACTCAAAAGCTTACCATGAATTAGCTCCTGCTACGAAACATGTCGAATACGAAGTCAATGAAGACCATCCCATGGACTATCACGGTGTTAATAAGTATGCTGGTCCTCCAAACGCAGCTCAAGACGCAGCGTGGGACGCCTTGATAAGACGTACGCATTCATCATTCAGCGGAGAAAAGAATGCTTGACACCTACTAACAGAACCATAGCCGTCTATTTCAACGCGAGTGTCGAAGAGTTAAAAAGGGCGGGAGAGTCATTCGAGAACATTGCAGAGTTGACTGGTGGCGGCTATCCCGCGAGCCTCGGCGCCTATCACCAGCTGCACTGCGTGGTAATTTTCTTCTCTTCTAATCGACTTCTTTGAATCATATAGACTGACATGAGCTACAGAGACAGCTTCGCTTCTGGATTTACCGCGACTACTACTATCCTAACCTCACCAAGGCAGAGGATGAATACCTCCACACCCATCTCGGTACGTAGACGCCGTCCTATACTCTTGACTCATATACCAACCTTCCAACACACAGATCACTGCACAGAAACTCTACGACTGGCCATCATGTGTCATGGCGATACGGGGATGTACTCGTTCTCCTGGATGGATCCCAAAGCACCTAAGCCAATGGCGCAGACAAGCTCAAAGTTGGCCTATGTAAAATGGAGCTCAATTGAAGACTATGCCCGTAGTAGAATGATTCCAACACATCCTTCTCTAATCCACCCATAAGGTGGTTTGGAGTAGCCAAAAAGTGTTGATGCTGGCAAATTTCCAATGGTGTTGTATTTGTGCAAGAGAGCAATACTCGGTAAAAACGGTGTCTTGTGTCTAGTGTTGTAAAGCACCACATAATATGTATATTATTAATTGTATCATTTTACACACTTCTTAACAGCTACTTATATAATATAGAGTATGGGTTTAAGTATATGGTACGTAGCTTCCAGGCATGTGTATAAGAGGAAAGGGGGAGGAGAGACAGCAACATAATATCACGACGCAGTAATACCCACGGTGAGAAACGGTTGTTCATAGTAATCTATTACTCTGTTCATGTAATTTTCGTGTAGAGAACAAATTCTAGATTCATTGTGTCTTGTTTGTGCCGCTTATTGTAGAGTTCTATCGCCTTTTTAACAGAACTTCACGTATGCGGTATTAGCTGACTTACATGCAGTTTGAGACCACTACGTTTTCTTCTCTTGTGGGGCCTAGCAGCTGTATAAAAGACAGCAAAGCGACATACCAGATGTTAATCTCTGTTCATCACTCTTCAAATTAACTACACAACTGGCTTTTACAAGCCCCGTGATTTGACATTCGCATTTGACTTCAATCGTATGTCGTACTTCCGGGTAGGCCAAAGTTAGGAGGGCCTTGAATACTTCTATCACCCACTGACTGTACAGAGTCCTCAGCATCTTTACACCATATCAATGGCTCATATATCGCTCCAAGTGTTTAGGAGTATACAATCTGCTCGTGAAATTATAACTTCACTTTTAGTGATAAACAATAATTGAAAGGTAATAATAATGAATTAACGCGCGCGTAACAGCGACGCATAATTGACTAAACAACTACTTGAACAAGTTCATTATCATCTAAGCGAGAAGAACAAGAACAAAAATGCACCGTCGCTCATCCCATGCAGGGAACGCAAACTGCCGTCGTGGATCTGCTGGTACACCACTCGCTATGCAGGCTGTAGTATACAATATCTATCCCGATCCTCGAAAACCCGATCCCACCCGAAAACGAAGTAGAAAAAAAAAAAAACGCCGAGAGAAAAAGAATCATGCCAGGTTTGTGTGATGGACCAGTCTGAGGTGAGGCTCTCCCACCTGTCCAGTTTCCAAATCCCGGCGGAGCACGGGGGGATCCTAAGCAGACCTGCTGCGAGTCGATCAACCCAGCATGATCCAAGTCTCTGACGTTGGGTTGTTTGCGTTCTCCACAATCTCCGTCTGAGACGGCACATCATCGTCAAGCTCGCTGTCGGTAAAGCAATCGTAATCAGAGAGGTCAAGCATCAGCTCTGGGGGTTGAGATGTCTCGACGTCAAATGTTGGATTTGACGCGTTCTGCCCGTAGACGATTCTCAGAGGAGGGAAGGCCTCACTCATCTCTGAGTCATCAGCCGCTGAATGCCGAGCTGTTGAAGCGTTTGCCTTGGTGCTGCACTCGCCAACGTCGGTATAAGATAGAACGAGGGCTGCAGGCTTAGCCTTCTTGGACTTGCGACCCCGCTTCGCAGGACGAATGGTATACACCGGGGCCTCGTGTTGGATGCTGTTGAGGTTGAAGATTTCCTCAGGGCGCTGCTCGTCGCCGTCGTAGAGAAGACCCTGTTGGTAAAGCTCCGCGATCTGCGCATCTTCACTTTCGGGGGAAGCGCGGAGGTGAACTTTGCCCTTGGCGGTGCTAGCAACCCGGAAAGCCTCCTCACGTTCCAGGCTGGGCCGTCTGACAAGACGAGGAACGTCACTGGGGAGCGGAATCTCGCTGCGAGCAAGATCCCGACCTTCCTGCTCTTCGTTTCGAGGTGATACGGTGGGAGCGCGGGTCTCACGCTTGCCCTGCTGCTCACGAATACCGTGTAAGAGGTAGCGAAGGTCCCTCTCGACGTCTACTTGAAGAGGGCGCGGAGCCTCGGAAGAGCCGCCATCCTTCCGCCGAGCCTCCCACGCACCGGAGAGGTAGGAACAGTCGGGGTATCCCTGGTAGGAGAACTGATGGTAGATGGCATGGCTTTTCGACTCCATCAAGCGCTTCGCAGTAGACTTGACCAGGTAATTGGTACCACGACGCCGGAGGACGCCGCGCTTGGACTGGACATGGCGACGCTTGGCGGCGGGGGATGAAAATGACTTGTGATCCATGATGGCATCCATGATGGCTTTATGTAGGTATGCGATTGTTGTAGTGGACAGATGAGAGAGAGAAGCGTCGAAGCTGGTCGGATGGTAACAGAAGACGATCGAATGCGAAGATGTCACGGACGACCGGTATAGGGCGTAGGAAGAAGTGATGAACTGTCGAAAGGGGTGCCATGTCAGTCGAGATGGGAAAGACTAACACGATCCAAGGCAGGGGATCACTTACCAGGGCGTGTACTAAGCACGAAGGGGTACGTAGATTACAAACGAAGCAAACGACACGCAGTGAAGCAGTGACGGTTTGTTATAGAAGGCGCACTCAAAGGAATAAGGCGCGCCCAAAGGAGGGATTGGTTCGTGTTTGCCTTTTTGAAGAAGAAGCTCAAAGAGCCGTGTAGAAGCAGCAAAGAAGACAAAGAAAGGCTTCTAGCAGGCCACCCCCGGCCCAGCAGACAATCTTATATCAGTTGCCGTCTTGCTGATATCATGTCCTACTCGACTGGGCGATGGCATGCTGATTGGCCCTGGGAAGAGTCATCTGGCCGCGCCTGGACGAGCGCATGACGTGACTCACTCTATTCCAAGGATTGGCCGGACTGGTGGCGCAGTTGGCCAAACAGAGAGGGCCTCGGGAAAAGGGGCTGTTGGCTGGAAGCGGAAGAGCGCCATTGCGAGGCTGACGGGAAGGATGGCGCACGAGTAGCAGTACTTGGTCGCGTACTCATACTCGTACAGTACGGTTATGCTTGTGCCTTTGTGCCTAGGTGAAAGAAGGTGTGGACGATGATGAATAGGTGTGTCACCGGTAAGAATACGGGGCAGAATAGGAGGCAGACACCGGAAGAGGAAAGCGGCGTGAGGCCTGCATGCATGGGAAGTGCGGAGTACAGGGAACGGGGTGGATACTGCCAGGTACCAACGTATCTCCCACGTCATATCAGAGGAGAGGTGCTGAGTACCTGGGGTCCCGTGGTACAGCGGCGATGCGCCACGTACTGATACTTGTTATCAATAGCGCCCAAGGTAGCTGTTCGGTAACATTAGTCGACGTTTCCAGCGGCGTGGGATTGGGACATGCAGCCCCTTTGCCCAATGCCAGTGTCATCATTACCATTACAGTGCACTCCAGCTGTAATGCATCTTGCTGGAACAGGTTCTGTAGAGTAAGCGGTACAACTCCTCCGGACCCTTATCCGCTTCCGAGATCATGAACAGCTTCCATTTCACCAAGGCACTGATGCTTATCTTTACTCAGCGGTAAATACAACTACATGTATGCATCTCCCAACCTCGGGCAGACATTGGTACCAAATGTACATGCAGAGGGAGCACAAAGCCATAGCCGGGGCTATCAGCTCAGGATGCTTCCCCGGAGCCTAAAATGGCCGGCTGCGTTTGGGCCGATGCCGCGCGCCTCACATGGGGGCGAACAGCCGCTATCAGTGGCTTACTGCCAGGCGACCCTTGGTTATCTGTGGCTTGAATGGGTTGTTTGTCTGTCTCACAATGACAGCCTAGCTCCAGCTATCATTAGGGGCTCTCCAGGCTACAGTGGCCCACGAGAGTCATCATAGCCACGAGACCAGCGCTTCGAACTCGATCCCGAGGCTCTGCGCCAACTCGCGTACCATGTGAACAAGACAAGAGGCAGACAGACATTTCAAATGATTCTAGCAACAAAGGCAATATTACGGGGTATAGACTTTGGCTGTGGGGGGGATGGGCAGGATAGTATCAAAGGGGGCCGAGACCGCTATTTCCTCCCATTCAGATGATGAACGGCTTTAGTAGTTTTGTCTTGCGAGCACCAATCATACGAGCAACGTTGCTCTTGTTACTCCATACTCGATAAAGTACCAGTACTCGCGCCGTACTGTCCGTCGTCTTTGGGTGATTTAGATCCGCGGCAAATATCGTAGCTTGCATATGGGGGTGTTGTTTCAAAGGAAATGCGTACGGAGCAGACCGGAGCCGAGGAGATGCTGGTGGCAGGATTGTCGCGTCTGATGCAGAGAGCACGGAGCATGCCGATATGGGGTGCAGCGTGCTGCACTGTTTGCTTCGTATTCTTATTCACATTGCCGGGTGTAATGCGACCCGACGATAGCAATAAAATGCCCAATACAATATATTTCAGGCAATATTTATGCAGTGTGCCATCCATGAGCGCTGCACGTTTCGTCCAATGTACAGCATCATCACAATCTGTGGATTCTGCATATACTGCTATGGTAATATGCTGAATCCATCAAGGTGTGTAGCACTGCATTCATTCATCGCCGATAAGGCCGATAACGCTGATAACACCCCGGATTCGTGATAACGGAATCGTGTTTCGTTTCATTCAATTCTATTCTATTATTAACAAACAAGTAAGATAAAAGATGATGATAATACATGATATTTGATCGATCCATTACAGCACAGCGCAATCAATCAATCACAGTGCCTCGTCCAGCCTGACGTCCATCGCCGCCAGATACGCTTTCACATCTGTCATCTTCATCCCCCGCGCCGAATTCACCGTCTTGTCCTGACCCCAAGCCACCCCCCTGGCCTGAGCAAACGTATCCCTGTACTTGACCATTGTGTTGTCCGGATCCTCGCGCATCTGCCTGGCCAGCTCGTCCAGGTCCCAGAGCTCGCGCCGGAAGCGAGTGCCAAAGCGCTCGTCCAATAGATCGCCCACCTGCGCGTACGTGAGAGTGTCGCCCGCCACGTAAACACACTGGTTCTTGAGGCCCTGCGGATCCAGAACCACCTCCGCGGTGGCCCGGCCAATGTCCACGGGCGTTGTGAGCGTGATGCTGTTGTCCCACGAGCCGAGCCCGCGCACCGTCCTGGTGCTGAAGTCGACGATGCCGAACTCGGCAACGAAGAGGAAGCTCATGAAGAGGCCGGTCGACACGATGATCCATTCCGTAGTGTCTTGGGCGCGAAGCATCGCTCGCACGCCCAGCTGCTCGTCAAACAGGTCCTGCGAGCTGCCCAGGCCGATGGCGTCGTAATCCATGCCAAACTGCCAGGGAAACCACCGCACCTTTGCCTCGAGCGCCGCCTGGGAGAGCTTGGTCTGCGTTCCTGACGGCAGGCCCATGCCGTTGCAGGACACCACAGTGTCGTATCTGGTGAAGATGGCGGCGAGCTCCGACACCGAAGCCTGCACCACATCAGCCGCCTCAAAGTCGACGCCCAGCGCTCTGATTTGCTGAATCAGCTTCTTCTTATCGGGTGCGGCAGAGTCCAGCGTGGCCTGCCGCATCATGACGGTAAACCTGCTGTGGTTGCGCTTGGGGTGTCTGGCGAGCGCCTCCAGAACGGCGAGGCCAAGCTCGCCAGCACCCAGAACGAGGATGTTTTCAGCCATTGCGCCGCGGTGATTGAATTGTTTGTTTAGAGCCTGCAGATTGGCAAAAGTGAGTTGAAGACGAGCTCCCATGATCGCCGTCCATTGGCCTTTATTTAACTTTGGCACTTGTCGAGCTTCAGATCGTCAACTGGCCTCCCCGTAGAAGAATTTTTTCTCTTAAGCCATTACATGGCATGACTTTTGGAGGCAAAACTGCCCATCCTCCATTCTTCATTGGCCCGTTGACCAGCTTAACGAACGTCACTCTGCCGTATCCAACTTTTTCGCTGCTAAGCATTGCCGTCCTTGGCAACCGGATCTGACAAATGACTTATCCTGTGAATGAATACGAAGATATACGATCGCAAAAAACTGTATAGTTGCAATTTTACTATTCTACTCCTGGCGTTCAAACTAGCTGAAGCGGATCTTTACGCCTTTGTTCGCGCTCGCGGCGGATTTAAGCTATTTTGGCGGGGGAGAGGCCTTGTTAGTGAGATGTAAGTAATAGCAGGCTGGCGGGTAAGAAATCCGGCTGATGGCTAACAGCGATGGATTCGCGGAGATTATTTGGCTAGGCACAAAAGGTTAAATGTTGACAGGTGCCGAACTAGTTGCATTTGAAGATATGAATGAATATTCTAGAAACTGACATCACCACCCTCCCATTATCTCCTATACCGATTGCCTACATACTCTTCTATCCAAAAGTCGAAGCCAGGCGGAAAGACCTGTGTCATGTGTCTCGTGAGGAGCAGAATTGTCTGTCCTCTCTTGAAGCTGATACTTTGATACGTCTCTCATTACTGTGATTGCAAGACGGCGATGCCGAGACGCAGCTACCTTAGACAGTGGTGTTCTTGTTGGCGAATCCCACAACATTGTTGCCAAAGTCAAAGACGGCAAACTGAGCCTTCAGGGCAATGTCTCCCAAGACGCTAAACGGCGCGCCCTCGTTATCCTGGATGCCGCCGTAGCAGTACGTCCTGTTGATCTTTCCATAATTCATGTAAGGGCCTGGGACGATGCCTCTGTACGTGCCCAGTCCAAAGGCAAAATCGGGTAGCGTCGCGGTGCAGGGGAACACCATCATTCCCACTTGGCTGCTCATGATCGAGCCGTTGACCTGCGCATAGTAGGCCCTGACGATGTCGGTGGGTGCCAAGAGCAGCGTGGTGCCAGTGTCGGCGATGGCGTTCCAGGTGCGGTTTACGTACTTTGTATCGTTGCTGCCGACGCGGTAACCGCTGAGGGAGACTTCCCACAGGGGGCTCTTGGGGTTGATGGCTGCATACTGGATGGCGCCTGTGTACTCGGAGGCGTTGATGTAGCCAAAGTTGTAGTTGCCGGGCTTGCCCTTCTTGAGGTTGGCGGTGAAGAGCGGCTTCACGAGCTGGGCCTTGATGTTGTCAAAGTATGTCTTCTGTTTGGTGGGACGAACTGTATTGCCAGTACTGAAGGCGGCACCCAGAATGCCGGACGAGAAAGTGTCATCGCTGATGTCTTCGGAGACTTGGATAGCAGACTCAACAGACTGTGCGTTGAAGAAGGTGTTGCCGATCTGTACACGGTCCCTGTAGACGATGCCGTTGGCGCTGGAACCGTCTCCATACTTGATAACCCATGATAGTCCGTTCAGACGTGAGCTTGTGTTTGAGGCACCGGGGTTATAAATCGCCTGGCCTTGGACTTGGGACGGATATGTGTCTGTCGAGAAGACCCAACTGCATTTGATTGGTGTCAGTGAAGGGAGTTTTCTCTCTCAACACACCAAAATCGACTTACAGGTCTGATGAACCGGTATCAAGGTTTATTGGCAATGTTTGAGGTGGTGTACCAATCTTGATAGGAATAACATATTCTGAATCGGCTCCCGGAGATGGTGTGGCAACGGCAGTGCCCGTCTGATTGCCTGTTTCTTCGATCAGCCCTTTTTGGTTCCTTGAATCATATCGTGATCCTAGACAGGGAGAACTTACCAGCATCAAGGAGAGAGCCAAATCTGCGGTACAGATCCGGATTGGCCATGATCACATGTTTGATATGCTCCGGGAGCTGGGGGCTATATTTTGCCAGAGCTGCAATATAGGTGGCGGGGACATTGGTTCCTTTGTAATGTTCGTTATATACTTGAGAGATGGAGAAAGTCTTGCCTTCGGGAGTAGTAGACTCGATTGCTTCACTCCTCGGCTGGGCCACTGCTGCCGCAGCGGAGTTTGCCAAATATGCAAGTGTGAGGGCAGTTGCGTGAAACTTCATGATGATATAGTGTAATCCGAAGAATTTACAGCGAAAAAAGCGACTATATCAAAGGAAGCATCAACTTCCAGCGGCTTTCCCGTCTTCAATGTTTTGAATCGAGACCAGAGGAAGCTGCTGATACAGAAGGGCAGAGCTGTGAATATTCACGACCTTGTCACTTATTTTATACACGGCATGGCATTCCGGGATGAAATGGGCTTCTACCCTTTGGATTGCATTCCCGTTGCAGTGTTTTACAACTTACTAGAGCCCGACTTCCGAGGCCACTGATCATTGCCGTGTTAGAGATCTTGGTTACCCCGTGATGGTCGCACAGGTCGCGGAATGGAATGCAATTGGAGGCATGTGCATGGGAATATTTGCAAGCTATATAGAGCATGGTTTCCGTATGTCTATGGAAATTGCGGGAGGATAAGTGAATTTTGTGAGACATTCTTATTTTCCTTGGTGACGATCGTAGGGATTGACCGAGACATTGAAAATCAGCAGATATGCGTGGCTGTCCTTGCCCTTAGCCGTCGACAACTTGGCTGCCTCCGATGGTCACGATTGCATTTCAGTTGCTAGAGAAGCATTGGTAAAGCTTGGGGATGGAAGATTGATGACGGTATTGATTTCGAATCTGTATGCATGGCGTTTGGCCTTGGATGCATATTCTCTCTCTGTCTCACCTGATCACATGGATGAGCTCTCATTGCCGTGGTTAAAACGGCATCTTACGGCTTTAAGCTCTGAGTCAACAAGAACAAGCTGACTCAGTGATGTGCTGTAAATTTGACTCTTTTGACTTACAAATGGCAGCACAAGCTCTTTTGCCACGGCTTTGTAAAAAGAATTAACAGGGATGTGAGATGTGAGACTCGGATCGAGTTTGGGGATGAGGAATATCAATCAGACTGGAGAGGCACTCGCCACAGGAGAGGATGACTGATGGACGGTTGATGTCTGGTACCTGACGAGCATGTACTCATTTACGGTGACCGTTGGTGACTCACTGGGAAAGATCCCCGCCATTGTAGTCCTACATCAGTGGTATGGAGTGACTTAGCGTAAAGTACCTCGCGCTATGGGCATTTTTAGCAGCGGAAATGCGCCACCACACGGAAACTTCAAAATTTCTAGATAAGATAAAAAATCGACGGCGGCGAGACGATTTTTGCAGCATCAAGCCCAAGATTGAGAGCGTTTGCATTTGCGCACGACCGCAGTATTTATTCTTCTCTGCTTCTTTCGTTGGTCTTCCCTTGTAGGAGAATAGACAATAAGCAGAAACACGCAGAAACAGAACCAAAAACGTCTGCAACATGGACACTGAAGGTGTCGCAGCCTCCCCGGCAGCGCCTCACCAGCCACCATACCAATATACGGCCAACCAGGGTTACGAGCAGACCGAAGAGGTGCCCCGCGAATTGCTGAGGCAACAGAATGCCGCCCCGCTTGCCGACGAGGATGAGGACGACGACTATCTCGAGGACATTTTCGACGAGGACGAGCAGGACGAGGAATGGGCCGCGGACGGCGACCTGACCAAGACGTACAACCGCCAGAGACAGCAGCTGACGGACGGCGCTGCGATCCCGCGGTCGAACCAGCAGAAGCCCACGGCAAACACATTTGCCAGTGTCGACGACCAGGTCTCTGCGCTGTCCAAGCATGCCACCAAGATCCGGCTCGACACCGTGAAGCAGGATGGCGAGCGGGACAAGGACAAGGCCGATCGGGCCACCAGCGAGCAGGTGCTGGACCAGAGGACGCGCATGATTCTGCTGCAGATGATCAACCGCGGCGCTGTCAGCGAGGTTCACGGCGCCATCAGCACCGGTAAGGAAGCCAACGTCTACGGCGCCGTGTCGTATGACGAAGAGACTGGCGCTGCCACGCAGAGAGCCATCAAGGTGTACAAGACGGCCATCTTGGTGTTCAAGGACCGTGAGAGGTACATCACCGGCGAGCATCGGTTCAAGGGTGGCTTCGACAAGGGCAACAACCGCAAGATGGTCAAGCTGTGGGCTGAGAAGGAGTATCGCAACCTGAGGAGGATATACAACGCCGGCATTCCCTGCCCGGAGCCCCTGGCGTTGAAGCTGCACGTGCTGGTCATGGGTTTCCTGGGCGACAAGAAGGGCTGGGCGTATCCAAGGCTGCGAGATGCCAACCTCAAGGGCGACGATGTGGACCAGCAGTGGCAGAGCCTGTACGTGCAGCTGCTGGGGACGATGCGGCGCATGTACCAGGTGTGCAAGCTGGTGCACGCCGACTTGAGCGAGTACAACATCCTCTACCACGACGGCAAGCTGTACATCATCGACGTTTCACAGAGCGTGGAGCCGGACCACCCGCGGTCGCTCGAGTTCTTGCGCATGGACATCAAGAACGTGGGCGACTTCTTCCGGCGCAAGGGCGTTGACACGCTGCCTGACCGGGCCATCTTCAACTTCATCACTGTGCCTGAAGGGCCAGTCGAAGAGCCTGAGCTGGCGGAGGCGATTGCCAAGCTGTATGAGACGAGACATGCTGCTGCGAACGAGGAGGAGGCTGCTGCTGAGGAGGTTGACACGGAGGTTTTCCGGAACCAGTACATCCCGCAGACGCTGGAGCAGGTGTATGACATTGAGAAGGATGTCAAAAAGCTCGGTCTTGGAGAGGGCAATGAGTTGGTGTACAGCAAGTTGCTGGCTGACCAGGTTGTTGCGCCCAAGGCAGACGGCGAAGGAGAGGATGAGGATGAGGAAGATTCGGACGATGAGTCTGGCGAGGGGGCTTCTCTTGGCAGTGATGATTCTGAGGATGATGAGAGTCGGTTTGACAAGGGACGGCCGAGAGGTCGCAAGTTTGAGGACAAGGACGAGAAGAAGGTATGTTTCCCCATATGATGGATGATGTTGAGTTTGAGAGCGTGATGACTGACTTGATTTTTCTTACTGTAGCAACATAAGTTGGCCGTCAAGGAGGCCAAGCGAGAGAAGCGAAAGGAGAAGATGCCCAAGCATCTGAAGAAGAAGCTCGTTTCTAGCACGTCAAGGAGAACGAAAAAATAAACAACTAAAAAATAAAAACAGGTAATCTTCGAATTTAAAAAAAAAGCATTTGGCCATTTTCTTTTTATCTTGTCCATTTTCTTGTGATACTAGTGCTTCTGCTGTTACTCCATATCTTGGTGATAAATGCATAGTTGGACAGGGAGACATGTTGGATGATGAGCACTGATTGTCGTGATGAAGGCCAAGGATGGCGGTTTAACATCTGAGGATGGGTAACCCTGTTCATGGACTTTGTTTGCGATCTGAATTCGCGCGAGGGGTGACCCCGCGAGAATCTGGATGATCAAAGAGAGCGCTGACAACAAGTCTCCTGGCCGTTGAAGATGCGTTTGCTGTACGCTGTACACGGTTGAATCCGAATCCATGTACATGATGGTTAACCATAGCGTCTTTGTGACAGTAACAATTTCATCATTATTAGAACTTGGGAAAGATATAATCTATATGCTAATCAAAATGACAAATTCACCACCCCTTTCGTACATACTAATAAACACAATTAACCCGGTTGCTTTTTTTCTGCACACTATGTGCGTATTCATCATAGTCATGGTCCATAATGTTACTCCCTACTCCCCAATCCATTACGATATCCATAAAAAACAGAATACTAGACTACATAGTTACCTACCATCCTCCTATCAAATTAGAAATAATACTGCTGGTGATTCTGACCTGGTGGAGGTTGCGCCAGGAAGTCAAAGTTGAAGGCGTCCATGCCAGTGTTCCATGGATCGGGAGGAGATTCTAAGCCGATTGTTAGTTTATCGGTGAGTTGTATCAGCTTGTTATGAGATTGTACTTACCAACCCAGATGGAATCGTACAGCTCCATGGGTGCATTGTATTGCATAGGATCGACGATGGGCGGTATGCCGTCCATAGCGAGGTTGCTATTCATTTGCTGAGGGTAGCTCATCCTGATTTAGTGAGTTAGCATTCTGTTAGGCCTATAGAATAAAAAAGGAAAACGAGTTTGCTGCTTTACGTACGCCGTCATGTCTTGCATGGATGAGCCGTTTTGCATCTCGGCCATGGCCATTGCTGCGTCTTCGCGTGCATCTGTCACCTGCGGCAATGGACGGAACGAAGGATTCGAGATCATGGCATTGTAGCCGCCCTGGCCATTCAGACCGAGATGCAAGGGAGTCCTACTTCCACTAGCAACAGCAGACAAGTCGCCTTCCCGCTTCAGGCTCGACATGTTGACTTGTCCGTGGTCGTAAATGTTCTTGAGGGCTGTAAGTGCTCTCCACAGGGGGCCCGAGAGCTCAATATCTTTATCAGTCTTGGCGACATGAGCCTCTGGGGAGCTAACCTCCTTGGCCGCCGTCGCAGAAAGTGCTTCAATTAGATCTCCCTGGAGCTGTCGAACCTCGGGGTCAGACTTGGTATCGGAAGAAAGGCCAAGCAGCAAGGCCGATGACAGGCCATGGTATGTAAAGGCCCAGCTTCGCGTGGGAATCACCGAAAGCTGGTGCATGGCAAGGAACATTTTCACCGTCTCGGTCAAATTGATCCTGCATCTGTCTGTCAGAGCTTGCTTTTGCGCCGGCTCAAAGGTGCAGTCCCTTCGAAGCGCCGGTCGGCATGCGACAGAGATAACAAAGGACGTATGAAGGCGGATGGCGAAGAATTGAAGACGATCCAGTGCCGTCTTGCACTTTTCTTTGTCCTGCATATGGGGTGCTGCCCGCTTACGAAGCTCCTCGACAGCCTCGCAATTCTCAAATATCTGCTCATAGGAAGCGGAGGCCATTACATCGGGATTGAGTCGCCGCGAAATAATCTCGATGAGATTATACATCATCTCCAGATAGCCATAGTTTCCAATTGTTGCATCCAAATTGTGGGGAATCGGGCAGCTCGGAATGTTTGTCATAGAACTTCTATGCAGCCAGTAGAATTAGCATTGCATTCGGTACCTTGAAGATGAGCAACTAAATCTTACCGATCAAACGACAAGGATGTCAGGGTATCATGCCAGACACATGACCACCAGAGCCTGCGTCGAATCATTTCCTTGGACTTGGCGGCAGGGGGTGAATTCTCTCGACTGGCCCGGATGGTCGGGCGATGCAACCCCAAGGATTGGGCGAGGCGGCACGTAAGGCCGGTGAGCGCCCACGATGCTTCAGCCTTCATGTCATTGAGAAGAACAAAGTTTGTCAACAACAATGCTTGGATCGAGTCAAATGACGGCCTGTATACAAAAAATATGTGGTTAGAGTACAGATCCAAATATGCGCCTAGTGAGAAGCCTGTCATCTCACCTCAACAAAAAGTTGGCCAGCCGGAGTAGATGGAAAGATATCTGAATGTATTTTTGCGAATCCTTTGTGCGGATATGGTACGGGGATTCGTGGTACTGTGAGCCGACTGCCAAGACTGCAAATAGAATGGCCAGCCAAGAGGCCGTCACAGGCCTCGAGGCTTTAACGGACTTTGACGCATTTCGGGATCGATCCTCAAGATAGATCATGAGATTGGACTCAAGCTCATCAATGTCGAGAACGAAACCCCAGAACGGTTGCGGGATCTCCTTGTAAGTACGGAAAAGTCTGTTCAAGTAGCGTCAGTATGAGATTGCGTCTCATCAGGCGGTACTCGGTGCTATGGCATACTTCATAACCTCTCTGTCTGACGGCAGCTCGGTGGCAATATCACGAGCAAGCCGCTGAAGGTGAGTAGACGACATGAGAGGAAAGGGCGCGGAGGTGTCTAGCCCCAGAATGGATCTCATGTCTCGTCGGATGTCGGTGCCGTCCTCTTTGTTGTTCGGCGATTGCTCTCCTAGTAGTGCCGGGATGCTGTTTTGTCCAACGTAACGGTCAGGTACCGAGTCAGAATCGTCCTGGTTTGTCGACAGTCCTATAAAGAGGTTATTCAATGAACTCGACACAAATAGCTGAGCGCGTAACTGGATGCCATGAGCTCACCAATTGCTGGAGGCCAGCTTTCTTGGCGCTCATCTTTCACATTCTCGTCTCCGTCAGACGGTGAGCGAGCTCTCTTGCGACTATGAGAGGCGGTGGCATTGTGCTTGCTCGCCGAGGATCGATTCGGCTTATAAGAGCAGAGCTGAGGGTGTTCTCGCTTGACGCAGTTCTCACATGGCTGCTGGTTGTCACACTTGACCTTGCGCTGACGGCATGGCCAACAGGCGGTCCCTGTGGTGCATTAGGCGTTAGTCGCGCGGCAATTTGAGAGACTTCCCGAGGGATCTGATGACGCAGAATTTGCTCGCGTGGTCCCGGGGAGGTGTCTCATGTTGTATCCTGACTTACCGTAGCGAACTTTGCGGTGCGAGTGGATGATACGGCTGGCCTCCTCAGGTGTCAGATCATCGACCGGCACCTGGTCGTCCGCGTCATTGTCAACCATGATTGGATTTGATGCAACAATCTCAGCTCCCGCGGATTATTCGAACTGCATGCAGTGGACCCGAGCGTCCAATTACTAGCTGATGAGTCTGGGCTGCTGCGAAACTCAGTTCATCAACGCCGAACACCGAGCATCTCCACGAGCGTTAAGTGGTGGAGGATCCGGAAATGCTGGGCTGAAGGCGGATCAATTGGCGGTCCGGAGCTGGATATGACGATGTCGCGTTCGAGGTGCACGTGACCGCGTCCCTGTGATCTCACACGTGCAGCTTCTCCAAGTCTCCAACAGTGGCGGCTCGGCGATTCCCCGCAATCGCGGGAATGGCACAAGTTTAGCCTTGGGCTGGCATCCACCACGGCAAGGGCTTATTGCAACAGTCACTTATACGGACGAGCAGGTGGATAAGCTTTCGCTGCTGGTTGCCGGCTGTTGGCTGCTAGACGGTCCTCGTACAATGTCTGGCCCCTTGGGGTCTCAAGGACAGAATCGGTCTACGCTGGAGCTGGACCGCATCATTAGCAGGCTCAACGATGACTTTGCACTGCAGCTTTGCAAGCCGGATGTAACACTCTCTCCTCGCAAATATCGCGAACGGCAGCGGAGTGATGAGGAAGCCCGGATCGACGACATTTACCAGAAAATCCAACAGTTGCATTATCGAGGAGACAACCGGTTAGTCGACTGTCTGGGGCTCTTTCAGATACAGGGGCGGTTGATCTTGTCTGATGCAGAGTCACTCAGTCCTACCCGGTATCTCTCTACCAGTCTTCGAGCTCTGCTCCAGGAGCGGCTCTTGAGAATTCTTCGTGATATCAACGGCCTGGAATCAAAACAATTAAGCAAGAGAATGTCCGAAGTGACTGCAAATCACTCTCAGAAGCGGCCCAAAGGCCAGCCGCCTCACAGGTATGAACACCATGATGCAGTGGATGCTCTCCCTGTCCGCTCAAGCGGTTCATTTGCGGACAGTGGTGTCTCATTAGCCTCTGGAAGTCATCGATCTATCGGAGAAGTTATTCAACCACTTGCTCAGGAGCCATCTTTTGATCAGACTTTTGGTTCAAGCAGAGCTTCTTTCCCGTCTGAAGTCTTTTCCTCAAAGAATACGCAAGACGTATCCTTCATTAGCCAGACGACTGTCGACTCTGGATATCATGACAAGTCAAATCGCTATCCATACTCACAACAAACATCAGCCGAATCTTTCTCACATTCATTTGGATTGAGCCAAAGCCGAAACGACGTGCAGCAAAATTGGAATTCTCTCCCTAGTAGACCAAACAAACCCACCAACCAGCTGGAGTACCTGGATGATTCGCGATTTAAAAGCCCTTTGCTTTTGTTAGACCGCTCTTCCCAAGATAGCGTCGGCTCTGTGAGCCAGACGATTGATGAAAAACTTGCTAATATTTGGCGTAAGCATGCGTAATGATATGGAATGCATGTGTTGTTGCTGACCGTGGCGATGATATAGCTAAATTACCAATCCCAGCGTTAACACATGCACCTTTGGCTGTGATTTGGGAGATTACAAGAGCCGCTCTTCACTGCAAGGTTTCACTGGACCAATTCGACCTATTGTATGAGCCGAATGATAGCTGGCATGATCAAAGCAGCTTGAGAGATACAATCTCAAACCATCACTTGTTCCATGGCAAGAGCTTGCCTCCGTCCAGCGATCCGGTGGCATGGCACACAGCACTGGGCGACTTTCAGACCAAATTTAAGACCGTTACACTCTCGGCAGACTTGGTTTACAACCAAGATTCGACCGGGCCATTGTACAGTCTTCAATTACATCCGTTGAAACTCGAGCTGGGTCACCGACTGGCGCGCCGATTCGGTGCCGATCGCTTCTTGGAAATTACCATTCCATCGCCGTCGGGTTCGGGTTCGGCGGATGAAGAGCCTGATGTCCTCAAAAAGGATCCAAAGAGCCTTGAAAAGATTGTAGATTGGCTTACAAAGCCGGAGCATTACTTTCTTGGGCGGACTTGGAGGCCATTCTTCGTGCGCAATGTCAAGGGCAAGAAGATTTCTGGGACAAACAGAAACACAGCGGTAGACAGAGTCTATTTCTTTGCTTGTGATGCTAATAATTTCCGCCCTAGTGCAGCTGGTGGCATCTCGCCGCTGGCAGAAGCGTTGGAGACAAAGGCCCGCACGAAAATGAAGCTCAGTGGTCTGCTAAAATGGGCCATTGGTATTGACAACGAACGCAACTCGGAACAACCAGTTACCAAACTGTTTTCTCGCCTGGCACTGAGTGAGCTACTTTATCCTAATATTTTTTATGAGACTGTGCTTTCTGACAAGATTAAATTAGGTCTCAGCCGAACGTGGCCAACTGTTATTCTCGAGAAGCATCAGATCATCAACAAGCCCGAAGATCTAACGTGTGGTGGCATGGTAATGAATGATGGAATCGGCCGCATATCGCCAAGTTTGGCCAGGAAGGTTTCCGTGGCTCTTGGGTTGTCTGACTGCCCAAGTTGTTTTCAAGGTAGACTGGGGAGTGCAAAGGGCATGTGGTTGATTGATGTGGATAGCGAGGAAGACTCCGAGAGAGACTGGGTTGAAACTTACCCATCACAAAGGAAATGGAAATGCGATTTTGAGGATCCTCATCACCGAACTCTCGAGATACGAAACTGGCCATCTGAATTGAGATCAGCATCTCTGAATCAGCAATTTATCCCGGTACTAGAGGCGCGATCACCACAACCCGACGCAATGCGACGCGCAGTTTCCGAGCACCTACAGAGAGCCCTGCACGCTGACCTTGGTGAGCAAGCTGCCGCCATGAAAGAACCCATGAGTCTCCGATTATGGATTCACCAATCTGGTCCTTCAAAGAATGATCGGTCGCTGGATGGGTCCGCAGGATTTCTGGCTGGTCTCCCCAATGACAACGCGGATAGAGTCGCATTTTTGCTCGACTCTGGATTCGATCAGAGGAGAATGAAGTATCTCAGGGAACTTGTCTGGGAGATGTGTAAGAAAAAGGCTGAGATTTTGAAAACCAAAATGAACATCACCATTCCGTGTTCAGCCTATATTTACATGGCTGCGGACTTTTCATCAACGCTTGAAGAAGGAGAGGTGCATCTCTCCTTTTCCACGAAGTTTCAGGCCGAGGGATTCTCCGACACGCTACTTGAGAACATGGATATTCTAGTAGCAAGAGCCCCAGCCCATCTCCCTAGCGACATCCAGAGAGTCAGGGTAGTATCTCGACCAGAGCTTCGAAAGCTAAAGGACGTCATTATTTTTTCGACTAAAGGAACTATACCCCTTGCCGATAAGCTATCAGGCGGCGACTATGACGGCGACATGGCATGGGTATGTTGGGATCAGAATATTGTTAGAAATTTCGACAGTGCTCCCTTGCCTCAGAAATTGGATTTCATCAAGAGCGGATATCTTCGCAAGGTGACTACGCAATTCAAGGACATTTTGGATCAGGTCGGTAGAGACAACTACAGGAAGTATATGAACGACCGACCTGCGCACCTTCAGGATGCCTGTGTAGAGTTCGTATCGAGAGCATTTTTGTTCAATCTACAGCCCTCATTTCTCGGTCGATGTACGAAGTATAAAGAGAGGCTCTGCTATTTTCAAAATTCTGTTCAAGATCGAGATGCCATACATTTAAGCCAGTTGCTTGGCTACTTGGTTGATCAGAGCAAGCAAGGTATTGAGTTTACTGAGGAAGATTGGAAGCGTTTCTGTATTCAACACCTCGAGAAGAAGAATACCTTCCTTCCCGATCCAGAGTATGCGAAAGAAAAGGGATCCCGAAGGCCTGATGCTAAGGGCCGATTACACATACTCGATTACTTGAGATTTGATGTCGCTGATACGGTTATTGACGAAGTCTTGACCAGCTTCAACAAGACCGTCAAAGCGAATAACGCCATACCTTATGATGAAGACCTTACAAAGCTCTGCAATATATATGAGGAGAGGTCAAAAACTTCTGCTGGCTGCAGCCAGCTTCTGAAATATTTGCGAGGCAAGATTAATGTGCTTCACGACGAGTGGCGTGTCATCAAGTCTCGAAATGGCACCGACGACTCCAAGTTTGCCACCAAGGCAGATTCCATGTACCAGAGGTGGATTGATATACAGCTACCGGCAGAATTGCTCGCGAGCGGCGAATTTCCGGAGCTGGTTCATGATTTTAACAAGAATTCGGCCATGAGCAACTGGGAACTCCTCAAAGCCTCGACCGCATTCAAGAACCATTACAACAATGGTTACAAATTCGTCTGGTACATGGCGGGCAAACAACTAGGTTTCATCAAAGCGATGGCGCATCGTGCCCCAGGAGAGACATCAAAGGTCATGGTGATACCGGAGATGTGGGGTATCTTGCGACCGGACAAGAAGCTCATCACGTCTCTGTCGCTACAGAGAGAGGCTGCTCGAGATTCGGAGAGCGCGGTGGCACTTGAAGAGGTGTTTGACTTTGACGACAACGGCACTGTTATTGACGATGCTTGATTTCGATAAGGGCTGTGTAACAAAGAAGATTCGCGGGGCAAAGATGAAGGATTAATTTTCTATTTATTTGGAAAATCATTGCAAGCGGCGAAAATTGGTTTATTAGAGGGCATTACCAAGCCCGTGGATCGAATCGACTTGGAAATGATGGTTTTGATTGATAGCGTATTGGCGACATGATCTGCCCATACCATTTCTTCTTTTTTGTTATAAATGATGATATTATGGTATAATTTTTACTATATATGACAGCCTTATATATAAATTTTACGCTTGTAAGAAGAAAGATGGCAGATTTCAAGCCGTAGATGATGACTGCAATATTGTGAACTAAGAGTAGCAGGAATACTTGGATGTGAGCTTTTCCTGAGCTTGATGAGCTTAAAAGCGGGGCAGGTTTTACGCGGGTCTAAGTCAGGTTAGCGCCAACCTATATCCAAATATGGTTAGGCTCATAAGTAACTAGTGCATTAGTCATCCACCGAGCTCAAGCAGCAATCCTAAATTCACGCACCGCCCTTTTCCCAACGCATCTCAGCCACTTCTCCTCTCGACGGACCATGAATTCTTCCACTCCGGGCAACGCCCTCCATCCATCTCGTCTGCCATGGTCAACAGTCCTGCATCGTACACTCAGGACACCAACGTCAACACCGACCATGAGGAACTGACGCAAGATTCTCATCCGCCCGGGTTAGTGAGATAGCCCTTGTGTGATTCCACTAGGCTCTCAGCCTACGTGGATAGCCGTGCCGCTCTACTGGATGGCGAGCTTCAGCAGAGGGTTCACTGCATGCAAGATCCATCTCGGTGCCTGTTGTCAGCAGAGTCTGGTAGCAGGATCGGGGTCTTGTTGGCCGCGGCATTGGACAGCGTTCGAAAGCGCCCTGCCTCTGTTTGCCTCCGTTTTGCAAGACTCTCTGAGGCGTAGTCATCCGGTGCTGAGCGAAGGGGCTTTTCACTACGCCTTTGCAACTTCATCATCTTGATTCAATGTCCTGCATTCTGGCGACATGTGGATGCTTCCTCCCTTTTGTTTAGTGAACTGACACGTTATAGGCCGGGGCGGCAACCCCAACATGTCGATGACAACCGTGACTTCGATGTGAGCAATGCAGGCAAAATCAACAAGAGTGAAAGCGAGGAACCATCCATACCGAACGCGACGATACCTAGCTCCAGTAAACAGACGGCAAAGGCCGATGAAATCAAAATACGCTGCTCAAACAACACGGTCACTTGGAGGGATGAAGACGACGAAGTGCATCAGACTGATCATTTGGATCTCGAGATAAACATCGATACCACAACCAACACAGCCTTTTTGCGGTTGTATGGCGACGTCTTCATCAAATCCAGCAAGCCTCCCAATAGGCGAGCTATCTATGTGTACATCCGCCCTGAGATTATCAAATCCATCACCTATCAGAACGAGAACAATGTACGATCATTGTGTTTCTCATTGGCACTGGAACCCGACCTTGTTACGCCCAAGGAGCCCATTGTTGCCAAGCCCAAGAGCAAAGCTTTATTGAATTCGATCGTGGCCCTCTCTCAAGTGACAAGTTTCACCGTCCGTCTCAACAGCTCCAGTACGACTCCATCAGCCCAGTTGAAGAAGATCGCCTCCATTTTTTCACCTCGTCCGAGCTGGAATGCCGCACTTGGTGATCTTAGTGGGCTGTATACCGGTAAAGGGGGCCAAATCGCCAATGCGAGCACAGCGGCTGCGGGCACTCATGTGCAAGCAGAGTCCCCTCCGCCGTATATCCCTGCGTCTAGTAACGAACGTGTCTCCAGTACGCACACTCCACTTAACCATCCGATGACTCTAGACTTACTAACTGGTAACTTAAGAAAAACGCAAACTTGATATACCTCAAGCTGATGGAAACGGCTCTTCCGCGAAGAACAGTGACATGCCACCCATTAACTCTATTATCAATGACATGGAAAAACGTATCTTGAACAGCATTAGACAGCTCGGAGAAAAGTTGCTTGATGTGGATGCCAGCTCTAACCATTGCCGCTATGGAACGGAAGAGAGAGAAGAATTACTAGAAGAAGTTGCAACGCGTGTTGACGACGAACTAACAGATCTAAGGATCCAGTCAACTGACGTGATTGAAGATGTTAAAGACGAGGTTGATCGCATGTTGAATCAAGTCGATGATGACGCAAAGGAGAGAATAGAGGTCCTAGAGAGCGAACTGGAAGGCAGGATGAAGCATATAGCAGAAGAGGCGGCAGAAAAGTACGTGAAAGACACGCTACTGAATGCGAGTTGGCGAATGGATGGCACCATGTCCTTGCAGAGGCAAATGTAGGCCACTCACTGCCATTGTCACTATTGCACAAGCAGCCAGCGCATCTCTATTGAACCATGACGTTGGCTATGACTTGGATGCTAGAATATTCAATGTTTAATAATACATAGCCTACCTAATATTAACATCATTGTTCTAATAGAACCTGAGTTGTACTCTTAATCTCTCAAGTTTACCATCCTGTATCCCTCTTCTCCGTGCCCACGCCGTCCCCTTGCTCTCCTTCGCCAGTAATATACTCCTGCATAAAAGACGCCTGCAGCGCCAAATATCGATCCACCCATGACACCTACCGAGCTAGTACTTGTGCTTCGACTCCCTGATGCTGATGATGGTGGCGGTGATGGAGATGGAGGCTTTAGGGTGACTATGCCGCTTTCTACAGTGGCAGGTTTGCCCTCGTTTTGGAGATCGATGACGATGGTTGAACCGAGGACATCGCCAGAGGATGACACAGCGGCTGCACCAACGTATCGACGAGTAGTATTTTGGCTTGATAGGGAGATGGCGGTTTCGAAGCCGTGGCGGGGAGATTCGGCAATGAGGTTTGTGTGGCTGTTGATGCTGCTGTGATCATTGGAAGCAAACTACGGAGTATTGGAGTTAGGATTTTGCTTGAGACGGAACAGAACAGGTAAAGGGTAATAGGGATGCTTACTATAGCCCATGAGGCAACTTCTGTTGCACCATTCCACGAAACGTAGACGGTTGCATTGAGGGTGCTGTGGTTTGGTGCATCAGCGGCCACACTTGGTGCCCATGAAGGGTTCCCTTTCCAATCTCCTTTATTGACTCTGTAGGCAAACATGTCCGGCAGTGGCTCTCCGCCAATTGCACCCCTCTGAAAGTCCATAACCGGTGTGCCGTCGCTGGTGTATTCGACAAATCCGGGGTAGTATCCCCATCCCGTCATGATGTTTCCACTGTCTAGAGTTTGATAGCCTCCCATGGCGCCGGAGTCGATGTTTTCTGGATGGGAGAATTCGCTGACTACCCTTGCAGTGTGGAGGACTTGGTTGACGGCGATGCGGAGAGCACGAGTTTGACATTTCCCTTGACAGGGACCGCTGTATTCGCCGTGGTTGTCGAAGAGAGTGATGTGAGTCTCGTCGGTGATGTTGGATGATGGAATGATGCGGGCGTCGTGCTGCCAGCTGATGTTTGTGGCTGCGCCGTTGGAGAGGTCGGTGAATTGGTTTTGTCTGCCGCCGAGGATCCAGATTGGGTGGCCGTCTTTGCCGTCGATGAGAGTGAGGATGGACATGTGGCGGCTGGAGACGAGGTAGTTGCCGTCTTGAGTCTATAAATGAACAATGTTAACGATGGGTGTTTTGCTGAGGTAGATGGGTAGAATTACCTTTTCTATCGAATTGATGTGGAAAAAGTCAAAGCCGGAATCTTCGCTAACGCCGTAATCGGCGTTGTATGAAGCATATGAATTATCGATAGTGAAGAACTTTGAAGCTTGCCAGTCGAAGATTAACTCATTCGTTGCTGCATCGACTTCTTGGAAACCGCTGTCCATGAGGAGCGCATTTTCGGGTCCTCCCACAGAGCGGCAGTCAAAAGGGATATTAAAGTATGTTGAGAAGATGACGGTTCCGCTCTGGGTGACGCTGAGTTCATGCATGTCGGCACGGGCGTCGTTGAGTCCTTGGGCAGTGACGTTGTACTTGAGGTTGTAGTTTTCATCGAAGAAGAGACAGTTTCCATTGGCGTGGCCACGGGTATGGCCGCCCTCCCAAAAAGCAAAATAACGAGTGCCATTAATAACATGTACATTTGAAGTATACGTATTCTCGTATTTCTGATCGGCATACACGAGGCTCATGTCGCGGGCATCGAAGATCATTGGGCCGGCCTTGTTCTTCCCGTAGACTGTTCCGAGGAAGATGAAGGATGCATTGTCGACTTGATCCTGCTCCCATTTGTTTACAAGAAAGACGGGAGCAATAATGTCAGAAGAGCGGAATGTTTGGCTAGGAAAGCCTTTGTCTGTGTCGGCAAGTGTTGTAAAGTCGGTGGCATTGGTGATGAGTGGGACGTCGGCCAGAGTGGAGTGAGCGAAGAGAAGCGCAGTTGCGCTGATAATTGAAGAAAAGTGCATTGTATAAGGTGTGAATGCCGGCAGATGAATGATATCAAAACGATAGGATATATATATGGCGCTTTTTATAGAGATGATAGACAATGGGTATCAGCAAAGGAACTCATTGCAATAGTGTTGCTAAAGAATGGCGGTAGTTGGATTATAGGAAGCCTGTTAGAAAGCGTAAAGGTTTCGGCCAGACAAAACACGGAATGACAACGAAATTAACAACGAAATAGGATGAGAAAGAAAATTATTACAACTGGAATACAGACTATCTAAGTGAGCGAATCGATTTGTTTAAAAATATTGGAACCGTGTAGTCGCAAATCGTCATACGCGGCCACGGCCCCTTTTTGAATCCACTTGCTTCGACTTCTGACTTTGCTCCATCAATGATCGACATTTACCCGCACTAAAAGATAGCAGATTTTGAAGGACAAAAACTGATGGACTTTACAATACAGAGAAAGCCCCATGGACGCCATTCCGTGAATTAATGGTCCGATTTCTACTTGGGTTATTTTTCACGGAACTAAAGGTCGAGATATTGGGCGACTGTTGATCTTGGTTGAGCGGCCTTCGGGGCTGGGAAAGAAGATTATATATACAATGGATGAGCGAATGAGAATGATTCATGGTAGCATGTTGAATGAAGATGAGAATTGCCAAGACAATAGGCGTTGACGATCGGTTTGATCTGAAACAAGTCATGGGTTGGTATTTTGGCGAGGTGCCGATGAGCCGGAGATTGGACAGAAGTTATAGATTGGTGATAGGAATCTTATATGTGAAAACAAATGGAGAATTCAAAACATACAGTTTGTTTCCAGACCGAATCCCTATACTATTCCTTATACATTGCAGATGTTTTCTGGATAATATGGATGGATGTTCTAGTCTCAGCTGTCAGGGTTCTCAAGGGGAGCGATGTCGATCTCCAAATGCCCACCATGCTTCACGATGCGAGACTAGAAATGGCTGCAAAGACTCTTTCCCCTTTGATCATCCTGTTAAATGGAAGATTTAATTCTTTCTTTCTAAATATTACCAGTATAGTAAAAAAAGGTAATCTGCCTGTATATTACAAAGATAGGTAATGCAGAAAAAAACTGAAGCCGAATTATCGGAGGTGCTCGGCTCCGCAGTGGGTCGCCGCTTGCGTGGACGTTGCAGGCAATTTCTTCGCGCCCGACGATCCGTTGCCCTGAAGCGACATTCCGAAGGCTTGTGTTGAGAACCTGTATTGAGCGAGATGGCTAAGAAAATGGACTGGATTAAACATGTATCGAACAATTCATTACAAGGTTACTATATAAACCATTATGTAAACGATGTGAGTCGTGAGATGCGTGTATATATCTCCCTATTCCCCTTTTTAACCGCCATTCCCAATATGTTTCTCTTTTAAAGATCCCAGATTGTCCTCATATTACGGCTATACATTTTAAATGGGTTCATCTCGAGGTTCAATCAGAATCTCATTGACTGCAACGTGCTCCGGCTGGCACACAGCATACACAATCGACCGCGCCACATCTTCCGGATCAAGAATCTTTGCTCCCGATGGTTCGCCGTACTTCTTAACAGCCTCAGCATCAGTCGACATGCCGAGAAGATCCGTGGCAGTGTTACCGGGCTGGATCGAAGTCACGCGGAGACCAGACCCGGCCGTCTCAACGCGCAGAGCCTGCAGCGTAGCCTCGACGAAGAACTTGCTGGCCGAGTAGACGCCGAGTCCGGGGAACACCTTGCGGCCTGCATCCGAAGAAATGGCGACGACGTGGCCGACCTTTCTCTCCAGCATGCCGGGCACCGTGGCAGCGAGGCAGTTCAACACGCCCTTGCAGTTGACGTCGACAGTGCGCTCCCATTGATCCGTCTGGACGTTGGCCATCATGGTGTAGTACATGACGCCGGCGCAGCAAACGATGATGTCGACGGGGCCGAGCTTCTCTGTGGTCTCGCGGACGAGGGCATCGACTTGGTCTTTCTTTGCAACGTCTGTCTTGTGGATCAAGACTTTACCGCGGCTGTTGCTGAGAATCTTGGCCTTGATACTCTCGAGGGCTTCGGTGCGTCGCGCAGCAAGAGCCACGGATGCACCCTCCATGGCCAGGCCAGCGGCGACTGCGGCTCCGATACCTGAAGAGGCACCTGTGACGATGGCGACTTTGCCGGCGAGACGCCCCTTTTTAATGTTGTTGGAGACTGCTCCGTTAGTTTTGAGTCGACGAGGAGGCTTAGGAAGCCAGCCCCTGGCGTAAAAGTGCCGTGTGTACGTCTCGAGAAGGGCGGCGTTGATCTTAATCCGCTCGATTCCGTACAAGTCTAGTGTAGGCTGCGTAGCACCGTCCTTGAGAACAATGGCACCCTGAAGCGAATCGGCGGTGGGCATTCCTCCGCGTAGAATATCAACGGTAAAGGGCTCGTCTCCTCCACGAGAGCCTCGCTTCTCGTTCCAGAGTTCTACCCACTCATCCCATGGGAGCCGGCCCGTTTCGTAGCCTAGCTCAGCGAGGGAGTCGAAGAGAGTTGCGGCCTTGATCGGGCTGGGATCACCAAGATGATACACGAGTTGATCTCCTTGCGTGTGGTCAGCGAGTGTAATGATTGCATTGCTCACAAAGTCGACGGGAGTCATTTCAACGACCCAGTTGGCGACATCTGGGGCCTGGCCAAGCTGGAGGGATTCGATAAAGAGAGCATTGAGGAGATCATAAGTGTTGGCAGCACCGGTGACACTGTGGCCGCTAATGGTTCCGGGTCGGTAGATCTTGACCGGGATGCCTCTCTTGCTGGCCTCCATCACGAGCTTCTCTGCAACCCATTTAGTCTGGCCGTAGCCGTCTTGAAGCTTGGTGGGCACATCATCAAAGTCAATCATGGCATCCTCGGACCAGCCCTCGATCGATGGTGGCAGCACGCCATTAGTCGAAATGTGGTGAAGAGTAGCACCGCCACGCGAAGCAAGGCGAAGTATCTCCCTCGTTCCACCCACGTTGGCACTTCTCAGAGCGGCATAAGGGTAGACCAAGTTGACAGTAGCTGCGGCGTGCACAATGACTTGAGGACGAGCTGCGAGCTCTTCAAAGGCCTCTGGTGACAAACCAAGACGGCTCCTAGCCAGATTTCCTGGGACAATCTCCATACGGTCTAGCATGGAATCGCTCCAGATTCCCAGATCGATGAGGTTCTTGCGGATTCGTGCTGTGCCGGCTGGGCGGCAGTCTTCATTAGGCTCTGTGAATCGCACCATGCACAGGATAGTTGCCGAGGTGTGTTCGATAAGATATTTGAGAAGGAATGCTCCAAGGTAACCTGTAGATCCGGTGAGGAGGATTGTTTCAGCGTCACTGAGGCGCTGCATTTGCGTGCCTGGAATAGCTTGAATATCCTCTGGAAGCACAGCGTCAGCTCGAAGAACGGCTGGGAGTTCTGCCTGCACCTCCTCAGTGTGGCCATCACGAGCAGCTTTAACAGCCTCTAAGTGACCCTCTAGAGTGGGAGTGCCTGCCAACGGACCCAGGGGAACAGGGAACCCAAATGCTTTGGTGAGTCTGCTGGCAAGATCTGCCAGAGTCAGAGAGTGACCGCCCAGGTCGAAGAAGTCGTGCTTGGGCGTGATGATTGAGATTGGGACATTGAGAGCCGCAGCCCATATCTTAATAATCGTATCCATCTTAATAGTGACGTTTCTCTCCGTCTTTGCAGTTTGTACGGGAGTTTTCGGCCTAGGAGGAGGTGGCAGGGCTTTGAGATTGGTCTTGCCAGAGACGGCATGCGTAGGCAGCTCCTTGAGCTCAACCCACAGAGGAGGAATCATGTAATGTGCGAGATGAGCAGAGAGCGCTCGACGAGCAACCGGGCTGTGGCCGGCCTCGTCGATGACAACAATCGTCCGGCCTGGGTTGTGCTCAGTGTCCGGGACGATGTAAGCCACGAGCTGCTTCTGCAGGCCTTCTCCATGAGCGACGACGGCACAATCTCGTACGGCTAGGTGCTTCACAATGGTGGTCTCGACGGCTCCTGGCTGAACAGTGTAGCCGCGAGTCTTGATCATGCCGCCCACTCGGCCGGTGATCTCAAGGAGGCCAGACGGGAGCATCCGCGCCATGTCTCCCGTGCGGTACATTCGAGCGCCCTCCTTCTTCTCAAAGGGATCCATCTGGAAAGCAATGGCAGTGGTTTCAGGGAGGTTGAGATACTCTCTAGCTAACAAATCGCCACCAACAAAGAGCTCGCCGCTGACACCTGCGTCCAACCTGTTTCCAGCCTCGTCCAAGATGTAAATGTGCTCAGGGTCCACAGGCGGACCGACGGGACAGACGCGAGATTCGTAGTCGACAAATGTCTTGATGTCGCCCACAGCTATTTCGTGTGTCTCGCTGGCGCTGTAGACGTTGAGGAGGCGAGTGTTGGGGAGAGCGCTGCAGGCTCGACGAACAAGATCTGTCGTGACCACCTCGCCGTTCAGCCACAATGACCTCAGCTCAGGAAGCTTCTCACCAAGGTTTGGATGTCGCGAGAGGACGGTGGTCAGCAGAGTGGGGGTCATGAGGGTGTCTGTGATACGTCTGGCAGCAAGAAACTCGACGAGGCCGATGGGATCGTAGCTTGCGTTATCGGGAACGGCAACTGTTGTGGCACCTCGGATCAAGGGGCGCAGCATTTCCCAGACGAAGAATACGTTGCATGCAACGCGGTCCCCTGGCTGGAGATCACTTGTGCGGAATCTCAAGTCGTAGCTGAGAACGGGAGCTCTGTGAGGGTTTGCAATGCCCTTGGGCTTGCCGGTGGTTCCTGATGAGTACGACACAAAGGCCAGGCGATCCAGGTCATCACTTGCAGGCAGAGGCTCCCTCGTCTCGACCACGACAGGGGCGGCATGTCCGTTGGTAGTTGGCTCAGGTTGGTCGATGATAATCGTAGCAACACTAGGCTTGATGCTGGCAGCATGAGCCTTTTGTGTTATGATGACAGTCGGTTTGGCATCATCAATGACATCGTTGAGAAGGCCCGTGGGATAGGCCAGCTCCAGCACGAGAAAGGCTCCTCCAGCTCGGAGAGCAGCGAGAGACGCAATGACATTGTCTGCGCTTCGTCCCATCAACACTCCAACCAGATCATCACGGCCAACTCCATACTGGCGCAGGCGATCAGCCAAAGACCAGGTCAGGCTATCGAGTTCCGCATAGGTGAGAGTCCGGCTCTCGTCCTCCAGGGCGATGGCATCTGGCGTAGCTTGAGCCTGTTGCTCGAACAAGGCCGCTAGATCCTTTGTTGTGTCAATGATGCTCATCTTGGAAGTTTGGCGAAAGGCTGATGAAGAGAAACGGCGCCAATGCTTCACAAGTGTTGATGCAGCGTCCAAACGGCGGTCTGAAAAATAAGCGGCCAAAAGTCTTTCCGTCTGTATGCTCAAAATCTCGTGAAACACTTCTTAAGTATCAATTGGCCTTCCACTTCGCGTATGTGTTGCCGCCCAGCAGGCCAAATTGGGCGCAATTGGGGGTTTCGATGATGGTGGTGGGATTTCAGCCTTTTGGCCCACTTGATTGACCCCTAGCGTGGCGAGTTTTCTCCGGTCTCGACCTTGAAAGATTAGCTTGCAGTATGCAATGAAACTGTGATAGGCGAGGGAGAGGCTGTGCAACGTCTGCGGTGCGAGGAAGAAAGCCAAAAAGCAGAAAGGAACAAAAGGGACTGAGGCTATAGCCGGCAAACTGTGCTGACTTTGTTCAATAGGCTGTATTCACTCAACAGCTGGTCAATTCCACAAGCTAAATCTCTTGTCGTGGGGCTTATCGAGCTGGCGATCTCTGGATGCAGCGCTGTGATTGGCCTGACATGTGAAAAATGCCTGGAGTTGTTGTTCCACATCAAGTTTAGCTGCGTGAATCCACAGACGGCTCGGGGTCGCGTGCCTTTTGCTTTTCTAGAGGTTGTCTTTGTTCTCACGTTTTCTTATCAGTTGGTGGCTGTAGAATGACGGGTAGGTAATATCATGCTTAGTGAACTTTTATTGAGGGTTTTGCTGTGTGTTGTTCTAAGCAGCCATGCTTATTCAAAGCCTTATCGTCTGCTGCTCTTCTCCTTATTTGAACGACATGAAAGTGTGAAGCACTTGTGAGATGTTACATCTGGGTCAAAGCGTGGGGTATACCGTCTTGAGTTTAGCTCTGTGTCCTTTCAACACTTTGTTTGATTGCCCAACAAAACACAATACGAACGCGAAAGGCTCTGACATGTGATAGCGGGCAAGCGTGGGGAAGCAAGAAGCATTAATATTCTGCAAGAGACTGATTAGAAGCTTGGCATATTTAATCTCGCATTTTTCTGTTTCTCTGATTCAATCCCATCAGACGTTTAGCCAGTGTGATGAAGATGAGCCACGTCCCTATGTGCGTCTTCAATACATGCATGCAATCCATGCATGAGAGTTGAAACCAGGTCAGTCAAAAAGACTCGATTCATTTGCGCATCGTCCACAACTTCACAAAACCAAGATGACATGACGTTTCAGAAAATGGGGTATCAATTACTACCTAGACTAGATCATGACACTCGTACAAGACAAAATAAATAAAAATACAACAATTAGCCGCTTATTTTCACACACGCATAGTTTACTCCGAATGACTTAACCAACTCCTCTTCCATCATCATCATCAGCTTACGCATCCGATCGGCCCTTAGAAATGTCCACCTCGGACACTGGTATCCACTTGGTCCTGTAGACAATCTTGTGTCCGACATAGAGAACAATGAACAGGATGAGGCTGACATAGGCCGCAAAGAAGGAGCTAGTGTCCCAGTCGATGAAGACGGTGAAGCCGTTGGTGAACAGGATCAGGACGTTGAAGAAGAAGCCAAACCATGAAAGGTAAGGCTGGAAGGGAGCCTTGTATGGGAGCTCGTCACGGGGGATGTTTTGGTACTTGAGCACATTCATAAAGCGGATGTGGCACAGGTTGATGAGCGCCCAGCTGATGAAACCGGCAACGGCCGTGATGTTCAGCAGCCAGTTGAACACAGTCGTTCCATTGTTGGACAGGTTGAGGAAGGCCAGCAGACCAAAGGCAGAGCAGGCCGCAACAGCGTAGTAAGGGGTTCCATACTTGTTGGCGCGCTTGAAGAAGGCAGGCGCGTGACCCTCTCCAGCCATGGCGACCAAGATACGGCTGCTGGAATAAATGTCAGAGTTGGCAGCAGACAAGACTGCAGTCAGCAGAACGGCGTTGATGATGGAAGGGAGCGCCTGGATGCCGGCGAGCTTGGCAACAATGACGAGAGGCGAGGCCGAGGCGTTGGTCGATCCGTTCTGGAGATCAGGGTTGTCATAGGGCACGTTGATGCCAACGAAGAAGACAGTGCAGTTGAAGAGCAGGAAGACGGCCCAAAAGGTCCAGCGGATGGCCGTGGGGATAGCCTTGCGCGGGTCAGCCGTCTCACCGGCTCCAATGACGACCAGCTCCGTGCCCTGGAAACTGAAGCCGGCCGTGACGAGCACCGTCCAGAAACCGACAAACTGGCCAATCTTGCCATCGACCAGGTACGGGGCAAACGCACCGGGCTCTCTCCAGTACTTGAAGCCAATGTAGCCCTGATCACCAACACCAGCGTTGACGCAGATGCCGAAGATGACGAAGCCGATAATGGTAATAACCTTGATGCTGGACAGGTATGCCTCCATCTCTCCAAAGACAAACGTCGGCAAGAACTGGGCGGCGGTAAAGACAACCCAGAAAATGGCGATCCAGACACCGATGCTGACGGACTCGGTCCAGTACTGGATGATGAGACCGCTGGCAGTCAGTTCGAGGCCGATGGTGATGACCCAACTGAACCAATAGATCCAACCCATGGCAAAACCAAGAGTAGGATCCATGAAGCGCGAAGCATACACGGTAAAGGCACCCGTGACGGGGATGTATGACGCCATCTCTCCCAGCGCGACCATGATGGAGTACACGACTGATCCGAGGAACAAGAAGGAGATGAAGAGAGAACCAGGTCCAGCCTTGGACAGGGCACCGCCAATACCCAGGAATAGACCAGTTCCAAGAGCAGCACCAATAGCGATGAACTGCAGGTGGCGAGAGTGCAGCTCACGCTTCAGGCCCTCATCGGACTGGCCCGTCGCGAGGTCGGTGCCCGGAACATCGCCTGAGCTTTTGTCGTTGATGCCCTGGATGTATTTCTCGTCGGTCATGAGCGGGCCCACGGGAGAAGTAGTCGCGGTCGCATCGCCAGCGGCCATCTTTTCTTTTTTTCTCTTTGCTCCAGAAGCCGGAAGGGAGCAAAGAAGATGGGAAGTGAGTCAGAGGCGGAGCACTGAAGATCGATCAGAGGTAAGGCGGGAGAACAAGAGCGAAGGCGAAGGGGACACAGAGAGAGCCACACCCGCTTGTATATATCACAACACCGCACAAGGGAAGCAGACAGCAGACAAGGGGGACTGAAAACAAGGTCGGGCAGCAGGCTGAACTTTATTGTCTTAGAAGGTCGTATTTGGCGTTTCCAAACTCGACACATCAACGTTACTACTGCTACACTACACTACCGCCGTCCAGCTTATCATTCTGGCGAGACCCTCACTTATGCCCCATATAAGACCCATCAACTGATGAAGAGTTTGATGGGGCTAAACCAGTCTCGGCACAGGTAACGCCGTGATAGCCAGAGAGAAAACAACCTGACTGACTGTAGAATTAAAAGGGCCTTTGAGCTGCGTCATTTCGAAGGCGCTCTTTGACCCCCAAACGTCGAGGCAAATCGCCATATTCGGCCTCGACGCCGTCCATCCTCGAGCCGCCTCGTCTCATCAAAACATCCGACGAGCCTAACAAAGGAGGTGTAATCCAAAGGGCGCAGAAGCTGAATCCATGTTCCCTGGGCGAGCTACGACTTTCTGTGCATCCTTCTAGCGGCTTTCTCTAGCGCTTGGCCTTCACTTTGTGGCTGCGAAAAGACCGCATCTCGGTCGGCATTGCCGCGGAAATGCGAGCCAGTCCAATCGCTGGCCGCGACGAAGCGTAAAATCGGGGCAGATTTCTTGGGAGGCGAATGGGAAATTTTTTCTTTCCATCTTCCTTGGTTCCTGTGGTTTCTTGCTTATTAGCCACCAACTCGCTAGGGGAGAAAAAAAAACCAAAGAGGCGGGACAACGGGAGAGATCTCGGCGTCTTTGGTGGTTTGATGGCACTAATCTTGTTGCTCGATGCGGACGCCCGCCGGAGGACACCGTACATACGAGGGACGGCTACCCGTATGCTAGCAGTTGGTTACTCCGTACTCCATATGACTCCGTACCTAGTAGGTAACGATAATCAAGACTCTTTTTCTTCCTTCTTGCAGCGGCTAGCAGGCATTGAGGCTCCGACTGCGGGCGATGTGACGCTGAGTCGACGGGGGTGTTGCTCCATTCTGTGTCTCTGCGCCGACGCAAGCCATGGATATTCATTAATAACAGGTGATACGCATGGCAAACTTGGCAAGAAGAAAAACATCCTGGCGACTTGGTTTACGCTACTACGTGATTGCGACTGGCTGGTGCAGCACTACGGACGTGATATCAGACACTAGCCGAGCCATAGTCGTACTCGTAGTAGAGGAATAGTAAGACTGGACATACGAACAGAAGAGCATCAATGGCCATCCATCGTATGAATCAGGTCGCAACTCCACACACCAGGTCCACTCCGCTCCCGCCTGTAGACCAAATAACGAAACGCGATAGCTGATACGCCCTCTATCCGGCGCAACTATTACGTACTGAACTTCGTCTCCCCATGGGCAGCCTTTCCCTTTCCCCAGGTCTGCAACAGGTGATCGAGCTCCCATCAAGGATATACATGTGCTTCCTCTCCACATTGCGCTCATCCCGGGGCTGAGATGCATCGGCTTGTGGATATTGTTACCAAGAGAAATGGACACCGGGCGAGGATGTTCGGTTTCTAATGTGGTATTAGGTGCTGACTGACCTCGTGAGGCACCACCTCTTTTTGGGCTTGCCACTTTCTTGCTGGTGTCTTACAGTATGCATATCAAACTGGCAGCACCGAGGACAGCCGGGCCTTGGGTGGGCTGATTGGGCTGTTACAGGCCCGAATCGGAGGTTAATGCAATCTTACATTTGGAGGTTCCATTTGGGCCGCTGGAAGCGATTAGCTGACACTCGAGAAGTCGGGTGTGGAGACGGACGCTAGATGGCATTGCAACGCCCTCCGTAGTCGGTGTGCACTGCAATTACACGCGGAACTTCTACTGAGTCATGGCTTGTGTGACATGGTGGTGGAAAGAGTGGTTGATCTATTCGTTTCCAATGTCTAGTCATGGCTATTTGGTTGCGACTACATGTAGTTATGTGATAGTCACAGCAAATAGGGCACTATTTCACAAATTATCCCTCTGAGTTTCGTAAGCTGTTGAGATGTCTGATCTATCGGCCGATGGGAATGCCGAGGTATCGCAGCTTGGATTGCCTTAGACGACATGTGGCGATGGCCAATGCTCAAGGCCCTTGTAAACTTGATCAAAACGGAAGCTTTATCCGTGCGTTGGAATTCAACGGACGGGTCAAATTGAGTTGACGGTACTGGCTTGGCCCTTAGGACGACCTAATATGAAGTAGTCCTAGGAAACATGCCTTGAACCGAACGCCGAAGAGTCCCATCATTTTAATATTTGCAATCTATTCACTTATTCTTCTGGGAGATATTTATTTAGGCTTCTGCGAGTTACGGTAAATCAGGCTTATAATGTCCTCCCTTATTCGAGGTTTGATAGCCTTGGCATATACCTTTGCTTTCTTAGATGGTCTCATGGGTGTTAAGTATATCATATCAGGGTATCAGGAATTATTCGTGAGCCAGATCTTGAGAGAAAAAAAAGACAATAGAGAGTGCCATGCGTTGTAACGATTGAAGCACGTAGCTCTACGCCCTTTGAAAGACATGCCTCTTGATGCAGTCACAGGGTATGTCGAGACTTGGGCTAGTAGCGACGGGGCAGCATGTTAAGAAAAGTACCGATAAAACGTAGCCTTCCACCTTTCATCTTCTCTTGCAGTTGATATCTAGGAAAGCAACCAGCTGTTTAAAATTGGAATGAAGTTGTTTTAACCTCATGATAATGACGCCCTTTGCTCTGACCCTGGTGATGGAAATTAGCCAATGGGCGTGAGTTAGCGCGATGCAGACAGTATTGGCTGGATCCGGGAATGGCGTCATGTGGTGGATCGAGCGGGTGGCTTCCGCAAACCTGGGGTTGAGACCCACGAGCTGAATATTGATGGCCGACGGTCCGATGAGAGAGTGTATGTTTCTAAAGGTGATGTGGTGATGAAATAAAGATTCAATATGTGTTTTTGGACCATAATATGCGAGACTGTCTTCATCAAATACTTGATTATAGACATGATACAAGAGATGGAAAGCATGAGAGTCGTGCATAAAAAAGTGTCAATGACGCCCTTTATGGCATTATTTGAGATGCATTTGTCATCATGTGCTACTTGAAGCAAAGCAACGAAATTGGTAAAAATTTGCAATGAAGGGTTTACAAGATATGAAAGATGGCAGTACAGGTTAATGGGGCAGTGGTAAGTCATGATGCTGACGCTGCCTCTATACCGGACTGGGCAGAGGAAAGAAGATGAACCAAGCAATCAATAAAAAAGGATGAGATACGATAAAACTAGAAAATAGCTTCATAACAAACACAATTTACTAACGTTCTATTTGAGAACAGATCCAACCTGGGCTGTAATATGGCTGCCGTTGCTCAACTTCACATAGCCAAATGAGCAGGGGCCTTCAGCTGATCCGAGACGGAACTTTTGCCCATTATATAACCAGGCGTGCCAGCTATACCTACATCATGAATGGCACCTGATAGATTACTGACAAGCTGACAAGCTGAAAAGGCGCAAAATTCTCTGTGTACTGCTATGCTGATCTGTGAAAGAGGGAAAAGCTAGCTGCAAACAGCAGCAAACAGAAAGTGGGCTTGACCAAAGAGAGTGGTCACACAGATCCACGTGACAACTCAACAATTACCTGGAAAATTCTTTTGGGTATATGCTAGGTGAAATTTAAAGACGAATTCCAGACAAGGCGGGTCTAATAGGGGTTGAGCTGTCGATATTCATCGCCTCGCTTTAGCCCAATTGCAAAAGCCCCCGCCAGTATTTATTCATGGGGAAGGGGTTGAATACTGAAGAAGAGAAGATGAAATGTTTGTCGAAACCATGGAGGATCAAGTGAGGGAATTCAAGGATTCGGTTCACAGCATCGAGACAGTCTGCTGTATCACACACCTCCCCACAACCAAATTCAACACTAATGATAAGACTATCACCCCATGTGATGTATCTGTCTGTACTACTACCAACATGGAATTACTCGTATGTGCAACCAGCTAGTGTCCTGTTGTCACCCTAGCAGTGCGCTTGGAGATTATGCACATACCCTCACGGCAGCAGCCCCCTTTGACCTGCAGCGTCCCGAAACTCTCGATGCCCTATTTCTAATCAGACAGTAAAAATTAACATGGCACAGCCTTTCATCTCATACCCATAACTGCCTAGTACGACCATGTACGCTCTGGCCACGAGGAGCGGCTGCATGCAGAACTAAAGGGACGTGCCACCAACACAAACATATAAAGGGATGATCCTCCAGCTAAGGAGGAAGCGCGGTCCAAGCGTAAACGAGGCCAACCCTCATCACACAAAATGTCGAATATTCAAAATTATGCCTCAAAATCGACCGTCTGAGTCTAGCAGGATATACAGGATGTGATTCTCCCGTCCTCCCATTGGTGGATTCGTGCATTTCATGTCAGCCCCCAATGTGGCCATCAAGGTTCTCACCACCTCAGCTTTGGACTTTTGCGTAACCATCAAGGTTCTCAGCCGCAAATGCCGACCATAGAGAAGAAAGTCTATGAAGAGGGTAAAAAAGAGGAGATTCCATTTCCATCATAGCATCTCAGCACGCAATTTGCAGTGGAGAATTCAATCAAAATCCCACTCTCGCGTGTGTCCAAGTTTCAAGGTTCTTATCTCTACACGTTGTGTCTCAGTCCATCAGCCAACTCGACTTGAAAAAAATCAAAATAGAACAACCAAAGCCAAAGGATCCAACAACTCAGACAAGTGTCTCACTCAGGTACGTTTGATTTGTTTCTGCCTGTAAAATTCTCCTTGCATATCCTTGGCCCGACTCCCTGCCGCCCAACACGTCCAAGAAGAGGAGGGCTGTGATGGTCTTCGGTGTGTCCTAGTTCGGCCAACCACTGGCCATCATGGTTCTCGTGCTACATAAAAATCAAGCAAAAGTCGGCATCAAACCATCCGAGCGCCTCCAATAGCGTCTTGGAGAATCCCAAGCGAATCCACATCTGACAGGGGGACTCGAAGCTTTTTCGGCTGAGGCCCGTTTGTAGGCCAGCCTCGTTACTGGTATGCAGGATTCGGAGGGTCTGCTCAGGTTGAGTTTTTGATTCTTGCTACTGATTCGCCCGTTGTCTGGATGAGGATCCGCTGAAACGTGTTGGGTGGTTCGCCTCGTGGCTGTCTTCAAATACTCTTGCATCCCACCATCTTTCCTCCCCTTTTCTCTCACTCCCATAGTCAAGAATTTCTCATCACTCACCATATTGGTTTAGCATTTCAACTGCTAGCAACCAGCATCATGGCGGACGCAGATTTCAATCCTGACTCTGTCAACCTCACAGCTATTGTTGATCAAGATGGAGACATCAGAGACATCATCTGCTTTCTCAATGCTGGCGACAACGACTACAATGGACAGCTTGGTGCACGTGTTTCGGCTCTATTCGTCATCCTTGTCATTTCGTCGGCAGCCACCCTGTTCCCCGTCCTGGCCACTCGTGTCCGACGTCTACGAATCCCTCTCTATGTCTATCTCTTTGCCCGATACTTTGGCTCCGGAGTCATCATTGCCACTGCCTTCATCCATCTCCTCGACCCTGCCTATGAGGAGATTGGACCGGCTAGTTGCGTCGGCTTGACTAGTGGCTGGGCTGAATACACCTGGCCCCCTGCACTGGCTCTGACTTCAGCCATGCTCATCTTCCTGATGGATTTCTTGGCCGAGTACTACGTCGAGAGGAAGTACAAGCTGGCACACGTCGAAGTCGAGGGCACTATTACATCGGATCCCACTGTTCCTCACACTCATCAAGGACATCAAGGACTTCACTCGGCTGACCAGGACGGCCCAATTCCTCCTCTCAACCAGAAGCCTGAAGAGCACAGCCACGCTTCTAGCGATAAGTTCGCTTCCAGCGATAATCTCGATGTGGAAGAGCTCAAGCACCTTGATGGCGAGTCTAAGGAATCTGTCATGGGCTTCGAGTCTCAGATCGCTGCATTCTTGATTCTCGAATTCGGTGTCATCTTCCACAGTGTCATCATTGGTCTCAACCTCGGCGTCGTCGGCGATGAATTCAAGACCCTGTACCCTGTCATCGTCTTCCACCAAGCCTTCGAGGGCCTGGGTATTGGCGCCCGTCTGAGTGTCATTCCCTTCCCCAAGCGCTTCAAATGGATGCCCTGGGCTCTCTGCCTGGCCTACGGCTTGACAACCCCTATCGCTATTGCCATTGGCCTCGGTGTGCGAACTACCTACAACAGTGGTTCCTTCACTGCCAATGTCGTGTCTGGTGTCCTCGACGCTATTTCTGCCGGTATCCTCATCTACACCGGTTTTGTCGAGATGATTGCGCGCGACTTCCTCTTCAACCCTCACCGCACGCAGGATAAGAAGCGACTGACATTTATGCTGGTCTCTCTCTACCTCGGAATCATCATCATGGCCCTGTTGGGTAAGTGGGCTTAAGGACGACATGTAGGGGAACGTGTAGGATACGGGTTTGAGATGTATAAAAAAGGGGACAAGGAAACGGAAAAGATACCCGGACGGACTATTAGAATGCGCGCATGCGCATAATCATGCAGAATCCGCGAGATACGCAACTACATAGGCATGCATTCTTAGAATGCAATAGGACATTACCAACTTTAGAATGCTTTGGAACTTGAGTAATGCACATAATAATTTTTTTTTTTAATTCTTCATTTTTATTTTTACTTTAAATTCTTGCATACAATGTGCTCCCGACAAACCTTTCCTAAATTGTGTAAATGAGCTTCACTCCGCTCACCTTGTCCTTGCGCAACTCATCCAAGCCCACCAAAACTCCCTCGAGGCCGCTGCCACCACGGTTGGCGTCAATCTTGGCCGGCTTGGCCTTGCCCTCTCTGAAGAGCTGCTCAGACAAGTCTCTCCACTCCTTTGCGAACTCGTTATCTTCCTGGCTACCGGGGAATTCTTTGCCGTATCTGTTGAGGGGCTGTCCCGTGATTGAATAGGCGAGAGTGCTGGACGACTCGATCTTGGGGTTAATGCGGTTGATGACATCCGGGTCCACGGGGAGGAGCAAGCCGAGCTTTCCGCCCTTGTCTGAGATAGCCGCTGCGCAGATCTTGGCTGAAGGTTCGAGAGAGATGCAGTCCCAAGCGAATCTCAGCTCACCGCCGGCAGCAGCGATAATGTCGTCGACAACGGTGGGGGATTTGTAGTTGAAGACGGCGTCAGCCCCCAGAGACTTGAGGTAGTCGAAGTTGTGGGGGCTGGCTGTAGTGATGACCTTGTACCCGGCCAGCTTGGCGAACTGGATTCCTAGGAGACCTGAAGCGGTGCTGCCGCCGTAGATGAGAATTGGCTCGGGCGTCGCGACGGGATCTGATGGAAGCTGAAGGCCTAGGTTCTGGAACAGACCTTGGCCCTAAAAGAGTCGGAAGACATTAGCAGCGTATGATGACAATTCGTGTCATTCATTATCTCTTAACTTACGACTGTAAAGATTGATACTCCAAGGGACGCTCCCTCCTCATCGCTCAAAGGGTTGTGAAATTGGACATCTGCCTGGGCGATGATGTACTCTCCAAAGGCGCCATCTTCCTTTTCAAGAATGTTCCTGAGAGTAGAGCGTTAGGCAATCCCAACTATTGAGAAAAAAAGAACTCTCCAAGTTGGGGACCATTGAATGTAAAGGATCTTTTTAAAAAACTCACGCTCCGGGAACAAATCCAGCAATGCGGTCGCCAACCTTGAAGTTGGTAACTCCGGCGCCAACAGCTACAACTTCGCCCGAATAGTCGCATCCAGTCCTTACACCGTTAGTCTTGGAGTCATCAGTGTCGATGTACTTCCAGTCCGTGGGATTGATGGCAACAGCCTTTGTTTTGACTAGCACATGGCCGTCTCGAAGCTTGGGAAGCGGCACCTCGTCGATGACGGCGACCCCAGTGTCTTGTTTCACCACAGCCCTGGTAGTCTGAGGAAGAGCCATTGTGAGATGAGTAAGGCGGTTGATGTAATACAGCAGGAAGAGAGATTGAGCAAAATTGAGTAAGACAGGAGGTGCCGACAGATGATTGCTTCTCGAAGGGTTATGCAATGCGGTTGTACTTATAGATCCAGTAGTGTGTGCGGATAGTCCCGTTGAAGAAATGCATGCTGACTTTTGCGGTGGATCACTAATACTACTTGTTCGAACAACATTGGACAAGTGGGACAAGTGTTGATTGCGTCACCGTTAGTTAGAGAGCAAAAAGAAAAAGTAGTCTGCATTTCTAAGCGCCGAAGGAGCGAGGGCTAGTACGATTAGGAAGCCAGAAACTCTATACTGGACACGCAGCATTGAGAACGACCAACATGATGGGACCTCTAGACCCTTTGATCGGCGTTGATCGGACCGCTGTCTCAATTGGGTAAACTCGACTCAACCAATAAGAGGATGGCGCTAACTGCATGACTAAATGCCGAGAGCTCTATTATGCATTGACAGATCGTATGACCGATACCAGAAACGCCCAGACGGAGATAACTTGGACTCTCGAGACTAAAGACCAAATTCAGCTTTGATAATGCGGTTGAGTGAGTTCTGTTCGGCGATGAATAATGAACGGTTCACAAACAGAGGATGACAAATGACAAGGTTGAAGACATTATTAAGTTGTCAGAACACAACAGGTCAGTCAGTTTACAAATCGCGGCCTACTTTCGGCAACTCGGCTGAAAATGGCACAACTCATTGAGGGGTCACGGCCAACTAATACCCTTGCCGAATATTTGTTTACTATCTGTATGGAGTATCTGTTACCGTATAAACTGCAAACCCCCGTTCAAGTTTTCTAATTTTCTCCGCAGGAGCGATACCTAGCTTCTTCTTCCCTAACTTCTGGCGCAAGGAAGCCCATGGCTAGTGCTTGATACTAATGTCAGTAATCAATGTCATGCTGCATATATTAGCCGCTGTAAGAACCTAAGCTTAGACCAACGGAGTGCTAATCGCGCTACGACCTCTGTCAATATTTAATCGGTCTGGTTCCCATCTGAGTGCCATCTGTTTCATAGTTGCTTGTATTTTGGATGAGATTGTGTGTGGCACCTCCTTGCTGCATGGTCATATCGGCGTCATAATGAGGGCAATGCGGTGTGCCAAGTGCCGCTTGTTACCCTACCCAGAAGATTATGCGCTATTGCGCTGAATGGGTTGAGACATTTACATAAGCACACGTCTATCTCTGAAGAGGGAAGTTGTTCTATTGCTAATATACACAAAATGAGCATCGAGACCCAAGAAGGGCGAAAGGTATCATAGCCCTTGAAAGGCGCCGTTCGTGAACAAAAAGCTGTACTGTAGCGGCCCGGCTAGCTCGGCTGGAGTTCAATTGTTCCTTTATTGCATCTTCAAGAGTCTGGATTCGCCGTATAAACATGACAGCGTACGCGGCTGACATTGGTTAGTTTGTGGGATGCCCGTATGGCATCGGCAGTCGATTTGTGACCATATACAGTTACAGGTTTCTTGAAAACAGCATATATGCATATGTGTTTCGGAGCAAGAAAAAAAAAGGCGTACCATAAGCATGCATGCCCATGTGCTCGCCATTAGAATCGTGAAATGTCTCGCCCAAACACCCAAGACACGAACCAATACACAGGCACCATCAGCTTATTCCGCACACTCATACTTCTCGTCAAATAGGCTCCTCGCCATACAATCCAAGCAACCCACCCGCGTAGCTCGTCGGCAGAGCTCTGGTGTATCGCCTTCCACCCGCCGAGGTACGTCAATGTGCCCCAGTTGCGGAATTTGAAAGGCTTCCAAGCGTTGCTGACGTCGGTAGGGTTTGAAGAAGTTTGAGTGCTTTTGTTGAGTTGCTTTGCGAGATGTCCTGCTTGCTGGGAGGCTACTTGTGCTGTTTTGGGTAGTGACCGGTCGCTCTCCATTACGGCGCAATCACCAATTACAAAGACATCCGGTAGGACGGCATCTGCTGTACCAATGGAGGTATCGTGATCATTGGTTATACGAGCACGCAGATAACGGTCTGTGACTATACCACCCGTCTTTTGGTCCTTAAGGAGACGGTGTTGCTCAGCTTTGCTTTGTCCCGACTCAGGGCCTTCGTTGATGGCAAACTCTTTTCCTACCACTTGCTCAACAAATGGGTTCTGCATCAACCCGGTACTCCAGACCACTAACCCGGCGTTGACCTCTTCGTCGCCATACTCTTTGATCTTGATGCTGAGCCCGCCGTGTGCTCGTCCAAGATCTCCGTCAGCCACTCTTACACGCTCGAGATGGTGTTCTGTCCGGACCTGGATTCCCTGTCGTGCAAAATGTTCCATGGCATAGTTTGCCAGCGCTTGATCGAACATAGGTAGCACTTTGGGCGCGATATCATAGACAGTGATACGCACTAGCGGTATTAGCTCTGGGTACATAGCTTTCAGGTCCTCATGGATCAGGTCGTGTAGCTCTGCGGCGAACTCAATTCCTGTTGGACCGCCACCCACGATGACGAAGTGAAGCAGGGATCGTTTGTCTTCCTCGGAGAGCGGGTTCGTCGCTACACTGCCGTCTTTGTTGTCCGGACGAGTCGGATACGAGCATTGTTCGAAGAGCGAGAGCACCCGAAGCCGAATCCGTCGCGCATCACCTACATCGCGCAGGAAGTGTGCGTGTTCTCGAACGCCTTGGATGCCAAAAGTCTGGCTATAGGCGCCGACTGCAATGACAAGCTTGTCGTACGCGACGTCGAATAACTCCCCTCTAAGCGGCTGGCTTGGATTTGGCGATGTCGAGGGTGGCATAGCATCCGGAAGAGGGTCAACAGCATTGGCCTCGACACGAACAACTTTGCGAGAAAAGTCCACCTCGTCGGCCCATCCTTGATGGAAGCGTACGCCTCCTGGTAGACGGCGGACAGGTTCAAGCACTGCTCGGAATTCCAGTGTGCCAACTGATGTCGAAGCCAGCAGCGGCGTGAAGACAAAGTAACTGCGAGGTGAAATGACAATCCGCTCGTACTTGGTAGGATCGAGGGTGCGAGAAAAGGTATATCCCGCCCATCCGGAGCCCAGTATCACAACCCGCTGCCTCCTAGCATCTGCAATGAAACCGGCGTTAGTAAAAGGTATGAGGTTCTAGTAGAGCTAAAGCTATCCTCCTCGGAATGAGCCACCTTTATTCGACTTTGATAAGCTGCTATAGCAGCTATTGATGATTTGGGGAAGACGTTTCTGGCCTCTACCGGGCTTGGCCCGACATAACGAGCATGTGAATACGCGTGGGTTCGGCATGTGTCGCATTGAGGCACTAGCCACTATTTTGAACTTTGAAACAAGCAATCGCAACCGCCAAGTTACGATAAAGCAATTAACAACTACAAGACCAGGTACATGAAGGAGAATGGAAGACTAGAATTGGTTTTTAACCTGTCGCGTCAGGGTGATGCTGACGTGGCGTCACCTAGCATTTCTTTTATACGTGTATGCCAATTTTCATAAATTTGAGTCATAACAAGCTGAATTTGCCTCAGGTTGAGGAATCAAGAGTCGCCTTCTAGTCTGGACTCAAAATTGATTACATATTCACAAATACATAAGTAGCTTCACCTAGGGTTACGTTCGGAATTGATGCGCTCCCTGTCTACATGTATGCATGCAGGTACAAGACTTTAATCTATATACTGTATGTACCATGATCGTAGGGCTAAATATCGCACGAGAGCAGATCCCTCGAGATGCTCTCCCTTGTTTGAGCTCTCAACAGCCAGCCTCGCCGGCAGTCTCGAATCGGAGTAGCGCAAACCGGGTCTTTTCAGCTCTTCCGTGAATTTGTCGTGCTATCTAAACAGCTGTGGGGGTACGTGGATAAAACGGGAATCAACATGACCCGAGATACGACCCGTTAATCCCGGCAATTGTGCAATAGCTGTTTTCCGACGGCTCTGATATAGCGGCGAGACGACTGTGTACTGTACAGTAGGACACATGACGATCTCTGCGTCACCGGGTATTTCTGTATCATGATCCCTGCATATCTACGGTATCTGCAGTTGTTTCTGCCGTTATGTACATGCCTCCCTCTCTCCCCACACTTTGTGATACGCGGGGGCGAACATGTTCATGTACACCTGTTCGACGTCCCACGCCTTCTCCTCATTGAACCGAATAAAACATCCAATAGACAAATCGAGATTGACTCGCGAAGCGCCCTCTACAACCGTAGTGCAGAGCGCTAATGCCACGGTTAATTGCCTGATTGCTATCCGTTGTCCTGTGACTTGTTCGGCATCAATCCGTAGCAAGCAAGCCCATCTTGCTATGTCTTATCTTCTGCTGCGAGATCAACCACCATCCTGATAAGTACAGGGGTGTATCTGTGAGGAGAGGGCGGGGTTCGGCAACCGATGCAAGACAATGTATTAGATAGGAAGTAGGATAGATCGGCCAACCTTCTCATAGGCCTTCCCTTCTCTACTCTTAAATTCGGAATTTCCGTAGTAGGAATCCATTCTATGTTCTTCACACCTCTTCATCGCAAGTTCCAAAATGACTGGTGAAACGGTGGAAAAGAAAGAAAACCTCGCCCTGGAGCAAACCCCAACGCTGGGGGGAGCTGAGAAGGGAGAAATTGTTGAGATTGATGCCGATGAAGCCCTCAATGCCGTTGCCGGCTTGGATACGGCCGCCTTGCAAATTGATGAGGAGACGGAGCGGCGTTTGTTGCGCAAAATTGACCTGAACCTCATGCCTGTGAGTAGCAGTGTCATATATCTGGAGTTCATTTAACATCAGTAAACTAATTGCATTCGTATCGCAGCTTATGTGTATTGTTTACGGCCTCAACTACCTTGATAGTAATGCTTACTCTGCTTGAGGAATGAGAGGCAGTATCTGACCTTTAATAGAAACCACACTGTCGTACGCGAGCATCATGGGTCTGAAAGATGACCTCAAACTTGTTGGCGATAACTATCAGTGGCTGTCGAGTTTGTTCTACTTTGGTAAGCAGACTTTCTTCTTTCTTTTTGACGAATAAGTCGACTTATGCGACATAAAGGGTATCTTGGTTGGGAATTTCCGACAAATCGTCTGTTGCAACGACTTCCTTTGGCCAAATACTCCGCCTTCAACATCATCATGTGGGGAATTGTCCTTTCCCTCTTTGCTACTACAGAGAATTTCGGAGGAGCTGTTGTCATTCGCCTCTTTTTGGGAATATTTGAGGCTGCTGTGACTCCTGGGTTCGCTCTGTTTGTATCCCAAGTAAGTGACAATGTCAAGTCGCTCAATCTAAGAAAATGATAAGTACTAATTTTATTTTGTAGTGGTATACTAAAAAGGAACAAGGCCTTCGAACCGGCATCTGGTTCAGTTTCAATGGCTGGGTATGTTGACTCATCGCATTCGACAAGGCAGACAGTGCTGATCCCATTATAGGCTCAGATTTTTGGTGGTTTGGTAGCGTATGGCTTCGCTCACGGCGCCTCGACCTATGGCTTCTCAATCGCCCCGTGGAAGGCAATTTTTGTCTTCACTGGAGTGTTGACCAGCACCGTTGGAATAGTCTTCCTCTTCATCATGCCTGATAATCAGCTCAATGCTAGATTCCTTACCAAAGAGGAGCGAGTGTTGGCCATTCAGCGAATCAAGGTTAACGAGCAGGGAATCGGAAACAAGCACTTCAAGTGGTATCAAGTCAAGGAAGCCTTGCTGGATCCCGCCATCTGGGGCTTTGTTTTCTATGCTCTGGTCGCCGATATTCCAAATGGCGGCATCTCCAACTTCTTCAGTCAACTTATTGTCTCATTTGGCTACACTCCCCAGCAGAGTCTACTCTATGGAACTCCTGGCGGAGCTGTCGAGGTCGTCGCCCTATTGCTCTGTGGATATTTGGGTGATCGCCTGGGAAGCCGCATCTTGGTGTGCATGTCAGGTCTTGTTGTGGCCATGATCGGAGTGATTATGATTGTTGCCATTCCATTGGATAAGCCTGCTGGTCGACTGGCCGGATACTATCTCACTCAGGTAAGTAACTAGGCAAGATGAAGGCGATTCTTAACAGGTGACTGATGATAATTAGGCGAGCCCGACTCCGTTTGTTGCGCTGTTATCGTTGATTTCCACCAACGTCGCTGGTGAGTCTCAGGGAAGCCGGAGCTTCTAATCTGCATGCTAATACATGAACAGGATGGACTAAGAAGACAACCGTAGCAGCAATGTATCTGGTTGCATACTGTGTTGGAAACATTATCGGTAAAAAGCCGTCCATCGAATGTGCTACTGAGTACTCTTATTGACTTCTATCTAGGACCCCAAACATTCCGACCCTCCGATGCACCAGAGTACCGACCAGCCGAGATCACCATCCTGGTGTGCTGGGCGGCTTGCCTTGTGGATCTTGTGTTCATCTGGTGGTACTATCGTCGACAGAATCTCAAGAAGAGTCTCTTGCGGGCGGATCCGTCTTATACCAGGATTGAGAATCAGGAATTCCTCGACATGACGGATAAAGAGAACCCTGAATTCAACTATTCTCTATAGATGATATTTGTACTGAGATAACAGAGGCATACTGTCAATTCTATGAGTGAAATAACGAGGATCTGTGCTACCAACACTAGCGGTTTATGTCTTTCAATTGCTGGTTAACAAAAGCTAATTATCCAAATTTTGAGGGTGATTTATGATCAAAATCGGGGTTGGTGACGCTTGTTAAGTCCGGAAGACTACAATATTGATTTTCGGTGTCCTCAAATTTAAGTTAACTCCGAGAGCATATTGTTTAGCTTAAGACTCGTGTAAGATTCTCCTCTTCAAAGCTTGGGTGGCGGCGTCTGACATCGGCTAGCACTATGTAATTGAACAGTTAGCCATCTACCTCGGATTTTGAACATCAACTTGTCTAATTGGGCGAATTTTCAATTCATGTGGATAGGTATGAGCTGCACAACTGGTTAGGGATTATAGACCTCGGATCTTGTCTCGCTAAATATCCAATTAGCAGTGCCTATTTCGGAATCAACTATAGTAAGCAGAAACAACGCATTTACACCTTTCTACTCCATAGCTAATGACAGATTTTGCAATTAAGGATAGCCTTTCTAACCAATTCCAGAATGGCTTACATACACATTCAAAGTTTTATTGGCGGAATCTGTCTCAGCTTCTCCTCTGTATCCCCGGAGCTTGGCTGCATAGTTTCGTTGTCAGCTTATTGATGCTAGACTATAATGGGGAATTGGTGTCAATAGTACTCAAAAGTTTTGGGCATCGACGCCCTTTCGAAGGGGTATACTGGCTGACATCTGGTCATGTCTACCATTGACGCCCTTTCAATGCAGTGTAATGGGCTGATATCTGCTCATGTCGACTATCTACGTCCCTTCAAAGTGCTATAAAGGCTGGCATCTCGTCATTCCGACTATCTATATCTCAAACTCTAGACATCGCTTCAGCTTTGAAGAAACAACTCATCCTCTTTACGGTCCACCATATCTGCCTTGGGACAATGGCATCTATCACCGCTGGCCCCGAATTTCATGATGCACCTCCCCCAGGCTTCTCTTCAGCATCAATAATTGAACAAGATGCGCCAGCCCTTCTTGGATTGCATCACGAAGCCCCCCAACTCCACATCTACACAGCATCCAATGCTGATTACGAGGCCCTGAACAGAGTCAACGATAGATCTGTCACAATTCTCCCTGTAGCTACTGTGCGCCCGACCAATGAAAAAGAGGTTTCTACAACGGTACGGTACATCGCGCAGAACGGCCTGACTTTGGCTATTCGAAACTCAGGTGTTGATCAAGGCGGCCGGAATCTTGCCTTTGGGCCTAAAGATGTCTCGCTCGATGTTCGCTCAATGGACAAAATAGTCCTTTCTGCAGATAGGCGCGAAGCAACTATTGAAGGAGGCGTGATAGGCGGGAAGTTGCTGAAGTTTCTGGACGATCATGGCCTCACGACGCCCACAGCCTTTTCTTCCGCGGTTGGTTACGTTGGTTGGGCCTGTGGTGGTGGCTATAGCTCGTTGAATGGTATAATGGGCTTAGGCGTGGATAACATCCTTGGGGGAAGAGTTGTATTGGCCGATGGGAGAATCATGGACACAGACGAAGCCGGCTGTGACCCCGATCTACTGTGGGCGCTTCGTGGTGGCGGCGCTGGTCTTGTTGGAGTGGTCACATCTCTTCGTGTTCGTGTGCACCGCCGCCCAGATTGTTTGGCGGGTAATATCATCTTCCCGTTGACAGAAGCGCCTCAAATCGCCCGGCAACTGAATGAACTATATGCATGGAAGAAACCTAGCAAGTTTGCGGGCGATGTTGCTGTCATCGATCCAACTGGGGACGGCGCTATATTTGCATTTCTATTCTTCTGGGCTCTGGACGAGGACCGCAGCGACCTCGAGGAAGCAAAAGACTACCTCGAGCGTGTCCTCAAGTTTGGAACCGTTATAGCCAATACGGCCGAAGAAAGTGAGTTCAAGTTTGCTACCCCATCTCTCATAGGTTCTGCAGGGAATACTGACAGAAGAATAGCAACCCCTCACAAATTTCTAGTGTCAATTACCCAACCTCCACTTTACGGCGATCTCATACATTTTCGACTGACAGCTTCAGTACCCAACTGGTCAGAAGAGCTGGGGCGCATCATATCAGAGCCAATGCCAACGCCTTCAGCATTAATTATTATGCATGACAGTCACGGTGCTGGAACGCGGGCGTCTGGCTCTACTGCCGTGGACAGCGCTGTCTTTTCAAACCGTGAGCCGCATTTGATGTTCGGGTTCTTCGCAGCAGCACCCTCAAATGATCAAGAGGGGCTGGAGAAATCCAAAGCATGGGCATACAGATTGGTTGAAAAGGTAACAAAAGCAGGACTTGCTATGCCAACTCGCTACATCAACTTCACCCACCCCCTGAAAGGCGACGGATTTGGCTATTACGGAGCGCAGGGATTGATTCGCATCAAGGCAGTTAAAGGTCGGCTTGATCCCTTGAACCTGTTTAGTAAAAATACGCCAGACCTGGCCGAGACACTGAGTGCTTGAGAGCTAATTCCAGCATGTTTGTCCTATAATAAACTATTTTAAACTGCTTCTGCAAACTCGATCTGTTGTGCTTTGTCGCCCTTTTCGCCTGCCTGTATAATCTCGGTTTCTGCCACGACGTCGATTTGAGCAGACGAAAATTTCCATGCCGGAACATGTCTTTCGAATAATACGTCTAGTTCTTCGTATGTTCGATTCTTGGTCTCCGGGAGCCTGAATACTGCCCACGTTGTTGTGAGGACCCCAAGGCCGAACCAGAAGAACGCCGTCTTCCCTTTCAAATTGGCTTCCGTGGGATTAATGAGATAAGACTCGACAGTATTGTCAACAATATTTACAACGTTGTAAGCATTTCGAGCCAGAGAAATTGTTTGTGATCGCAAACGCGTGGCAGAAATTTCAGCAGCCAAGGCAAATGACTGAGGGCCAAGAGTGGCCGAGTAAATTCCCAACCAAAGCATAGCAAGTGCTGATTGAGCCCATTGAGCTGATGATCCCGCTGCGTATGATAGGCAGCCGATGACAAGTAAGTCCAGCGTTAGGAGGCCTAGGCCGGTGATTAGAAGTGTTCGACGCCCAAAGAAAGTCATGAGAACCCATGACAAGCAGGTAGCGATGAAGGCGAGCGCAATGCTTCCGAGATTTAGTTTGTATGCATCAGCAGATGGTAGCCCTGCTTGCGTGAAGAAATATGATGCGCTATAACACATTGCCTCTCCAGGAAGTGTCTGTGCTGAGAGTATCATGCAGGCGATTTCAGTTCGACGAAGGTTGGTGCCCTTGAAACAGTCGCGATAGCTCGACTCAGCCTGAACCGCCTTTTCAAACTTGTCGGTATGGACCATCATGGCAAGTTTCTGCTTGACTTGCGTATCTGTCAAACCAGATGACAGTTTGCGGATGGACTTCTCTGCATCAGCCAGCCGACCTTTGCGGACGAGCCACCACGGCGAGTCTGGAGCTAGAAGAGCAAGAATGAACAGAGGAATCGGCCATGCCCATTGAATGGCGAACGGAATCCTGAATGACCACACCGTGTTATTGCTAACCAGACCTTGAAGGACTCCAGCAGCCACGAACTGGCCAATGACCCAACAAATATTGACAAAAGAAGTTAAATAACCTCTCAGAGCCAAGGGACACACTTCTGAGGAATATGCAGATCCCATTATCGCAAAGATGCCCCATGGGATGCCGACCAAGACTTGACCAGCTGTGAGAACCTGGATGGACGGAGCAAAGAAGGTGATAAAGATGAAGGCCGACATTACAATAAGAGCAGTCATTGTAACAATGCGGTGACCGAATTTCTCTGTCACATAGCCGTTAATGACGAGGCCTATAACGGCACCGCATGAAGAAGCGTTGACGAGTCCTGCCTGCCAAGCGCCAGTGATGCTTTTCTGCCCTAGATTCGACTCATAGACACCGTATTTATCGACAAATGAGGGGTATGCAAATAAGCTACCAATGAGAATTGTGTCGTAGCCTTCCATTACAATGGTCAGAGACATTGCAATGGCCCAAAACACTGACGATGGGTAGCGTTTGAAGGCCTCTTTGATGGACAGAGAGTGCTCATCATCTGTCGCGATGGCTGCCGCTGGGTCGATGTCCACATATTCATCAAGAACATCTTCACGCTCCGGTGTGACAGCCATGATAATTTAGTCAATGAAAAATACCTGAAAAGTTTCTTCCATAAGAAATAATGACCGTTAAGGAACGGGGAGGAGAATTCTCGCGTATCACATGTACAATGTTGTAGGTTTTATACCAAGTTTTGGATGGCACCCTGTTTACCTGCTTCTATACCGATTTAGTCTGCAAAGATTAGTCTATGAGAATGCCGGAGAAGAAGATCCCATGCGAGGTTCCCCATGGGGAAGCCTGAATCCTCCCCCGCAAAACTTCAGATCCATGTCACAGGAATCAGGTCCGAAGGAGGATTCCGGTATCGCCAAAGCCTTGGATGTTAAGGAAATTCGGCTGGTTAAATGGCATGTAAATTAAGCTTTTACCAATTATTAATTACTTACATGTCGCCCTTCTATTATGCGTAGATACAGTACATGAAAACACTCAGCATTCAGAGATGCCTCATGCCAGATTACATCACGAATAGATACGCGTAATCGCAACTTCAATCCACCACTTCATCTACTCAGTGATTTTATACCCAGAAATACATTGAATTGACCCAGTTACGGTACCACATCGATATTATCTTGTATCTGAATACCCACTGAGCAGATGTATCAACTCCCACGCGTTTAAATGCCACCGTCACATCAGTTCGTTGATGAAAGCGGAGATCACGCCGTCGGACTTGATACAAGTGAACAACTGCAAGCCGGTAATGACTTCGGCAGCTAGGTTGGGGGTCATAAAGTTCGAGTTAGTATTTGAAAGAGCTGCATGATCGATGTCCGTGGGGATAAGAAAACCGTGAACACGACTATCGAACCATAGTTCGGCTAAAGTCTGCTTTCTCGTCAATTAATCGATATGTAATCTAATCCACGTTTGCATAATGGCGTGCCGATCAAGCAGCTGAGGGGTTAAAATACGAACAGTAGTTACTATTTTGTCTGATGTAGCAGTTTCACAAGAAGCCGGCTTGATGCGACAATCCACCAAGAGAGCGCCTTTGTCAAGAAGCATCACAAACCAAAAGTCTAGCAAAGAGTATCTAAGGCTGTCGGATGTTTACAACATTCAAATACCAGCAGCCAAAGCGATATTAACATGAGACTCTTATGACAAATGAAATCTCTTGAAGCATTGTATCTAATTTCTTGCTGTATTAGACTACGACACATCAGAATACGACGAGTCTGGGGTAATTGGGTAATACAAGCTTCGGCCCATCACCTCATTGGATGCAGTTCGGCGCCCCTCCTCTCCCGGGATTAATCATGGAGATTGGGTCTGCGGGGAAGCCTCACGCATTAAATGCGGAGAAGGCGCTGCCATGCTCTTGAGATGACGGCCCCGAGACAAAGATGATCTCCGGTCTCCGATCCCGGCTTGCTCTCGCAATTAGTGCATTCTATTCGCGTTTATTGAAGCCATAAGTGTGAGAGGAAGACCGTTGCAGTAAGGAGTTTAGGCGTATTATTTTACGCTACAGATGTTGATGAACTGAAATCTCTCCAAAGCGTTGCATTTGAGAGCTACACTTATCATGTCGAACATACCAGAAGATTACCTAGAGAGAGTTTATGCTGGAGTACTCGGTAAACTCATCGGTGTATATGTTGGACGGCCCTTCGAAGGCTGGACTCACCAGAGGATAATTGAAGAACTTGGCCACATTCGGGGTTATGTTCATGAAAAAGTCGGCGATCCTCTTGTTGTTACTGACGACGACGTCTCGGGCACATTTCAGTTCGTCAGGGCACTAGAGGAACATGACTACTCTCCCGAAATCTCATCAGAAGACATTGGCAAAACATGGCTGAACAATGTTATTGAACATCGAACAATATTCTGGTGGGGAGGCCGAGGCATGTCAACAGAACACACAGCCTTTTTGAACTTGAAGCGAGGAATACCTGCACCACTTAGCGGCTCTATTAAAACAAACGGCAAAACCGTCGCCGAACAGATAGGTGCACAAATCTTCATCGATGGTTGGGCTTTGGTTGCTCCTGGCAATCCTCAACTAGCAGCCAAACTTGCGCGCGCCGCCGGTTCAGTGAGCCATGACGGGGAGTCTGTATATGCGGCCCAACTGTGGGCTGCAATGGAAGCAGAAGCCTTTGTCTCGAAGGATATCAATCACCTTCTAGATATTGGCCTCTCTGTCATTCCTAGAGATTCTCTCATTGCCCGTGTGATAGGCAAAGTTCGAGATTGGGTCGCAGAAGATGGAGACTGGATGAAGACTCGCCAGCGTATAGAGGATTCACATGGGTATGACAAGTTCCATGGAGTATGTCACGTCATCCCTAATCATGCCATTATGGTAATGGCTGTACTCTACGCCAGTACCGATTTCGACGAGGCCATGCACATTATCAATACTTGCGGCTGGGACACGGATTGCAACTCTGGTAACGTGGGCTGTCTTGTAGCCACGATGCTCGGACTCTCTGCATTCCAGGGACCGTATGACTGGCGAGGCCCTTTGGCAGATCGTGCTCTCATCTCAAGCGCGGATGGTGGGTATTCTATCAACAATGCTGTCCGAATCTCATACGATATCGCAAACATTGGCCGACGTCTGGCTGGTTATAAAACACTTGAGCCTCCTAAAGGTGGTGCGCAATTCCATTTTAGCCTCCCAGGAAGTACCCAAGGCTTTCAACTTTCACGACCGTCTGGTGCTCAGCAGAGCATCTCGGCTACGCTGCAGCAAAGAGTTGACGACCAGCATGGTCCCGGACTAGCCATCGATGTGGAAAACTTTGACCAGGGACAAGACCAGCTTGAAATCCTTACTCAGACCTTTACCCCCAAAGAGGTTTTATACATGAAGACATATGAGTTGATGGCATCACCACTGGTGTATCCTGGGCAGACAGTTACAGCCAAAATAAGAGCCAGCAGCGAGGGGGATGGCCAGGTAGTCGTTGAGTTGAGGCTGAAAGTATACAGTCGGAATGACGAATTGGTTACAGTAGATGGACCCTCCGCTACACTGAAACCAGGAGAAGAATCCTTATTGGACTGGACGATCCCGGACGAAATTGATAGCCAGCCTATTCAGAAAATCGGTATTGCCCTAAGTCCCAGCACAGCAACTACCTATAGAGGTACCGTTTGGCTTGATAGCCTCTCCTGGACAGGTGTGCCGAACATGGTAGTTCGTAAACCCCTACAAGAGCCATGCGAATTTTGGCGCCGGGCCTGGGTCAATGGTGCCGATAACTTCAGCACATCATCATTCATCATTGCCCAAGGACAGGGTGAGGGCATTATTACATATGGTACACGAGAGTGGGATAACTACAGCGTCACGGTACCCAACTTCATGATCAAATTCGGTGCTCCAGCTGGTGTAGCCATAAGAGTTCAAGGCCTTAATCGCTACTACGCGGTATTCTTCACTGAAGACAAAAGAATTACCTTGGTCAAGGCGCTGGACGCACAGAGAATTGAACTCGCAAGCGAGGCGTTTCCGTGGGACCTGGATCAAAAGTACAAAGTGATTCTAACGGCTTGTAATGATTTGATCCGAGTTCGTGTCGGTAATGTGGAATTACAGATTGCCGATAATCAGTATGCATCGGGAGGTATCGGACTTATAGCAACAGATGGGTGTGTGTCGGCGGATTCTTTTATAGTTGCGCCCAGTTCCTCGGCATAATCTACAACTTTGGAATAGCAAGCTCGAGGATCAAATCGATAATGACATTTTTAGCCAATCTTCTAGTTGTCTTCGCCTGGTGTGATGGTTTGCACGAGATCTAGCGTCATAGACCAGAGATAGCTATTCAGAGGTACATACCAGAGGTTAATACGCAGCACACCTAGTTCATATTTAATTGAACTGTGTAGGTATATCTCAGCACGAGATATCTGCCGGTTTTCCTTCTTAGATCCAATATTTGGCTCGGTCCGTAGGCGGTCCGCAATATGCCACTGAAAGATGTACGCAGTTGAGTTAATTCGACAATCACTACGAAAGCCTACCTCAGAACCCAAACTATCTACATGCATGTACATCAAAAGAGTTAGGTCACTCAGCTAATTCACGAAACGATTTTTAGTTTGCAAATTAAGAGCGCATAAGTGGAGGATAACGCGTTTGACAGCCTTTAATCGCATGTGAAACCCCTGTTACCCCAAGATCGTATCCGACGTCTTTAGCCGGTCCTTGTTGACGCAACACCCGACTCGAACTGCCGTTTAGTCTCATGATATCAGTGGAAGATGTCGGGGTAACGTGAATGATCTCCTGTTTGAGTTATCATGAGTTAATACGTTATTGAGAGCACATATAATATGTTCTTATAAAGCCATCTTGAATTTTTAAGTTTCGGAATGCCGTGCAGTCTTAGAGTTGAACCGACCAATCAATATCGGTTTTTTTTTACATTTGACTCAATATGCACGACCTCAAGAGCATTCCGACAAAGGCTTACGTTGTTGAGAAGAAAGGCGCTCCGTTTGTTCTCCAAGATATTTTACTAGACGAAATACAGAGCCATGAGGTTCTTGTGGAGATCTTGTATACCGGCCTATGCCATACGGTCCGTATTGCCGCCCATCTTCGCGCGTCTGTATACTCATTTTCGTTAGGATATCGTGGTTCAACATGGTGGCATGCCCGTTGGTGGCTATCCTGCCATTCTAGGCCACGAAGGTGTTGGAGTGGTGCGCAAAATTGGATTGGGTGTTTCTAATCGAAGTATACTCCCTGGTGACATCGTCATCCTATCGTTCCATGCATGCCAACAATGTCGATATTGCCGAGAGGGGAAGCTTGGAAGTTGTACCCGTATGACAGAGGTCAACTTCATCAAAACCGGCCGGGTTGGTCTTGGAATGAACTCGCCAGCCTCTCTTCCAGATGGAACGCCGGTATTTGCGCAATTTTTTGGACAGTCATCTTTGAGCAAGTTGATGATAGTTCCAGAGAGCTCTGTGGTGAAAGCCGGGTTGTGTCTTGAAGACAACCTCTCCTGCTTGCCATCGTTATCATGCGGCTATCTGACTGGAGCAGGAACGGTATTTAATGCATTGCAACCGAAGCAATCCGACACGATTGCAGTCGTTGGTATGGGCGCTGTGGGATTTGCTGCTTTGATGGCGGCTCGAGCGCTTGGAGTCGCGCAGATTATAGCTGTCGATATTGTTGATGAAAAGCTTCAAATGGCGACTAGCCTTGGAGCCACTCATACCATCAACTCTAGCGCATTCCAGGACATCAACGAGGGCATCCGAAGTATCTTCCCGGACGGAGTTGACATGATAGTCGAGGCAACAGGAATAGCCATTCTCGCAGAAGCATCAGTGAAAGCGCTGGCCCATGGGGGAACATTGGCTCTTGTTGGCGCGCTACCGCCAGACGCCGATCTCAAGATCAACGGACTGGACGTGTTGACCTCCTGCAAGAAGATTGTAGGCGTTATTGAAGGATCTTCAAATCCTCACGAGGTATGAAATGTCAACCTGGGTACATGTAAGCAACTCTAACTGACGCTTCTTGGTAACAGATGATTCCGCGGCTTGTTGAGTTGTACAAGCAGGGCAAATTTCCTGTGGACAAACTGTCCAAAGTCTATCCAGCCGAACAATTGGATCAAGCTTTGGAGGATCTGAAGACTGGAAAGGTAAGATTGATGTTCTTATTCTAGGTTATGCATAGCTCTACGGGGCTGGAAGTGTTCCCAGTGTTGTTGAAATGACTAATCGTTGGCCTTCAGGTGATTAAGCCAGTTTTGTCGTGGGAAAGCGTGGCATCTTCTGAATGAATACATGTATAAAGTGATGACGGGTTAGCCATTGATCAGAGGCGCTGGTAAGGCACGAAGCAACGTGTTGAGTCTGGAACATCTTCATGGCATTTAAGCCTCACAGTACTCCGTACGTGTGTCTGTATAAAGTACATGTAAAGAAAATAGAATCTTGAAACTCTGGAGAGCAAATCACATGCACTGTCCTCCTGGAAGATTAAACTTTCGAGAAAAAGCAGGAGATGCGCCCTCAAACACGTGCTTTAATCGATAGCCAAGATAAGAGAGTGCCGATTATGCGAACGTGCGATCGCCACATTGCTGTTAGTGCTGAAATGGCCCCGATCGTGCAGTGGATGGAGATCCCCCGAGGCGCTGTAATCCAGCGAATGGCGGCCACTCGCTTCACGATCGGAAGCCACTAACCGAGCCTCTGTGGCGCCATGACCTCATGCACTTACAGCGGGAACCTACAGCTGTTTGCAGCTCAAGAATGGATCACTCCCTTCTACGCTCTGTGCCGTCTTGGTCTCCTCCCTTCTTCACCTCTCCCTGTTTTATTACCATTGAGGCTCTGCGACTGTACAGATACAGGCCAGCTTTTACTCTCGCCGCCATCAGCAGCAAAAGTCCAATTTGATGCGCCACAATGGGTGAGGCGGACAAGTACCTGCAGGGCGATCCCCAGCAGCAACAGCAGCAACAGCAGCAACATCCGCAGTACCAGGATCAAGGCCAGAATCAATATCAGAACCAGGGATACAACAATAACAACAACAATACCGCCGCCTACAATCCAGCATACAACGGCAACCAGCAGCCTGTCAACGGCTACCAAGATCATCCGTATGGACCGCCTCCGCCTTACAGCTTCAATCCTCCACAAGTCCACGACGAGAAATACTCGTTCAACGACGCCTTCAAGCTTGAAAAGCCAAAGTACAATGATTGGTGGGCGGGACTTCTTGTACGTTTTCTTTCACTAAATCGCGTCCTCTAAACATGTCGTGTCGGCTAACTGGAGTACTTGTGTCACAGTTCATCCTTGCTTTCGCAGGATATGTGGCCATCTCAGGTCTCGCGATTCACGGCTACACAAAGGGCTTCGATGGCCACGGCATCTACGATGATATCAACAGTTTCTCGTTGAATAGCAATACCATTATACTGTTCGCCTTTTGTTTGGTCATCGCCTTCGTCTTTTCGTACGGATACGTCTGGCTGGCGCGCCTCTTCCCTAAAGCATTCATCTGGATCACTGGCATCCTCAATCTTGCATGGGCACTCGGTACAGCCATATACTATTTGATTAGGGGATACTGGTCTGCGGGCATAGTGTTCCTCATCTTTGCAGTCTTCCTCATATTCGCTTTCTGGACCTGGATTGGCCGGATTCCCTTCTCAGCCCTAATGCTCAAGACGAGTATTGACGTAAGTAAGAAATACGGCCATGTCTACCTTGTCAGTCTCATCGGAGGTCTCTTCGCGACAGCATTGGCTGCTTGGTTTTCGGTTACGCTTGTCGCAATTTACGTCTCTTACGAACCCTCGCCCGACAACCCACGATGCTCTGTCTCGGGAAACAACTGTAGCCATGGAAAGGTGATTGGCCTGGTCGTCTATGTGACATTCGCCATGTTCTGGATCTCCGAATGGTTAAAGAGTACCATCCATACCATCATCGCTGGTGTTTATGGATCTTGGTATTTCTCTCCTCATAACTTTCCCAAGAAAGCGACACGCGGTGCTGCCAAAAGAGCGCTCACCTACAGCTTTGGCTCCATCTGCTTTGGCAGTCTCATAGTAGCCTTTATCCAGTTTCTGAAGCAATTGTGCAGTGTTGCTCGATCTCAGGGTGCTAACGAGGGTGGTGTTGGCGGCTGGGCTGCCTATGCTATTTTCTGCATCCTGAGCTGCATATTAGCCATCATCGAATGGGCTGTGCGCTTTGTCAATCGATACGCATTTTGTCACATTGCCCTCTATGGCAAAGCCTACATTGCGTCAGCCAAGGACACCTGGAGAATGATTAAGGATCGCGGCATTGATGCTCTAGTCAACGTAAGTCATACAATCGCATCCCGTCAGTCAGCCATCGCTAACACACAGTAGGACTGTCTTGTCGGTCCGGTTCTCTCTTTCGGCGCCATCTTCATCGGCTATGCGTGCGCCCTCTTTGCCTATTTGTACCTCCTCGAGACCGACCCCCCATATAATAGCAATGGAGGCTTCACTGCCGTTGTTATGGCCTACGCGTTCTTGATTGGCTTCCAGATCGGGCACGTCTTCACGACCCCTCTTGGCAGTGGTATTGACACCATCTTTGTTGCCGCGGGCTGGGATCCCCAGGTCATGATAAGAGACCACCCCGAGCTATATCAAGAGATGGTCAGGGTCTATCCAAGGGTTCAGCAAGCTATTCATTGATTCGAGACATTGGACTGGTGATCGGTCATAACTTTTTCACAACACATATAGTTTTAATCATGTCAATCGAATGGCATATTTTCACTTCGTTCAGCTAGTCTGCCTAACACAAAACATTCATTATAGAACATCACTATCACGCACACGTAGTGAGCCAAGTCTGTATTCTCTCATGGTGAAACTAATTAACTCATATAAAAGGCATTAAACTCCATGACTATGCACCGCTATACAAATCTAATATGGTCATTAAAATATGTACTCTATAATCGAAATAGATGTAATACGAAAGACGTCCCTATCTAGGTTGTCTTTCGCCTGCTCGTCTAGTAATGTGCTCGTAGCAACTGATACTTCCATTATAACCACCAGCGTCATTCATCTATCAACCTAAGTTGGCGCTACCGCCATTAGCCAACATACCACAGGGGCCATTGCTAACGCTCGCTGCAGTGACTCCTTGTTGAGTTTCATACGAATCGATGCCAGAGAACTGGTTTGCGTGGCAAATACCGTCCGTTCCGACGACAAGGAAGCATGAGCCGCCGTTGAAAGAAATAGAGCCTCGGCAGGGTGTGGCGCTGTTGAAGCAGGCCAGGCAGCAGCTGTATGGGGTCGTGGCACCACTGACAGGGACGAAGTCACCCGGTTGGGAGGTGCTGACGCTGCTGATGCTCTCGCCGCCGTTAGCGGTGCTGATGATGTTGGCGGGGCCGCACACTGCTTGGAGAGTCTGCTGGGGAGCAACAGTTGATTCGGTAGCTGGTGAAGATGTTAGTTTTGCCTGATCATGTCTGTGGCTGGTTGGGGTATGTAGACGTGTTAATGAGAATCAGCTTACAGGTAGAAGTGGTGGTAGTTGTGGTGGTCGAGTCAACCAATGAGGTGATGGTGGTGGTTGCAGTGGCGGTAACCGTGCTGGTAACCTCACAAGGCCACTCGGTATGAGTGAAAGTCTTCAAGACGGTAGTCGTGGCGGTCTTGGTGACGGGACGGGCAGTCCTGGTGCAAGCCTTGGCAGTGACGGTGACTCGCTTGATGACGATGGGCTCGATGATCTTGGTGCAAGAGACGAACTGAGGATGAAGGGGAGGGTAGAATGATGGGCCACCTCGGCCGCCCTTGCACTGGAGAGTGTTGCTGCGATCGAACAGGCTGTTGGCGGAACGGCCCTTGATCCTGGGGACGAAGCCGGGCTCCTGGGAGATGGGGGTGAAGTCTGCAGGAGCAGGAATGGTAGTGGTAGGAGTGGTGGTGACGGTGGTCGTGTCAGTCTCAGTATCGGTCTCGGTCACGGTGTTTGTCGTAGTGAAGAAAGCGGTGCCTTTTTACCGTCAATCAGTATTTTCGACCCTTAGACAACGAATCGTTTATTATTCTCACCGGTGGATGTGATGGTGGCGATATCAGTCTCGGCAGGCTCCGTGGTCACCGTCCTGACGAAGGAAGTAATAGTCTTCATCTTGGTCTTGGTCGGCGTCACGGTTGGGTGAGGAGTTGTCGTGAACTTCTCGGTCCAAGTCACGGTCCTCGTCTTGTAGTTCCAGTGCGTCGGGACATGGCGGTTGACCTGGCGTCCCAGCTCAGTGGTACAGGTCACAAACTCCTCGACAATGGGGATGGGATGACGATTGGGCTGGTGGCCGAATGCAAAAGCATTGGAGCTCAAGGCCAGGAGGGAAACGACGGAGTTGATCTTGACCATCTTGACGAATATGGAAAGCTACTACGTTGAACCAGATTCCAGAGGAGATCAAGGACCGAAAGGATCAGATAGTATACGTGTACACGCAAAACTATTTATTTATTTACTTCATGAGTCTAATTAGATCCATAGCCATCGCCATTGTTATGATTTTGCCTCCCTCTCTCTCACTCTTCCCATTAACCCCATAGATAGCTTCATCATGCTAACCGCCGCTCCATGGTTCACCCCTGGCTGCTGAATCTAGGTTGTCTGATTAATGCAGGTCCAGCTCAGCCTCACTCAGAATTGGGAAATCGACCGCCAAACTATTGCGGTGCTTACGCCAATAGCCGAGTTTTTGGAGCAGCTGAAAGAGCTGTTAGCGTCTTCTTCAGGTGAAGCTATTGACTCTAGATCCTGCCCCACGAGAAATTTCGTCTGTGTGGTGTAAAATGCGGGTAGCGCCAGAGGGGCAATCTTCTTTCTTTGACAATTGCGCCCATCATTAGAAGGGTCAAGTCTCCCGGGAGCTTTTCTTTTAAAGCCGGACCGGCACTTTATAGTGCCGGGTATAAATGTCGATAATATAACTCTTGGCTGACCTTGGCGATTTACCTCCCCGGACAAACAATTTGCATCAAGAAGACCGAGATGCAGAATCACTGATTCCAGAACAATCACCGAATTTGATTGACGGGTAACACCTCGGGCAAATATGGTCAGCTGAAACTTGCATCGTTAAACCTTCAGTCAAAGCCGTCTACGGCCCATGTAAATATGCAGCTACTTTGAGAAATCTATGGTTTTGTTTACTTTCAACCGGCGTTTCCTTTAATGCCCAACTGCTGTTATTATTTTCGCTATTCTTTACAGTCTAGGCCCATGACACCGTGGTTCGAGTAACTGGATCATGATAGGTAGAGGTTGAGCCAGCAAGGCACTAAGGAGCCTAGAACGCCACAACCATTGGAAATAGATCGTGGCGAACATCAAGACTAGTGGTGCTAGTAGCAGCTCCTCGCGTACACAGCCCTGCATGTTTGTGGATATTTGTACACGTATCGAACAATGTAAACCACTCGATGTACGCATGCTTTGGGTGGAGCAAGTTTGGATTCATTTCCGCGGACTATATCCTCCGTCTTCAGAGTCGTCAGGTGTTTGCGGAGTTATAGCATGGTCTTAATAACAACGGCTCGGCCCATTGGGGAAACTGGGATTACTTGCTGGTGCCTCTAGGCCAGTTGCTCCCTTCTTCACAATATCATGGCACGGCTACTAACCGTAAGGAATTGACAAAACGTTCTGTCTTGCTATACGACTACAAACAGATAAAGATGCTTAATCATGTTCCCAGTTATTCCATTGACCCCGTCCTGGCAATGGATTTGCCCTAGTGAACCTTCATTGCCATTTCTTTGCTCCACTTCTCCGTCATGACAGCCTACCCTAAATTCAAATAAAATGGGAATCAGACATACGTCCAGGAGTATATACGATTTGTGATCGTCTGTCGATATGGAGCCTATCTCCCATTATCCCTGTTGGTAAGCATCAGAAGTAAGAGACACATTGAGTTCCCGCATGCATGTTGTTTTTAGACTCTCCCCGGCAAAAGCCACGACAAGCTCGAGCTCTTCTTTCGTTTACATCTGAGCAGTTGTAGGGCTTAAAAATCCGAGTCTAGTTGCATCACGAATGTTTAGTTCATCTGCTCAATCTTGTGGTATATATCCATCCAAAAGTGCGCATTGAACTCGTGGTCTTAGCTGCTCCATAACAGTTGAGGCTCTGCATGCAGCATTACAGAACCACCCATGCAGCAATTGCCGTTGCATTTTCGAACTGGGGTCTATGTCGGCCACGCCATCTGTAGGTAGGATGGTCAGCACGTAAAAATCCTGTACTCCATACAGAGTAATCACTGTGTGTAGGTGCGGGGCTGGACCATTTCCTACCTATCTAGCAACAGACTCTCACTGAATGTTGATGAACAGACAAAGACCCTGAGAAGCTTCATGCAATCTTTTGTAGCTCTCAGGCTTGAATAGTTTTGGACTAATCCAGCAAACGATGAGAGCCACCGTGCCTTCTTTTGCAACTTCGATTATACTTACGTTCTGTTAGTTATCAGTAGTTATCCTTTATTGATTAGTTTCCTATTGCTTCTCCCATTCACAGGTGATGTAACAGGCAACCATTTCGGCATTTCGGCATTTTCGCCTGCCCCCGCAGAGAGCACTTGAGTAAAATGTTGAATCCTACAGGAGTGCTAAACCTATTGTAATACCGGTGGTTGCGGCAAATTAAATTACCCAGCCCAAGTGGTTTTCGAAACTAAGTCTTATTTCAACAGAAACCAACAGAACCAGGAGGTTCATAATCTCTTGCGCGTATTGACTCAAGCCAGTGTAGTTTGCAATGTGACTGTTTTCGAGAACACTTTATCTAAAACTATCCTTTGAGACATAGAGCGTAAGGATGTTACTGTAGTATTTCGATGTCAGTTAATGTCAGCGAGCGACCTGGCGCTATTGTTGCTGATCGGAACTTGCATAGAATTGGCCCGAATGCTATTAATAGGTAAGAAGAATACTGATAGGGCGCAACCATCAGGTGACCAAAAGATGTCGGAACTTGAAACCAAGGTTGCTCTTCATTTATGTTTAACAATGTTTTAAGCTTTAAATGCGCATACAGTAATGTTAGGACGAGAAACGCACCAAATCATCAAGTGTTGTTTGGCAAATCTTTCCCAAAATGTCGTCACACGACTTCGACCAGATTTCCCATCAGCCATCTAGTTCCTCTTCGCTCATCCGAGAACACGAAAAGCAGGCGGAGATCCATGCATCACGACTCTCAGAACCAGAATCAGAGCGGGAAAAGGTGCGGGCGACGAATGAGAAGAAATCGATCAAAGCACACAGTTTGTCCACGTTCAGCAGATGGTGGCCTGAGCTACTATCCTGCATATTTGCTATCGGCGTGTTCCTTGGGCTCATCTTGGGGCTGCGTCCATATCAAGGAAAAGTACTGTCGTCTTGGCCTCTTATGATCACCATCAATACCTTTGTGGCAATATGTACGCTCTTGATCAAGATTTCTTTGGCACTGATAGTGTCTAATGGTACGGCTCCATAAACACTGATGACAACGGCGATGTGTTGACACTTTCATAGGCATTGGTCAGCTGAAGTGGGTTTGGTATAGAAAACCTCGCCCTCTTTGGGATTTACAACAATATGATAGTGCCTCGCGAGGAGTGGTTGGATCCCTTGGCCTCTTGTGGACGCATCGAAATGGAAGGTATAAAGATTTTATCGCCTAGTTTGTGACGTTCGCTGATTCATGGCTTTGTAGGCGATTGGTACCAGTCCTGGGGGCGATTCTCACGATTATTCTTACTCTAGTCGATCCTTTCGGGTAGGAAAAAAGTTCTTCACATTTGTATAGCTTGCGCTAACCAAACGTTTAGACAAGCATTGGTCCAACTTGAGGACTGTACCGTAGTCGACCCTTCTGTCAGAAGCACAATTGCGACCGCGCATCACGCCAATCTTTTGGATCCCGATCCTGCGAACGTGCATACCCTCAACGGCGGTGCTATGGGCCCAATGATGATAGGAATGCTCAATGAAAGTCTGATCCCACCTGTGGCATTCGATTGCCCAACAGGAAACTGCACCTATCCAAACCCATACCACTCTTCCGGCTTCTGTTCGAAGTGTAAAGACGTTTCTGACCAAGTGGTGAAAACCAACGAATCTACTTGGTATTGGAAGGCCGCAAACATTACTCTCTCAGTCAACACAGGTTCACAGTATGTCGGTGGCAACTCAGGCGTCCTCAAATTGGTAGCCGAAAATATACCTTCAGTTTCTCCGGTTGCTTCAGTACAAATCATGGCGTCTCAGCTCACACAATGTAAAGACAACTCCACTACCCCATGGCGTTGCCGGACCTATGGTGCTGCGGTGTGCGAAATAAACCCTTGCGTTATCAGTTACACTGGACAGGTAGAGATAGGCACTCTCAAAGAGGAAATTTTGGATACCTCCGAGGTCTGGTCATCTGGTGATGAGAACGACAACAAGTTCATGGGCTCTGTCGACGTATCATGCACCAATACGACGGAACGAAACGCTTTACATCATGCCGGGTTTCACATCGGCCCGGATACTCAATGGCTGGCTTACAACGTGTCTTACTACAGACAAAATAATTCCTACATAGTTGTGAACGATTCAATCGTACGCCCGGAATGTCTTTATATGATCGACGAGCAACAGTTAGGCGCGATGAGCGCACTGCTTTATAACGATGCCTTTATCAACACAGATGTATCTACGCTGGTTTCACCAGCTGGATATTTTCTCTACGGAGAAATACAATGGCAGGCCATATGGAATCGAGGGGTACTGGAATTTGCCGACGTTCAGCGAGCGTTTGACGGATTGGTCAAGGGTATGACAACCTTTGCAAGAAGTAATCCTATTGATTCAAGCGAAGGTGGAATAGGAGATAGCTTCTGGAACGGAACATCGTACCGAAACACGACTTGCATACGGATCCAATGGCAATGGATCTCATATCTAGCAACAGCATCATTTGGAGTCATCGTGTTTTTCATCGGGGCGATAATCATGACCCGAGCGACACTTGAAGTTAACGGCCAGGACTACAAAACATCCATTTTACCTTTGATGTTTCATGGAATTGCTTTTAGGGATCCTGAAGCATCTTTTAAAGACCTTTGGTTCATGGACGAAATGGCGGCAGAAGCCGACAAATTGTATGTCCAATTTGAGGCAGCAGGAAGGGGATGGCAGTTTGTGGAGAAAAAGGTTACCTAGCGGCATTAAGTTTTTTAAAAGTCAATTTACAACTTCTCAATATTATTATGCATATATGCTCATTCAATGACGCAGAGAATATTCTTCAATCAGCATTCATAATTCCTCCAGAACAACCTTTTGGTACATCGTTTCAAGCTATTTTATGGCTAGCTCGAGTCTTATTTTACCGGGGCAAACATGCCGAAGCTGAAAAGATTCTTGTCGCTTTGTTCCCCATGAGCTATGGGAATTGTTGTGGCTCAGACAAGGACTACACCCAGACTGGTATACTTTTCTGGGGCAGATGTTCAAATGCACAGGCAAAATCTACCGAAGCAGAGTTGGTAATGCGCCAGGTAATAGTCGATGAATGCAATAAGTCGAGATCAAGAAGGTCCAGCGTGGATGACGGATTCGAAGTTCTGGGAGTGGTTGAAGAATATGACGGCGATGTTAGTGATAGAGTAAATTCTGAGCTCTCAGAAGAGAATGAAGAAGATGACATAACAGAAGAAGACGATGCAGAAGCGGATGCTGAAACTCAAGCAGGAGTCAACGAAGCGGAGGATTTCGGGTTTGACGAAGCATGAGAGTATTGTCATGTGTCTGGGATATTCGCGGAATATTTGGCCACTGGCCAACATCTTGAACGTGAAGGAAAACAGGTCGAAACAGGATCGGTATTTTCTCTTTTGGCATTGCTGGAATGGAACATTATTTGAGTTGGATTGAAATACATTGCTCTTGCAGATTAGTTAATACCCCATCAATTCCATACTGCTCATCCTCTTAGTATACGGCTGAGCTATTAACCCTTTTTACGCTGCCCAAACTTTTCAGTTCGTTCAACTTTTGTAAGTCCATTAAAGTCCCACGGAAGAAAAGATATTAGGCTCAGTTATATAGATTAGAAAAGTATCTAATCCGAATATCGATATTTTATTGAACTAAAAGCAGTCAAGGATTCAATGTTGAAGCCCAGGGTATCATACATAAGTTAACACGCGAAATCCATGTCGTGTTGCAATGAGCCTCGCCATATCACTGTCGGGTAGCCCTGCTATCGACGAAAGTAAACTGGCTAGTCGAGCCAAGATAATCTCACCACGGCCGGTGGTATCGTGATGTGAGATGAATGTTCCCCTCCCAGATCCATCAGATTCCAACGTCCATCAGAGTCAGTCTCACGCTGCCACGCGAAACTCCACCTCGCCTGTCTCTCCGTATAACTGAGTACGATCCTTTAACCACTGAAAGAGACAAGAACCACATGCGCTCCTCACACCAAAAGTGTTGAGCTCAATCAGCATACACTGTCCCGGAACCTCGTCGTAGAGAACATCGAAGGTAAAACCCTGACTCCGGATAAAATTCTCCAGCGACTTATCGTCATGAGCTTTCATGAATGCAATAATTTCCGCATGGACCTTTTGGATACCTCTAAAAATCCTTTGAGCCGCCCTTGTCATCACATCTTTGTCTTCATTCGCAAAGATCCATGGCTTATGCCATTCGTATTGGCTGACGGCGGAGATATCCAGCGAGTTGGGAACGCAAAAGACGCGATATTCTCTTGCAGACTTCATTCCGTCATTGAATGGGAGAAAGTAGACGAGGCCCACTTCATCATCACTGTTAAGGATATTCGTAAGAGCGCTCCAAGTCCTCAGCGACGTGGTGATGCGAAGTATAATGTCCTCAACGGAATGAATCGACTGCTGCCCCGGGTTTAGCTGGGCACCATCCTTGGGAGAGCAGGCTCCAAAGCGCATCCAGAGCCCCTCAGGTGGAAATTTAAGGCCCTGAAAGGCAGGATAGACATCATCTTCGAGGTCTTCAGCGTAGGATCGATTGAGCACACGCGTATGGATGGATGCCGCAGCAGCCTCGACCAGGATCTTCATTCGCGCACGAGAGAGCGAGACAACTTGAAGGTCGGAAATCGATATTCCCCGAGACTTCAATACCAATGGCAGCCAGATTTCATAGCTGTATGGTTTATTAGACGGTATTGGAAGATCTGGTGCATCTGCAGCGGTATGGAAGTTGGTGTTAAAATTGACCGGGACACCCTTGTCCAGATCCTGCAAGACTTGCTGATAATCGACTACTTTGAGCTCCATTTTGTTTTTCTGCGTCGATGCCTGACTGGCTGGCTGAATATATCGATTTAAAGAAGAATGATGGCGTTGTTGGCTATGGCATTGTTGAACATGCGGTTGAGCAGCACAAGTTTTATAAACATTAAGCGCGTGATAACAGCTTCCCTGCTCAACTGCTCAGGTAGGTCCAAACCTGGTATTAAGCAGGAGATGCCGAGTGACTCAGGCGACAAGGTGTGTTGATATTAACTTCAGTAGCGCATGTGTCACTCTCGGATAGTTTTATTCTGCTGGACATGATTTGCGCGCTCAAAAGGCAATTTCGAATAGAGTTTCAATTATTACCAGATTTGGCTGTGGTGGTCTGAATCTCTAGTAGCATGATATATGACTCATCTTAGGGCAAAATATGACAACTGCCAAGCCCACGGTGATTCAAGGCAGTTTAACGTGTCAGCAGGGCGAGGCTTAGCGATGTGAGATTCCAACTACAAGGCTTTTCATGCGACGATAAGAACTCTTAAAATGGATGAACAGGAGAGAACGGAGGCGCGTCACGTTCTCCCTCTGCCTGGCGCTACCTAGAGTGTCGTATTGGAATTCTTATCCTCTTTTTTTTTATTCGGTCGCACAAGCTTACATGACCTAAGATTATCAGAAATGTTTCATTACAGTTGCTCATCAAAATCTTCCTTACGTGCAACATCCGGTCACCAAACCGTCATACGTGCACATGCAATTCTCACGAATGAGTGCAAAGAAAAAGGACCCATCTCTTCGATGCGCACCCAACTCTATCATCAAAGATTAATGATTTACCCAGGGTGCATCAGAACTCATTGATAGCGTGGCATTCACAATATCTGTGTAGGCAAGATATTATGTTACTTTACTTTGAACAACTAACAATATGGTTGTTGCTCAAGCTTTCCAATGCTTTTTATCATGATGCTAGCAGCAGTGCGTAATATCTGGAATTACATAAGACTAACAAGATCATATGGACGATATCTTTGCCAGAGATAGAGGAAACGCGGGCGATGTACATTTCCCACATCACACGACATTATAAGTCTATATGGATATGAGGCCTCGTGAATCCGTTTATTTCAGTATTGAGACGGCCAAATTCAAGAGATACAAGCGAGAGTAATATATCAGAATGTACACATCTACACTACCCGCAGATTGCTCGCTTTTATTAATGTTACGACAATGGGAGTGTACGCCTATATCATACTGTCATCACTCTGTGCATGTAAGTGGCTTTCTTAATGGACGTTAATAATGAGATAGATAATGATTATTCAATAAAAAGAGCCAAGACTTGCCATCAGCTCCAAGAGCGGGATCGGCTTTCGAATGACTCGCGGCATCTAGTTTCCATGCTCATTTAAATGCTCACTCCTCAACTCTTTTATCTACTGAACGCGATTCCATTACTCTACAGCTTACAATGTTGGTAAGCAAAGCAGAGATGCTAACCAAATCCATCAACTTAGTAAAATAACCGCATAGCCAAGAGGTTGAGCTGAATGATCCATCAACTCGGAACAGCCGACCGAAGTATGTATTCGTATAGAACGAAGTAAGCCTCGAATGGCGTCCCCATTGACTATAACAGCCAAGTGACGATGTAGTCGGGCCGGCATGGATAGGGGCTGATGCGCGAAACTGGAGAAGAGGAAAATTTACCTGCATCGACGTTGAGATTCTAGACTTCGGTCACCATCTGCCGCGATTTTTCTGGGGCTCTCTCCACTTCATGTCTGGCAATCAGGCATTTTGCAATGGAGTAAGCGTGCATTGACAACTTTAGGGATGCTTCTGGCCCCGCCATTTACCAACAGAAGAGTTCGCTCACTCTCCGCATCGAATGATCTCGAAGCATTACTGCCAATCACATTAATAGGATACAAACACCATGTACACACACTCGCATTTCGCCTGCACAAGGGGTTGCAAATGCTTCCACGAGTACACTGCGTTTCTAGTGTCCCAAACCCGGCAATCTCGGTATGGCTGTGGGCTAAGATCCAGTCAGCGCGTGCCTCAAGTACGGAACTTTTGCCGCGGCCTCACCGACGAGAACACGGATAGCGAGCCGTGGTGTCTTGACTTATGACCAGACTTTCACAACGGCCGGCTACAATAGCATGTCACTGTTCACCGAAACTAGGCCTCTGCATGCATTAGCTACTCCTTCTTATTACAAGTTCGCTCTCCTCCATTGCCTGATTCTCCTGGTGCCTTGTGGCGTAGCAGCGGTAGTGCTACGGCATTATCGGCCCTTTTCCCGGCTCGTTGCCGTGTCTGGGGATGCTTGTGGGGTAATTCCCAGCGGCCTGTCAATCCTGTGTCAACTGGTGAAAATTGATTGAGGCCGTGGAGACGGTACGTAATTAGCGTCAGGGCTTTGTTCGTCGATTCAGGACAAATGATGCTCAGAATGCAGGAGATCAGGTTTAGAAGACGGCTAAACGGAGTGACGACATGGTTGGGTCCAGCAGCCAAGTCGGGCTAACAGAAGACGATGATGGAAAAGTCGAATTGGGGATGATGATCCTGACCAGGGCCGATGGTTGATCAGGTTTCTCCGTATTACAACCCCAGCCTTGCCCAGATCATGTCTTCCCCCTCTCCACACCCCGTTGCCAACAACCAGCCAGAAGCGGTGATCTGCGCGGAGAATTACCGACGTTGGAACTGGGAGCGAGTTAGGCTTAAATACCGGGCAGAATGCCGCATATCCAGTGCTTCGATGAAACCTCAGCTCGTGTCTGCATGCAATTGCGACACTCTGTAGTGGACATCTTAGACGCGACGTGTATCACCTCAAGTTGTGTCACTGGCATTGTGTTTGCTCGTGAAGTCAGTTGACGGGCTGCAAAATGCGGTCAACGGTGTGTACTCCTGCTGCCCTTACACGTTATCATTTGCACTCTCAGCCAAACAGAATAATGCTAATTGTCTTCCCTCTCAGATTCTTTCAGGGACGGCGCTGTTGCCACTGCTTCAGCTTGTCCACCCTGCCTATGGCGCGACATCAAATGATCGCGTCTCAGAATGCCTGGGCAGAAACGGCGATTCGAGCACAGGAGTGAAGTTTAGCAAGAACGTCTACAAGACCGACTTTGCTGGCGTAACGTGGGATGAGGACAACTGGCTCCTCAGCACCACGGAATTGAAGCAGGGTGCGTTTGAGTCTCGAGGCTCCATTGCCAACGGCTATCTTGGCATCAACGTTGCCAGTGTCGGACCTTTCTTCGAGCTTGACACTGAAGAGAATGGCGACGTCATCAGTGGCTGGCCCTTGTTTTCCAGGCGACAGTCGTTTGCGACTATCGCCGGTTTCTGGGACTCCCAGCCCGTTATGAACGGAACCAATTTCCCCTGGATCTCACAGTACGGCTCTGACACTGCCATCAGTGGTATTCCACACTGGAGTGGCCTCATCTTGGATCTCGGTGGTAACACCTACCTTGATGCAACGGTTGATAACCGAACCATCTCCAACTTCAGATCAACCTATGACTACAAGGCGGGAGTCCTGAGCTGGTCATACAAGTGGACTCCCAAGGGCAACAAGGGGAGTTTCGACATCTCATACCGCATCTTCGCCAACAAGCTATATGTTAACCAGGCTGTGGTTGACTTGCAAGTCACCGCATCCAAGAATGTGGAAGCATCAATTGTCAACGTTCTCGACGGCTTCGCAGCAGTACGAACCGATTTTGTCGAATCAGGCGAGGATGGAAACGCCATCTTCTCAGCCGTGCGACCTAATGGTGTCGCCAATGTCACCGCCTACGTGTACGCCGATATCACCGGCTCTGGAGGTGTAGACTTGTCGAACCGCAAGATTGTCCACAACAAGCCATACGTGCACACCAACGCATCTTCCATTGCACAGGCTGTTCCCGTTAAGTTTTCAGCAGGACGTGCCGTGCGAGTGACCAAATTCGTTGGAGGTGCATCCTCTGATGCCTTCAAGAATCCCAAGCAGATCGCCAAGTCGGCAGCAGCAACCGCGCTGAAAAATGGCTACTCCAAATCTCTGAACTCTCATGTCACAGAATGGGCTAATGTCATGCCTGAGAGCTCCGTCGACAGCTTCGCCGATCCCAAGACTCGCAAGCTTCCTAACGACAACTACATCATTGATTCGGCCATTATTGCAGTCGTAAACACCTACTACCTGCTTCAAAACACAGTGGGCAAGAATGGTAGCAAGGCGGCCAACGGGGCCCCAGTTAACGTTGACAGCATTTCTGTCGGCGGATTGACTTCTGACTCTTATGCCGGACAAGTCTTCTGGGATGCTGACCTCTGGATGCAGCCTGGTTTGCTTGCGGCGCACCCGGAAGCTGCTGAGAGGATCGTAAACTACCGCCTGGCAAGATACGGCCAGGCCAAGGAAAACGTCAAGACTTCTTACGCAGGCTCCCAGAACGAGACTTTCTTCTCTGCATCTGCCGCCGTGTTCCCGTGGACCAGTGGCCGTTATGGCAACTGCACTGCTACCGGCCCTTGCTGGGATTACGAGTACCATCTGAATGGAGATATCGGATTGGCTCTTGTCAATCAGTGGGTTGTGAACGGCAATACGAAGGACTTCCAGGAAAACCTCTTCCCCGTCTATGACTCCATTGCCGAGCTGTACAGCAACCTGCTCAAACCCAACAAGACGGCCTGGACATTGACTAACATGACTGATCCTGTAACTTGCCCCGTCCTTCGCTAAATTTTTTTTCTTTGGCTAACATGTAGTAGGACGAATACGCGAACCACGTCGATGCCGGTGGATACACCATGCCTCTCATTGCAGAGACTCTCCAGAACGCAAACACGTTCCGCAAGCAGTTTGGCATTGAACAGAACAAAACATGGAATGATATGGCATCAAATGCCTTGGTTCTTCGTGAAAATGGAGTGACTCTGGAGTTTACCACTATGAACGGCAGTGCAGTGGTCAAGCAAGCTGATGTCATTATGGTCACATTCCCTCTGTCTTACACGACCAACTACACTACTGAGGATGCCCTCAATGATCTCGACTATGTGAGCTTCAATGATTCAGCAAATACCCATAATCAGTGAGCACGATGCTAACATTTATACAGTACGCCAACAAGCAGTCTCCAGATGGACCTGCCATGACCTACGCCTTCTTCTCCATTGTAGCCAACGAAATCTCACCCTCCGGATGCTCGGCTTACACCTATGCTCAATATGCGTTCAAGCCCTACGTTCGCGCGCCCTTCTACCAGCTCTCAGAGCAGATCATTGATGATTCCAGCATCAACGGAGGTACTCACCCGGCTTACCCATTCCTCACTGGCCACGGTGGTGCCAACCAGGTCGTTCTCTTTGGCTATCTCGGTCTCCGTCTGGTGCCCGATGACTTCATCCACATTGAGCCAAACTTGCCTCCTCAGATTCCTTATCTGAGATACAGAACCTTTTACTGGCGTGGCTGGCCTATCTCGGCTTGGTCCAACTATACTCACACAACTATCAGCCGTGCTAGCGGTGTTGCTGCGCTTGATGGAGCTGACCAACGCTTTGCTGGCAAGACCATTACCATCCACTCTGGACCTGAAGAAAGCCCAACGGTCTATCACTTGCCTGCCAAGGGCTCAGTCGTCGTTCCTAACAAGCAGATTGGCTCTCAACAAACGTACGCTGGCAACTTGGTGCAATGCCATGCCGCGAGCTCACCCAACGACTATGTTCCTGGTCAATTCCCCATCGCGGCCGTTGATGGTGCTACCTCTACCAAATGGCAGCCTGCCTCTGCTGACAAGTTGAGTTCTATTACTGTCTCTCTTGATCAAGAAGACGTGGGATCTCTGGTCTCGGGCTTCCATTTCGACTGGGCACAGGCACCTCCCGTCAACGCCACCGTCATCTTCCACAACGAGGCCATCAGCGACCCAGCTACAGTCTTGAAGTCACAGAAGCACAACTCGAACTACAAGGTTGTCTCCTCTTTGACCAACATCAAGCAGTCCAATCCATACGATATCAAGACTACTGACTTGAATGTCATCGCCATTCCCATTGGCAACACAACTAATGTCACTCTGTCAAAGCCTGTTGCTGCTTCTCGATATGCGTCGCTGCTCATTGTTGGCAACCAAGGGCTCGATCATGCAGACGTCGTAGGAAAGAACGGCACTGGAGCCACCGTTGCTGAATGGGCCATCATTGGACACAGCAAAGGACACACAGGAACACCTGGCCATCATGGCAAGAGAAAGCTGAACCTGCGTGCTGCCGCCGCAATGTCTGACCCAGACAGCTTTGCACGCCGCCGTCAATAGACATGATATGATGTAATTAGGATTGTATAATGATAAAGACTTTGTATGAATAGATTATTCGGTATAGAGTAATCAATAATTTTGAACAGATTTTAATGTCCCAAAATGTACATATACGCGAAGCCGGTGCCGCAGGGCATGGGTTCCACACAAGAATGATGAAGCGAGCGGCCGAGGAAAAATTGCTCCACGTCTGAATGTCGGCATGTATACGACAGAGAAAAAAAAAAGTTGTCATAAAGTAATCGATCTAATACTTGGACTTGGTAGAACCGTAGTTCACATAAGAGCTACTGGCCTTGTTTCTAGTAAATATGAGCGCTTGTAATTAAGATATGGCAAGGCATTCGCATTCTTACAGCTCAGCTGGCATTGTCGCACTGACAGAAGAAGTGATGGCGAGTGTGAATTTCACAGCCTGCATTATTCGGGGTAGCGCTTCAGATCGAGAGTGTTCTTCGTAAAATTGCGGGCATATATATTGTCCAAAGGTTGAGAGATGCCCTCAGCCCAGTTGCAATATTTATACATCTCATCTCATTACAAGCAATCTTTCATTTTCAGTCGTCATCAATGCTACCATATTCTGTCTCGAGATTCTACTCGGGACCGAGTGGTCCAGAGATTTCCGAGCTTGTCTATGCTGAAACGAAGCATACGGGCCCAGTGTAACCCTCTGTGCGAGATTTCATATTAGCGTGGGGGCCAAGATCTATACATACCAGATAACAACAGGTTGTTCCCCAACATTGCTCATGTTGTGAGAGCCTGAGTAAATAATACATACCTATTAAGGTGACGACTACGTAAAGCTACAGACGCGTATCTACCTGTATACTCCCTATATAGGCCACAACGAGAATAAGATAGACTCGTCACACAATACCTAGATCAAACCAACCAAATCATATTATTACATGGCAAACATAGTACTGAACACATATGATGTCAATTTGTCGGTGTATGCCTGAAAAGACGAGATTGCATGAAATATGAGGCAAGCAAACATATATGTGACATAAGTCTGGTTGTACAGAGAATGAGAGGAGGGCTCATATCGCAGATATATAAATCGTCTAGAAACTCTGCACAGGACGAATATGCAAGACACTACATCGTCTTTCAAATCCTAACATATTTAGCTTCACCTTTAGTTAAACTTCTTCCTATCATATTAAATATGTCTGAACTTATCACTACAAGAACTTCGTCATTCAGTGCTAGATGGAATGACAAAGGCAGCGGCGCTACCCGTGCTCCAAATGGCTACGTGGAATTAGGTGATGTGGCCATGAGCGGGTTGACTCAGACACCCGCTACAAGCGATATCTGGTGTGTACGCCAAGACCTTGTCAAGCAAGGTAGCTTTGCTTCGAACAGCATCTGGGATGATAAGAAGTCTAAAGCCAAGTCTGACGTATCCATTTGGGAGATTCAGGGTATAAATCGCACTGATCCCGAGGAGGAAGTCGGAATTACTGCAATTTGGAACTATCTGCGCAAGCCACACTTATAACGTGCCGGACTCGATCTATGCCCAAGTCCCGCTTGTGTAGGGTCTATATAGACTCTGTGTTCTTAAATGGCTTCGTCTCATTGTTTAGGTCCACGTTAAGTGCGTTTTCCTCGGAATTGCTTTCGGGGTGGAAACATCAGGGGATTGTTCAACACAATCATTAAGCACCCGGTATTGATGACCGAGTCTCCTTTGTATGGGTATGCAAGAATGATGGCTCATAGCTGAACTCTATGACAAAATCTTACCTTCGATGTTGCTCTCAGTGCAGGTCCGTCTATAAATCTTTTGGCAGGCGCTACTTAGTACATGTGATTCTATACTATATTAGTTACAAAGCGGCTGGGAGTGGTTGAGTTATATGGCCAAGATTGTCAAAAAGTCTCTGAGCGGTGTCACTGAGTTTCACAAAACTCGTTTCACAGTTTCAGAGGCCAATTCAATGCAATGACATAACTTGGATGTGCCCTGGTTGTAACACCGGCATGTAATTCCAGACGAGTGCATGGACAACTCGGCAATCGCTCCGACGTCAGTATGTGTTGATACGCATGCCAACGAACAAACACTCGATCATAGTAATGCGTGCGTGCGTAACAATTCCACTTGGATCACAAGTAATAATGAGGCGGGGGCAGAATAATATCTCGGACCTGGTCTAAAAGATGGTAATACCCAAAATGAAGTGGAAAAATAACCTTTGTACAGCAGACCGCAATGGGTCTACGTGATACGATACTTAGCCAAGGGATGGTCGGGTTCCTAGCGTTTAGTTCAGCTGAGAAGCCTATGTACACTCCTGCTGCTCTGTCTCAACAGAATTTTTAATCAAGATTCTTCGTGCGGTGAGTAATTGCCCAATAAATAATTGGATCCAATAATAAGCTTTTAGTTCATCATCAAGAGAAAGGAGAATACCGGCCACGAAAAGACTTATACAGATGTCAAACCGCCTTGGGCCTTGTGGACATATGCCTTAGTACAAGAAACATTTAGGCGATAATGAGAGATGACCTGCATCCCAAATAGACAAAAAGATATGCATTCGCCGATTTATCTGATCTTCCAAAAAAAAAAGAAAAAAAAAAAAAAAAAAGAAAAAAGAATCAAAAAAGAAGCGCGCACTGGAGATTTGCTCCCGGCAGGGCTTGAACCTGCGACCTTCGCATTACCAACACTGGCTTGAAAGCTAAAGTATTAGTACGAAGCTCTAACCAACTGAGCTACGGAAGCGCACTAAATCTAGACTGTGGATCTAGATGTGACGGCGTAAGCCGATGTTGGACAAACGCTTGTAATTGTATCTTAAGAAGATTGCTTCAGAATGTGAGGGAGAGATTCTTCATTTGCAGCAGTCTCAATACAAGAAAAATAAATCAAGATGATCTTCAAAGCCAGGGAAACAGCTCTGTGAAAGCATCCAGTAAGATACAGAAAAACTTGCCAATGGCGAACAATGAATGACTTCACATCAACGCCATAGCCTGGTCACAATTGAGAGCTCAGCTCATTCTCAAGCTTCCAGTCTTACATGCCTAATGTCTCTATGAAATAAATTGTCGCCAATAAGGAATTCTATCTATGCTAATACACTAGATAATGATTATTCTAAATAAATGAAATAAGCAGCCCTGAAATAAACTATTGTTCTTCTCTGCCTTGTTGTATGCAGTATTATCTTATAAAATTTCCAGCGACAGATTCAGGCTACTCAGCCACGTCAGTAGCTGGTGGAGGTTACTTCTTTCAAACTTCTGTTTTATTGTTTGCTTCGTGGCGAGTTTGATTGACACGACAAAGCTCTTCAAGCTGTTCATTTCGTTCAGTCGCCGGCACAGCGGGTCCCAATGCTCATCCAGATATTGCTGTACCGCGTATTGCTGGCCATGGCTTAGCCAAACAAAGCTGGTCCAGTCAAAATAGATAGACCGAACCAGGTCTTCATTCCCGGCATCGCGCCTTACGTCTAAGAATTTCCGTAAAACGTTCAGATCGTTGAAGTGAAAAGATGCACCCCTATATAGGACATCAATTGCTTCACAGTAGCTAAAAAGATGAACGACTAGCTATTAGTATTGTCCCAAACCCCGTTTCCCCATCATTTTAACTGGAAGCTTACATTTGAGACGAGCATAAAAGAAGCGGCATTGCGTTGACAGTAGATCTCAGACTCGCCGCTATAGCTGTATGAGACAATGCTTTCACCTGGCTCTGATTCACGGGAGTATCGTTTTCCGTCACAACACTTGTTGAAATCTGGTATGTAGTTGATATTCGACACATGCTGTTGTCATTAAAGAAATAATAGTAGTATACCAGTCTCCGGATTTCCAGCGGCAGCTGTAGAAGCTCAAATGTGGCCATCTGAGATCTTCGACTGATGGAACTCATCTCCAAGATCTCGTTGAGTGTGATGTAGCTTATGAGTATGAGAAATCGCCTCATTGAACCCATAAATCCCCCAACCCCCTTCACATTTATAGAGGGTTAGTCTAAGAGAAATCGGGAGCTGCGGTCAAGGCATTACCGCATTGCTGAATTAGGTGATTGCTAAGCGTACTGGGCATCATTCTTGTCGTCAACGGACATAACGTAACTACGATTTTTTCCCAGCATTCTAGTTTCTTCATCAGCATCTTGCCAAGGCCTGCTCATTATGGATATCCGTAGAACTCAATGATATACTGCAAAGTAAACATTGGACTCGACCCGCTGGGCGTCAGCTAGTGCCTAAATGGTGGACTAGCGTGATCATGGCCGTGGACTAGCGCAGACTTGAATATGTAAGAAGCCAGGAGATAACAGGGCAATGATTTATCAGCTGTTGCTCGAACATATGATATCATGCCGTACATAGCTAGCGACAGGTCTCGCAAAGAATATGATATAAACTTGATGCCTCCATTGCCATCTGAAAGTTGAGCGGACTTAGATATTATCCAGCCAATTTTATACATCCGTCTTTACAGCCTCTACAAACCTCTACTTACGTACGCCAACATGCCGACGGGAAGCTGTTATTGTGGAAACATCAAGATCGAGTATACTGGTGAGCCTGAGCGCACGGTAAGCATGATAATTGAGTATACGTTTCGAATGAGAAGGCGGGATAAAGTCGACTAAGACCAATAGGCAATATGTCACTGCTCGAATTGCCGCCATTACACCGGTAGCATGTTCAGCAACAATTATGTCATTCCGAGTACCCAATTCAAGGTTTTTGGTGAACCGAAGGAGATATCGAAAATTGCAGATAGTGGGAAAAAGATTGTGAACTGCTTTTGCGGTGACTGCGGTAAGTCATGGCCGTGTGAAGAGCTATGGACAAGCACTAACAACGCCAGGAACCACAATGTATCGATGGGGAGATGGCTTTGGCGGCAAGGACGGAATGAGAATCATTCAACCCGGGATTCTAGACGACAAAAGTGCTTTGGACAATCTTCGACCGGCCCTAGAGATGTTTATTGAAGATCGGGTAAAATGGATCTCTGCTGTTGAGGGGCTTGCTCAGCACGAGGGAATGCCTCCCCCATAACAGACATAGAACACGAGTCATTGGACATGTATGATAGCAAGAGCGCTGGGTATAACAGGGCATATGTCGTCATTGGCAAAATAGATTAATGTTGTAGAATACAGCGCCATTCAAGTGGTCTTATCATAATGCGGAGTACAACAGTCTCTCAAATCCTCATCAGTTTCTATAACCCCTACCGTGTGTGTCAGATTCAACACTCCTCTCCGGAGTAATAATTCCAAGCCCCGGTCGACTTATATTTCTCCAGGCTAGCTCATCACACACATGACCCCTCCTATTGGCGACAAGTCTCACTCGTGCAGAACACTAGTCCGCTTATTCTGCGCTACGCTCCGATCCTTGCAAGATCTAGTACTGCTTCATTGTCCAAGGAGTGCGCTGTATGCCTTTGAGCCTTGCAACAACTGGTCCACTCTACGAGAAAAAGGCCAAGATCTGATGCCTCAAACTCAAAGGCCCTTTCTAATTTGAGTCTGCTCCGTGCGAGTCATCAAATTCTGCGTCGTGTGAGAATCCAGATTCAACAAACTCCTGATATTGACAAACCAGCTTTTGAATCCCGTCTATTCCCTCCATGTTCAAGACGATCAGGTGCTCCGTTTGAAACAGAAAAATGTCCAACTAATAGTTCATGTAGCTGCCGTTACAGACCGCATGAGGGTTTTTGTTCTTCATACCTAGAGGTCTCCACATGGTCCCTCTAACTGCATATTCAAATCTCTCATTTCTATAGACGCAATCTGACAAGAGTCATCTAATCTATCTTCAATTTGCGTGCTCTGAACATTAGGAAAAAGCATTAATATGTATATAGAGTCTCATATTTCCAACGGCCACGTGTGATGATCGTAATGTCTCCCGATGGATAGAAGATATCCATCGTCTATCTGAAAGGCCGTTCCCTTTTCGATAAGTCTCACACGGTTCTAATACCTAGTCAGCATGGAGGGAAGATTCCAGTTACGTCTCGGATCAAATCAAGTCCCCTTGGATGTGGGGTTTGCTTCAATAACACCATACCCCTTAGGGAGAATGTTGTACTTGATAGGGACAATGGTGGTTCAGGATATTAGTCGCCCATGCCCTATCCGCCATCTGGTCTGTCGCCCCCTCTCTTCCACAGACCACCGTATGCTTCCCGGTGTTCGCCTCCAAACTTGTGCAAAACTGTAAGTCCTCTTCAGGGTATGTAACCAAACATTTCTCCAATTAGGTCTTCTGACATAGGATTTCGTGTCTAGCGTGAACATACGAGGCGAGCAATTGTTGATGCAAAGACCGATCCGGCCGGGCGAGGACAGCCACCTGTCCCCATAAATGCATAGATTCGGGCATCAGGCGAAGATACAACCGGAGTTAAGTGACCATGGGTTCAGGGAAAGAATACCTTTTCGTCAACACCAGCAATGATCCGTCTGCAGAGCAAAAATACCTAGGCCAAGTCAGGGGTTTCTTGATGCGCAATATACGCGCCAATCAGGAATGGCCAAAGCGCAGAGTATCTCATACAAGGGGCCGTGAAGACGATGCTCATGGATCAATTGATCTTGAGAGTGACCACCACTCTATACCTACAGAGCAATCCTTCTATCTGAAATGCTGTGATGAGTGGATGCTCGATGACTACGGAACGCTCGGAGACAACATGGCAGTTGAAAGCCCTGCTGAGGACATGGAACCTTCTGCTTTATTCGGGCAGAGCCAAAAGCATCACGGCACGTCTCATGCTGGGCAGCACTGCATATGCGCCAAGTGTCGTAACCGGGACTTTTCTGAATTGCCTACGTCTGCTATCAGAAAATGCCCGATAGACCCATTTGGAAGCCTTGCAGTTCCATTAGATGCCAGTGTCGGTGATCTCTTAGCCTTCTGTGAGTGTACTCCAGCCACTTATAGTTGTGTCTCAGCAGAGAGAAGCATGATTCCTGTTCCAGTATGTTAATTTGTTCAATTAAATTTTTTAGTCATGGATGCTATATCCTCCGAGATGACTCCCATTACGGGCAAGATACGGGTCTCTCAGATACATCGGGACTGGTTGCAGCCATCGTTCAGCCACCCAGCCTTTATGCATGCAATCCTATCGCTTACAGCACTTCAATTAGCAGCAGTACAACCTCAACGGAGAGACCATTACTCCGGTTTGACGCTGCACCACAGAGGACGAGCCATTATTGGGGTGCAGCACAATCTGGCAGACCCAACCCTTGCCATATCTGATGAAAATATAGCCGCGGTGTTTAATCTTCTCTGTGTGGAAGAAAACATGTTCTTACCCATATTCACCGCTACTAGCCTCTTCAAACCCGATATCAATCAGAGGCAGGCTCACATGCAAGGGTTGAAAGAGATGATACGTCTCAGGGGAGGGGTCCATGGCCTAGGCTCCTTCAAACCACTGCAACACTTATTAATCAGGTAAGTTATGAATTCAAACAGATTTCTAGCAACTTGGGTTGTGCCGCCAATCTTGATCTGACTGCGGCTCATTATTACAGACATTCTGTACCAAGAGCCGCCATATCATTTCAAACAGCCAAGCTACTGCCGTCGAACTTGATCGATCAACTGTTTCATAACTACCCCAAATCCTCCAGATTCTACGGCGAGGCCGGACCTATGTGGCAACAAAGTAGTCGCATTGGCGTAGACAGCAAGCTGCTGGACCTGATCCGCACCGTGGAGTGTCTTTTGCAGGATACTCGTGCCTGGTTTGAAGCACCGGATACTAGTCCCTTCGACACTCTCGACCTCAACACGATATACTCAATGATAATTAGCATGTGTGTCCGCTGGTACCTGACCACCGAAAGCGAAGGCCGTCTGAAAGCCGTCGACGCTATTCTTGGGCTTTGTTTGATGCAATTTACAGCATTCCTGTGTCGCTCTACGTGTCCCGCTAGGTACAGTGGACCCATTTCTGTCCTTGAGCGACTGAATGAGCACTTGTTCTATCATTACCACGAAAATATGGCTGTTCTCCACGCTGCAAATCTGGATATCTGGGTAGGGATATTGATCGTTCTAAGCTCGGATGGCATATCCGGTTATCAAGACATCTTTTGGAACATTTATATGGAGATAATTGCCAAGAACCGCGCGGTATTGAAGAGTTTTGGGGACCTTCAGACACTTTTAACAACCCACTGTCTTTGGAGTCCCTATCCAATGGACATTCACGCAAAGAATATCTGGGACGAGACGCCGCTAGATTTGGAGACACGGAATTGTAGCTCACCGGAACCAGCAATCACGAAAACACGGATCCAGAGAACAATTAGACTAGCCGCAGCACTGGTATCCTCAAATCCATACCTAGGTGGGCATCCCATAGGGCACACACCAATGGAGAATGAGTAATTGATCTATAGCTTTTGAATTAGTAATTTATACGGAAGAAGTCTAAGCTGTGCATATGCAAATCTATCATTCTGGTGCAATAATTTTCTGCTTCTCATATTGTGCTCTATATTGAATATGGCGTTGCCAACAAGATATAACACAAGTTTACAAATCTTAACCACATGATCATACTGATTCAACTAGTGCTGTATCGGGCCTCACAGCGTCCTGGTAAGACTGAGGGTTAAATCAATTTCGGCAAATGGTTTCACAGAGAAACTCAGGTACGCTGTCTATATACCTAATTAAACCTTACTCTATTTTCTAGACCGATGGAATGAAGCTCTTTGTGGCCACCTACCCTGGAGACTCCCACATTAGTCATCTTCTCGTCTTATGCCTCGCTATCCGCTTTAACAGAGCCAAAGAAACCTTGATTTGTGCATTCGCAACTCGAACGATCAATATCAGGTTAAGACAACATCTTCCGGCTCCATGGCATCCCCTGTAAATGCGTGCAAAGCATGTAGAAACAGTAAAAGAAAATGCAATCGCGGTTTGCCTATTTGCTCCACCTGTCTTCGGTAAGGATAGGACACACAAACTCTTCCGTCACGCCGTAGACTATGATATCAGAAGCTAATGGTTTCGATAGGTTCGGCCGCCTTTGCCTGTATGAAGGCAATGCGGGACAGGATTCGGCCCATAGTATCGTTCCGGAGGTGTCCGGTCCTAGTCGTTCTAGCTTAACAGTGTGTCACGCTCTCTTTGGGTCTTGTAAACTCGCGGCCCTGCTGACGCGACTGACAGATTCTCAATGCCACGTTTGGAACAGCTCTACAGAAAGAAGCTCATGGCATTCTTGGAACACCGGATGAGGTGCGCCAAACTGCAAATACTTGGTTTAGTTCCGTTCATCACAGGCTGCCCATCATATCAGAGTCGAGGTTCCATGAGAACTTGTCACGATTATTCATTCCTTCGGGAATAGACTTTACCACGCTTTGTTTGTGTATGAAGCTCATTCAACAAAATCCCGTGCAACAAAATGCAAGAACAGCGGATATTACATCGCCACACTACCTTGTTGCCAAAAGCAGTATTGGCTTTCTGGAGGCGGCAGGCTTTGATACTCTGGATACCATTCAGTCTAGGCTGCTTCTAACCCTATACGAGATTGGCCATGGGATCTATCCAGCAGCTTCTGTTTCGATTGGTAGCTGTGCAAGATTGGCTCGAAATGTTGGCCTAAGCCGAGATTCCTGGCATTCACAAGATACTGATGTGGAAGAAAGGAAGCGGACATGGTGGGCTGTGCACAACCTTGATAGGTACGATCCCCCTGCTGCATCCAGAAACCTAACGTCACCTTGAAAGTAACATCCGTTATGTATTTTAGATTTACGGCTCTATGTGGCGGGGATGCGATGTTTGCTTCCGAAGACGCCACAACAGAAACTCATCTGCCTTCAAGCGATGAACAGGTATCATCCACAGTAAGTGTCTCCGTTGGCTTTGGAAGCCGCCAATTTCCATTGGGCAATCTCTAAACAGTCAAATACAGGCTACTTCAGAAACTTCTACATCGACAATCTCTACTCCAGCTCCATTTCATGTGGGACCGTTTGCGAGAGAGTGTCAAGTAGCGCACCTCATAGGCCGTGTTATTCAGCACGTCTATCATCCTGTTACTGATGTCGACTTCCGCTCTCGCGAGCGCGCTCAACTTGAGCGCACGTTGAAGGCATTTCTACCAATCCTGATTGACGAAGAACTAGAATTCAGCACCTATTGCGGAGCTCTGGGAATGTGTATTAGGTATGCATATTCACATTGCCTTCAATGGTTTTGACTTTGTTCGCTCACCATGTCTAGTTCTCTCTATGCATTATACATTCCACCAATTGTCCGTAATGATCTTGACAGTGGCTGGGACTACGAAAATTTGGAAATCGTTTCCACGCAGATGGCGGCACTTTCACAGCACCTACTCAAAAGCGCCGAGAATGAATCTAATCTCATAATGATGTCGCACTTCATTCCGTATTCCTTGTATCAAACTGCTGCAATACAGCTGAATTTATATCGGAGAAGCCAAAATATCACCTTCAAGGCAAACGCTGAGTCAATTATTCAAATATTGACTTACATGAGCAAAAGATGGCACACCGCAGGTCAGAAGATGCTCCATTCATCGGTTTCACATGGCGGCTAATCAGATATATCTTAATAGCTAAGTACTTGACGGCAATAGAGCTCGATAACCCGCCAATGACGCTGCCGCCCCAGGGTTTTTATCTCAGTGTTTCAAACCTGGATAACAATTCTACTACTCAATAGAAATCGAACGAGAGAGCATGAACACCGAATATCGTTCCTTGTGTACAAAAATTGGACTACGTCACAGAATACATGTGCGATTGGATCTGTGATCTCAAAATCTTATACGTATGCGAGATGCCTACACATGTATTCTCGCAGAGCCAACGTCGATCCGCTCAGCGCGGCGCGTATGCACGTATTTTTAAACCATTTTATCACCAAAATAGTATTTTTTCCCCCCTCTCTATTTGCATACACTATACGGGATACATTAAGTCATAGAGGTTTTACTCAATGTCAATGCCATAGGGGTCAAGGCTAGCATCAGTGTGTCGCACATACTCCATCTCCGCCGCAACTTGTTGAGCCACCTCTTCGCCATAAATCTTCGCGACAAAATCGAACGTCAAATCCATGCCTGAAGTGACGCCTGAGCTTGTCCAGATATTTCCATCCCTTGTCCATCGAGCCTTCGATACCCAATTAACCTGTTCTCTCCACTTCGAAATGATGGGCCACGCGCCTTTGAACATGGTGGCCTTCTTCCCATCCAACAAACCGGTCTGACTCACAATCCCCGAGCCTGTGCAGATCGTAATCAGGTGTTTCAGTCGTGGATAGCGCTCCTTGATGAAATCCAGCATTGGGCGCATGAGCTCCAAGTTTGGCTTTGTCACATCGTCGGGGTTGAAGTTAGCTACCCCTCCTGGGACAATCAAGACGTCCAAATCAAGGGGGGCAGTGGCGAATGTGTGCGTAGGAACAAGAGTTTGCCAAGTACTGAAGACCGGTAGTCCAGCAGGAGGCTTTGAAGATGGCTTTGTAGGTACTGGGTCCAGAGTTTCGGCAATTATGTCGAGGGTAACGCCAGGTATATGGCTGCTGGCGACGTTTATGATATCGACCGGCCCAGTCACATCTATGAGCTGAAAGCCAGGGTAGACGAGGACGCCGTACTTCAATACGGTCTCTTCATTAATCGCCATGTTGCAGTATGTGATAAAAAATTTCGGTGCGGAGCAGGTTTTGTTGTATGTTGGGTAGATGGTAGAGTAGCTTGGGTTTGATAGTGTTGCAGAAAGTGCTTGACGGCCGTATTGAAGATGGGGTCCTGTGATGGATTAAATAGCACATGAAGAAGACGCCCCTTTGGCCCAAACCAATGGGACCAATATAGTCTATACGTAGCCGATTACCAAGCTACTTGATCACAGGTTGATAATAACCAGGTTCGTTGGTCTGTTTAGTAAATACGAACCTAAATTCACATACCGACTTTAACGGACTCTAACTGAGCAACTTCCAAATCCGCCATTATTGAAGCCAGCATACAAGTCCTTGTTTCGCATCATGAGCGGACTTAGGCGGATTTAGGTTGAATGATGCTCAATAAAGCCATGGTAGCTAGCCCAAATAGACTATTGATGTCATTTAGTCGTCTTCCGCGATGCTTCCGGGAACACGGGCGACCTGTATGTGTTTGGCAACGATGGTTTGAAAAGCAAATACTGCTTTGGGTTGCGCTAGTCCGTCATTTTTGCGCTATACCGATATGCTGACAATTGCCCCCTGCAGTTCTGGCGCTCTCCTACTGGGATCGAAATTATCACTGTGCACTCTGTAGCGAAGGAAACGTAAAGAATCAAGCAGATGTGTGAGATCTGCCGACTGCCAGCCTAGAATGGGCATTGCTAGTCCTTGGCCGTCGCCGGTAAAGCATCCTGACATTGTCAATTTGTCAGGGCATTCTAACAATAATTACATGTCTCAAGTTGTATATGTGCGGCGGAGAGAGTGAATCAACCTCTGCATTTCAGATCTATAAACCCCCCTCCAGTTGTCTTTAGAAAGAGTAGAGCTTGCAAGTTACCAAGAGCTCATTAAACACCAGATATTAAGTATCACTCTTTAATTATTCAGCTTCTATTTTGTTGTTTTGAGCGAATGGAACTTTCACATAGACACATTTCTTCTTCAAACGGCCGGCTTGTCCTCAAATCTTCACGAATCAAGATGGCTCCGTTTACATTTCCCACTGAGGAAGTGACATTCGCAGATTTGCTTCTGCGCAGCGCGTATGCTCTGATACCCCCAACAGACAGACCAAGGCTAATCTTAGATACAGGGAATATGCCAAATCAGCGGATCCTCTTCCATTTGTGTCAGAAGCTCCCAAAAACTTTGTAAAGCCCACCGTTGCAATATGTATGCTGAGTATTCCACCAATATTGAGATACTTCTAACAAAGGGTGCCGATGGACAGTTGCTTGTTGTGATTTTCGGTTTAGTCCTGAGGAATACTTTAAATTACGGAAAGGGGGTAAGGCAAAGGGAATGAACAAATCTTAATGGTTTCGACTGACTCTTTCATAGAAGCATTTGTGATAAGAACAGTGGGGGGCAATGTACGACCGTATCTTAACGATTTGCTCTACCTGGAAGCTCTTCTCAATAACGAGCTGCGGGATATTATTATCATTCACCACGAAGGTACGCCGCGTCTTTTTGTAATACAACAGACGCTATCTAATCGAACTAGACTGTGGGACAACCCGAATATCAGAGGAGATGATCAAAAACAATATCAAAGCCCAAACCTCAAATCTTGACAGTGAAATCGACAAGATCAAATTTTACATGCATGATGGACAGAAGTAAGTTTTCCTATGTTCTATGCAAGTGTTAGGATGCAATTCCAAAATACTAACGGGAAGCAACATTATAGTCTCGAGAATAGCGTTCGAGCCGAATTGAAGTTTATCAGAGAATCTCCCTACATCCGTAAGGATCTGACCGCTAATGCGAGAGGCTTTGTGTTTTACTTGAAAACAAATTCCCTTGAAGAGGTCAAGTGATTTAGGTTGAACCTGTCATGATAGGCAGGAGCTATAGTCAGGAATGAAACTAGACCGTTCTTCTCTCGCTCCCAAGCAAAATCCCACCCTGTTGATATAAGAGTCGCTGTGCAAATAGGAGGACTGTTGCTAACCATATAACATCTTGTGACAAAACTGTTGTGGGCTTCTCTATAAGAAACACCCCGGGCATGTCGGAGCTAAATCGCTATAAATGGATCCAAACAGATCTGTAAATTTGGATGCGTCGCCGGCTGACATTGCTTCCAGCTGAACCACCAACTCGCTCATGTGTACTAGTACATATCAGGTTGAGCACTAATTGCGGCTGAGATAAACGGTATCACAGCCGCTGCATGTGAACGGTTGCAGTGTGTCTCACTAGGTAAAATACACGGGAACTGTTGCACGAATCATGGGATCTGTTCACCTTACTCCGCAGACACAGAGCCGTGTGCTGCCTGATTTTCACCAAACATAAATATAATTCCCTCATATCTCCATCTGCTCATCTTCTTTATTGTCTTTCCCTTTACTGTCATTTTCTCTCTCTCCAAATATACAGAGATCAATATGGAAGAGCCAGGTCTCACCATCACAACCCAACCAGGCACTTACCTTTGCCAATACTGTCAAGAATGCGTCCGATCATGTGGCGTCCAATATCCTGAATGGCTTGGCAGCGATAGATACGCGGATGGTCTGCGACAAGCCTCTGCGCTAGAGCGTCGCTGGAAATACGGTCACTCAAATTACGAGAGTTTCTTGGCCGCTGTCGATAAAGGATGTTTCGTCTGCAAAACGCTATTTGAAGATATGTCAGAGCATATGGTTTCAGAAATTCGAGACACAATCGCGGGCTCAACAGGCAATAAAGTTTCCTCTTTTGATCTGACTTATATGAAAAGCCCTGAATTTGCATGTCGGCTTAATTTTGCAATACTAATGCCCCCTCAGCTAAATGGGCAAGCTGACAAAGTGGAACGAAATTTTATTTTGCAAGGCTTAGGTTCTTTACACTTCAATCTCAATTGCATTGAGGCCATTGCTAATCTTCACTAAACGCTAGGCCCTTCTCCGATTCTCTCTGTTGCGCATCTCCCAGCTGGTAAAACGAACTCAAATATTAAATCCTTCGCGGTTGATGCTCTGAAAACGTGTATCAAAGATCATGATATGTGTGGCAAACATAACGCTGAACAAGTGACCTCACCACAGTGGTATCCCACAAGACTGATAGATGTTGGAACTCTAGAATCGGATAGGAGTAACGTCAAGCTAATTGAGACAGGAAAAAGTTTCCCACGTGGTTCATACGTGACATTAAGTCATTGCTGGGGAAATGCTGCCACTGTGTTCAAGCTTGAGAGAGCAAATAGGCAGACTCTACTGAAAGAGCTACCACCCCTTGCTAAAACCTTTGAAGAGGCAATCAACGTAACAAAAGAGCTTGGAGCTCAATACATTTGGATTGACTGCATTTGCATTATCCAAGATGACAAAGCCGACTGGGAGAGAGAGGCCAGTCTAATGGCCAGCGTATACCGAAATGCCATGTGCAACATATCCGCAACGGCCTCTTCGGATTCCACTGGTGGTCTTTACTACAACAGAGAAGATATACTCACCGGTATCTCTCTCAGTTACCCCGAGGAACGTGAGGAGCTGCTTCTTATCCGAGAAGAGCTCGAGGTAGCGGACGACATCGAGTTTGCCGCAATTACAAAGGCAAGTGCATATGGGTTTAACACCTATTTTTTCCATCTCTGACAGAAAATATTTAGAGAGGTTGGGTGTTGCAAGAACGACTCCTCTCACCAAGAATCGTCCATTTTACGAGTCGGCAGCTCATCTGGGAGTGCAATGAGCTCATAGCATCCGAGAGTTTCCCCGACGGCCTTCCTGATTTTTGGACTTATTATTACGTACCAAAGAGGCTCATGGCCGATGCTCACAAGACTTTATCCGCAGGGGAGTTAGTGGAGACTTGGGGAGACGTTCTTGAGCGGTACACCAATGCGAGTCTAACGTTTCAATCTGATTTACTGCCTGCATTGTCTGGCATCGCGAAGTATCTACAGGAAATATCCGGAGCCACTTATCTTACTGGAATTTGGAAGACACATGAGAAACCGGTGGTGAACTTGGCTTGGGAATGTGAACCAAACTTCTGTCGACCCACAAACTATCGAGCACCTTCGTGGTCCTGGGCTTCTACCGACAACACAGTGAAATTCGAGCCGTTCAAAAGCACAAGCGATAGTCATGGAGATGGGTGGTTCGGCGCCGCAAAAACGAAAGCAGAGATTGTAGATGCGCAGATAACGCCTGCTACATCTGATTTGACAGGGCCCGCCTCGTCTGGAGTTCTTACCATCGAAGGACCTCTCAATCAAATAACCATAAATACCGAATTGGAAGTGTTTCTTGATGAGGAACAGTTAGAGATGATGATATCTTTTGATGAGCCAGAATACGAAGAGGAGTCGTTCTTTATCTTGCCACTGTATTCGTATCATTCTGAGCATGATCACGAAGATGGGATCGATCAGATTGTTTATGTCTATCTTATTTTATCCCTAGCAAAAGATCAGTCAGGTTGCTACACTCGTTGTGGGTTAGGACGTATTGCAAGATGGGTTTATGAATGGCCGCCCATTTGGGACAAGGTTGTCAACGGAATGGATGTATCGTGCGACGAATTTCTTGGTCTGGAAAGAGGACACAGAATTCGAATTAAATAAATGACACATAACCTAATCGTACTACCTAGAATTAACTTTAAAAAAAAAAAGCCCTAATTAATCCTCCTGATAACACTCATCCTGATCGTATTATCGAAAAGCAACTTACAAAAAGGCACTAATCAATCCTCCTGGTGACAATCTCCCACGTCTCTCAGTAAGCATAAAAGGAGTCATTCCAATCTTGATACGTATCAAATAAACTTCACGACATCTGCCACCTGAGTACCGTATCCAGGTCAGCTGCAAATGTCTCTCGAATGTGATGTCTGTTGCTTTAAAGGGTCAAATGGTCCGGGATGCATGCCCTCCACAGATGCGGTCGGTTGTTGCGCAACAGTGTTCTACATCCTCATCTCCAACCACCAGTGAAAGTCAGTATTGGAATATACAGGTCAAGATACCTGGAGGAGAGGCTGAACTTACCAACAGCAAAGCTTTCCTGGTCATGATTACTCGGACTCATGTCCATCCACTGAAGAAGTACTAGTAGTGGCGGCGTCCGCAAACCGGCGCCGTTATGGCACGAACCACTGGATGTCGCCAAGCAAGATAAGCGATGACGACACCGACAATGGTTGCTAAAACGGCTACTACAGCGATGGCGAGGCCAATTTTGTCCCAAATCAAGGAGTCCACACCGATAGTGGTGTTTAGGTAGGAGGTCGCTGGAGCCATTGAGAGAGTTGATGATAGAGGTAGAGGTAGTTGCTGGTGACCCGAGGTGGACGTATGAAGAGGCTGGAGTTGCAGTGGTGAATTTTCAGTCGTAGTAGGAGCCAAAGATACTTGTCTGCCTTGTCTTGATAGAAATCACAAAGTAGCGATAGTGGTAGAGTTTGGATTTCGACTCGTCAGTGGTGAATGAGGCCTCTTATATCTATACAAGAGATGCACTTCCAACAAAGAAATTAAGACCTTTTCGAAAGTCCTACGTGTTTGCTCCAACTTGAACTTGGCAGATATCAGATGATTCAGCCACCGTTGGTAGCTGGAAGACGCCTACATCGTGAGAGATTCTGATAGGGCGTAAAGCTATGCACGCCGTAGCAAACAAGCGGATATTCTGACGCCTTATTCTTGCCAACTCATCAACTTAGAGAGCTAACAGGGCAGTGTTCTCTTTATTACGAAGCCATAAGGATGCCTGATACGCGACGATATCGGCGTACAGCAGCGAATGTCGAAAGTCACCTCTCCCCTTGATGCTGTTGCCTCGAGGGAAAGTGCCCTGCTATCGTCACCACGGTACTCGAAAGCGGCGCCAAAGAGTACCGATTTGTATCCGATTGGGCCGACTCCGTTACACAGGGCGGCGGGGAGGAGGCTTATCTAGATCATCTAGATACTGCTTTACCGTAGGGCCGCCTGATGCCAAGGACGATGGGAAATCTGTCGCTACATAAGGCTCTTGATTCTCTTTGTTTCAGCATTTAGAGGGAATATAAAGTACGTCAGAAGCCACTTGCAACCACGGTATAGGCGCGAATGTATAGATACCCCCTTAGATTATCACCCCTAGTCAGCCACTGTTCCATCAAACGAAAAGCGCAAGCCTCGTTGACGGAAGAGCCAACCGGCATCTGAGAGTCACACTGATTGGCTGTACAAGGCTGGCCGCATACAGTCGACTGCCCCTAAGGCTTACCAGGTCACCAAGGTCAATATTCGATGATGTTCATTAATCTCAACGACGGAAGTATCTTTCTATATGTTCCTGATCTAAGTAGCATGAAGACAGCATAAGCCATCTTGTACTTGGCAGTAAAAAGGGTAAATTGCTTGGTGTCTCTTAGTGGTGAAGGAGGTGCTAGAGCAGGGACTCTTGGCAAGGTGGTTCAGGAGTTGCTACTGTTGTGTATACAGGCGCCAAAGGTCGTTGAGCCTTGGTTTCTGTTCCACCTTGTTGATCCCCCCCCCCCCCCTTGTCAATCGCGCTCTACAAGCCTCCTTTCCTCCGGATACGAGGCTGCCAAAATTGTCAAATGGAAAGAGTCATACGGAAGCCTCATGTGATCTATGTTCTTCTGTGATCGGCTCACTTGGAAGACTCATCTCGCTGGGAAAGCACGATAAAGAAATAAGTATAGCATGTAGGTCCCTATTATTAATATCAGATAGACAGATTTCCTCTTCAGCCATAAATAATCGAGTAGCATTACTTGGTCCCAAAAACAAGCCTTCCTTCTTATGGTCTGATTACAATGTGAACTTGAGATTACAATCTCTTCTCAACAATCTCCTTTACCTTGACCAAATTCATCTCCTCAACCCTTCTCCCTTTGAAGCCTACAGTCGTCTCAGCCATACAAAGTGCGTTGTAAATAGCTTCCTCTGTTGCGTCAGCAACAGCCTCAAACAACCCATCAATGGTGTCATTGGTTGACATTTTCACACCCAGGAGTTGTGGAACATGGGGGTGAGCAGAACGAGCGCCAGCCATGGAAAGTTCCTGAACTGGAATGTCGTTGGCGTTGGAAAAGGCAAGGAAGATATCCCCCGATGTGTTACTTCCATAGCCACCAACTTTTGCCAGGCCTACGGTAGCACGCTTGGCTAAACGTTGCAGCTGGACGGGAAGAAGCGGAGCATCAGTGCCAACGATGACGATAATGCTGCCATCTTTGCGCGGCTCTTTTTCTCCCGGCTTGAGTTGTTCTGCTGTTGTCTGCCCTTGCTCTTTGAGAATTTGGCCTACTGGGACGCCTCCTATACGGAGGTTGTCTGGAGAACCATAGTTGGCTTGGACAAGCACTCCGACTGTGTAGGACTTTGCATTTCCATCGATGTCAAAGCCCTTGACGACGCGACTGCTTGAACCAGTACCACCCTTGAACCTGTGGCAAATCATGCCTGTTCCGCCACCAGTGTTACCCTCCCTCACAGCCTCAGCAGTCGCGCTTCGAATGCCCTTGATGATATGCTGCGGTGTGACGGCGAATCTGCTTTGGTCGTTCAGGTAACCATCGAAAGTCTCCGCAACGGTTGGAAAGAGAAACAGATCAACTTCTTTGTCTGCATTAGAGTGATACTGAACAGCATACTCCAGGATTCCACGGTACGCGTCACCAACAGAGGACGTAGTGGTCAGGATGATTGGTGACGCCAACAGCCCTGTTTCATTGAGCCAGTGGGAAGACGTCAACTCCCCGCAGCCATTGAAGCTAAAGAAACCGGCAAAGCTAGAATACTTGTACCAGTCAGGCCGGGGCAAAATAACCGTGACGCCGGTATTGATGTCAGGAGATTTCTCCTCGCTGCCGGGAGGGCTATGAATGGACTCTGTGTGAGAGAGAACACCAGGGACATCAGTAATGGAGTTTAGGGGACCAGTAGGCCATTTTCCCAGCCGAAGCTGAGGTATAAGCTGGCGAATACGCTGGCGAGGCGGGGATTGGCTCATGGTGAACGCTGTCGCGCACTGTCGAGTTTAATTTGGGGGTTGTAAGAATAGTTGTGGTGAATTTATGTGTTGTTCTTCAATATGAAGAAGAAGCATTAAGTCTTTTATAAGTGAGGATCTTGTTCATCCGCAATGAGCGCGATGCCAAAGTCCGCAAGTCCACCGGTGATTGAGTCACTTTCGCGAGGGGTACCCGTTGGCCCCAATCCTTCGTGACAAACGTGGAAGTGAAGAACCAACGGGTAGGTTAAAAACGCGCGTTACTTGCAAAATTGCGTCTTCAAATTGAAGCCCGAGTACTGGTTTCTTAATAATGAAACCTATATCCGCCAACAAGGAGATGGAAAATCCGCAATTGCGTCACTCCTCAACAATGCCAAACAGTGCCAAAATAGCTGTGAAGAAGCTAGTGGTAAAAAAAGACGAACGAACTACATTTTAGATACACAAATATATATATATTCTCACACTGTGCTAATTGGAGTCGAAACTTCCCAGCCTTGGTACTTGGTTGCATTGTAAAATGCTTTCTGTTGAAAACGTCTTGAAGTAGTATCTTATTTCTACGGCCCGTGGTAGCCTTTGCGAATGATGGCAAATACAACGAGTAGCGCGCTACCAGCTAGAAAACAGCTTTCATGCAGCGGTAGAACGCAGTACGTCTGGAATTGGATATTAATACAGCTAGAAAAACTCCGGCCCGAGCCGGCTTCCAATCTGGAATACGGTTAGTTAAAAATCGATGCTAGATAAGTAATATAGGTAGGTAGATATATAGATATGAAACCGAGGAGCCTTGCCAAACTTCAAGCGAAAGGCGAAGCAAGTGCGAGTTTATACTACATGAACCACGCAACCGTCTATTGATGGTCAGGGTCCGAAGCTGCTTCATAGTGAACCACATTTTATGAGCAGCAAAAATAAAACAAATTGAGACTGACCTGATCTCATGATTTTTTCCAAGTACATCATGAGTTATTAGCAGAACACAGAGGTAATACCACTCGTTTCTCGACTTATTCGTCTGCCTATTCATAAAATTACTGAAGCTAACTCAGTGTATTCTCCAATGTAGCCCGCTGCTCAGGGGTACAATACATTCTAATGCTCTTAAATATCATCGCTCAAGGCCTTGAGAATATCACTCGCCTCGTTTCTCACGTTTTCTACGATCACTCCTGCGTCTTGCACGCTCCGCACAAGACCTACGCCCGTTCCGACGTACGTGGCAAGTCGCCCCTCTGGACCCCAGCCAGCATCACCACTCTTGGCCGCCTCATCATGCAGAACCTGGAGCTTCTCAAACGGAACGCCTGCTTCGTGATCGATCCAGCTACGGTTGATGAGAGTTCGAGGTGAAAACTGCTCGGGCCAGCCAAACGTGCCACGCAAATGGTTGTATAGCTGAGTACGCAGGGTGTTTTTCGCACCGTCAGATGCCCGAACTACTTCGTCCTGATATCCCTTTGCGATGCGTGCCTCTGAAGAGGCAAGGAATCGAGTTCCCATGGCGACGCCAGCAGCTCCCAAAGACAAGGCAGCAGCCACACCTCGCCCATCGATGATTCCTCCCGCTGCGACGACGGGGATCCCAGACTCCTTCACGGCATCTACCACTTCAGGGAACAGAACAATAGTGCCGGTGCTCTGCTTTGCCATACCATGACCGCCTGCTTCAGAGCCTTGAACAACCAGAACGTCCGGAGGGGCTGAGCTGTTGACAGCGGCAATCGCGTCACTCAGCGTGCCGACCTGAATCCACACCTGTGTATCACGAGAGGCTCCACGAAGAGACACCGTCCACTCGTCCAGCTCCTTCTGGCCATTTCTCGGGGCAAATAGCCAGACAGCACACGGCTTGTGTTTCTCAACCGCAGATGTTGCAATCTTGAGGTCGCCATTCCAGACCTGAAAGCCCACGCCGATTGGGAGCAGGGGGTGGCGTAAGCTAGAAGCTGCAACCAATTCCCTGGCCTTGTCAAGATCAGCCAGTACTCCATCTGGCTTGGCCTGTGGCCCTAGAAATCCCAAGCCGCCAGCAGCAGACACGGCAACGGCCAAGTTTGGGCCAGCCATGATGCGCATCGGCGCCCCGACAATGAAAGACTTCTTGACCCATGGGTAAGGACGTGCAAGCAGACGTCTCAATTCTGCAGTTCTTTGGGCAGCCATGGTCAATCAGTTTCTGAAGGATGTATAAACTTTGTCGAGCGGAATAGTTGTTGATTCTCGGTTTAGTGTTGGTCTATGCAAGCATGCATGAGCGACCTGTCCAGCACTAATCAGTATACGCAACGCCCTGGATATGAGATTTTGGCCCGCCGGAGTTGTTATACAAAGAGCACCATTGGAAGTTAAGGTATCGCCATTGCCGGCTATCGTCATTTCCGCCTTCCAGCTGAAAGACCTGCGTGGGTTCGTTGAGCGCCAGCAGGGCTTCTTAGCGCTGCTTTGTAAGAACTCTGCAGAAGCCACAGGTCCTGTATGACATAGTCTGGCTCTGGCGGGGAAAGGAAACTGCAAAGAATGAAGTAGAACTCACCGGCGGATTTCTTTTCTGTTTTGAGAATTCAACAATTAGGAAAAGAGAGCAACGGCATCAGCCTTATGAAACCCTTTTTCGGCATTAGGGGCCGAGGTTAGGACTCCCGTCCCTTTTCCGGGCAGCATCGATCGCACGATTGATTGCTAAGATTCCGCGGAGATGTTTCACGGCGCAGGGACCAAGGGAACAACATATCGTCATTGGTGCATCCAAGCTGAATAATGGCACTTTGTGGCGCGCTTGATCTTCTCCGTGGCTGCGTGGCAGAAAATACCTATTGAAGTTTAACAAGAAGTTTAGAAAGTGAAGCTGAAGGAAGTTTAGATAAATAGAAGGAATGGAGCGCTCCTTGGAAGAAGAAGTTTGTTTCAGCAGACAGATACAAAAAGGCATAGAAAGCATTATAACAACTCCAACAACCTCTCACCTCCAACTATAAACCACACTCTCAAAGCTCTAAAACCTGTTACATCTTGAAGCTTCTTCAAGTTTACAGCAACCAGAAAGTTATACACTACAAAATGTCTTCCCGATCTGACAACGTCGTCGTCGTCGTCGGCTCCGGCCCTGGAATTGGCACCAACACAGCCGCTGTTTTCGCCGCCAACAAGTTCAACAAGGTCGCTCTCGTTGCCAGGAATCCCGCTCAGCTTGAGAAAGATGCAGCCACTGTTACAAGTGCTGCCAACGGCAATGCCACTGTAAAGACCTATTCTACCGACGTCATCGACCCTGTCAAGTTCACAGCGACACTCAAGCAAATTACCCAGGATCTCGGAACAGTGGAAGTTGTTCTTTACAACGCCGCCATCGTCGCACAGTCCCGACATATCGAGGTCACCGATGAGGAGCTTATCCGTGACTTCATGATCTCCACCATTGCCCTGAACAACCTCTCCAAATGGGCTTTCCCACAGCTTACTGTGCTGGCGGCGGAAGACTCCTCTGCCCAACCCACACTCATCGTCACCAGTTCTCATCTCCCTGAGACGCCCGAGACCAACCTTGTCTCGCTGTCCATGTCCAAGGCTGCACAGAAGAACTTTACTCGATCTCTCCGCCTGGAATTTGAGCCTAAAGGAGTTCATGTTGCCCTTTTGAGTGTTGCAGGATATGTGTTGGACCAAAACCAGAAGCTGAATGCCAAGAACATTGCCCAGGAGGCATGGAATCTGTACAACCAGCCCAAAGGAAGCTGGACTGAGGATGTCAGGATTGAGGAACCATGAAGAAAGCATGCAAAGACGGAGTTTGGACTAAAAAAAAGCTATTGTATTATAACTTGTATTTTACTCATGCATAAGGCGCTCTTAATAGACATAGACTATATTTGTTACGTTCTTGTCCTTAATTCTTTCTGCTTCCTAATTATTCGACATTTAGTCCACAGTTACCAATAATCTATAACGCCACTTTCGTAGCTTAATTCCAATAGCACAAGAAGAGTATTCTCGCTCTTCCCACTCTTCTTGAGATTATACCAATCGCAGATTTATGTCGTATAAATGTAACAATCGCAAATAAAGCCGAGTAATGCAACCCGAAGGATTCAGATTATTTTAGCTACAGGACCACTACAAGTAACAAGGCGCAGGTTGCTGCGGGCACTGCATCAAGCTTGCTTTTCCCATATGGGAATTCGGTCCCGATGCGGCCAGGTTATGCATTTTGAGACATGACAGCCGCATACAATAGTCAGCCACCGTGTTAAGCCGAGCGAATAATAGATCCTCCTGATGACTTGACTGAGGCACCGGTGGCATTTGTGTCCTTCATCAAATACACAAAGGCTTCGGCAGCCTCATCTGCTGTTCCAGGTCTCCCGACTAGCGATTGCCTGGAAGCAAGGTCATATATTGCAGACGCCATTGTTTCGCCCGTCTCCTCGATCACCATGGGAGTCTCAGTGATTCCGGGTGCAACCGCATTTACACGTATCGGGCTAATATCAACCGCCAGCCCTATGGCCATACCTGTAATGGCAGCGCCAACACTAGAGAGAACGCCCAGGCCTGGCATTGGCACGTCTTCGACATGACCAGAGGTGAAAATGATCGACGAGGTTCCTTTGCCATTCATGTATTTAGGGCTCAACTTTCCGAGAAGCGCCAACTGAGCAAATCTCGGGACAAACAGTCCATGGATGGTTTTGTAGTCAACCTGAGAGAAAGGAACAAGCGGGCCTCGCCTATTGCTCACGCTGTGAACAATGTGATCAAGAGGGCCTCCAGCAGCAGCAACAGCGTCGGCGAGAACCTGCTCGAGTTGTGTTTCCGTGTCCTCGCCACCAAGATCGACCAAAAAGCTAGATATCCGATCTTCCGACCCAGGCACTGCTTTTATGAGTGCCTTGACGGCATTGTCTAGCTTCGTCCTATTTGAGGATGCAATTGCAAGATGCGCAATGTTCTCTGAGAGAGTTAGCTTTGCAACGGCAAAGCCTATTCCCGATGAGGCTCCAAGGACGAGGACTCTATGCCCTGCTATAGACGGCATTTTAGCTCTATGTTTTCGTTGTTTGTTGTTCAAGATTGAGATTGAGTCTACAGCCAAGTGGTGGCTTTGTTCTCATATTTAAACACTACATCGGACTCTTTTCAAAAGTTCAAGAGTAATTTCCTTTTACACTTACACATGATCCAACACAGATATCAGAATGTAGCTAGCATTGAGCATTTGCCTATCTTGGACTTGGCGTGTAAGCTGGTTGCTCAACAGTGCGCAATGCTGACATACTGTTCAAGATATAGCCAAATTGGGATATCGGAAACTCAAATAGGTATTACATGTCAAAGAACATCGTTTGATACAGCAATTGTCGGATTAAGGGCGCAGCAACGTAGACTATGTTAGCCGAGAGGCCGGCTCAGAGCTACATGACTCAAGATTTATACTACAGAGCAAGTAAGACCTTCCGCAGGGGAGCGTCTATGCTACAGAGTCATGCCAATGATAACGAAAGGGTTTGCTTGTCTTAAATGAGCTATAGGGAGCAGACCAGGCAAGATGTGAGAGAGTAAATAGACTGGGATGCCATCAAGTTCCATAGGTAGATAGAAAGTCATAAGCAAAGGAAATGAGATACAAAAGTAAATGCCCGTGACATCGGTGAGTAAAAATAGAAGTGTTCATATCACACCCATCCCATTGCTAGTCTCGAGAGCTAAAGAATACTTAGCTAGGGGTGTGTATTAAACTCAATGTGTATTGCCCAATAAAGACGCTGCTACCCTAATACAGTCAAACAAGAAAAGTAACTCCATATAGCCCCGTGGTATTCAAAGTAGTCATCCTCGCCATTACAAACATAGCAGCAACCAATTGCACATTCCAAACGCTAACAAGTAATCAAGGCGGTAAAATAAATCAAAAGGCTCATGAGTATAGTAAATGACAGAATATGTAGGGGAGACTCATGCCGAAATTAACGCCTCGACGTTCCGTATCCAATTAGGTAACCTCCTGCAGACCTCGTGGGTTGAAAAGGGTAACTTCTCCACGAAGAGGAGTGCCGTGGTTCTGAGAGTCTGGTCCAGGTTCTCCCCCTGCTGCCGGGGGCGCTTGTCCATCTTGGTCGTACACGTAGTCAGGAGGAGCCTCTGTTTCTTCAGGAAGCTCCAAAACAACCGGCTCAGTGATAGATGTGGTTTGCTGATGGGAATCTTGCTCAAACCCAGGAGCTCGATCGCAGCATTCGTGATACGCAGGAGCCGCGGCACCGAAGCCAACGGTAGTCTCGAATGCGCTTTGTCGGAGCTGCTGCAAGGCGCGTCGCTCATCCTCTAAAGCTCTTGCTGTCCTCCGAATCGATTCTCTTCGTGACTCTGTGACTTTCTTCATGGCCTCAACATACTGTTTTTGGGCAAACAATGCTTGTGCCAGTGTAGCTCCTAGTCTTTCTATAAGATCGGCATTTTGCGACTTGTTGGTGTAGCGCTCCTGTGCTGTCGCTCTAGCAGTGTGGAAAAGCCGATCAAGACTGTCCTTGGCCTGTACCAAGTCCGGCCCAGGTGTCGCCTTTATAGCTTCGACGGCTTCGTCGCTGAGTTCGAGTCCGCGATTAATATAAGCGACGCAGCGTTTCAGAACTGTATGAACGCCACGCTGAGAAAAGATATCGGAGTGGTTCTCGAAGGCTGCGCGCTGCTTCTCAAATGAGGCGCGTTCGATGGCTACTTTGACTGCTTGGGCGGCTTTGATGCCTCGAACAGCCGCCTTGAGTGCTTCTGTCCTCTCCTGTAGTGCCAATTTTGCAAGTTTGTGTGTCTCTTCCTGTTCATCCTCGTCTGCGAATCCCGCCGTAGGACCATCAAAAATGCGCGAGTACAGAGCGTCGATTTCTTTGTGTGCAGTGCCGTGTCGTCCCACCAGTTCTTGCAAATCCTTCATCTCGACAGTCAGTGCCTCTTTATCTGCCTGAAGATCCTTCAACTTTGCTTCAGCTTTATGACGCTTCTCAAGCACTTCGTGGTAGGCCTTCTCCTCTCGCATGGCCTTGTCCTCAAAGGCACTCTTCTTCTTCAGCACGGTGTAGACGAATTTCTTAGCCACCGAGTCCCTATAGCTCTTGTGGTGCTTGAGCTGCAGGTTGGCGGCGGCAATGGCCTTCTCGACCTCTGGCTCGAGATCAGCCAGTCGTTTGTCAACATGTTCAATCTTGACCTGGTTGTTGTTAAATAGGCCGGGTGCATGGGCCGTAGCCCCAAGCTCGCCGAGGAGCTCCGCGTTTCTCGATGCCGAGTCTTCAATGGCTTGTCGCACTTTTCGCTCCGCTACCGAATCTGATGGCACATGCACTTCGCGACGAGCCGGCATGTTGAACGTAGGAGGTGGCATATAATCAGATGCTGCAGCCTTTCGGTCAGCCATAGAGGCCATTGAATTCATGGCGGCAAAATGACCGATTTACGCGTTTACTTTGTTGCTTTCCAGATGATGGCGAAGGTGAAGATCGCGAAATCGCGTCTAACGAACCTCCAGGGAAGCGGAGTGCCGCCGTCGTGGGACGGGGCCATATTTACCTCCAACAATTATCAATGATGTGGTAATACGGAAATTAAAGCAAATAGACCAGATTCCAGTGCCTTTCAGGAGATCATCCTCCCAATAGTCGTCATCTTACCGCAAACTCGAGAAAGATTTGTCATCGGCTAGAAGATTAGAGCATAGGGCGAGACAAGGCCCGTCAGCACTTGGACGCATTTGCCTATGCATGGAATACTATCAACTGCGCCACGAATGGAATCTTCACCATACGTGGAAAAATAGCGTACCAAGACACTAGAACAGTGACAAAACAGCTGTTTCACTGCCGCGTCACAGCCTCGCTATTTGTAGTTTTCATGATTTCCCCTTTCAAGCCGCTAGCACAATATGAAAGCAACAACCCTAGAGTTGCTCCTACGTCAGCGCGCCCGACGCACGTACGAGTATTCCAGATATGTCAGCTTCAATGACATAATGCGCCCCAGTAGTCAATTGCAAAGAATCTAAATCTCTACCCGATGATGTCGGGGCGGCGTCCGCTGCCCAAATCCGGACCGCCGGTTCCTGGGCGCGGCACATCGCGCGGCTACTTTTTGCGATATTGGGAGAAGCACATACCCAAACAGTACATAGCATCTCCGCGGGGGCGTTGATTCCGGATGAGTCAGCCGTGAGAGTTGGTTTTCAGCTCTCTTCGGACTCAACTCGGAGCGCACAAAGAGCGCAAACACATAGTACTAGTTGGAAAGAGAATGCGAGCAACACTTTATTAGTTTGTCTATTAGTTTGTCAGAGGGATTGGTCACTATTACAAAGCCATGTTCATTCCATCCATAGGAGTGAGTTGTCGACCTGTATTAAAAGCCATTATACGCCGAGGAGTTTCGGGAAGTCTCCAAGTCTCTAGACAACTGCTCCAGCATAGACCAACTCGCATCATCACCCCTTCAGTTACAGCAACACAATCGCAAACATATACAATGGCTACTAAAACTATCCCCACCCTCCACTACCTAGACATTGGTAGAATGGGCCGTGGCGAAGTCGTACGGTAAGTCGTGCGCCACTCAGCAACTCTTGTCTTCCATAACCAACCTTATTTTTGTGATCTCTTGTAACGTATACTAACACGTCCATTAGTCTGTTCATGAGAGACGCAGAGATCGAATTCAACGATATCCGACATCCTTATGATGCCACATGGCCAGCCACGAGCGAGAGACTCAAGCAAGAAGGCATTACTCGAACTGGCAAGGTGCCTGCTCTCTTGATCAATGGCATTATTATCAATCAAGTTAGTTGCTCAATTAATGAGACCCTTTCAAATATTAGGATGTACACTGACATACTTGTCTCACATATAGCATATTGCCATTTTGCGATATCTCGCTCGAGATATCGGCCGCTATGAAGGCGAAACTAATCATGAGAAATTTCAGCTTGATGCTGTTGCAGATGTTTACAACGATTGGAGGGTAAGTTAAATACACAGTGGGATAATAGTCTGTTACATCCACTAATGAATGAGATATAGACTCAATGGGTAGCAAGCCTGAAAGGTGTTACAGATGAGTACAGGAACAAATTTGTACCACAATATTACAATGTCATTGCAGAGTACTACTCTGCAAACAATGGCCCTTATCTCCTTGGAGACAGAATATCCTACGCCGACTTCGCCGTCTATCAGTCAATTGATAACGATGAACGAATCGGAACTCTGCCCGTAAGTTTACACTTTTATATAAACAACTTACATAATTCATAGTGCTAACTCAATACATCCAGTCCAAACTACCTGAAGCAATTCAAAAGTTCCGTGAGGCCTTTGAGGCACGACCAAACATTGCAGCGTATATCGAGGAGAATCGCCCAAAGAAAGCGTAATTGGACGATACAACTGAATTAATATCATTTTCATGCTTTTTAAAAAAAGAAAAGGGCGGTTGATTCAGTAAATACGACAAGTCAGGCAAAATTATTGGTTGACCTACATATAGATGCCATGAAGAGCGGAAAGATATTATTCAGATAAAAAGCATTATTGCTTTAATACAATCAGTCAAATCATCAGCCATATAGTCTAAATGTGTTGTTGCAGGGTATCCTTGACCGATCTGTCTCTGGGGATCTCGTAGATTGTGTATATAAGAGGTCCTGCCCTCGACGTTTTGATAGATAACTAAGACCTTACATCAATACAATAGTATACCCAACTACACATCACAACAACATGCACGGTACAAATTTGGTGATATGCCTCTTCGATAACATCGTGAGGCTCAAAACAAGCTCATGGAATTGGTGATGGCCACATGTATTTTAAAAATCCAAGTAGGGCCATGGCAGTATCTGCAGATTGAGAGAATCCAATTAGTCGTTACAACTGATTGTGAAATGATATAACTCTGTATATGCATTATGAGCTCCGTGTCGATATCAGTAATTATCCTTACGTGATCTGCCATCATATTACGAGGTATTGTAGTCATTTGTCTACGAGAAATAACCCATCGCATCGTACTTTCATGTAACGTTGCAAGTTTTTAAAAAACTTGAAATAACCTTGCAGAAGACAAGATAAAACAGGGCATGTGTTGCAAAGACCTCAAGCATTTATACCTAGGGGCTTTGCATGAATTTGGCAAATTGCACTCCAAGGCTGACTACTCCCTTGCCTGGTCTCATACTGTATAACGTACGTGTCCATAGATGTCAGATGTCAGGCACGGTACAGTATGCAGTGTCTTGCATTATACTGCTACCGCTCATCTTCGATCCAAGGACAAGCTGATCTTTACCTGCCTTCTTGAGCCACGTCGGACGTATCAGGGCCTGTTGAATTTCCAACGGAAAATACCACCTCCGCGATGACTATTCCATGTCGATTTCGGTCCAGTCTAGTTATTACTAGTGGAAGGAAAATGAGATGCATAAACGTCGTAATTGAGCATACCCGAATAGGCTGACAGAGTTTCAAGGCACATGGCAAATCTGCCACCAAATACATGTCAGATTGAGGAGCCGCTTCATGCGATGAGATCCAGGTTCCCACATCCCGAAGGCCAGTGCATACGCTCCCGGTAAACGTCAGTAACACGGCTCTAGCTTCATCGCAGCATCCCAAGAGTAGGCGAGAGAGACTCAAATTGGTCACAAAATGATTCATAACAATAGAAAGTCACTTTTCAAAAGGACACACCCAATACTCCACGTCGTAGTGAATGAAATGAATCCCGCCTTTTCTCTTTCTTTTCACCCCAAAAGGCCCCCCGTCCTGCAAGAATCAGCCCATATTTCCCCACACATGTAACGCTGTATGATTGTCTGGCTCGCCCCGGAGCGGCAGTTCCGCGATTTAGCGGTTTGAAATCGCTCATGCTTTGATCGCATGGACGTCAATCAAGACGCCGGCGAGAATCTTCCCGCTCCTAGCAAATTTATGCGAAACAAGATGCCAGCCGTCAATGCGACTCCTTCTAGAAGTCCTACGATGCTCACCCTAAACCCACAACTAGAAGCTGCATGGATACCGAGAAGCGATGTTGAAACAGAAAATAGAGCTTAAAAAAATGACGACTGCCGAAGAAAAAAGGAAACAAAATGCCCATGCCAGCCCCTTTCTTACCCTACTCAACCCTACCCTACCCTTGGCTTCTCCTCACACAGCTGGCGGGAGCTTAAAACACTCGAGCATTCGCTAGGCATTGCCCAGCCTGTCTTCGAGACGCTGCACAGGCCTGCCTGTCTGCCGATCCGGGCTCGCCGTTGGACTCTGCGAACAGTCCATCTCATTTATTTCTCTCCGGACTTATCGTACGTGCTCGTATATACTCGTAGTTTTTGTTAGCGACCGCAGCATGTGGAGATGACACACAGACGCCTCGGCAAAAGTCACGTACGAGAGGCGGGATAGTATTGGTATTATAGACGTACTCCATTTGCATGGCCCAGCCCCTATCTGAACAGGAGCGGAAGACAGAACGCCTCCACTCATTGGGGGTCCCCATGCCTGGTACTTGGTGTTGCTTCGAGGCGCACATTTCATACATGTACTCGTACATTGCCGGACATACAGGCCATGTTTTCTGCAGGGGGGGACAGGGGTTGTTCTTTTTCTCAGGGCTCTTTTTTTCTACGGAGCCCTGCCGCTACAAACCATGTCAAAAACCACCACCGCCTCTGCAAAATGTCTTGGCCGATACATCCCTGCAAGCAGGCAAGCGATTCAGAAGCTTTCCTTGTAGCTTGGCGAGAACATGCATTCTAACGTAGCATTATCGTACTGCACGGTGTCTTAGGACATGCGGCTGTGTATTCTGGCCTCATATGTGCATTTCATTGCAGGGCAGATAGTTGAAAAAGAGTGGCTGAGGGCAATAGCCATGGAGTTTCCACTATTGAATGACATGTGGTCAGCCCATCGCGCAATATTCCAATGCATACACGAACTTGCTAGCCGAGACTCTCAGTGGGGGTTTTGAACAATCTACTCACAGTTTGTTTCGGATTTTGCTTCAAAATTATGTCTAAAATCATCGAAGCGGCCGAAAAATTAACAAAGCGGACGTTTCCTTTCCCACGTGCATGAAACCTGGACTGTGGAAAATCAATGCCAAGTCGATACCAACGCTTACAACATTCGATCCGGAATATTTTCCGAAGTGCCTGGAAACAATCTGAAACTCAGGGAAGGATGATTGATTTTGACGGCCCATTATCGGCGACTTTATTTTATATCTTAGCTCACATAAACATCGCATCTCCGTGCTAGACTCTGTACGAGGGCTGCCAAAAACTGCACGAATTACATGTGCATTATAACTACTAAAGCTAACGTCGCTAAAGTCGTCAAGAAGATTGGAGTGAGATATGATGTTACATCGTTTGCTGATTCGCGACACAGGCAGTAACAGGAAGTGAGAATTTAAGAGCGTTTTGCATTTGTTTTCTTGCAGCTAATATGTTTCGGAATATATTTGGAAATAGTGTAATTATATCTATGTCAAAGAGTATAGTATCGTGAGCATCGTTCATTTCTCGTCATACAGCCTCAACGCCTTGCCGAATGGCATGATTATAAAAAAAGGTCTCTGAAACGCAGTTATAAATGCGCGGCAAATACAACCCCCCCTTCTCTCCAAAAGCAATGCAATGCGCCATGGATGCAATTATTTCCTTCCATCCTATCCTTCATGCCTTGTTGTTGACCCGGTCGAAGAACTCTCCAATCTTGTGCTCAAAAGGAGCAAGGGGATGCTCCTCGCCCAGGCCAAGGTCCGACATCTTGTATCGGGGATTAGTTGTGTGCATGGCCATGTAGCCCTGGACACTCTCATTCCAGGACTGTTCATAGACACCCCTGCCTTTGAGGATCTCGCTCACTCGCTTTGCGGCTTCTATCGACTCGTTGCTTACGTCTTGGAGGACCGCCAACATGGGCTTGCCGCTAGTATCGACACGGTTGTGAAGGTAGTTTCTTGTGTCTCCACCAACCTCCTCTTTGTAGAATCTAGGTGGGAGATTAGCTATGGAGCCTGTCATGGTATTGTTGCGTGGGCGTTACTCACGAGAGCACATCATTGGAGATGTCAATGAAACGGGCCATGTCGGGGATCGCCTCGAGGAAGGCGGCGACATCGGGATACTGGGCCTTGGGGTAGCAGAAGACGGCATAGGCCACGTTCATTCCCGACATATCCCTGTAGAAATCCGGAAATTTGTTGCCGGCACGCGTAACTGCCATGTGCTGGAAGCCGTCGTGGCGCTCCAAGAGGTTGCTAGTGAGGAACTTGAGCACGGAGATCTGCAGCATGTTGGCCAAGACAGTGTCGAAGTGGTCATCTGCCTCGCGCAGCAGGATTGCAATTCCCTCGAGCAGGTTGTTTGGCTGCCGCTCGCCTCGGAAGAAGCGTTGGTGGAATTGCAGGGCCTCCTGGACCATCTCGTTGCTCTGGCCGACAATGTCGTCGTATTGGACAACAAGCCAAGTGAATAGACCGACATACCCCTGGACTTGCACGGGATGGTTAGGGTGGGCGAGCTGTTATTCCTTTTTCGTTAGCCAAACATTTGTGCAACCATAGCGCGCCAATCCAACCACTTAGAAACAAGAGAGAGAAACGCACCAATCCTTCTGCGTAGCCTAGACGAAATCCCTTTGCAGAAATCTTGGTATTGAGCGGCACATCGAACTCGACGGCTCGCTTATGCATGTAGGCAAGCAGACCTTCGACTGCCTCGGCCTTGAGCTTAGGTGCTCCAGGATAGTTGAGCTGGGCGAGCATGTCGGAGCAGATGGGTGCTACTTGAGCAGCCAGCTTCTTTGGCTCTTTGGCCAAAGAGTCATCCACTTGGCCATCGTTCTTTGGAAGGAATTGCTTCAATGCCGTGAAGACCCGGCGGTACACTGAAGCAGCCGTGTGGTAGCCTGACCCGGCGTGGCTTTTCCGTGCGACGACCATTTTGGTATAAGTTGTTGGATAGCACCAAACACAAATAAATGTGGAAAACTGATATTTGAGAAGATCTAGGCCAGTGTGGCTTGATAGAAAAAAGCAAACAAAGACTTGGAGAATATGGGGAGTGGAAAAAGCAAGTATTCTCTTAAGCTGATATGAGGATAGACTTGAGGCTAGAGTTGAGGTGAAACGCACCAGACGGGGGAAACCTTGGATCTTTATTCATAGCGTGAGCCCTCATCCTGGCGGGCATCTCGGATGCCTGATATATTACAAAGATACTACCTGGATGAAATCAAGTTAAATCGAGCAGGCAGTTTTCCCAATTGAGCATCGTGGCCGTGGTCGAGAAGGCAAGAATCAACGAGGTCAAGGAATATCGCAAGACTACCATGCAAACTAACGACCAACAGCATAAGCTAGGCTCACCCACAATATACGCGAGCGAGCCATAAATTGGAACGAGAATATGACTAACTGGCAGATTGTACTGTCGTATCTGATCTCCGGTGTTCCCCAAAGACCAGCACAAGGCCCGTTGAACACTCCGATTCTATCAGTAATGTTAAAACGTGACCGGGAACCTCTGCCCACTCTGCCCACTTAGTGCGTGGCGGTGGATAGGGTGCGGCGAGCAGGATAGTGATGTATCAACAGCTTAGACTGCTCTATTGGATCGTGTCATACCTATCTGGGAGAAGAGGATTGACATCTCAGCAGCTAGTTTAGTCGACTGAGTCGCCATATGCATCTGCTGTTCGTGCCCTGGATGAAGAAAAGGGTGAAGCCCTCACCGCGAGTGTTCCGGAAGGTACCGGCCGGCAGCCCATTGTCACCGAGAGAATGGAGACGAAGTCGTATCAGTGTAACCACTTTGCATATCATTTGGCTGTTGGTCAGCCTACTCATTTACATACCCTCTTTCACTTCGGCCATGCTTCCCATCGAGGCGAGTGTGGGGATAAACCTGGTAGACCAGGGCGCCATGAGGGCAGAATTCCCTTCTCCTACCTCTCTCGTACAAGTACGAGTACTGTACAGTATGTTGGTTGTTGATGCTCACACCTGAAAGGGGAGGGGGTCTCTGAGCAGCCCTGGAGCCATGAATAGCATCAACCCTTGCTCAGGAACACCTCTTGCCCTTGCACATACGCCCGTCTATCCATTAGTTCTGTATTGACCAAGGATTTCTCAGCCCTCATGCAGTAGCTCGCATCCATTTGTTAACGCCGGACTTGCTATCATGTCACTCGACGCTGGAGAGCGCGGTAGAGAGCTAGCCTCGTTAAAAAAGATCTTCAACCCCCCAGAGCATCTGTTCATTGCCTCTCCATAAATCGTATTGTGGGACGAACTGTTCCCCCTCTTCACGATCTTAGTTCTTACTACCTGTAGGTACATGATGACGGCCGTCCGTCCATTTATCTGGCATGCGGAATACAGTCCGTGATGGAGCTGGCTCCGTACTGCGTGCGTTAGAATCGGATCTATGAAGCAGGGAATGCCTTTATCATATGAAAATACGTCATCCATGGCAAACACGCCCCTAAGAGTCATGCTACAAATGTCCAGTGCATCTACTTACTCGTACCATGAGAAGCAACAAGTCGTTGGCCTCCACCCGGATGTGTAGATGGCGATGCGACGGCGCACATTATCTTGCATTAGCACGTGTTTTCTCTTAGCTCTCCTCCTTCAAGTCTTTTCTTTGTTAGTCGCACAGATTTGCTAATTTTCCCTCTTTTCTTGGGTTGCCTGGGCTGAAGAAGCAGCTTGTGCGTCTTGGGAAACGACGTGCAGTCCTCAAGTTCTCCAACAGAGCCACCCTCGACGTCGACACTCTATGTAGCTTCTAAGCCGGTTTGACCTGTCAATTGCCGCTGGTGGGTCAAGGGCCGTTACACCAAGCGCGCCAAGCTCGCGTCTGGGAATGGGGTCTATCCGGGGTTCCGCTGGCATGGGTTGTGGCCTGTAGAAAGAAATGACACGCTCGTGACACTCCGGCAGGGCCAAGGGGCTGGTATATGCCGCTGCAAGAGGATTGGGTCATGCCACGGCAGACTCCTCTCACTTGCATACACAGACAGGTGCGAGTGTTGTACGGTGAAGATTGGACGAGTCCACATTCGAGCTGGATATGCCTTGAAGACACCCCCTGGAGGCGTGCAGGCTGCTCCAGAAAGGAGCTCTCAAGGATCATATACAAGTACTCGTAGAAGGGCACAAGTACTCCTACTTCTCTTGTGCTGTTGGCTGCGTTCAATCTTCTCATTGCTTCGCCATGTTTGACCAGGGGTGCGTGCAATTAAATACACCTGGGACTGTATGTACTCGTACGCTCCCCTACAATATGAAGCTGCCTTGCAGGCTCCAAGAGGTCAATTATCCACACTCGCTCGTACAGTTAGCATAAAAGGCGGCGTGCCGGCAGGCGACGGCTGAGGCGCAAAAGCCGCTCCGTAAAAAGAGGAAGCTAGTTGATCGGCCGAAGTGGAGGGCCTCAAAAGTGAGGGCTTTCGCGTCGCCCGATAAATGATGTGTAGCAACTGGGGTTACGTCGCGGAAACTAACCATTCTGGCGATAGTAGCGAGAAGAGAGCCACGCAAAGCGAGAATAAAAAAGAAGAAAGGAAAAAGGAAAAAGGAATAATTAGAGGCAGGCTCGCTGCCCCGGGTCATCTCTCGTTCTCGTACGCTTCCTAGTATGAAGGACGCACACTAGTCGTCACTAGGCGAGTGCTTGCACCCGTGCTTCGTCTGTTGTACGGACGAGATACAGGGGTCCGTCAAACGACATGCATTCCTGGCTATTGATACTTGCTCTTTGGGGAGTTGGGGTCACGGCAAATACTTCAGCTGGCAAGGATGGGCAAAGCTACCAAGCATTGGCAAGCCCGGAGGGAGCTCCGTGCAATTGTCCACTCATACTCCTACTAATCGTCACCAGTTGTTGTCCTTCCTGGGATCAACCTACATGGACACCATTACTGATGTGGCTACAGGTACTCGGTATGATTACCCCGTACTTACATGTGATTTGACGTTGAGGACGGAGTACGGAGTACGTAAGAAAGAATTAATTACCCCTTGCATATGCATACGCGTAGTTCAACTGCCACTGCCGCCCCAAGCGTATACCGGTGTTATGGCTTCTTGAATAAAGCGGCAACACTCAATGGTGATTGTGTGTATGTGCCTAGTTATCCCAACCGTCGGTAGAATGTGGCACGAAGACTCTTCCCCCTTTCCACTAGGTGGACTCATGTTTGAGGCGGCGGATTCCCAGAGAAAAAGATTTGGATGAGCGGTCCGTCCCTTGCCTGTTAGTATTAACGGGCTCGAGGTAAGATTGTCGACACGTGTGACAAGTCCCGGACGGGCCTCTCCATGCCTCGCGCGGTCGTTCCCCTGTCGCCGCCCAAAAGGCGGCTTTCGAAATGTGACAGCCGACAGCGCGAAGCCCGCTTGGCCCTCATTTTCGGTGACTCTTGGTATAAACGCCGGGCGTCCTGCTGTTTGCGTTGGGTGCGAGCTGATGCATCCTGCGGTTTCTGAACCTGTACCTGTACCCCCCTGCCCAGAAGGCAAAAAACTCGACGAGTTGAAAGTGGTGCCTCGCGGACTTTGTTCGTCACGGCCCCGGATCCTGTTTCGGTCATACGACTGTTCCCTTTTGCTTTGAACACACCTGCCTACTTCCCTATTCTGTTCCTGTTCCACCAAGATGAGCATTGCGTATAGGCGCCTCGACTCCTCAAAGCGCGAAATCCGCCTGCTGGAGATCCAGTCCGCCCGCAACCTCAATGACCCAATTGAGTGTAAACTCGTCACGGTCCGCGTGACGGACGACCTCGAGTTCATCGCGCTCTCGTCTCTCTATGGCGATGCCAAAGAGACGGAGCGCATCTACATCTCGGGGCTGCCAGTGACCATTACCTCACACTTGGCGTCAGCCATCAAAAACATCCGCGCCGTCTTCTATCCCACCATCTCGCGGAGGTTCCAACGAACTCCGGCCCGACGCCCGCATGGCGCCCCAAGATGGTTTCGTCAGCTCTTTGGCGCAAACTCGGCACAGCGTGGAGAGCTTGAAGCTCGCTCTCTTCGCGTCTGGGTCGACCTCGTATGTATCAACCAGAATGATGAGGAAGAGCGTCATCGCCAGACTCTCGACATGCGTATGATCTACAAGGCGGCCGAGCTCGTCATCGGCTGGCTGGGTGACAAGACAGAGCACACAGATTTGGCCATGATGACGCTGGCCGAGATCGAAGACGCCATGCCGGCTCACTGGGGAGACCCAGGTGACCGTGAAAAGCACCCTGAGGATTACTCTCCAACGCATCGTTGGGCTCGACCCATCACTCACATCTGGACTCCGGGCCCAGGAGGCGAGATTCCCTTCATGATGCCTCACTGGGTTGGATGCAACGACTTCATGACGCGCCAGTACTTTCAGCGGCGTTGGATCCTTGAGGAAATTGCTCTAGCCCGCTTTCCCACGTTTCTTATTGGCGACATCATCGTGCCATGGAAGCAAGTACTCCGTCTCAATCGGATGATGGAGGAGTTCAAATACCACCCATCGGAAGTGTTTGAAAAGGTATAGTGTCTTCCATATCTTCTTGGCTCACACCAGACATGAACGCTAACGCGCTGTTGCAGGAACTGAGCGCCATGATTGCTGAATTACCCCTGGAGACGGCCCACAAGCTCTTGGATGAGTTTGCCAGGAGAGAGGCCCTCGAGGAAGCCCGCATTCTCAAAGAGACGGGCAAGAGCAGAGCTACTTCTTCTACACGTTCTAATGAATAGCCCCCACACACACGTTGGGATAATTACAGTGATATTTGTTGTGACGGGAGCGGCGGCGTCAAAGCGGTTCATTCACAAAGTTGGCATTTCGCGGGTTTTGGTGTGAAGGGCATGACAGGATACCCAAAGGTTGACTTATACGCAATGAGGATACCCCATAAAGAATTTTCCTATTTCCTTCTTGATTCAGCACGATAAATTGGTTTTGTATTTGGGTATTCTTGTCTTAGATTTGGTTTTTATTTTTTTTATGTCTTTTTTCATTTGTTTGTGCTCTTTATTCTTGTCTAATTCGACGTCCGTGCAATTACATGCGCGGTTGATTTTCCCATCTCGAAGAGCTTTGCAGCTACACTTTGCTGTATTGAGATGTTCCCTTTTGTCCGGACTGGGCACCTAGTATGATAACATTATTATAGATCAATTGGTATACGTAACAACAAAAAGAAAAAAAAAGAAAAAAAAAAAAAAACGTTTATTAATACATCGCTTTTGTAAGGGTGCTTTTGAGTGGCAGCACCCAGAACCAACATACCGGAAGCGTTGCATCTCCTGCAGCCAGAAATGCCGTTGGTTGATGAGTTGCAGGAAGACGATGATACCTTACGTTTCTGGCATTGCATCTTACCCTGTATAAAGTTCTTCTGGAATACTACTCCAACAATCCGGTAATAAGTCTATCATTCGAATTCCCGTTATGATGGCGGGAGAAATATTACCCATCAATTCAATTGTCAATATTAGTAGCATTAATATGTGCCTGTACTGGGTTGTAAAGATATTGGTAGACACAATTCATCGTGGATTGTATCGTAGCCGTATTGTAAACATTCCGATTCCGTCATACAAATATACCCACATGTAGTAATTTCTTATCTAATACCTCCTCGTGTAACTCATTACCTATACAAGTTATTATTTGGCATCAGGCGGGGTCTTGCCATCGTATGCTCCATATGAGGGGGCACCATTGGATGCCAATTTTTCAGTTGACATGCTCCACAAGTCCTCTGCTTCTAGAATTGCTCGGCTTGGGATTCCCAACAGACTGGGCACAGCTACTGTACTGTACCTGTATCGCTTAACGAAGCGGTCAAAGCCCGAGAAGCACGTTATTCGTGCTTGGTAGCTCCGAGTAGATAGGAGAACACCATGTGGAACTGCCACGTTGAGGGGGTCGTTTTATCCAAAGTACCAGCATATGGGAACAAGTATTGTGACAACTGACATGGAGCCTGCAAGCAAAATTGCCACAATGGCCCTTACCAGTCCGCCGGCTATATTAATGTACCCAAATGGAGTTTACCCACCGCGTATGTCATCCCATCTTTTGCCTAGCTCACCGACACTTTTGGTTAAATGTCCTATCATGCCCACTTTCACCAACGACTGTTGGTCGTGGCAAATCCAGGGTACTGATCAATTGGAACACACGACAAATCATCAAGTGCGGAAGATAGATGCCGTAGAAGCCTATGTACTGCTGGAACTGAGACTGTAGTTTCCTGGATAAAATAAGAGCCTTGTTAAACTCGATATAAGGCACAGCTTATACCGAAACAATGTCGCTGTAAGTTCGCCTATCTGTAAAATATTGCTTCTGGAGAAATAGATCTAAAGGGGGAAATCTGAGAGGCCATGTACAGCGCCATCCAGGGAGGATCAGTCGCTTGCCCTCACAATCTTTGGGACGTGTGTGATGCTAACTCTCTCGTGACGATGATGAACAAAAGAGAAAGTATCTAGTGTACATCCTCCTTCCAAAGATGACGTGAGCAAGACAGTCTCATATCTTTTATATCTTACTTATATGTTACCTTATATAGCAGTTCGGTCCGGTCATTGTTGAAGAGAAGTAGAAGCCAATGATGAACATGAAGAAACATCTGTTAGAGAAACTGGAATAATGAAAATCTTGATAGTATGTCCAGTTAATTGAAACTAAAGCCCGTGGCCCTTTGGCTTGCTCTAAAAGTGGGAAGCATTAAGAGATTGCATTGCATTAGTATTGTTATGCCGTTGCTTTCCCCTTAACTGCATCCGGCGTTTGGAGTATTCTGCATTGCCAAGTCCCAGATAGGCAACTGAGTTACCAACAGTTATTGGAGAAGTTGAGATTATAATAAGGTTATATTGACTGGCTGTCTAGGCTATCTCATAATCGAAGTGGCCTCACATATATTCGGCGGAGGTTTCTGAGCAACTTAGAAACCTGGTCCCCTTTATTTATGATATGGTTGGTCCTTTGATTCAATGCATGTCTATTGTGCGCAGACCGAGGCTGTAAGTTGGTTTGTAACATTATGAGCATGTAGTTACACCATTAAGAGCATCCTGGTTGCAATCATTCAGATTGTTTGTGCATGGGCTTGATGTCTAATAGTACAATATTAGCAAAAGAATAAATCTTGATTGAAAGTCTGAACAGAGGATTTTCTTACAGGGCAGTCCGAAAAGGTATCAGTTGGATTGCCATTGAAATCAAGCGAATGGCAGCTTCCGGCACCAAAGGCACCGCCAAAGAAGCATTTTCCCGGGCCTATCGCAAGGGCTGCAGGCGCAAACAGGATTGCTGCGGCAATGAGGTTGATGTTGAACTGCATGTTGAAATGTTGAAGTTTTTTGAGAATGTGTTGTCTTCAAAACAAGTGTGGTGAGATGAATTACTTCTCGGAACTGTAGCTTGGACTCAGCTTCTTTATACTTCTTTTTCTTGAGCAAAACTGCCTAGATATATATATAGCAACGAGATCAACACTCCATTGCCTTGATTGCTATACAACCTTCTAAATGCACAGCTTTGAAGTGTCGATCAGGTCTGAGTAAGCTTAACGTTACGTTAGCAAGGCTAATGTGAAGTCAATTTGGCGTAGTGCCATTGTTTCAAGATGTTGAAGAAAGGTAATCGTATTGCTGATCTACTGTAAATAGCATCACATCAATTGACTAGATGAGTGGCTCTTGATTACCATGTACTTTCCAGGTCGGGAAAAGAAGACTGACACGCCATGATCCGATTCGCATATACGAGTTTTGCCCTCCATTACAAGCTTCTAATACGCTGCCAATTGGACCATAGCACTAGTGTGGGCTACTTTAAGACTGAGGATAAATGCTGCTGCTCTTTTTAGAATACGAGATTCAGTGTCAGCTGTACTCTATAGATTCAGAAATTGCATCTCCAGGTCAGGTGCTGGTAAGACACCCATTTCAGAACAATCCGTCGGTCATAGAAGGTATCTGAGATCAACACCATTTGCATTTATGTAACTTCTTGTAGTGTTCTCCAGCCCTACGCCCCTCAGCTCTCTGACTTACAGTCTGACATGAACATTGGGGTACAGAAACAAGGCTACCAGCTGAGGGCTGGTTGGTTTACTTTTTGCCGTACTTAAAAATACCTATATTCCGTACTACGTGCGACAAAATTGGAATATAGTTTAAAGTTAAACTGAGCCTCCCCTTACGCCGTCTGAACCCATGGATAGCAGATCATCTTCAATGTTGTTTCGTATGGCCGAGCTAACCTGCGCTATGCAAGGGCTTATATGACATTAGGGGGCTCAGTTGTTCAACACAGCCATTCACTAGTACATGTGGTAATTGGTGCATTTTCTCAACCTGGAAAGTACAAGGTAATAATCGCCCGTACAAAAAGTGGCGCTTGCATGCCGCTTACCAGTCCGCCAGCTAAAGAACAAAAACGCAGTTCGCGCACCAAGCACTTCGCACTCCATACTTCTTATGTTGACACGTTTTGCACCTAGCTCACCGACATTTGATATAAATTTTTGTCGCTGCCCGTTTCCACTATCTGGCTGTTGGCTGTGGCAAAATCCGGAGTGTCACGGCATCATTTCTATTCGCCAAATATACCTGCTAGCTGGGCGCAACTTTTGAGACGTTGGTTCCAGTGCGGGCGGAGCTCATAGTCAGGGGAACCGTGGGGGAAGAAATCATACTCTGGTGGAAAGGGTGAGTATTTGTGATACTGCAACTCTGTAGATTGCAATACTGGGTATGACTGGATCCATTAGTCTACTCTAGTGTGCTGTTGGTCGTCAACGTTGAAGAAATTATTTCCTTGGCTGTTGTTGGCTCTAAAGATACCCGTGAATCGAACCATACATGCAGTAAATTGCATCAAGGATGTCAAATAAAGCCTCACGCCGAAGCCGGTGGTAGTATCGCCAGGAAATTACCACCACCTAGATGATATGGAGAGAGATACCGATATCAATCACTCGCTTCTTCGCTTTCTTTAGGGTCGATGAACCGATCCGAGGATAAATTTCCTCTTCTAGAAAAAGAAAATAACGACCGGGTGCATTTATGCTTTGCGATATGATGGCTGTGAACAGGGTAAGCTCACATTATCGATAACGTCATCCATGTGAGCTGTCAAGGGTTGGAGGATTAGTAAAGCATCTATACAACGAGGTAAATGGGAGTCTCTGAGCATTGATTGGTGAGTATACACGCAACTTCCCGAGCAATTGGGCGTTCTCAGAATAGAAAGACACGAGAGCAGGTAAACAATTGAGTTGATGCCCCCATCTAGTCATTGACGGGATATTTATTCATGCTTATTGCTGGTTTTTAGATGAGACAGTGATTAATTTGTTCTGCTTTAACGGAATTGAAGCGATAAATCTGCTACTAAAATATATAAGTTGCTGGTTTTGAAGATGTTTCTACATGGTTTGTCACTGATAACTGGTAGATTCAACCAAATCTACTAAACTAGACGGCTGTTCTGGAAACTTGTCTCACCCCGCATCGATTTAAAGGAGATCTAGATCTATCATGGCAACAACTACGGAGTACAAATTGCAGCGTAAAATGACTAAAGTGAGACATGCGCCAAAATAGCTTCACAAGCGCTGGATTCGGTGGCCGCGGACAAAAAAACTCGATATGCCGTGAATCTAATTTAGGTGGGATGAGCTTAAAAATTGCCCGGACGCGATCTATCCGGATCAGCTGAGATGGCGCGCTTCTTGGCCTGCCGTATTCGTAATCGGGACGCCTTCGCCAGACGCCATACAAACAAACAAACACCACGCCTGAAATTGAAGATGTCTCACACAAACTTTCATCGCACCATTGTGATGAGCAACAGAGAAAACTCACCTGATTCTCAACGATAGAGTGGCGTCACAGCATCTTGATCCATGCAATAGGTTTCTCTGTCGACGCACGTGCAAACATGACGGGGACAAACCCCAAATATGACTTTGGCGGGCCGTAAGTTCGATGACAGAATCAAGAGCGCGGAAGCCGTCTTTCTAACGCGCCATCCAGGCTAGGCACTTCTGCTATTGTCTTTGGCCTCCCAGTGCTGCTCTACTTCTTCTACTTCACTTGCAACGATGTTACCGGCTGTCCCGCGCCGGCCCTCCTGGAGCCTCGTTCCCTCACTGTCGCAGAGCTGAGAAGCCAGATTCCATGGCCCGAGGATGGCATCTGGGGCTTTGCCAGCTGGAAGGTCAGCGGCTGGGTCGCAGCTTACTATCTGCTTAGTCTGGTGCTCTATCGAGTGCTTCCTGGACAGGAGATTTACGGCACAAAGCTAAGAGAATCAGGTCGGCCGCTCAAGTACAAGCTAAACGGTACGCAATGCGGATGTGAAAGAGATAGACGCTGGCGAAGAGACACAATGCTAACAATCGATAGCGTTTTCTTCCACTCTCGTCCAGCTAGCTGCATGTGCTGTAGGAACTGGTCTGTACGGCGCTGATTTCGCCGTCTGGACGTTTATCGACGAAAACTACCTGCAGATTTACACAGCCAATCTCATCCTTGCATTCGCAATCTCAGTGTTTGTGTATGTACGAAGCTTCAGCGTCAAGCCAGGCAACCCTCAATTGAGGGAACTCGCACAAGGAGGCCACACTGGCAATATCATGTACGACTTCTTCATTGGTCGTGAGCTGAACCCTCGTATCACGCTTCCCCTTTTCGGCGAGATTGATCTCAAAGTCTGGCTTGAAATGCGGCCTGGCCTGACTGGTTGGATCCTGCTTGATCTTGCCTTTGTTGCGAAACAGTATCGCACTTACGGATACGTGTCCGACAGCATCCTCTTCATTTCTGCTGTGCAGAGTTACTACGTCCTCGAAGGCCAATATGCCGAATCGGGAATCCTCGGCATGATGGATACCATCACAGATGGGCTGGGATACATGCTCACCTTTGGAGACATTGTTTGGGTGCCGTTCTTGTACTCTACCCAGACGCGTTACCTCTCCGTCTTCCCCTTGCAATTAGGCTGGGCGGGAATTGCTGCCGTGTCCGCCGTATTCATCGTGGGAGTGTCCATATTCCGCGCCTCTAACTCGCAGAAACGCCTATTTCGCACGCAGCCGGATCACCCCAGCGTCAAGGGTATGTCGTATATCCAAACCAAGCGAGGCACAAGACTTCTCGCCGATGGCTGGTGGGGAGTATCGCGCCACATCAATTACTTTGGAGATTGGCTTCAGGCTTCGCCTTTTAGTCTTCCTACCGGCGTGGCAGGATATTTAATTCTCCCGGCTGGGACCGTTACCACTGCAGGGGTGGGCGTTGCTACGATGCTGGATGGCCGAGAGGTAGTTCAGGGTGCGGCAAGAGGCTGGGGTATGGTTTACACGTACTTGTACGTCGTGTACTTTGCTACGTTGTTAATACATCGCGAGAGACGGGATGACGCTGCGTGTGCGGAAAAGTATGGTGAGGACTGGGATAAGTACAAGAAAATTGTGAGATGGAGGATTTTGCCTGGTATTTACTGAGTTTGGGGGAAGCCATATAATACATACTATCTTTGGCTTTCTTTACCTTTGCGACAGATGCTCCAATATCGGCGCACCTGTTGCTCCTTTATAGCAGTGTTTATCAGAGTTGGCCAGCATTTACCACGATCTGCCACTTTGAACTTATAGTTCAGTTCTCATGACAACCCTCTTGGTATATGAGACAAGATTCACGCCTCTTTGCTGATGCTCAAAGTTTACTTTGTTATTGTTTCTTATCTGGGCCTCTATATAAACATCGACGTGCCCATCAAGTGCCCGCAGCTCTTTTGTGAACACACAACATTGACCTTTTCATTTCCATTCTGCAAAAAGACTCATGGACCCCAAGCTGTTAGCAGTAGCCAGTGCCTTGGTCTTATACCTTATATGCCGACTTGCATATACACCTACGAGGAAAACACCACATTGCCCCGAGATGCGTGATCCCGACTACGTCAGATTGGATCCTCCATTGATCCCGGGGCTCCGCCGGAAAGAAAGACCGAATAACTGGCCAGAAAAGACAGATATTGTATGGAAGAAATTCGTTGCCCCACAGGATGTAAGTTAACCATCCATCTGAGACAAGACCATTATTACCCTATACTAATATATTCTAAATAGGTTCTTGACAAACCAAGTACCGTCACAGTCTCACAAGCTGGCATCCTAAATCTTCCTCCGGAACTTGTACTACAAATCTTCTCCCATGCGAGCCGAGAGAGCAGCATCTGCCTGGCTCTCACTTGTAAGAGCCTTCTCGTGGCTTCAACACTCGCCAACCTCCAGCGGCCAACCTTGCCTCCGGAGAGCCGAATTCCCTTTTCGGAGTACGAGGGTGCAATTTTCCATCCCGGTCATCGTCATCCGGGGCATCTTTCACGAAGAGCAGTGATTACGTTTGCCTTCCTCATCCACCCCCTTGATGACAGACTGAGACGGTCACAATCAGTTAAATTCTGCCAAGATTGCCTTCGCTATCGGCCGACAGAACCTAGCTGGTGGGCAGGCAAGGGCGCACCATGTCCCGGAAAGGTAGCAATCGGAAGACACTGGGCGCTCGTTGTTGAGCATTGGCAATATGGGCTGATGCTTCAATGCCCGGAGTGTTGGTATTCCGATCACAAGACAGGCTGTGAGGTATGCCGGAAGAGAAAAGATGGAGCAGTTAGAAATGCCCCAGTAGAGAATTTGGTGCACGAGCAAGGGTCATTGAGATCTGAGCACATACTCGCACGCATATATCACCAGATTACGAGAGCCAGTACATAGAACGATCCATGTAGCTTTTGATCTGTTCAACTCGCCGATAGTCCTTCTTCAATACAATACACAATTTTTACATATTCACATATTTCATCTCAGGAAATAGAGGATGAAGCAAAGAGTCACAAATTGATCTATCCCCATTGTCAAGAACCAGCGCTCCCCACGAAGAGAAGACAGAGAAGCCAGCCATGGCGAAAGCATAGACACATCAATAAATGCAGCTGACGCTTCTCCACCGCTTGGAACCGGAAGGCCATGAACCGAGCACGGCCAGAATAAGCTTAGGAGATGCTTGTTTCCTCTTCCCAGGCCCAAGTAAGCTTGAATGCATCGACGCAAAACGGCCCAATACAGAAGGAGAGCAGATGCGGGGGGGGGATCTTGGCCCGGCTCGGAAGCATCAGCAGCCAGCAACTCCCTGCATATTGAAATCGATAATAATTGCATCGATACGATATTGGATCATGGCGATGCTGAGGCTGAGGCTGAGGCTGAGGCCAATTGACCCCATGTCCAAGTGCACCGACAATCCGAAACCTGAAGCAATGGCGCGTTTGGAGCTCTAAAACACGGAGCATTTCGATGTCAAGATTTCCCATCTTACACTAAGAAAAGCCCCGGCTCGGGCAATACTTGTTCCTCTCCCGCGATGCTGAAACAATGCCCCAAGAAAAAGAAACCCGATCGTCAAACAGGGGCGATTTCAGCGTGAAACTCGTTCTGCGTGTGTCGAAGCTTGAAAATGTCACCGTCTGTGCTGGGCGCGTGGATGCTTCCAATCATGAGCTGATGAAGAGAGAAACAGCGGCAGTGCGGCAGAAAGGGGACAAATCAGCGATGTCATGGAGTAACAGAAATGGTCAATAATAGCCACGGAATCAATATTGGCGGCGATTATTATCATTTGACAAATTGCTCGTGCAGGATGCAATTGCTTCGGCCTTGTGACTGACCCGGAACTCGGGCGCATTGACACGTCCCAAATTGGCAATTTTGATGCTCAAATTCATCCGGACATGCCAGCGTCGATCTGGACGCACTCAATCGAGGCTTGTATCTCGTGTATACCGAATCACATGAAACCTCTTTGTTTTCCACAACTCTCGCGGCATGTCAATTGAAACATCGCAACGTCTATTTCGACCTCTGTTTCCTCCCCTCGCCTCATTAAACTCACATCTCCAAACCTCCATCACTAACATGTGAAGAATAAAAATGCCACTATTCCAGAAACTAACCCCACCAGCCGATCGCCGCAAAACGTTAGGCGCATGAACTTGGAAACCCCATTGTCGCAGAAATCAGCGCCTCCCGAAAACACCCCCTTGCCTCCATGTCTTCTTCCCCCCACACTCTACATCTACTTACGCCTCTCTCAACGGCATCCCCCTGGGAGAAGCGCATAGACGCAGCAGAATGTGATCAAACGTTGCCTGGTTTCGAGACCTCCGCCCCCTTGTTTGGAGCGCCGCCCGCCATGGAGTCTATCCGAGTCCGTGTCAACATAAGCGTCCGTGTCAGTGAGAGCATCTTTTCGCCCGGCCCTTCGGCCAGATTTCGCAAGGGTAGGGGAAGTTGAGACGCTGAATCGAGCTTGTTAGTTTTAGTCTCGCGAAACAAAAGGTAAAATAAAAAAAACAGAAGGAGAGTTGCTTTGCGATCCATCGTGTATAAGAGGAGCCATGAGCCCGGCCTGATACTGACTTCCTTCCTTTCTTCCCCATCACCAACTTCCACCTTCACCTTTTCCTTCAACCTTCACTTTCAAGGCCCGGTGCCACTTTCCCAACCTTCCTTTCTTTCAGAGTCCCGACCTGGTGTCGCTTGCTTCGTTTTTTCTTTACGATTCAAAACAACTCTCTCTTTTTGGAACTTTCCACCACTATCTTTATTCTTACACAAACACAAAAACATCATTACAAAACACCGCCAAAATGGTTCGCTTGTCTGTTGCCGCTCTCTTCACTTGTAAGTTCGATATCAGCTCCTTTGCTGCCTTCGAGGATCCGCGTTTTTAACATCTCTCTCCAGACACTCTTTCTGTCTACGCCCTCGGCGACCCTGCTGGTGCCAAGAACGTCGGAAATGGTAACGGTGGTCAATTTGTACGCTCCAACTCTCTTCTCATGAGTCTCCTACAAGCTCGATAAAACTGACTTCGACTCCAGATTGGCGGCGAGTGCCTGTCCAGCAAGGACTGTGCTTCGACCTGCTGTGCCTTCATAAGCGGCGGTGGTGTTTGCTCTGTAAGTTGTCAACGCTCTCCTTTCCTCTTCTAGTCCGGGACTAACCTCTACATTCAAGGGTATTGGTGCCCAGTTCCAGGCTGGGAAATCGGGTTGTGGTTTTGGTGATGGTGGTGCTCCTCCTTCTCAGCCCAGCGGTGGCGACTCCAGCTCTGCTGCCCCAGCTGCTTCCCCTGCGGCTGCCCCTGCTGGCTTTGACGCTTCCGTCGGTGATCCCAATGGTGCCAAGAACCTCGGCAACGGTGCGGGCCAACAGTTCATCACTGGTGCTTGTCTTAGCAACGCCGACTGTGCTTCCGGATGCTGTGCTGCTCTCAACGGTGGTGCCGTCTGCTCTGGCGTCGGTGCTCAGTTCCAGAACGGCAAGCAAGGCTGCGGCTTCAGCAGCAGCGGCGGTTCCTCTTCTGCTGCCCCTGCCGCCCCTGCCGGTGATGCCAACAACGCTGCTGCTCCTCCTGCTTCTTCTGCTGCTCCCGCTGGTTTCAACGCCGCCGTTGGTGATCCCGCCGGTGCCAAGAACCTCGGAAACGGCGCGGGTGCGCAGTTCATTACCGGAGCTTGCCTCAGCAACGCCGACTGCGCTTCTGGATGCTGCGCTGCTCTCAACGGTGGTGCCGTCTGCTCTGGTGTTGGCGCTCAGTTCCAGAACGGCAAGCAGGGCTGTGGCTTCTCCGCTGCCAAGCGCAGTGTTGAGCGCTCTCGCATTGCCCGCCGCTTCCGTGCTTAAGCTATGACAACCCTTGGTATCAAACGGTGGCTGGGATTGAGACAAAATCGATAGTCATTATCTACCTAATTCTTCCACTGTACGACTAGACCTTAATAGATATTCACTATCATTATAACTATGGACGCTCTCATTGTGACTATGTCGTTGTGAATAGTAGATGCTATGAATAAGGACATTATAATTAGACTACCTATGGAGATGTTTAGTGCTAATGAGGATTCCTGAAACTGGTCAGTATCATACGACACATGCATCTTTATCTAATGGATCTCGACTTACTTCATCATTTCCTCCGAGTAGGGCCCCTCTCCAGTTGCGGCCTGGATCATCATCACAATGTGGCTTCTGCAGCTGTACAACTTGAAAGTGTCCACAAGCCCCTCGTCGTCAAAAGTGGCAACGAGGGTCTCGGGAAAGTTGTCCAGCACCTTGCTGTGGATGTTGTACCGGTTCTCCATCTCGATGAACACACGTGAGTCTTGTTCGTTGATGGTTTGAGAAACGACCTTTCGCTTCTCCAGGTATTGGTCCTTCATCATTTCTCGGAGCGTTGAAACGATGGCCTGACGGTTGAGGTCGGGGTCTTCGGCTTCTCGCATGCTCTTGAGGAAGACGGTGCAGTTGTTGGAGAAGAGGGAGGCGAATTTCTCGAGGTCTGCGTCTGAGGAGTCGGGGCGGAGGGATTCGTATTGGGAGTAGAGTGTGTTGAGGCGGTTTTCGAGGACAGTTGCGGAAGGCATGGTGAAGATGACTGTTGGTATGATTGTATAAGACGAGAGCTATAAGGTATAGTAGAGAGCTAGTCTTGTCACTGGTCTAGTAATCAAGGTAGAGTAAGGTGTATTGGGTTGTTGAACTCGTAGATTGATAGAGACTATGAGTACAGGACAACACAGGGGAAACCTCCCCTATATATATTTCGACTTCACCATCTCCTGAGATTGGGTCACCAGTTGGATATCATTAGAAAGACCCTGGAGATTGGTTTCGCTGAGATTCGCGGCCAAAGTTACTTTGAGCCACCGAATCAGATGCTGCTGATTTTCGCCAAATCTAGATACTGCTGAATTTTCGCCTGCAAAGGGGTAATCGCCTCCTCCATCGTGTCAGCATAGACTTGATGCTTCGAGCACTTTGTCTCTTCACCACACAAACTCCGCTCCTTGCTCATTAGGTAATTCACAGTAATCCATCTTCTTCCATTGAGATCATCTAAGCGCAACTCAGGACAATCCAAACACCGAGGCTGCAAGGGTCAGAAGCAATAGGATCAATGCCTCTTCGCGAAAAACCCACTTGTAATGCATCCCATGATGTAAGTCGGGACAACTTTTTTCGGGCGGCGCGCGCGCTTCATCTACGGGATAGTGAAATCTCCGCAGCCTTTATTTCCGCATATCATCATCTCCTCGAGGTAGTACTCCGGAGTACTATTTACTCGAATGTCTCAGTTTGTAAGTCTGTATACAACCCTGATTCTGGATTGGGGAATCTTTACGCAATCACATGGGCAAATCATGTGTGGATTTTGCAACGGGTTTGGGCTACTTGGAGCGAGCTGAAGCTTAGCAAAGAATTGGAAATGCGGTGCCTTGTTTACGTGTAATTAATTGATCGGGATATACCCGCTGAGCTCCGCTAAAAACCCGTCAAAATGAAACACTTTGGGTCTGCTTATTTAAGGTTTACACATCACGATGGTTGCATTCATACGCACTGATATCATCTGATAATATATAAATGTTACTTCAGACAGTGTTGGCTGAATAAATGTTGTAGATTGAGTGTAATAGGAGACTAGCCCTGAGGCAAAACATATGGCCTCTAGGACTACCACCATTGTAATATATGAGGGGTGATATCTTCTGAGAAGCTTCTTCGTGAACAAATATTGACTAAAGATGGCTGTAAATGGAATAATAAACTTGCCTATGGCACAGATATATGTCTCATAGCATCTACCTACCCCCAGCGCTCAATAAACTCGTCTCTCTTCTCGCTCTTGCGATCTCTTCGTTGGCCCTCGACGGCCGCCAGCCTGTCCTTTGCCCCCTCTACCTCTGCCGCCAACACAGTGATAGAGCCGGAAATCTCTGGATCGACCAGCCTGGGATCATTAAACGGGCTCTCTGCTAACACGCTGTCCCGCAGCAGCTGAATGGCCAGTCTCGTGTCGTTTAGCTGCGCCAGCGCGCCCATCTCAAACGTCTCCTGCGCATTCCGGGCAATCTCGTCGTACTTGTTCCATCTCTCATCGAGAATCTTGGACAGGTTCACCATCTTCGCCCGGACATCAGCCTCCTCAGAAACGGATGACGGGATCGACAGGGTATACATGAGCGTATCGAGCGGGGGCTCATCGACGACGCCAGACGACCTGCGGCGGTGCTGAGAGCCAACAGTGTTGGAGCGCTTTCGCGCAGGTGTTCCAGATTTGCTTGGAGAAGTTGGGAAGATGGATACGGGCGCGGATGACGACGACTGCTTCACGGGCGGCAGGATCTCAACAGCCATCTCCGTCTTGGCGGTGGTGATGAGCGCTGCGGCGGCGGCTTGGTGTGACAGATGGGTCTCGACACGTTCTTGGATTCGATCAAGGCGGCCCATTAGATAATCGAGACATTTGTCAATCTTTAATCTTATTAGAGATCAATCCAAACAATGGAGAGCTGGCTCTGATACTCACATAGGCCAAGGCATTGGATGTGCGCATCGCACTTTGGCCGCCCTCCGTGGAGACTGTCTGGAGCGCCGGCTCGAGGTACTGCTGCTCCACAGATATCTGAGCAACGGAAAGTATTTCCGAGTGCAACGACTCGACCTCGGCTTCGAGCGCCTTGACCTCGTCGTCCGTCGTAGGTTTGACACGCCCCGTGCGCTCAGCTTCCACAAGCGTCTCCATGTAGGTGGTGTCCAGTTTGGCTCGGACTGTCTCAACCGTAATCTTGGTCAGGCTAATACAGCTAGGCGGTTAGCAAACAGAGGATACTACTACACGTAGGTACGAGAGGGCAGCTAACCGCGAGCAGATTTCACGCAGCTTGTCAATCTTGGACGTCTCATCCGGATCGGGCTGCTCCAGCTCCCAGCCCAGCTTCTGTAGGTTGGCCAAGATCTTGTCATCTCCCCGGAATATCTCGCCCAGGGTGCCCTTGAGGTTGGATCCCGCCTGGGCGCCTTGCTCCTCGAGGTCAGAGATGCGGAAAGCAAGGCTCTGCGAAGCTGCCTCTACCTAGAGATGCACGTCAGCGAGCCTGTAACCTCTGATACAGCCCAGCCCCCCCTCCCCTTCGTATAGCGTCTGGCCATGTTACCTCTGCGGCAACCCGCTGCCGTTCCGACTCGGATTTGCTTTGCCTATCCAGGTCAAGGTCCCGTCTTCGGGCATCATTTTCAGCACGCTTCCTGACAAGACGCGACAGGGCATCCTGCTGGTGGCGAAGAGTCTCGCTCTGCTTCGTGATGCTCTCGGTGGACCTCCTGAGCTCCTCAATGGCTACCTTGATATCGTCCTCGGTGACGCTCTGCACCTCGGACAGGTCATGGAGGTTGGCCAGAATGTCGACCTGGCCGTTCCTGTCTAGCAACGAGTATCTACACAATCAGCGGCTGATGTGCAACCGGCGCCTGCATACTCACATTGCCAGCTCATCAGGGCTCAGTAGGTTGTCCGTCGTGAGATGCAAACTCGCCCACTCAGCCAATGCGGCGCCGTAGTGATCGTGCCTGAGATGCTGTTGCACCTCGTCCCTGCGAACCTGGACGCCGTATGTGCGGGCAGCCTTGAGCAAAAGGGCCTCGGCATGCACCCTGGTCTCGAGATCCATTTTGAGCCTGTGGTTGAGCGAGGTGGCGTTTCCAGAAAGCCCGATTTCGAGGAGTCGGTCGTACAAGAGCTGCGTGGGTGAGGGGAAGTCAGGTTCTGTTCGATGCTGTGATGTTTCCCAAACCTCCACGCCTTATTCCACCCTTGTGTGCTGATGATTCACAGATTTCGTAGGTGACACGGGGAGATGCCTTGCTTTTTATTGCTTTCACCCCTGGATGATGGAAGAGCTCACAAAGGCTCGATGCTCTCCCCGCAAGAGGGGCAGACTGACTCTCTCCCCAGGCTGCGGCTGTTGGCGCTGAGAAGCGGTGCAACTGCAACCCCTAAAGCTGCGAGTGATGGAGATTGAGGAATTGACCAATTCGTATTCGCGTATCGTATCTGGATGACTGGTGTAGGATTGATGTACTGGGTAGTTGTAGAGAGCAACAATTGCCCAAGTGTTTGTACCTGAGCTGAGCTGAGCTGTCTTGGGTTGCACCAGCATTCATAGGTTGGGTCTCAATTCGGGATAATCGTGGATCATTGCGGCCCCTGTAAAGCCACGCTGCCACACGCCTAGCAGCCCCTGTAAGCAGCATGCCAATGCGCCACTGCCGCCTGACAGGTGCCCGGCATTACGATGGGCCGCCATCCATGTCTCGAGCCGCATCTTTATGCAATCAAGTCGGCTTCGATATTAATTGCTACCCGTGGACATGTAATCTATCTGGCCCTGATCAAACGCGCACAAGCCATGTACATGTAGCAAACAGCCAGGGCGATGCAACTTTACCACGTCATGTCGAGTGCTGAGCCCATCGAAAATTCTCCGACCAGTCGAGGAAACATGAACTATATACATTAGTAGACCATGATGGACTCCATGTCTAGAGACTTCCAAGCGCCTTGTTCTCCTTGTCCAACGTCTTGCAGCACCGACGCTGTGGCCCAGGAAGCTTTTGCACCACTCTGTACGGCACGGGCTGGCTGTCGTCGGCTTCGAATCAGCGATGGACCGAACTCTTATGAGAATTGCGACGCTTCAAGGCTAACAACCATCCCGGATGCCCTCTTGGCCGAGTAAAACAGGATCCGTGAGCGGCGGATCGCCCCGGGACGGCAGTGGATAGAGCTTGCGAGTCTCCTCCAATTTGTGTTCCTGGACTAGAGGCCGATCATGATGCTATATCGAGTAGCTCTAGTTTTGCGCCATGTGCCACGGCATCTCCAACGGGAGCGACAGTGCCGCCTTGAGGCAAATGGTCCTCTTTAGTCTGCGTTGCTGCATGCATGCATGTAGACAGACAGACAGACCAGACTCTTCTGTCTATACCCAGGCAAGACATCTGGTATTGACCAACAACGCCACTACTAAGTTTGGTTGCTGGCCAATTCTATCCATGGCTGCTGCTCTATATAAGGTAAGCAGATGCAGGATGTAGAGATGAGTGGAAGTGAAGCCGTAAATGCGCATCTATTGAATCTCGGCCCGTATCCCGGTGGACCAAGTCTCCGGACGTGGGACACATGTCTCAACCCTCGGCCACCTACATGGAACCCGGTCCGCGAATCTATCAGACGGCAACGGAGTCTTGTCGATTTACCAGCGCGGTTCATCGCCGTTCATCTGACGTCCCTCAACGCGGTAGGCCTTGCGGAAAGGCACAGCGCCTGACGACGGATCTTGGAGCAATGACCAGCGAGCAACGGCCTCGATCATATTTGCTCGGATGAATATGTGACTTGAAGCTGTAGAATGTCTGGCTACGTTATGTATTCTGCAGAGATGCGCACAAGTCCAAACCTCGAGCTGCTGCTTTCCTCAGCCACGATGATGGTGTGACTGGCTGTGATGCATCGATCGATATACGTGGTCCAGGTTCTCTTCTTCACATTACTTGTCCCTGGACATCCTCCATTCACCAATACATCTTGGCCTGTCATTGATGGGTGTAGCACAATGTATCCTTGTATTAAGTGTCAGTGTCAGTGTCAATGAAGGGCAACTCGGAAGTAGCTCCGTCTTGACCGCCTGCCATCAGCTGTCCGAAGAGCACTGCCCAACCCGACAGCTGGTCGGAGAAAAAGAGAGTCAGAGACCGAAACAGTTTCAAGTTCCAATTCTCTCCGACTCGGCACAAGAGTTCCATTATCGGAAATTCCAGGGTGCCGCAATTTCGCATCCTCTCGCACAAGAGCTGCACTGACTGCAACTGCGCAAAATCTCCCAAGACATGGCCGAATCCAGCATCTGGCGGCTTCGCTGGAACAGGGCCATTGCTCAGGGGGCTGGATATCTGCTTGTCGCCATCATCTGCCTGGCGAGCGAGCTGCTGATTTGGGGCCTGAGCCGGACGCTGGCGGCGGCGAGGCTGGAGTTCTTCTCGACCATTGTGGGCATGGCGGTGCTTTTTGCGCTGAGCACGGCGAGCTGGGTGATGTGGAAGAAGACGGACGACTTCTATCGGAGGTGGCTCAAGACAAGGGTTGGTGACACCGTGGTGGTTTGCGTTTGCTTGGTTGCGTTTTTTCCATGCTGATTCACTGCAGGTTGACTTTATCAATGCTCACCTCGGGGTGGGATTCTCGGTTCCCATGATTATGCTGGATCAGGACGAGATGCTCAATGGCGGCGAGATTGGGCGCGTCATTGGCTCCTTCAGTAAGCCAATACCTGACTCAATCTCGACACGGCAACGCTGACTGTTTCCTCTCGCTCTAGTTGCAACCAACATCGTCTCTTGGGTGGCAGTATTCCTCCTCTCCGTGATGGCAATTGGTGGCGTTGCAAAACTAACCTCGCAGTCGCCCTCAAGGAAAGGCTCAATCTGCTCAAAGAAGAGCATGGCCCCGTCGTCAACCGATGATGGGGTCAGCTCAGCTGAGTTTGACGATGATGTTGATATCAAGAGAACAAGATGTAGCCAAGGTGGTTCCTCCTCGTCTACCCCCCAGGCTTCAGACACTGAGAAACAAACCCCCGCTCCAGATCAAGAGACCTCGAACAATGAACAACCAGAGCCATATTATCATGACGAATCTTCTTCCTGGAACTTTTTTACAAGACACTTTCCAATCCTCCTGTCGTTGACGCTCGTCTTCCTCGTCGGCATACCACTTACGATTGCCATGCACGAGGAGCGTTTCTTCGATGGCTTCACACTATGGTTCATCTGGATATCCTCTGTCAGGTCCCAACGGGCTTTCAAGAAATCTCAAATATGCACCTTTCCCACTCCCCTGAAGCGAGGCTTGGCCACAATGATGAACCCCGTCCTACTAACCACCCTGTTCATGACGGGATACACGCGAGCAAAGGCTTCTATTCTAGGACCCGGAGGCCTTTCCAGGACATTAAAAAAGTTTAGTGGAGGCAGTCCTCTCTATGCACTTTGGACAGCTTCTATCAGCAACACACCTTTACCTAACAACCCTTCAGGCTGGTACGGTGCCGGCGATGCTGCTCTATCTATACTCGAATGCGGCATCCTCGTCTGGGGCTTCAAGCTCTCTGAATGCCGTCGCCAAATTTTCAGCACCGCTGGCCTTCTCGCCATCATACTCTGCACCATTGCCGCAGCGGCAAACACGTTTCTCTCCGTTCTCGTCAGCCGTGCCATAGGCCTTCACGCTTTTGAGGCGCTCAGCTTCGCTGCTCGCAGCACAACTCTTGCCTTGGCGAAGCCTGCCACGGAGGCCATTGGGGGGAACAGTCCCGTGAATGCAATGCTCGTGGTGAGTAACGGCATACTGGGACAGCTGGTATACCCCTTTATCCTAGACAAGCTAGGCGTAAGCAAACAGGACGGCGGCGATATAGTCGTCGCAGCCACTCAAGAATCGGTTACAGATGAATCGACACCCATACAAGCACTTTCCAACCGCAACCCCATCTGTCTCAACACTGACAGCACCTCAATTCAAGCTTCCATCCTAGCTCCCTGGTCCCTGATTCCTAAGTCATGGCATCAGAACATCTCAACAGCCGATAGCCCCGTCACCGTTGCTGCGGGCATTGCTATTGGCATCAACGGCGCCGCCATGGGCGTGTCCTACCTCTACGAAACAAGAAGCCGTGCAGCGCCATACGCAACCCTCTCCATGGTGGTCTTTGGCGTCATGACGGTGGTATTTACGACTGTGGAGCCATTCAAGAGCACGCTCATAAGCCTGGCGAGCCGGTGACAATGGACGATGGACCTTTTTTCTAGGTACGCTACGGGAAAAGGCTTTTTGGGGAGAGATCTTGTTCAGGATACTGTTTTACACAGACTTCAAAGGGTGGCGGAGAACAAAATTGAACCATGTCGAAGAGAGTGACGGACGACTTTTAGATGTTTGGCATATTTTTTTAAAGCATGTACCATGGGCGACTGATGGCTATTTTGCACTTTGCACAAAAGAAATGTAGATTAGAAACATGGGAGAGATGTCAGAATGTGGATATGGGAGGGATTGTTTGAGATGACAAATACAACAGGATTTGAATTCTGGGATGGCTTTTTGAGGGATCATGTGCTTGGCTGGTAGGAGATTCTTGGTAGGGCAGCAAATTACAATTACGGCTCCATGATGAAGAGCATTTTACCCGTCGTGGTGTCTGTCCCACCGCCGTCGAGCCTCGTGATAGGGAACGGCAGCCTACTCAGGTTTGCTTACTGCTGTTTTGCATATTCTTTGTTTCTTTTTCTCAATTCTTTTTTTGGTGAGACAGAACTGAATATTCTCGCTTTCCGGCGGTTATCATCATCCTTTGTTTGTTCTCTTTTTGGTATATTACACTCCTCTCGTTTGCATACGTGCCATTCAGAGCCGCATCCTTACTCCAATCTGTAGCAACCCGCGTCAGTCAATCGTCCATCTAAGTTCATATATACGCGCTCTTGCAAAAGCAGACACAGAAAAGACATACCTCTCAATCAAGTGCAGCCCACTCGCCGTCGACACGACATCGCTCAGCTCGCCGACCTTGAGCGTGAACGCAACGTCCTCAAACTCCTTCTGCATCTCGCCGCGGCCAAAGTATCCCAAGTCACCACGCTTGCGGGCCGAAGAGCAATCGGACTCGGTGGGAGCAAGATCGCCCAGCGAGGCAGCGCCAGATCGAATCGTCTTTTCGTGGGCCTTGATGATTTCCATGGCCTCGTCCTTAGTTCGTGTAATCTCAGCCTATAACAGCTCTTTGTCAGCCTCCGTTTTCTATAGTATAGCTTCCCCTCCCATCGTATCGTCATTTGACATACCTCGCGCCAACTGCTCGGCCGGCGGCTCTCGCGGTGCTTGACTAGGAGGTGGGCAGCACGAATCTTGCCCTCGGGGACGCCAGGCGCGGCGCCCGATCGCGAGCCGGCGCTGTGGTGGGCGGCCATGTAGTGCTTGAGCTTTTCGCTGTCGGTGCCCGCGGGGGGCTCCCATCGCGAGGTTCTCTCGACCGAGTTGAAGTAGTAGGGCAGGTTCTTGGAGTTGGAGTGGCGAACCTCCCAGTTTGGAGGGAGACCGGTGTCAGCCTGGTAGATGGAGATGGGTATTAGCAAGCAGTCTCTCTCGTCTCTGCAGTTCCAGCTTGAGCATAAGCATGGCAGCTGTAGATGCTGCTGCAGCTGGTGGTGATGGCTAGTTGGATGGAGGCATACGTACCATTGTATCTATTCTGCTTGATTTGAAATGTCGTGAATCGTCGCAAAGGTGAAAAGAGAGAGAGTCTTCTTCTGTTCTCTTCGAGGTGGAGTTGGGACACAAGGACGCTGGGAGATGGAGCTTTTCAATGGGGCGCGGAGCCAATAGGATAGGCGATGAAGATGTGCGGGGGAGAGGCTAAGAGGATTGACCAGGAAGGAAATGGGGGAAGCTATTCTCGCGAGCCTTGCAGAAGAACGGCTAGCTGGACTCGTGTTTGGTTACGAGTTCGTTGGGTTGTTTAATGGGAGGATTTGGAAAAGAAAGGAAAATATACGTGTGATGAATTACGTGAATGGTTGCAATGACATCAAGCAATTACTTTCATGACCAAGTTGACTGTGCATTCATTCATTACATTGATGTAACCAAAAAGGCATCACTGCTAATCAACACTAGTGTGACCCTGATGACGTTGGGCGTCGAGGGGCGGCGCGATTGGCCTGGCAACGTGGGAACATGGAAAGCCTTGCCTTGCCACCTTGGGTTTGTGTGCTCCAGCAGGGCGCTGAGTCAATTGGGGCGCTTTGGAGAAATTGAACTGGACGTTAGGGGTGGCGCTTTTTAGCTGCCCAGGTGGTGGTTTTGGGTGCTTGAATCATGGACGGCTGGTCAGTTGATGGAGGGGCAGACAAGAGCTGAGGCTTCTAGGGGGTTCTGTAGCTGTGCCCGTATTTGATGTACTTTGAGGCTAGGAGTCAGTTGATCACGAGGGGGGGAAGTAGGAGGGTCACGATGCAACGGCGATCGAAGCTTGCGCAGGAGAACGAGATGGAGGATTTGACTTACGGGGGAGGAGGCGTCACATCGTTGCGTATGTGCCTGTATAGGAGCAGTGCGTAGATGTGTCGTGAGTTGGATCGGGTAGTTCATCTAGGCGCATGCATGCATCATTATATCACTTCAGTTACCGTAGGAGTGACCAAGAGTAGAAGTGAATAACAGAGCCCTTACAAACGGCTAATCGTTGCTGTGTTCATCATGTATGTACAGATCCAACCGTCGTCAACTTGAAACATACATCTCCTCTGGAGCAGTCATGGGATACTTGATCGCAGATTGTCCTTCTCAGACAGTAAGTAAGCATGGATGCACAATCGGGGCCCCCAACGCGACTCGAGATCCGCAATAAGCGACCGATGCCAGGCCACGGGTCAAGCCGCAGTCCAATAGTACTACTAAACTACTACAACACTAGGATTCTGACATTGAGCTGCATTGTTTGATTACGCCGGAGACTCGACGGAGGACTCGGCCACCGAAAGCCGTTCAAGGTTTTTTCACCTTTTCCGTCCTCCGCGTCTCCAACGATAGCTTGCTCGGTGGGCGGGGCACAATGTAATGTGATGCAATTTCAAACGATGCATGTAATCTGCTTTGCTGTCATCTTGTCGAACACAGTAAGGCTGCACGACTTCGTCTTGACTATGTAGATAGATACAGCCCGAGCAGACGAGGGGATTGCGCCGATGTGAATGTAGATAGACGCGAGCACATCTACAAGCGGAACGAGAAGGAAGCCCGAATGTCACCGAATCAGCCTGGACCTGACGCCAAGGTGCGCAACATGTACGAGCATGTATGTAGGTGAGATGCAGGCAAGGATCTGATGACATTGGTGCTACATGTCCGTCTCCATTATCTCTTCCAAGCGCCAGACTATGCGCATGTAATATCTCCTACATACCCACCACAAAACCTGTCACCTACCTAACCTGGGCCCAGCAGGTATGGATGTGTAAGTTAGTATGTACCAGCGTTAAAGCGCGGAAGGCCATCGGAACCATTCATGGCTGGGATGCTTCCCGAAGCCGAGTACGTCGGGTCTCATATACGAAGCCACGGGCATGATGCGGGCTTGCTGCGGCCGTCGCCCGGTGGTGGTGTGATGAGGATCGCAGGTTATCGGGCGTGTCCAGGGTAGATCAGGGCAGGAGAATGGCGGCCATTCGGCCATTCGGGATGTCTCTTGGTAACACAACGCTGGACGGGTAGCTGATGAGCTTTGGGGATTCAAACATGTTGCTGAAATTTGGGATTGAAACACTTGTGTTGCTGTATTGAGGATCTTATCGTAAATCCTGTGCATAGGTATATCTCATGTTTACACTTGGGTGCATGCAAGCGCTTTATGGGAAGCCTCATCAACAGCGCCGTAAAGGTAGGTCCATATGTAGGTAGTTATCACTGCCCCAGCTCAAACGGCTTACCGACTTGCCGGCATTGTCCAGGATACTGCAGAAAAACCCCGCTGGCAAGGGACTTATTGCCTCTGAATAACAGAAATCCATTGGTGGGGAGAGATATATATGACGAGCAAGTATCCCGTAACGCTGCGTGTGTCCTGGACGGGTGATGCTCGACTACACGTGCAGCCAAAAAAGCACATCACATGCCAGGGATCGATCGATGCGTGTGTCCTCTCAGCATCTAAGCTGCGAATAATATTCTCTCTCAGCCCAGCTGCATAAGACTCAACTCAACTCAAACTCAACTCAAGAGTCAAACCAACCGGAAGAATCCAGAACCTAATCTTTCGAGGCTGGAGGCTTGACTCACCAGCCGGCGTCAAACGCTTTTGTGGCTGCCTGGCTCCCGATCTGCAAGGTACACGCACGTACAGCCTGCTAAAAAAGCTTCAGGTTGCGCACAGCACAGCCAGCGGGGTCGTCTGATTGTCTGATTGGAACTCAACTGCTGCACCTGGGCTTTTGAAACTTTGCCGCGCTCTCAGTGACTCGGATCGGTACAGAGTACATATACACAGCTGCTGATTCCGTATTCGCCGGTGCTGCAGGTAAATAGTACTGCCCCCCCTTCTGATCAGGCCATTGTAGCCTTCTCTTATACTCTGCACAGAACCGACGCCCGGTCGTGCTGCCACTTTCTCCCAGACAACACACACAAAACCAGCACCGCAGCCGCGCGCTCTTCTGCTGAATCTCTTCCTCTCTCATACAACTACAAAAAACAAAAGCAACAAAAAAAGCAACCTTGAGACTATTCACAAGCCGAGCATCAGCTACTCAGCAGCCTCGCTCAGCATCTTTGCCTCTTTTCTTACTTTGCATCTTGCAGAGCATCCCTTCGAGACAAGCAGCGCATCTCTCTTCTGCCGAAGCCTCAACCGCACTGGGCTCAACTGTCTGTGCACTCAAAAGCCCAGCACAAGCCCAGCACAAGCCCAGCACAGCACAGCACAGCAGCACAGCGGAGGCAACCCAATCGCTGCTAGTGCTGCCACGCTACCACCACATACCCACTACCAGGCGGCAAATCACCCCCCTGGACACTTTTTTCCCATCATTTGCTGCACCCAAGCCATCTCAGCACTTGATCTCAACCTTGCTCTTCCAAACCTTTTTTTTTCTCTTCTACTTCCGACAACGACAACCATCGAAGTCGACATCGAAACCAGGAGCATCGCCATCTCCTTTCTTCACATCATCATCCTCTTCTTCTTACTACACACTCGCAAAAATGGCAACTCCTCAGTCCACCACCTCGGACGATCTCTCCGGCCCCAAGAAGCTCGAGCAAATCACGTTCCGCTTCTGCTCCGAATGCTCCAACATGCTCTACCCCAAGGAAGATGAAGACGCGCACAAGCTGCAGTTCACCTGCCGCACCTGCCAGTACACCGAGGACGCCCAGTCGACGTGCGTCTTCCGCAACGTGCTCAACAACTCGTCCGGCGAGACGGCCGGTGTCACTCAGGACGTCGGCTCTGATCCCACGGTTAGTACTAGTGATTTCGTGCCAGTCCTGTGCCTTTTCTGCGAACACGTCATCTCCTGCAACACCTGTGGAGTTCCCGCCAATGGCCATCTCGACGCTTGGCCTTCCCCGAGCGAGACCGAGGACGAGGACGATTGCCGACTGGGCAGCGTAGGGACCATGGGCATGGCTCAGTTTAACCTGTTCATTCCCGACGACCCCTTTGAGGAATACGACGAAGAGATGATGGAAGACGTCGAATTCAGCAGCACCGACGGCTCCACCGAAACCGAGTCCCTGCATTCTTTCAGAGACGAAGTTGGCCATTGCACTGATGGCGCGATCCTTGTTAACCTTTGATCGGTGACCCTTTGGATGCCCGCATCGACTTACGACGGCTTGCGGCTGCGGAAGCCTTGTCTTTCCCACCAATGTTTACAATGACGATCGATACCCTGTATTACTACTATACTGCTCTGGTGTTTGGCCCGGTCCCGCCATCTTGGTGTTTTATCGTACTGATGGGGACCTGAGCTGTGATTATGGACGGGGTCCTGTTGTGGATTTTCAGTTCTGCTTCCTTTATATGTGTTTGCATATCTGATATGGCAGCTGGCTGACTGTGCGTTTCTTTTCGCTTTTTCCAAACTACAGCTCCCACGATCCAACAAGGCGTGCCCGAGATGCAGTCATCAAGAAGCCGTCTTCTTTCAGTCACAAGAACGCAGTGCTGATACTGGCATGGTGAGCGCCTGTCCCCTGGGGTTCTGGGTTTGAATTCTTGGTTAACCTGGCTTGCCGCGATGCAGAAATTGTTTTACGTTTGTTGCGAGTGTGGTCACATTTTCGATTAAACGCCTTTACGACTAGTTCGTGGTTCAAGGCTCACTCACAGAGTCTGACTATGGGCAACGAAGAATTGCCAAAACATTCTAGCATCAGGCCTACCTAGTTAGAGCTTTGCTCTTGTTTCTCTCTCTCTTTTTTTTTCTGTCTTGTTACAGTTGGCGTCGGGGATGGAAAATGCTACGGAAAGTGGCACATCTAGAGTCTACCATAATTGCGTACCACCGAAACCTGGAAAAGACGGATGACGGCGTTGGGGGAGCATATTTAGAGGGGTGTTTTTTATTTACTAGGCCGGTGTTGTGTTACCACGCCGAGCTTGAATTCAGTCACTTCATTTCTAAAGAGTGTCTTGTTGTTTTGTGTTCTCTTCATGTCTCTGTGCAATGTCCCTATCATACACATTGCCATGATTTCAAAGTCTCTATGCATTATTCATGCCATACAGATTGTCATGTCAGAGGCACTTTCATACCTAGATAGTCTTGCAACTCAAATTCGTTGTACACACAAAAAAAAAAAAAAGATTGTTTCTTCTTGATCAAATGTCTCATTTCGTAAACGCCATGTAAAGTAAATGCCACCAGAGAGTATTTTCGTAATCGTACATGATCCCAACTCGTACATGGAGACGACACCAGTTGCCCCTCCTGCATTTTGTGATATCTATCCAGCTGCCTCTATTCCTCTCTCTCCCTCTCTCCTCCCCCCCCCCCCCCCCCCCTCTCTCTTGTCCTCTATTCCCTTATGCCTGCATGGGTGCCATGGACAGAATCTTGCTCCACTTCTTGCGCTTCAGCTCAGCGCCCACGGCGCCGTTGATGCGGGTGCCGACGGGGTCGCCCGACTTGTTGAGCAGGACGCAGGCGTTGTCGTCGAAGCGCACGACGGTGCCGTCGCGGCGCTGCGTGGGGTACCTGGTGCGGACGACGACGGCGTGGCGGATGTCGCCGCGCTTGACTTTGGCGGCGGCAGAGATGCCGGCCATGCCGGAGGAGGAGGAGCCGCGCTGTTCCTGGACGACGACGACGATGCGGTCACCTGAGGGTTTTCGGGGGGGGTTGAGTTAGAATTGGATGTACTCGATAGAATTGGGGATTGTTGTAGGTGTTTTTGTTTGAGAGGGTGTAAAGGTACCTATTCTGGCGTGTCGCTTTTGGCCGACGACGAGGGCGCATTCGACAAGGGCAGCGCCCGAGTTGTCGATGCAGTTGAGCATCGTCTGTTCGTTGAAGGCAGGTGATTAGCATGGCTGTTGTAGTGGGAGGGGAAGAAGAGGAGCTGTCAATGAGGCTGCTCACCTTTAATTGAATCATTGTGACTGTAGACAAGAAACAACAGCAGCAGCACCAGCAATTATGCAAAGCTCATCCAATCAATCGTCAGTCTCATCCCAACTGAAGGCATCGCCAAAAGCCCACCTCTGGCGTTGAGACTTTTCGATATCACGTGCTTCCCGGAACCAGCTCGTCGGTGACTTTTTAGTGTACTCCGTCCGGCATCCCCAGTGGCTGGCTAATTCTCGGCTCTTCCCAGGGGGCTGAATCTGGATCAACACACCTCACACGTAACAAATCCCTGTCTTTCTCCAAGCTCGCTGAAAAGGGCAAAAACGGGAAAAACTGGAGCTTCAAAGGCTTCTCCATCCGTCGCCCGGACAGCCAAATTGGCATGGGGGGGCGGCCGGAGCTGGCAAATTCTTGCTGCTCGTTGGCTGCTGGCAGCGCCTGTTCCCTGCTAGAGCTTAGTGCTAAGAATATCCATTTCTAGTGCAGTGCGGTGACCAGCCCATTGCATGGCAGCTGCGGTTTCCTGCAAGGCGCCCCTTTCACTTTCACCTCCAGTCTTTCTCACTTGCAATGTTTTCTGGGCCTTGCATGGCATGAGACTTTTCCGAGGCACTGCCAACAGCCTCACTTTTTCTTCTTCTTCCTTCTTCTTGGTTTTTTCTTCTCTTACGGATTTTGCGCTGCTATTTGCTTCATCAATCTTCCCGTCCTTTCCGGCTGCTTCACTTCCCTTTTGACTTTGGATCTCGCCATTACATGGCTGGATAGGGTAGCTTGAAAGTGATGACGTCGAGACGCTTCAGGTGACAAGAACAGAGCTTCTTTTCTTTCTCGACGCCGCAACTCACTCCTGTGCGCATCGGCTTGTGCTTCTGATCGCCAGAGTGACCGCGGTTTGCGAGATTTGCGACGGTCGCGGAGCCTTGCTGCGTGTTTCATCCGTGACGGCAGCCGGCGCAGCGCTGACGGGGTGGAAATTAGAGTTATGAGGGAATCTTGAGCTCTCTCTGTCCGCTCCTTGCAAAAAAAAAACAACAACATCTTGTTGGCGCCAGCAAAAACCCCTCATTCTCTCTCTCTCTCTCGCCCTCTGCGATTCTTGCTCGTGTGGATTTACGGGTTTGCATCCGGTGGTATCTTTCTGCAGACAAATAATCCCCGTCTAGACAATGCCGCCGCCAAAGGCTGCCGGGGCAACGGCCAAGAAGCAGCGCTTGACCCTCTCCCAGCTGGCTGCCTACGACGACATTCTAACGGATGCGCTCGTCGACCATGTGAGTTTGAGTGCGCAATGCAAGTAAAAGATGGGCATCTAATTTGATTTGCGCCAGGCTTTTTATTGGGCCACTGTTCCCAAGAATCGCTCGTCTTACCATCCATCACGGGGGATCCGAGAAGGTGAGGTGGCCAAAATCATCCAAGAAGATGTCGTTGTAAACAAGGACCTTGAGGCCGCCGAAAAACGGCTGTTGACGTCTGTGGACGGCCTCAAGAGGTATGTCAATGGTCTGAAGCTGGACAAGGAAAAGGCCGATTTTGTACAACATCTGCGACGATATCTTCGCATTTACATGCCCGACTGCCCTTGGGAGGTCAGCACCACCAACCGATACACCATTGTGACCCACGAAGCATGTGTAATTGCCAGGCGATACATTAAGCGCAATGAGACAATCAAGTATCTTTCTGGCATACAAATCAACATCACCCCCGAGGAGGAAACAGAAATCACGGTCCGCAAAAAGGACTTTAGCATTGTGGTCAGCTCGAGGAAGAAGTGCACCAGCTTGTTCATGGGACCGGCGCGATTCGCCAACCACGATTGTCGCGCAAACGCCAAGCTCATGACTACCAGCCAGTCCACCATTGAGATTGTGGCCTCTCGACCCATTGAAGTCGGCGAGGAGATTACAGTCACGTACAGCGATTGCTATTTTGGGGAAGACAACTGCGAGTGTTTGTGTCGAACGTGCGAAAAGGAGCTGAGGAATGGATGGGCACCCGAAGGCGAAGCGGTCAATGTAAAAATCAGCGTCGAAAACGATGGAGGGAAAGAGACATACTCTCTGCGCAGACGACGGAGAGACGACAGCATTGGGGGCTCCTCGCGCACTTCCTCGGTGACTCCCGACATGCGGCCACGCATTTACAAGACGAAGCCAAAGGTGAAGAAACAGGATGCGCAGGAAACATCCTCGATTCCGACACCCGCGCCAGAAGCAACCCCCCGAGGTCGAAAACGAGCCATGGACGCAATGGCAACTCCACCAATCACACCGGCCAAGAAGCTCAAGCTCTTGTCCGAGTCATCAAACGCTTCGTCAAATCTACTCTCTCTCCCTAGCGCGGCCTCGAGCTTTGATGACTCGTCGAGTACCAGGAGCGTGACCCCCAGCCATGCAGATGCCCCGGAGACGGATACCGCGTCGCCCGAGAAGGAGAGCCCGCAGCCAGAGGCACAGACGCCGCCAAGATCCCAAGCAGAGCGTTTAGACACATCAAAGAATGAGCAGCGACACGGTTATAAAGACGTCACCAGCATCACGGTGGAGCCTGTTTCTCCTCGGAGCATGGGAAGCCGTGCATCTCCCGACATGGTACCGGTAGAGGCCCTGGTTCAGCCGATCCCAAGGCCGCGGCAACTGATAACCATGTCTATTTCTTCCATTCTCAATGATCCATCATCTACCGATGATTCTGCCGAAGCATACTACCCTTTTGTGGCGAATGTGCGAGTGGCTAGACAGCCCGTGGTCGAGTCAAAGTTTGAGCTCATATCTGAACCAGAAGATGAGCAGCCGGAACAGGAGCAGCCAGAAATAAAAATCGAGGCGGAAATCCACGTCAAGACGCAGCTAGACATAGAAATTGCAGCGGAGGCTGAGGCTGAATCAACAATAGAGGCGGCGACAACGAGTGCAGACAAGCCGAAACGCCGCAAACGACAGGCTGCAATTCCCAAACAATCGACACCACCTCCCTCCCGAGTACGAAAACCGGGCGACTATGTGCTCACGCCGTTGCTCCTCTCGGAGCCCGACATGGCTTGGATTCAGTGCACAAACTGCAGCGACTACTTTGTTCAGCAGAATGCTTACTTTACTCGGTCTTCCTGCCCCAGGTGCGAGCGGCACTCGAAGCTATACGGCTACGCATGGCCCAAGACGGATAAGACGGGGCCTTCAGACAAAGAAGAGCGAATCCTCGACCACAGGATGATCCATCGATTCCTCGATTCCAACGACGAGCGGAGGGCAAGAGGTCGAAAACTTTTGAGCGAGAGCAGAGATGATACACAGGAGGCGGATGACGATCGGGGCAGGGCGACCAAGAGAGGGCCCAATAGAGCAGGTAACACCAATCGGAAAGACGAAGATTCAGGAGTTCGAAGGAGTGGCCGCGCGAGGCGCGTGAGCAGCAGGCTCACTGAGGAATGATGTATTTTTGTATGATTTGTAACGTTATACCATGGATTGGGCAGGGCAGGAGACCTTTTTTTTCATCTTGCTTCCCTTGACCTTTGCTTCTTTCTGTTGCTTTGCTAGGTGATGGATGGGTGGGACAGGACAGGCGCGTTAGCTACGGATTGATTAGGCGCAGTGAAGGAACAAGTTTTGATAGGTAGTCTAGATGATAATTACCGTGGATGCGTCCACTAACTATTTTTATCTGATAATTAGGTATTGACTCTTGCAGATGGAGTACTTGTATTGCACTGTAAAATCATGAATAATGAATGCTTGACGCCACCTTTTACTGTGTAAGTGAAGCCCGCATCAATGGGTCCGAGACAGCATGGCAGCAGACAAGATGCTCAGGAACAAGCAACAGCCGTGATACGCTGCAACGGCAGTTGGAGGTTGACTCAAGGTTGAGAGGAACGGCCGAGCAATCATGTGGCCCCCAATGATCGTCCCTTTGGAGGTTGTCACGACCAGTCACAGAGCAAGGATCACCAAAGATGGGCTCCATACCTGAAGTTGACGCAAGTTGGCTGCTAATGGCGGTCGGTAGTCCCCTGTGGCTTGTCTCACTTGTGTCATCCGCCATTTTTGATTTGCCTCCCGTCAACTACACGCCGCATTTTCCATCTTTCTTCTTTCTCTTCCATTCCAGAGTGCCCATCGGGATTTATAGTCTCTCTAGGAGCCATCTTTTTTTCTTTCATTGATACGCTGTATTGAGAATTGATTGACGTTTTCGTTTCGTTGCCCCCGGACATTCCGACGCTTTGAACTTGGAGAAGAGGGAGTGCACGTGACGGCATTGCGACGATGATATCGCGACATTTCATCTGTGTTTTATGTAAGTGGAGTGGATGCTCAATGCATGTACTCATTTCATTGGTGATTTTATTTTCTTTATTACAACTTTCCTTTGGGGCGAAATTGCGGAATTCAAGAGCTGATATCTATCTTGTCTTTAGTCGCCCTTGGTGCAGTGGCCGTTCCCTCGACGTCTCAGAAGGTCCTCGCGGGCGACTGCTCTCAGCATGGGCTTCTGTGGGATTGCGGCGCAAATGGGCTGGTCTGGACAAAGGGAGCGGTGCGGATGAATCACATGCAGGTTGTCGGGTCGCACAACAGCTATCACGTCGAAGCACCCAAGGCGGAGCGCGATCTTCAGACTGCATGGACATCTGCGGCTACGGATTTGCAGTACTCGCATGCTGCTCTGGACGTGCAGCTGGAGTATCTCCACGTGAGGAATTTAGAGTGAGGCTCTCTCCCCATGAATAAGGTACGATGATGTGAGAAGGGAGAGGGTTGTTAACGGGTTTACAGGCTGGACTTGCTCGCGGATCCTGAGGGTGGCATGTATAGTGACCCGCTGCTTAGAAGGTTTGCCAGGTTGGGCCCGCTTGATGATCCGAAGCTTAAGAAGAAGGGTACAAAGGTGCTGCATATACCGGATGTAGACTATCACACTACTTGCTCGACGCTGGTGTCCTGTCTGCAAGTTATCAAGACGTGGATGGATGCGCACCCGGATAGCGTGCCTCTCCCCATTATGATGGAGTTCAAGACGGCTGAGGAGCTGGGAGAAAGGCTCGGCGGCGCCAAGGTGGTACCGTGGGACACTGATCTTTTGAATCTCATGGATGAGGAGATTCGGTCCGTCTTTGACAAGTCGCAGCTCATCACCCCAGATGATGTACGCAGAGACGGCCTGACGCTGGAGGAATCCATCTTGAAGTACGGCTGGCCGGACTTGGACAGCGCAAGGGGAAGAATCTTTTTCCTTATGGATAATGGGCCGGTTCATGATGTGCGTGATGCGTATATTGAGGGGCGGCCGAATCTGGAGGGGAGAGTGCTGTTTACGAATAGTGCGCCTGGACAAGGCGACTGTGCGTTCCAAAGGGTGAGTTTGATGATGATGTTCTGTTGGGTGAAGCGTATGTAAGCTGACGAGGGGATGTGATGTTGTATAGCTTAACGATCCTTTGACCGATACAGATGTCGAGTTCATCCAGGCCCAAGTCCGCGCAAACTACTGGGTCCGCACCCGCGCCGACGAGCCCCTCAGAACGGTCTTCAAGGAGAAATGCGATATTTCTCGGCGAGACGCGGCGCTTCGGTCGGGGGCGCACATTGTGTCGACGGACTTTGCGGGCTATGAGCTGAGTTCGCGGTGGGGGTGCGATTACGCTGTGAGGTTGCCTGGGGGAAAGGGGGCGAGGTGTAATCCGGTGATTAGGGGGGGATGTGAGGGGGGTTTGGAGCCGGATGAGTATACGGAGAATTAAGGGGTTTGGTGTTTTATGACTTGAAATGGTTTATGTTTATGTTTTTTTGATGGGGGTTTGCATGTGTCAGGGAGATGATGTTAGATTGGGCTGGGTGTGGCGGCTTTGATGGAGATTGTATTTTGTGAAAGCTGCATTGTGAAATTATATGAGATAAATTACAAGCCGTAAAACAATGGACGGCGGGATAAAGCCAGGCGTGGATGATTTTCTCTTTACGGCGTAAGGCTCAAGTCTCGCAAACCAATGTGGTTTATACAAGGGGTTGAAGTTGTTATTCTCTCAGGTTCATATGTAGACGTTTTTAATTTCCTATGGAATCTGATAATATTGTATCATCGCAAAAGAGAGTTTTTTACTGGAAGAAAAGGACAACGAACGTTGAGGAAGTTGACGGTACCAGTGGCCTTACTAGCTGAGTGCCTCGTACACCTTTCATCATATTTCAGGTGATCTGTCATATCGATCATGCAATTGAAGATGGCGTCAACTGATGATGACCTTTTTGATGAGCCACGACGGAAATTGGTAAAGGCACTTTGTTTTGAAGCATATGATGGTCGTTGGTAATCGTATGAAATCGAAGGTTGAGAGCTAGATAAAGCATATCTGGCTATCAAAACGATGGCTCTGTGTTTACCCGTTCTCCTCCGATTGACAAACTGGGCGCATTTCTCTATAGCGGGGTAGTAGCCCTGCATTTACACGAATATGCTTTGCATCGATGCTCCATGTATGAAAGCAAGGCTTTACCTCTTATGGGATGTTGAGTGAGTCGCTTCGCCAGTCGATCGTGAGATTGAGAGGCGTGTTGGTGTCTTGGTTGAGACGCTGCTAGTGCTATATGAGTTAGAAAAGTTTGTCACTAGCCAACAACAAAGCGTCATTGGTCTAGGGGTTAGGATTCAACTCTTCCATTAACACGAAAAGTTGAGGCCCGGATTCGAGTTCCGGATGACGCATTGGCTCTTCACCGAGTCGAATTTGTTTTTGCCATCTTTTTTTGCCCTACGATTTGAGTGAAACAAGTAATATGAATATTTCTTTTCATTTTTCTTATTTTCGCTATTATTTTGGTTGCCATATGATAATTGAACATTGGCAGCTGTTGAGCACTAATTGCCGTTATCGACACGGAGCGCTCCGTGCCTGCCTGCGGAGTGCTCCGTTTATAGAGCGGATTGCGGGGTGAAGTGGGAGCTCGCAAAGACAAAACGATGCTTCAAATTCACCGAGGCGAATTCTTGTTGTCCTGATTGATGGAATTGATTGATTGGTTAAGGGATTACGCATGTCCAAGTGTATTCAACTCGTCATTGTCTGTCTGTTTGTTTGTTGGGAACTTTCATCTCCGCGCGGAGCCCGAGATCGCTGTCGGAGCCCCGCCATCTTGACTAACATCACGTCCACTTCCACTGGCAATGAAACGAACTGAACATCTACTTAATCATCACTTTTCTCTTTGAGTCTCAGTATAACACTGGCACTCAGCTCAATTAAATCACATACAACATGGCCGAAGCGGAAAGTGCACAGAAAATCCATGTCGCAGCTGAAGAGGCCCGGCGTCTTGTCAAGGACATTCTTCAGGGCAATGGCGTGTCCCCTGACAATGCGGCAATAGTAGCACGTTGTCTCATTGCTGCTGATCTACGAGGCGTCGATACACACGGCATGAACCGTATTCCTTCATATATGGAGCGGATTCGACAGGGTGTCCTGGATGCCGGAGCACAGCCAGAGCTGAAGCAAGTGACACCCGTCGTGGCCCAAGTCGATGGACGCAATGGCTTTGGCTTCGTAGCTGCTCACATGGGCATGGCGGCGGCCATTGAAGCGGCAAAAGTCTATGGAATTGGCCTAGCCAGCGTCAAGCACTCAAATCACTTTGGAATGAGTGCGTGGGTGGTGCAGCAGGCGTTGGACGCCGACATGATGAGCCTCGTCTTTACAAACTCGAGCCCCGCGCTGCCTGCTTGGGGCGGACGGGAGAAGCTCATGGGCGTGTCACCCATAGCGTGTGGTGCGCCAGGAAAGGGAGACATGGAGAATTTCATCTTGGACATGGCACCGTCGGTGGCGGCACGGGGCAAGATTTACAAGGCAAAAAGGAGGGGCGAGAAGATTCCGCTGGATTGGGCGTTGGATGCGGAGGGCAGGCCGACAGACGACCCGGAGGCGGCGCTGGGCGGCGTGATGCTGCCGATGGGCGGGCCGAAGGGGTCGGCGCTGGCCATCATGATGGATGTCTTTTCGGGAGTCTTGTCTGGTTCTGCATTTGCGGGACATGTGACGAATCCGTATGACCCTTCGAAGCCGGCGGACGTGGGACATTTCCTCGTTGCTGTGAAGCCGGACCTGTTTATGGACCTGGACGAGTTCCGGGGCAGGATGGAGTATTTGTATGGACGGGTGGTGGGATCGCAGAAGGCGGCGGGGGTGGATAGGATTTATTTCCCGGGAGAGATTGAGCAATTGACGCAGAGGGAGAGGGAGAAGACGGGAGTTCCGCTGGTGAGGGCTGAGATTGATGCGTTGAATGAGGAGGCGAAGAAGGTTGGGGCTGAGGGGTTGGCTGTGGAGTGATGGGAGGGATTTGGGGACGTGAATGTGAAGCTGGGAGTTATTTATTTATTTATTTATTTCAAAAGGTATAATAATGAGATTGCATTGAATGATATAGAATGTGTAGGAATTTGGATTAATTCATAGACATGTAACGATATCGTGAACTGGTGCCTCATGCAAGATATAATATGGATTGCATGTATGGAGAAATGACTCGAGCAGCGGTCTTCCCCGCATTTACTGCATTTCTGCATTTCTTCTTTTCTTGCTCAACTACCTACCAAGCGCAAGCAGGATTATTGAATCTGCCTCTAGATAATAAAACCAAGATGTATCAAAAATTACTGATATTCCCACCTTTTACTCAAGACTACATGTATCTGTATACACACATTGGTCACAGTAGATACGATGTGTAAGCGCTACAAGCGGTATTACACAACGCCGTCCAGCTATCTCCAAACTAAATTGTATATCGCGATCTTAGCTCCAATTCCGCCCGTCCTTATCAGCAAATCACAGGCGGGGCAATCGCTTATTAGTCCTGGTTTGGTGATGCAACGCTGATATCGAAACTTGATGTCGTGCCGTGTGCAGCAATCGCGGGTATTGATAAACGCAGCCCTAAGATGGAGGAGAGGGGCTGCTTCTACGGATAAATATCAAAGGGCAAAAATAAACAGCTGCTATTCTTTTCCACGATAATTGCTGGTTCGAGAGGTCGCAGAGCGATGATTCCGCCTCGTCAACGATGCCCCTCCAGTTCCCCTCTGTCCGACTTCCCCCCAAGCCCAAGTTTCTTCATGGCATCCCCTCCAACAGCATCCGCATAATTGCCATTCTCATCACTGTCAATCTCCTGGTATGGATCGTCGTCGCCATAGTCCTCCATTTCCATCCGGCTCTCATCTCGCCTGCTGCGCTTTCATACGCCCTGGGCCTTCGCCATGCTCTCGATGCAGATCACATCGCGGCAATTGACCTCATGACGAGGCGGCTTATTGCTTCTGGACAGCGACCAGCCACCGTAGGGACGTTCTTCTCACTTGGTCACAGCACTATCGTGATCATTACGTGCATGTCGTCGCGGCGACGAGTGGTGCATTAAGAGAACGCTTTGACGGGTTCCAACGAGTGGGAAACATCATTGGTACGAGCGTCAGTGCGGCAGTGCTCATAATTTTATGTTTGGGTAATGGATGGGTGCTTTATAAGCTGGTAAAGAGGCTCAAAGAGGTTCTTGCGCAGCGGAGGGCTGGCGATGGCGATGATCTGGACGAGGAAGACGCTGCTGCGGCGCAGGCGAATAACCAGCTTCAGCTCGAGGGAGGCGGGTTTATGACGCGACTTCTGAAAGTGTTCCTCAAAACGATTGACCGGCCGTGGAAGATGTATCCGCTGGGCGTGGTTTTTGGGCTCGGGTTTGATACGAGCTCAGAGATTGCTGTTTTGGGAATTGCGAGCATCCAAGCCGTGCAGGGGACAAGCATCTGGCTGATTCTCATTTTCCCAATTCTGTTTACATGTGAGTTTGCTTGACGAGAGTAATGGACGTTCTGAATTCTGACATGGGTTTTCTTTTAGCTGGCATGTGTCTTGTAGATAGCACTGACGGGGCGTTGATGATGGCACTCTACACGTCCAAGGCCTTTTCGCGAGACGTTGTTGCCATTTTGTATTACTCCATTGTCCTCACTGGCATCACCGTTGTTGTTTCTGCTTTCATCGGCATCATCCAGGTCCTGTCACTGGCGCAGAACGTGGCAAACCCGACGGGCCGCTTCTGGGACGGCGTCTCGGCTGTTGGAGACCACTTTGACATTATTGGCGGGAGCATATGTGGGCTTTTTGTCATTGTTGGGATAGGGTCTGTTTTGGTTTACGGGCCGTGGAGGAGGCGTGTGGAGAGGAGGAATCGGGAGGTGTTTGTTGTGGGAGTGGATGAAGACGATGTTGAGGCTGAGAGAGAGGAGGCGTTGCCGAGAGCTTTGGGGGAGCAGGCTCCGAATCCAAAGACGGCGAGTACACGAGTTGCGGATTGTTAGGAATAATGAAAGTTACGTTGCCATTTTTAAGATTTGAATATGGGAAATGAAGCGTATGTTTGAAGCCTGTATACGTGTATTCGTCTTTGATGGCTTACAAGCGTCATTAGTTAACAGATGAGTTTCTCTGCTCGTCATGATAATAACTCTTTGGTGAAAGAAGGAGCTATTTGTCAACTACCCAAGTGAAACTACCAATATGAGATTTTAATATCGAATATGCATGTAATACATGCTCAGAGGTGTATATACGTGCATATGCCTACGATGACTTACATACAATAGCTTATGAGCCAGCTGTAGAACGAGGGGAGACGTCTCTGCTACTCATGATTGAGGCTCTTTTCGGAGCTTATTTGCCAACTCTTCAGCTCGAACAATAGTTCCTCATATGGCGAGTATCCCATATATACGGCATTGACTCATTCTTGTGGTCATGAGCTTTCACAACTACAGCAACCCACATCACCAAGTCCTACACTACTGTGCTTGTTAGCGCCAATAAGACGCCCGGCACTAAAGCTTCACGGTCAAGCAACCTCTAGGCAGCAAACCACATGAGCAGGTAGCATCAAAAATGTCGCAATATCAAGAACCAATTAATTCCAGCACAGTGCAATATAGCCGCCAATCTGTCATCAAATTGCCATTGGACGAGAGAAATGAATCATTCAAAGAGGCCCGTCTTCGGAGGCAGCCTGATAAGAGAAAACCTTATCGCCATGCAGGGGTTCTGGAAGGCCCTCCAGAAGGGGAACCAACACCCGCCACGGCCACTGTAAGGCGCCACCGCCCGCCTTAGTAATTGGTTGATTCGCTACGGGTAATTTCAGCACAGCAATTTTAGGGGTCCTGATTCTGCCTGCTTGTGCCCTACAGCTTTTTACTTGCCCTTTACGATACTGGCTTCGCTTCTTCATCCCCCCAGCAATTCAGATTCAGCCTCGCCTCTGACGCGCATCAAAGATTCAGCCTCCCCCAGACTCGGCTGCCTGTTGCCCTATTTCTGGATACGATCAATCCAGCAGGTGATTCACCGGCCTCGATATCCGGCTGAGGAGATATTCGGCAATGGCGATTTGCAGCCACGTGTTTCTGCAGCCGCGCATTGTCTCGTCGGCACTGGATGGTGGGGAATCGTGCTTGTGGCGGCTGTCAGGGTCCTTCAGCCGTTCCCCAGAGGTTGAAGCGACGCTTGTCGGCTCTCGATGCTCAGAGGCTCTGCTCCAGTTCTGGTCCAGAGTCTGGGTACCGACTACTTGGGGGCTACCTGGTACTGTGTGTGACCTCTTGACGGACGAGCACCGCGTCTCGTTTTTGCGCCTCTAGGCTGTCGGTGTGGCCGCCATTTTGCGATTTCGTCCTCCTTGGCGGTCAAGCCAGACATTCTCTCGGGTTGTGAGTGGTGGCGTCTCGGTTGTGCTGAGGTTCCCTCGCAGCACCAGCGCTCCTTCATCGGGCACTATTGACTCTTGTGAATGCCAACCTAAAAACCCCGAGTTTCGGGTATCAAACGGGATGGATTGTGATTGCACTTAAGCGCCGCGAGTTGACGCAGACACACTTCCTTCGGGGTATTCGGTATCGGACAGCGTTTCGGAGAGCGTCAATTGCACTTGTCGATCACCTTGAAAGAGAAGGTATCTGTCTTACTGGCACCCTTGGCACCCTCCATACTGTATACGAGAGAGGAAAGAATGAATGGAATAGGAAGGGGATGGGAGCACAGCACTCTGGTGCTTGCGAGGGAGCGAGACCGTTCTTTCGTTTGTTCGTACAGTCCAAGCGATACTATTGAGCCCCCGGCGTCGGAAGTGGCAAATGTTGATCTTATGCGGGCTCTGGTAACAGCCAAGCGTCCGCAACTCCCAGTCACATTATCCCTCTTTTGTCGGATCAGCCTGTAAAACGAGCCGCGATATGCAAGGAGCCCAGACTACCCTTATGCACTGCGCTGTTTGGGCTCGTCTTTGGTGGTCAGCATAAGACGTGATCACGGCAGTGATAGGCCAATATTTTCCTCTGGACATCCGCTACTAACCTCCTCACCTTGATCTACTGCCCAATGCGATTCTCTTTGTGAATCCGCGGCGATTCAACCATGGCCCGGTCCAGGCAACCAGCTGAGTCGTCGTGATGGTGTTTGGACCCTGAAAAACGAAAATCCCTTTGAGACATCCATCCCATCCCGCTAGACAGTTGGCGGCTGTGGTTGTGTGGGACCCTGCGGTCAGGGGGAACGTCGGACCCCACGGATTCAAACGATTCAGTGGATACGCTTGCTGTAAGACCCTTCAAAGCAAAAGGTCGTTGCGGATAAGAGAATTGCACATCATTCTGCGGATTTATCAGCCAAGGAGGCTTTGTCTTGGGAAGAAACGGCGTGATTACATACATGGTTCCCACGCCACCCACGGTGACAAGACACAGTACACACAGCACTTATACACACGCAACGCACCTCGTTTGGGCGTCAATGCGCTTGCCCACCATCTTCTGACAGTTTTCAGCACCGCTTCTGGTTGGATAAGCTGAGGAGAGTATGAAAAGAGCCAATTTGTGCAACAAAGGGCTTCATGCGGAGAGATCCTTTGGCAGCAGTCATGATCCAATGACCAACTGCCGCCTTTCATGGCTCAACTCGAGAAGGACCTCGTTGCCGCCTGAAGCTGGCTTCATCTTCACTCGACATTGGCCCGTCCGTCAGCGTCTTCTTTGTCCTACTGTAGGCATGCATACTCCATACAGTACCAAACAAGGGATGTCCACGGCGGCCCCCCATCCTAGCCCCGACCGATAGCGCACCCCACAAGCGTATGTACAGATCTCAAAGCCGGCGGCTCCAGCTAGAGGTTGGGCCTAGCATGGGTCCGAGGCCTCTTTGTCTGATATGGCAAATGGGCGTCCATCCTTTGTTGTCGGTGAAAGTCGCAAAGCCACGCCAAATTTGCCTCGCCCTCGTGCCGGACAGTTAGGCAGTTTCCGTAGATAGTTAAAGAAGGTTTGGGACTAGAAGAAAATCTGTGTATGAGTATTTATGGCCTTGCCCCCCGAACACCGGCTCTGCTCCTGAGCCTTTCCTCCATTTCATTGCATGCCACATTCCTTCATATTTTCACCCATCACTCTTTAGAGTACATTTGTTTTGCTGTTTTGGTTTCTTGCGATAGAATATAGACACAAGATGCACGGTTACAGCTCATCAGAAGAGTCAGACGACCCTCGTCGTCCGCGCTCGCAACCGGCCTCGTCAGGCAACAACCAGGACCAGAAGAAGAAGCGGAAGAAGAGACTGCCGCCCCAGCAGTCCATCAACAAAGTATGGAAGAAATTTTCGAACCGCAAGTTTCACAAGGCACTTTCAGTGCTTCCCTTTGACCCCGTTGTCGCACCGCGGTCGGGGTTGGATCGGCCGAACGAGTTGATCTCGGAAGGATACGAGCGGGCTGCTGAAGAATGCCGACGCAAGGTCCAAAAGATTGTTAAGGAGTGCAAGAGAGTCAATATGAGATACCGTGACCCTGGCTGGGATCTGGTGAGTGACCACTTGGAGAATTGCTCTGTTTATATGGGTTGGCTGACCGTTATCACTAGGACTGGGATTTAAAGTACGAAAAGGGTAACACGCTCAACTACATTGGCACCAACAAGTTTGAGGTTAGCAGATCTACTCTGCTGGGCTCCAAAGCTGTCGTCCCAAAGGCTGTTAAGAGAGTTCATGAGATTTTCGACAAGCCCACATTCATGGGCAATGTCGACGGAAGCGATGTGAAGCAAGGAGGCCTCGGCGACTGCTGGCTGATGTCCAGCTTGACTGCATTGGCTAGTGTCAAAGATGGCGTGAAGCGCTGTTGCGTCGCCTATGATACCAGTAAGATAGAGACACGCCGGTGATGTTGTACATGATAGCGATGCTGACCATTCTTTTTTCAACAGAAGTTGGTATTTACGGATTTGTCTTCTACAGAGATGGAGAGTGGGTCTACTCAATTGTCGACGACAAGCTGTATCTCAAGTCTCCCTGCTGGGACTCACCGAGCATGCAGCGTGACCTCCTCCAGCAGATCGACCGCGAAGATGTTGAATCTGTCTATAGAAAGACATATCAGACGGGCTCCAAGGCACTGTTCTTTGCCCAGTGCAAGGACCAAAATGAGACCTGGGTGCCGCTCCTGGAGAAGGCCTACGCGAAAGCCCACGGAGACTATGCCTCGCTTTCGGGTGGATGGATCGGAGAGGGCTTGGAGGATCTCTCCGGTGGAGTTACTACTGAGCTGCTCACGTCTGACATTCTCGACCTTGATGAATTTTGGGACAATGAAATGTCCAAGGTCAACAAGGAGTTTATGTTTGGCTGCTCGACGGGCCTCTTGGACTATGGCTACGGACAGCGTGATGGCATTAGTGAGGCCCACGCTTACGTTGTCACCGATGCCCGCACTCTCAAGTCAGGCCAACGCCTGGTAAAGCTCCGCAACCCCTGGGGAGAAATCCGCAAGGGCCTTTGGGAGGGTCCATGGAGCGACGGCTCCAAGGAGTGGACCACCGAAGTTCAAGAGGAGCTGGGACACAAGTTTGGCAGCGACTCAGTGTTTTGGATCTCCTTTGAAGACTTGGTCCGCAAATACACTCACTTTGACCGGACTCGCTTGTTCAGAGACCCCGACTGGCGCTGCTGCCAGCGGTGGATCGGCGTCGACGTTCCGTGGAAGGCCGAGTATCATGAAAAGTTCCGCATCAAGCTGACCAAGGACTCTCCGCTGATTCTCGTTTTATCTCAATTGGATGGCCGATACTTCAAGGGTCTTCAGGGCCAGTATAGCTTCCGCCTCCACTTCCGCCTCCACTACGAAGACCGACCTGATGCGGAAGATTACATTGTGCGATCTCACGGCAACTACTTCATGAAGCGATCAGTCTCAGTGGAGCTTCCTGATCTCCCCTCTGGAAACTATACCGTTTATCTCAAGGTAACTGGTCAGCGTGACCAGGAGCAGCCATCTGTGGAGGACGTGGTCAAGAGAGAAAGCCAAGGCCGCGTCGAAAACGAAAAGCTTGCCCAAGTTGGATATGCTTACGACTTGGCGCACAGCAAGGCGTGGGAGCACATGGACAAGGTCGCCAAGATCCGCAAGCAGCGAGACCAGCAAAAGGCCTCCTCGTGCCGCCAGCAGGAGCGCCGCAGGCAGTGGGAGAGGCGTCACATCAGCCGTGATATTGCTAAGAAGCAGAAGCAGAAGAATGGCGAGAAGAAGGAGCGGAGGAAGGAGCTCAAGAAGAAGGAAGCCGAGGAGAAGAAGCGACCGGACGTTGTTGAGCCCACTGTCGAGATCAAGCAAAAATCTGAGGATGCGGAAGAGAAGGATTCCCTGGCCGCATCAATCGATGCCATTGATGTTGGCAAACTTTCGCTCAAGGACATCAATGACGGCTCAGATTCTGATTCTGACGGTTCACCCACGGACACTCCAAAGTCAGAGGATGCCATCGTTTTCCCTTCAGAAGAGAAGAAGGAAGACGTGCCGCCGATTAGTGGAGCTCCCCCTGCCTCGGAAGACGCAGCTGATGAGCCCAAGCCGGCTGCTGACGCTGAGGAGAAGACTGAGGAGAAGACAACACCAGCTGAAGATGCCCCGGCTGTAGAAGAAGAATCAGATGGAGACTCATCCGACTCCCCAGTCGAGGACTGGGAAGAGCTGTATAGCAGCGACGACTACACACGCAAGCCCAGATCCTTCCCGTATCCCAGCCCTGCAGCGCGGGACGACTACGATACGGAGGAAGAGAAGATGCCGGCGCCGTGGAACGCCGTGTGCATTGTGGGCATCCGCGTCTATTCCAAGGACGATGAGCTGGAGCTCCTGACTGTAATGGAAGGTGGTGAGCTGGATGGGATGGGCACCAAGGGCCAGGCGGATCTTGATGATGCGCAGAATAATGCCGGTGGCGTGGGCCTTACGGAGGAGGCGGGAGGAAGCATTGGTCTTTCAGTAGAGTGATTTTGGGTATGGTATGCATGGAGCCATGTTTGGATGTTTTGATGCATTTCGCATAGATGATGCGTTTATGATTTTGCTAGACAAGACTCTGCTTGTTAGAATTGTTTCTATAGAAACGTGTATTTTGACGAATCTCCGAATTAATACAGCATTATGAGCTTTTTTGGACATTGGCATCCATGACTTGAGAGATGGTAGAGCTGTGATTTGGTTATTGTGTGAATAGGTGTCTATCAGGTAGCACCCTTTCGGAGTTCTCCGTTTGTTCCATCTTACACGTCTCATCATAACAAGGGAAGCATATCATATACATCGTTGCGGAAACTCTATTTACTTAATAGCAATGAATTAGAGAGGGTACTCGATAGCAAGTTTGGTTTGGATCAAGAGGCGGAAACGCCGTTTCTTCCGTCTGGGGAGTCTTTTTTGGAGGAGGTAGTGAATGACGAAGACGCACGGACCAAAGGTGGAAGAACAAAGACGAAGCAGATTATTGGAATGTTGAGGTTATCGGATAGAAATCACTCAATTGATGGAGATGAGCTTGCGAATGGCAATCTCTTGAACAAAGAACTGGCACAAAATAAAGAGATTCACCTAGTATGCGAGTAACTCTTTGCCTACATGTATATGGACAGATACATGCACTTACTCGTACAGAATGTCGAGCACGAATTGACTCACACACGAATACGACTACGACAAGAATTCAGCTGAATGAATGCTTTATACCTCCACAGCCACCCCAGAAGATTTAGATCCAACAAGCATCACCGGCAGCAAAGCTCACCTACTCAAGTCCAGACACAAATGGAGGCACGGAGCTGCATTAGCATTTCCGCATTCCAGTTCAATAATTGCGTCACACCGATTCGGGGGACTCGCCCAGCGCCAAGTGTGCTAACCGTTAGTGAAGCTAGCGCACCTGTCAGGGGCTGGGATGTACCAGTGCCGGGCAACTCACCTGCAATTGCGGTGTAACGGCGGGTATCTGTACCTGCAGTATGCGGCGCTTTACACTGCACTGTATGCACTGCAGGGGACCATTGAGCGCTAAAAGCAGTAAAGTCCAGCAGGTTGACACCGGCATGACGCCTGGGTGGCTTATCAGCGTCTTATCAGCCTCCCCAGAAGTTTGAAGCTCCCGGAGAGTCACGTTCTCTCTCTTTCGTCTCTTCGTCAAACTCAACCCATCTCTGCTTCAGCTCATCATGTAGCCTGAGGCATCCTTCCATTGAGACGACACCAGATTCTGCGATACACGATACAACTCACCATGGCTGCTGTTTCGCCTGCGGCTTCGACTCGGCGCAGTCCGGGCTCATCATCGGCCGGCTCGCTGAGGCCATCCAGCGACCACATGGCCATCTCGGTCGACACTCTCGTCAACCATCTGCTAGTATCGAAGCGATCGCTGTCATCGATGACGCTTGTGCTGCGAGCCGACGAAATCGTGACGGCGGCACGACAGTCTCACGAAGACACGGTCATGCTGGCGGCCCAGACGGGGTTTCTGCGAAATGCCATTGCCGACCAGGTGCTGATTCTAGGCCGTGTGGGCAAGAGCCTGCAAGCGACGTGTGAATGGGGGAAGAAGGACTTTGTGAAGCTTGTCAGGCGGATGGATGAGGTCGATGGACAACTCAAGGCCACGATGGATATGCTAACGACGACGCCTGTTGATACGACGCTACGGCCCAAGGGGGAGCCTAGGAAGAGCCTGCTGGACTTTGTGGACGAGGGGAGCGTCCACGGGATGCGAAATGCCATGAAACAATGCATAGAGGAGCTGCAGGTACGTGTTTCCATAACACTAGGTCGGAGTTTGTTTGCTGACCATGATGGGTGATGCTATAGGCGATCCAAATTTCATTCGATGGCGACCTACTCCGGCTCGAAACCGATATCCGAAATATCAAGAAAATCATTGAGAATGTGGAAATGCCCGAATCTCAAGAACCCGCATCAAAACTACTCTTCGACTTGTTCGAGCACTCGGCCACCATGGCAGAATCTCTAGCCTCCCTGACGCAGCATTTCGACATGTGCGTTACGGCTATACGAACGACCGAGGGAGCTGCAGCCTTGGCCCGCAGAAAGGCAGCCGAGGTTACCCAGTCCCAAGGCGGCGAGAGCGTCTCAATATCTGGAGTCATTGCCGAGCAAGAGTCCAACCGATCCGACCTCGAGCCACAAACAGCAGAAGATAGAGCCGAAATGCTACGAGTGGTCATACATGATGCGCAGTTGGTGGAAGGCGTCGTGCACGATATCCAGGAGCATCTTGCCGAAGTGGAGCGCAAGTATAATGAACTGGGAGAGCACACAGAACAGACTAGAAAGGCGCACCTGGGTATGCTTGATGCATATGCTGAGCTGGGAGAGGTCGGTGACCGCCTTGCCGACTACCTGGCCGCCGAAGAGGACTTTCGGACCCGATGGGAGATGGAAAAGGACGTCGTATTTACCAAGCTTGAGGAGATGACACAGATGACCGAGTTTTACGAAGGATATGCGAGCGCCTATCACGGCTTGCTGATGGAGGTTGCGCGTCGCCGGAACGTCGAGGACAAAGTGCAAGCTACTTGGCGCAAAGCACAGGAGACTATCGACAAGATGCTCGAAACCGACCGTCTTGAGCGAGAGGCTTTCCGGTCAGAGGTCGGCGAGTTCCTGCCGACTGATCTGTGGGCCGACATGCAAGGGTCGGTCAAGAGGTGGAAGATTGTCCAGGTTGACGATGATGAACAGGCAGCAGAGGGAAGCGCCGCCGCAGATGCAAATCGAGGGAGCGGCTGACCAAGTACATTGGTGGAACGGACTTTTCTTTTTTGCAGATATAAAAGCATCTATGCTTCTGCTTTGGACTTGATAATTCGGGCTTTACGCACCATTTGACTTTAGGATGAGCTGTTTAATTACGGGTGCTGGATATACCGACGATATTTGACTGTTATTTGAAAGGCTTGGGGATATGGAGTTTGTATTGTATCTGGTTAATGGGATATAAGGGCACGGGCATACTTGGAGTTTGTCTATCTTTCAATGAGCCATAATACGAATTACTTTATTTTATTTTGAGTTTTGCATTGCTACGCTCTGAGCTTACAGACCCATCTGTGTAATTCTTGATTCCCACAGCGGAACGGCCCTTGATTTAGTTGGCAGATCGGTCTTGAGTTCGTCCTTGTAGTGCCACCTTAGCGGGAAACATGTATCCATCTGTGACAAATACAACCCAGAACTGGTAATATTCGTGAAAGGATTGAATACATGTAATCAATGGTTACCTTTGTGTTTCTTCGTGTGTGTATGTGATTACATGTATGGATAGATCGCCAATATTTGAAAGGATCTGTTGGTTCGCAGCAAGATGCTCAGATAACAGCGTGCTCATTTCAGTGGTGATGTTCCATACATGAATGCAAGATTTTACGGTATGTGTTAGGTGAAGCCTCTTGGGCACCATCAATGTCACATCCATTTACCCATTTGTAGTATGTAACTTCTCTATATCTTGGACTTGGAACCGGAAACTTTCTGCGTCTCACTTCATCTCTTTATCCAAACATGCCCCCAGTCTCATCATATCCAGCTTGACTGCTTGTGAGACGCAACGATATTTGACAAATCACACACATATCTACCGGAAATAGATACAGATAGTATCCTTTCAGCCGGCTTCGCCAATACAGAGAAAGCCGTCGATGAAACATCGTGGGGTGGGAGAAGCTGGCTTATTACTTCGTAGGCGTCCATTCGGTTAGATCGTATTTCGCATCGTGTGTTGTTAATGCAATTCCTCTTCGTAAAAGAGACGATAAATAGAAAACTGAAGCCATTTAAAGTGGATATCACACCGCGATCAAATGCAGCATAGCAAGTGGTACGACAGAGCGCAGAAGAGACATGTACGGATAACCTAGACGTAGATGATATTGGGGTGACCAATCAAATGACTCTCCGTGTATAATAAAAGAAGATGCTGGCGGCACACATCTTGATCCTGTCGTCGTTGGGCGACAGTAGGACATAATAACACCGTCTTCTCTCTAACTTTACGGCAGCGCTCACTTCTCGCTATTATGTAATTCTTAATTATATACATGTATTTACATCACTCTAACCGGAAGATCTTGACAAAATGGAGCTATGAACCATCGAGGCTACGTTGCCATTGCGACGCCTCACATACTGGGCAACTGCACTCAAACTTCGCTTGCTTAGCGGGGCGTTACTCTGTTTACTCTCCTCCTTTCCTTTCTCTTTCTCCCCCTCCCCTTCTCTCTTCTCCTCACACTCCCACAACAATATTACTTGAATTATTATTACGATATCCAATTATGATTACAATATCCTATTACGTTTTGTCCACACACAACTCTTCAGCAATTCCTAAAACTCTTCCTGGAACAGGCCAATTCCTTGGCAAAGAGCTGCTTGGCCATAATCCTCGAATGCCTCCTGGCAGCGGATCATACCGGCCCTCTGGAAGTGGGCCGCAGGGGCTCCATGGCTGCCCTCGAAGATAGCTGTTGAACACAAAAGGTTCAATGCCTATAGAGTGTTGAGGTTTATACTTAGACAATACATTCAATCGCCCGTATAGCCAGCACGACATACTCTGAAGGGGCCATCTGGAAGCGGGCTGGTGGTGTCACTGCAGGTTGAGAAAGTTTCAGACAGGTCCCTGCAAGCGAGGCTGATCTATGGAAACCCGTAAGCGCTCTTCTTCTCCATGTTCGATATGGCTTCTTCCTAATACAACCTAGGTGTGCCGTGTCCCCTGAGAATTTTCCCTCCTCGACGCGATAACACAGACTACTATATTCCCCTCCGTGCCAGCGAGCCACTTGGCGTATTCGTCGTCACTGCAACACTTATTCAAGGATTTCCATTATTATCTTGCTAGAAAGAAACAAACCGTCCAGCGATGGAGAGGAAGAGTTGGATAAAGAAGTACCATCGGTCAGTGCGCTCAACCAAGAGACCGTCGAGCACAGCATTGGTCCACCTGGGGGGGAGGGGGTACAGGGACTTTACGGTGAAGTTGGCAGACGCTGCTGCACGAACGACATACTTCAAAGACTATCGCATCTTGACATAGACCATATCTAGGCTCTGAGCAGTTACAGAAATACACATACTAGAGGCTATCACCTATTAATGTCATCACGCCGTATGATCTACGCGGTTGTCGAAATCTTTATACTGTAACCCATCCCTCTTCACCCGTCCATTTAATTATCAGCCTTATATATTCTTGATTAGCACATTAATTTTTATCCAATTATTCAATAATCAAGTAGACGCCATCCGTATAGATCTTGAAGAATTGCTATGAGTTGTTGTCGAGCTTTAGCTTGCTTTGATGGATCCACCGTCTTCACCTAGCTTCACAAAAAATTTCCTAATTAGGAGCTTTTGATTTGGCTGCAGATGTCGTGATATCCAGGTAGCAACTACAGCCAATCATCTAATTGAAGGTGACCACAATCTTTATAATGCGGTGTAAATTGATGCAGAAATTGAAATAAGATGTACATAGTTGTGTATGCAATAGAAACGCCGATTCTTGCAGCATTGGCTATTGGGGCCTAATGAACTATGGGTCTATTGACAGGACTTGTAACACCTCCACACGCCGCTTGCTTGTTTCAGTAGGCAGTCTTGTAATATAAAACATTTCTATAGGCATAACAAGATTTTGATTGATGGCATTTATAAAATGTAATCCATAGCTACATACAAAAGCGAGCATTCTCCGATTAGGGAGTACAGCTACCGAGACCTTGGGAGCTTTCGGAACTTTAATTGTATAAATTGTCGTAGGCTATAAAACCCCGGTCGATAAGCTGAGCTATGGAGTACATGAACTGACGACATATTTAGCCCTGATGGCCTCATATAAGTGAAATATAAGTGAAAAGAGAATGCGCCTTTGGCTGTCAACTTATCACGCCATGCTGTTCTACGATGACGCTCGTTCAATGACTATTGTTCACAGCTCTTAATCATTTACTTATATCAATGGAATGGTGCATATCAGTGTTGAAGAGGTCAAGATTCATTGCAGATGAAGTAAATTCACAATGAGTCTGCTATTGAGGTCCGATGACACGGTTGTCCCATCTCCCTTACCGCAGGGTGCTGGTTATGCGGTAGTCGTTGCAGTTGGGCTCATATTTGCCCTTGGTTTGTTTCTCCTAAGTATATCTCCTATTTATCAGTACTAACAACATCAGGAATGATTGGAATAACAAGATTATTGAAAAAGGCCTTGAATGAAGATAATGCCAATGTCGAGACGTGAGCGATGATCTCTCAAAACTGATTTTTTCACTTTCATTAACATATTTCCAGTTTTATGGTTGCCAATCGATCAGTGGGAACTGGTCTCGTTGCCTCTGCAGTAGTATCAGTAGGTATTCATCACATCAATCCAAGATACAGCTACTGACCAAGAGATATAGTCGTGGCTATGGAGTACAGCTTTGCTTAGCTGTGTCCTGGTGACATACCTTTATGGAGTCTCTGGAGGATTCTGGTATGGAGCTGGATGTACACCGTATGATCTACCATTATATGCTGCTGTTGATATTTTATAGTGGCTGACCATTTATAATTCGCAGAATGATTGTCTTCTTTGCATACCTAGGAGTGGTCTGTAAGAAACGCATCCCAGAGGCACATACCGTTCTGGAAATAGTTCGAATCAGATATGGTGAGAATGAGTGGCTATAACCGACTTGATTTAAGACTAATCAAATTACCAGGCACTGTTGCGCATCTTGTGTTCACTTTCTTGGCCGTTGTCAACAATTTGTTTAATACGATCAACATGATCTTGGGCGCTGCCGCCGTTATCACATTCCTGTAAGATACACGTGTTTAGTGTACTACAGGGAAGACTCTCTCTAACATACTATAGAACAGGTATCCACATCATGGCTTCAACCTTCCTCTTGCCGGTTGGAGTTGTATTATACACACTCGTTGGTGGCATAAAAGCAACGTTTGTGCCTCACCCTTAACATAGTCTGATTGCTCAGCTGACAGATTTACCTATAGATTTTTGACCGATTATATACATACCTTTGTAATTGCCATCTTGTGTTGCTACCTCACAACAAAAACTCTTACACATCACGACGTTGGTTCCATCGATGGGTTATATGATCTCGTGGTTAAGGCTCAGCCTTCATACGAGGTTGATGGAAATTATCAAGGATCTCTGCTCACAATGAACTCCCAGCAAGGGATATTCTTTGCCATCATTCTGCTCGTTTCAAACTTTGGAGCCGTCATTGTAAGTGGAAACTGTTCCTTGAGTAGGAGGCATCTACTAATTTATCTAGATGGATACCAGTTATTTCATCAAAGCATTTGCCGCGTCTCCCAAAGCCGTAGTACCAGGTTATGTGGTGGGCGGCTTTGCGTACTTTTCTATCCCATGGAGTCTAGGAACAATCATGGGCCTCGCTGCTTTGGGACTGGAAAGTTCTCCTATCTTCCCAACATATCCTCGTGTAAGTCTCAATGGCCACCTGAAGAATTTTGACACTGATTTGTATATTCAATAGACCATGACTAGCTTAGAGGTAACTAACGGCCTTGTGCTCCCATATGTAGCTGTGGCAGTTGCAGGAAAAGGCGGTGCTGTCGCTGTCCTCTTGATGACGTTCATGGCAATCACTTCCACACTCTCAGCTCAAGTTATTGCGGTGTCTTCCATCTTCACATTCGACTTTTACAGAACTTACGTCAACAAAAACGCAGGCAACAAAGATGTTATCCGATGGAGCCATCTGGGAGTGATTCTCTTTGCTGCTATATCGGCTGGGTTGACTGCGGCATTTAATTATGGAGGGATTAATATGGGGTGGACTCTCTATATGATTGGTAAGGGAAAAAGACATGCCAATATATGATTGATAACTGACACATTAATTACAGGAGTTGTCACATGCCCTGGAATATTCCCCTTGATCCTCACGATTTTGTGGAATAAACAAAGCGCTTTAGCAGCTGTTATTTCGGCCATAGCCGGCCTAGGAACCGGCTTGGGCGTGTGGCTCGGGACTGCACAAGCATTATTCGGGGAGGTAACGGTCGACTCTACTGGACAAACGCTGCCTTGCATGTATGGAACTGTAGCCTCTGCTCTCAGTCCTCTGCTGTATACAGTTATCTTGTCACTCATCTGGCCAGATAACTATGACTGGGCGCGATTTACAGACGAAAAGCTGTTACTTGACAGCGATACATCGGCCGAGGAATCGGAACGGGAGGCGCCAGTTCGTCAAAGCAACAAAGGAGGCGTCTTTAGTGAAGACTCTGAAGTTGTATATGATCAAACAGATTTGAGATGGCAGCGATACGCACTATTCTGGTCGCTGTTCTCCTTCTTTGGCATTTGGGTGCTGTGGCCTCTGCCTATGTACGGTGCAAAGTACATTTTTAGTAAAGCTGTAAGTTTTATCATTTCAATCTCTTTGGAGTATTATCTAACTCTTTCAATAGTTTTTCAGATCATGGATTACAGTGTCACTCATATGGTTGTGGATAAGTCTTCTCATACTTGGCGTGTATCCATTATATGACGGGCGGAAACAGATCTTGAAGGTGCTGCGTAGCTTACGAGGCTAGACCAGGCCATACAAAAAGAGAAACGATGGACATAAAAACATTACTATTCGTATTAAATAAACTGCATCAGACTGAACTAGAATATGACCAACTAAACGGGAATACTGTATGATGCCAAGGCCATGGTCAACCAGTCTTCTCGTGAATTTTTTCACCCTCAATATCATAAGCGTCAACCTCGTATTTACGAAATTTGCGAGCAGAGATTCCTCTCTCAAACAGAATGTCCAACTCTTCGTACGATCGCTTAAAGGTTTCGGGATAGCGAAAGAATGCCCACACAGTCACAAGGACTGAGGTTCCGCCCCAGAAGTAGGCCGTCTTACCGGCCCAACCCCAAGCCGTGGGATTGATCATATAAGGCTCGAGAACTGCTGCAATGATGTCGAAAAGTTGGTGTGCTATTTTCGCGGCAGCAACACTCTGCACCCGCAAACTGATGGCAGAAACCTCACTCGATGTTGCGTAAGCTGCTGGACCAACTGAAATATCGTAGCAGAATACCCATAGGATAGTTAGAGCGACTTGTCCCCATTTTGTTGACTCGTTAGCATGAACCGTTGCCAAGATGCCAATGAGAATGTTGACTATGGTCATGAAAACCATGCCCCAAAGGTATAGACTGCGACGACCCAGATGGGCAATAAGAACACATCCAATAGCAGTTGCAAGCAATCCGATAGCGGTAGCAGCCACAGAAACCTTGTAGCTGTTTTTGGCGGACAAACCAGCTTGTTCCCAAAAGTATGTGCCTGGATTCATCATAAAAATGCCGTTGAAGACCTGACCGGCGAATGCCATGCAGCAAATTTCAGTTCGACGAAGATTGCTCCCTCGGAATAGGTCAATATAGGATGATCCTGTTCGTATTTCTTCTTCGTAGTTTACGGTATGGATGATCATGGCCAAATGTTCCTTGATCTTTGTATCGCTTTTGGAACTCAGGCGGCGAATGCTGTGTTCCGCCTCTTGAATGCGACCTTTGCGAACGAGATACCAAGGAGACTCGGGGGCAAAGAGACATCCGATGAAGAGCGGAAGGGGCCAAACCCATTGGATAGCGAATGGGATCCTGTAGGACCACTGTGAGTCTAAGCCGACAAGGCCATCGAGAACGCCGATTGCTATAAGCTGGCCGATGATTTGCATAATGTTGACACCGCTGGTAAGGAAGCCACGCAGAGAGATTGGAAGACATTCTGAGCTATATGCCGGTCCGATAGACGCAAATGTGCCCCAGACCATACCGCAGAAAATCTCACCAACAAGAAGCGTTTCCAGGTTTTGGGCGCTGAACGGAATAGCAACGAAGCCGGTCATGAGAACAAGGCCTGCCAGCATAACCCTCTTGTAACCGAATCTTGACGAGAGAAAGCCGTTAAACGTAGCACCGAGGATGATACCACAGATGCTCCCTTGCGACAGGCCTGTTTGCCATTTCGCGGGGACCTGGTAACCATCTTTGACAGGTATGCCGTACGCTTTTTGAAAGGCTGGATAACCGTAGAAGTTGTTGATGAGAGCATTGTCATATCCATACATTGCTATCGAGAGGGACAGAAATGAAGCCCAGGCAACTCCTTTCCATTGAACACGAACAGCCTCGAGGATGCCTTGGGAATGCTCCAGGTCGGTGGCCTCTTTGGCCCCCTGAACGATGACGCCCCATTCCTTTTCAGGAGCAGCTTCAGTCTCAACGGTCTGAGCCACGGCTTTGTCATCTCGACCGCGGAGATTGTCAAGAATGGCTAGAGCCATGATGGTGGGATGGTGGAAATTATCTTGATGGACTGGATGGCTTCTGCTTCGAGTCTCGGATCTATGAGACAAGGGACAGTATTATATACTTTTGAAGATCTTGCATTAACCCATGATAATAATACGTCACGTATCACTCACTAGGTAAGTGTTGTTTCTTTGAGGTTGGCTGTTAGGCTTGGCAATGCTACATCTTCCTGGGATGCTTAATGGCAATATGCCGGCAGCACAACTTACCCCAACTACCTTGCTCTAGCTTCAGACGATCTTGGATGTAACCCAAGCCCGGCTGATGGTTGGGAGATAGATGATAATGTAGGTCGCTTCTCAAGCCACAACATGGATGGTAGCCTACTAGTTTTGGCTTTTGTAGCATCTGCTATCAATGGTCATGTATCTAATCAACTTTGTATACGGCTGAAACATCAGGTTCTATGGACGTATGGAAAGTAATCAATCATGAGACATGATAAGAATAGACAGCGCACTATTGCCGTTATCTCCCCGGATGGCCTCGCCTCCCAAGATATCATTGGGAGATGCCATCCGTTAGCTTCAAACTGCTCGATAACACCAGTGATTTTAGCCGAACCTCTGATTACCCCGGATTTTGGAAAGGAAGGGAAGTGACATCGTGTAACGTTATATCGGCTGTCAGTTCCGACGGTTGTTCAAGCGATCATTGCTATTCGGGATCATTGGCCCTACTATCTAGACAGCAACTTTGGACGGCTAGCGTTCGTGTAGACAATGAATGAGTCTAACCCCCGCAGTGGCGCTTGGCTGAGAAGAGAGCCATGACACTAGAAAACTCCAAAACTTCACCGCGGTTATACGAGTAACTGCTTGTCGATCGTACCCCGCTTTCACTGCTCAAGACCACGATAGTTGAGGTCACAATGGTCTGAGTGGGGGACAGGTTATAGGTAATAGGGCGGGTTTTAGTCGAGCTACTGGGAACAAGCCCGTTATAACCGCGTATCGAGGAGATAATTATGCGTCTTGGCGCCCCGTATCTGTCATGGTTCCGGAATTGTCTCGGTATAGATAATGGGCGATGAGGCTTCTTCTCCGCGGTAGTTTTGGTCCGGCTTGGGCATTACCAAGCAGATCAGCTTGCAGACACTTATCTTTCATCAGGTGCTACCACCATAGTCAACCAAGCCAGATAGCAGCGACTCAACCTACAATGCCCTTTGACGCGGTTGGTTCCATTGGGGGAGGTTCTAGCAATGGCGCAGATGCGTTGTTCGACCCCTCAGCTCCCTTCTTCAGTCGCTTCAACAGCCGCAGGTCAGTTGTCTATAGCACAAAGGGCATCGTTGCAGCCTCACAGCCTCTTGCTGCACAAGCCGGCCTTGACATCTTAAAGGCGGGTGGTAATGCAGTCGATGCTGCGATAGCCACTGCTGCCGCTCTCGGCGTGACTGAGCCATGCTCGACCGGAGTGGGAGGAGATATGTTTATGATTTACTGGGATGAGAAGAAGCAAAAAGCGTTTGCAATGAACGGCTCAGGTCGTTCGCCAGCTGGGTTGACAATCGAAAAGTGCCGAGAGTTGGGTATGAGCGGCAACATATTGTCGCCGCAAAACGCAAACTCAGTCACAGTCCCTGGACAAGTCGCCGCTTGGTTCGACGCCATGGATGCTTACGGAAGCGGAAAGGTCACGATGGAACAGGTGTTGAAGCCATCTATTGAACTCTGTGAAGATGGCTTTCCCGTTTCTGAGATCACCGCTAGGCAATGGATAGAGTGCGAGGGAATGCTGAAGAAGGTGTCTCCAAGCGGAGGCGAGCTTCTCTTGGCAGACGGCACAGCTCCTAGAGCTGGTCAAATCTTCAAAAACCCAAACCTTGGCAAGGTACTTCGAGAAATAGCCACTAAAGGCCGAGCAGGCTTCTACGAAGGATGGGTAGCTGAGGCCATCGTGGGAACTCTCCAGCAGCTTCAGGGAGTCATGACAACGCAGGACTTGAAGGATCACACAACGACCTTTGTTGAACCGATATCGAAGTCGTATAAAGAGTACAAACTCTGGGAATGCCCACCCAATGGCCAAGGTATCATCGCACTAGAAGCATTGGGTATCATCGACAGCCTGGAGAAGGCAGGAAAGATTCCTTCCCTCAAAAGCCTAGGGCACAATTCGGTTGAATACGTCCACACACTGGCAGAGGCCTTGAGATATGCTTTTGCTGATGGAGATGCCTATGTTTCAGACCCAGAGCACTCTGGGTCAGCTTGGAAGAGCCTTCTGGACGATAAGTACCTGGCTGAGCGAGCATCCAGCTTCAAATTAGATGCATTTGATGCGACTTTGAAGAACGGATTCCCTGCCAAAGCCTCTGACACAGTCTATCTGACTACATCTGACTCTGAAGGCAACGCTTGCAGCTTCATCTGCTCGCTTGCTTCCAATTTTGGTGGCGGAATTGTTCCCAAGGGCTGTGGCTTCGCTTTACAGAATCGAGGTACCCAGTTCCAGCTCCGTGAGGGTCACGTCAACACACTCAAACCTCGCAAGCGACCTTATCATACCATTATTCCAGCAATGGTGACAAAGAATGATCGGCTTGACCTTGCCATGGGTGTCATGGGCGGGTTTATGCAACCCCAGGGCCACTTGCAGGTGATGCTCAACTCTTGCGTCTTTGGCTTCAATCCGCAAGACGCTTTGGATTCACCAAGAATATGCATTCGGCCCTCGCGTACGATGCCAGAGTATGCTACGACAGGCGATTACTCCAAGTTGACGCAAAAGTCCATCGTATGCTTGGAAGAGGGATTTCCTCAAGAGACCGTTGAGGGCCTGCGCAAACTGGGACATGAAGTAGAGCTCATAAGGGGATGGGATCGCGCAGTATTTGGCCGAGGACAAGCTATTCAAGCAAAGCAGGATCCAAGCGGCCGAAGAGTGTACCATGCCGGAAGTGATCAACGTGGCGATGGACATGCAGTTGCTCAGTAGAATTGTAATGCAGTGACAGAAATATATACAGCTTGCGGAATCGACATAGACATACATACTTTAAAGGTCATCCTTCTCGCAACATTCTTGTTTACTTTCCCGAGAAGTCTCTTGAGCCCCCATTTGATCAAAATACTGTCTCATCTGACTCTCCATGCGTCCTTGAGATGGGTCCCCTCTTTGACGCCTTATTGTCTCGACACCCAGAGTCAGGCCACTTTGTTTAAACCTCTCGTTTAGAGAAGAAACCCTTTTGGTGCTCGTAAAGAGTAATTTGATGACACATTGGATCGTCGCATCAGTTACCAGTTGGATCAATTCGTTGAATATGTTAATGCCGTCTTGGAATCCATCACGCTCGTAGACGTATGCCTCATCAACTAGGATTATGACAGTGATTTTCTTGGGCAGTGAGCGCATAAGCCGGTAAAAAAGGTGGTACAGCTCTCCTGTATCGCGACTTCTTACAAGACTCTTGTCGGTGTCGTCATACTCTCTCCCGAAGTCGAAGTGATGTCGTTGGCATAATTGAACGATCAAGTCAGCAAGCATAGCCCGAGCTTCATCGTTTCCATGTTTGGAATGGAGGCCACAGAACCATGTGATACAGATGAATCGGCTGTCAGAATTGAGTATAGGGTCCAGCGACGCGCAGAGTGCCGATATGGGGGAGATGCCTGCATAGGTCCTTGGCTGGCGTTGATTCCATAGAATAAGGAGTTTTTCTGATTGGAGCGACATGAACCAGGCGCGATACTTCCTATCATTGATGAGTTGTTCAGCGCGCGATAGTTCTTCGGTTGTAAGATGAGCCTTTCGCTTGGTGATGAACCGCAGATCGGCGTCCTTGTGTTCAGCTTGGAGTAGATCTTGTACTTCCTTGTTATTGAGGCGTGGCCTATGTATCTCATCTTTCCGCTGCATCAGAATGAGACTATTCGATCTTGGCAATCTGGAGCATAGTATTGCAATCTCAGCATGAAGGTACACATTCTTTTCTCTCTCTCGTGTCAATTCAGCTATTTTGATGTTATTAGCAACAACCATTGAATGAAGACTGTCCTATGGATGAGCTACCGATGATCTGTGTCTCTCTTTCTTTGGCTTCTAAAAAACAGCAGTTAGTTACGCAATGATATAGAAAGTGGCTCAAGGGGCTTACTATTTTGACTTTTGAGAAAGTCATGTATTATACTTAGTATATCGTTAAGTATTATGTGGGTTGTCATTCCACTCTGTCGCACATCATCATGTATCAAGTCAGTCTTTCTTTCGATATGTTGTCTATCTTTTCGTGGTGGGATAATGTTAGTTAAAAAAATCGATGACCATGTTAATGACGTCACTCACGTTGCTGAGAGGCCGCAAAGTTCGCGGCGTTGCTTTGTGCTCGAAGAACGGCAATTTTGTCCTCAATAGACTTGATCGATTCTTTCCACCCTTTGATGTAATTGGGGCCTTCAAACACACTTTTGACCATTCTCTTTCCTGTGTATTTGTCAGCCATGACTCACTTGATGACGCCAGTTATTTAATAAAGTTCAGCTCTGACAAAGAGATCTTTCACAGTATATTCATGGTCTTACCTCTTGAAGTACAAAAAAACGCAATCGTGTTTTCAGCAGCACAAAGAAGAGCCAATGCGAAATCAATAGCGGCATTCCTCACAGTATCGCTCTCTGGGAATGATGATAGCAATGACTCAATTTCGGAGAAAATCCCTGGAAGATCTTTGAAGGCATCGAGCACTTGAGTGCGAGCGTCGGCCGATATCTGCATGGCCTGAAGATATTCCGTGTTAGCATTATTTGGGGCTACTAGACAAAATCATTCAAATCTTACACTTAATATGAGTCGAATGCCCCCAAGGATTGGCGTTGAATAAGGGTTGCTTAGCGCAGCGTCCTGAGCCATCCTGGTAATAGCATTAGCAGTCTTTGCGTGGTCGGCCCCCCAACGACACGCTTGCCCGAGCTGGCCACTTTGATTCAGGTACTCGGATCGAGCCTTTTCAAGCTTGAGATATATGTCATGCCAGCATGTGTCATTTCTGATCTGAAACTCGTCATTTTTTATCTTCGTAGGAGGAGTGTCTCGAAATCTCTCTAAAACATCGGGAAACATTTCGTCCCAGTAACCCATGGTTCCAGTATCTGTACTGTATTTAGAAGCCAAAAGAGAAGAATCACCCGCAAGAAGAATCCCTGGAAGATTCGCATCATCATTGATCTGTATCGCGTTGGCTTCAAGCCCTTGGTGTGAAATGATTTTTGGTTCATTGTCGAAGCGTCTAGAACCAAGTTTCTGTAAATGCATATCAAATAAAACAAAGGGAGCAGTGAAGGCTTGGAAGTATTTTGGTAGGCGATTTCAATGAAATCGGCTGATGGCGGCTGGTTACCTAGATGATGAATTGCTAAGCGTGACCCTGTATGAAAGTTGGCTTTTATAAGGAAATGGGTTGTTTATGGCATTTATTATCACTGCCGGTGCGCATTTCCTGGTAATTTGACCCAAGTGTGACGAACCGGTATCTATAGGTTAGTATAGACAGTGATTTCCAAGGGACAAACCTTCGAATAGTTCTAGGGTTTATGTTGGCGGAACGATCAGGTCGGTAACGGGCAATCTTATCACCAGCTAGTAGTACGAATAAGAGTAGATGTCTAGGTTCTAATCCGATGGTATTGTAAGCGCTGTGATAACAACTGGCTATCTAAGTAATCTAATGAGTGATGTGAAGTGAACTTATATACCCAGTTGATCCTGGGCTCGTAAGACTCGTTAGACGAGCTAGACGAGTTGTCGCTCGTTTGGCTCGTCTGAAGAGTTAAGCGAGCGTGCTACTATTGGTCCATCGGACCATAGTTAATCCGGTGGTGCCTACCCTGTAGGCTCGTTGTCGCGACCACAAGAGTCGGGTCGTGACACCAAGCAACCTAAAGGCTGCCAGCCAATCACCGAGCCAGTGTATAATATTTCACAGCATTTTTAACCTCACCCGAAGCTTGACCGTTAATTAAATAGATGGGAGCTTCTGCTGGGCGTGTGGCAAGCCTAAAGCTAAACATAGGGCGTATATTTCCCCTTCACAGCATTTTTAACTTAACCCGAGGTTTAAAGGCACAGCAGCACCAAATACCTGCAGCCAGCATCCAAGCACATGTAACAGCCAGGAGGCTGATGCGCAAAGTGGAGGGCTCATCAGAATCCACCTCTGGCTTTCCAAATGCATCCTTCACAGCATTTGTAACCTCGCCCGAAGCTTAAAGGTACGCACCGCCACATCGCAAAGTGAATCAGGCTTTCAGGCTAGGCTGCAAGCCATCGAAGGTCCCTTCTGTCCCTGAACCTTCACCGCATTATAGCCTCGCCCGAGGCCTGGAGAGATGCGGCCCGGGGTATCGCTTACATGCTTCCCCCTTTGAGGTGTGTACTCCACAATGAGACTCTGCAAGTTCCAGTATCTCATTGGTTAATAGCATTGAGGCGGTTACCCGTTATTTGTAGCGGTGCATTTGGTGTATGTCCTGTCCCACGGCGGTTCACCAAACGCCACCAGCTTCAACTTATAGGTATCCTTTGATCGTTTGCTTATTGGAGGCGCATAATTGTGTGTGATAAATGCAGCTGAGCTATGCGTCTCATGGGTGGCAACCATTTATTATAAGTGGACTTCTGTACTCTTTTAGAAGTATATGGCGTCTTAAGAGTAACGCAGTAAATGCAACATATAAGCCTTATACGGGATACCTCGTCTATCCCTTCATGATCTAAACACTGGGTTTAACCCTCTAACATTGATACACGAACTCTATCAACTGTATTCCGACAAACCACTATATTATTTCTTGCTTTCTTTCTTTCTTTCTTTCTTTGATATGTCGGAAGAAGAACAAGAGTATGTCGACGGCAGTGACAACAATTTCGAAGAACGACCCGCGGACACAAGCAGTCGCGGTCGAAGAGAACAGGCTAACTCCCGATATACGGGGAGACGGAAATAATGGTCTGATCCAACGCAAGATGGTAGTAAGGAGGTCTGGGAGACTGTTCAAGAGTTAGGTAACTGAGGGAGGATGAGTTGGCATTTTACTTCTTCACTTTCATTCAAACAATCTATTCTGAAGTGTTTTTATATAGTAACAGAGATCGTCCATCTGGCGAAGAGATAAGAGTTTCTTCTCCCTCATATTTTTAGTCATTAATAACAAAACGCAGATATCTGCTACCTACATGTGTGTAAGCGCCTGTAGTAGATAAATGTTTTCAGATTTCAATCCTTCTCATCTTGTTCCATCACTCAAACTCTACGCAATGGGCAGGGTGCTGAGTAGCTATTCTCTGAATAAATAGTAGCTAAAAGCCTGAGAATTGCAGTTCCGCTATATCTATGGCCGACTATGCACATCTACCTTGACATCATCCAACTTAGAAGTCAACACCCTTCCATCTTTGACAACAGCTAGAATGTTCTCCGCAGCACGATCCAAAATCGTAATGTCCTCCAGAGGATTTCCATTCAACACGATAAAGTCGGCAGCATATCCTTCCTTAATCTGCCCCAGCTCGTTCTCTCTCATAAGCAACTTCGCCGCGTTGACAGTTGCGCTGCGAAGAATCTGTGCGGGCGTCTGCACCTGGCTTCGTACAGAGAACTCTTTGCTCTGGGCGAAATGAAGAGGTCCTAGGAGATCGGTGCCGAAACATACCGTAACGCCGGCGTCGGTTGCGATCTTGATGGCATGGAGACCTTTCTGAAGGACTTCGTCGTTCTTTGCCGCTGAGATGGGTGGGAGGAAGTTGAGCTGCTTCGACATGACGTGTGTAATAAGCGTCGGGGTGAGGAATGTGCCCGCTTCAGCCATCAATTTGGCTGTCTCTTCGTCAATGAGGTTGCCATGTTCAATGCCTCTCACGCCTTGCCGGATAGCTTGTTGAATAGCTTGCGGGGTATAGCTATGGCTAGTGACATAGGTTCCGTTGTTTTTTGCTGCAGTAACAATCGCCTTTATCTCTTCATCGGAGAATTGAAGGTTCTCAACCTTGTCCGTAGCACTGGCAATGCCTCCGCCACCCATGATCTTTATAAAATCTGCTCCTTGACGCAGCTCATCGCGCGCAACTCTAAAGCACTCCGACGGTCCGTCAACAATACGGCTGATTCCAGAGACAGCACCGCAAGAACAAGGACTTTGGTCATGCGAAGATCGCATGTCGCCATGACCACCAGTCTGAGAGAGCGCGTATCCGGCAATGAAGAGTCGAGGCCCAACGCAGATTCCTTCCTCAACGGCTTCTTTCATAGCCAAGGTCGCACCACCACAATCACGAACGGATGTGAATCCCCGCTCAATCATCGGTTTGAGGACCCAGGGCTGTCGGATAAGACTGATTCTCTCAGTCATGGATTGGTATGCGCTAAGATTCGCCTCTCCAGGAACAACGGCAATGTGAACGTGGCAATCGATGAGTCCCGGGCATATATGCTTGCCATTGAGATCAACGACAATTTCTCCATCAGTGGCAGTAGGGGAAGTGCTGCTGTTTGTGTCGACTGACACGATTTTGCCACCGACTGTCTTGATTGTAGCATTTTCGACTACTTTTGCTTGTTCAGGATCGACCAGTTTTGCGTTGGTAAATATATAGGTCGGTTGAGCATCCAGCTTCCAAGGTTTGATAATCTTTGCCATATCCATATTTGCCATTTTTCCAAACGAATAGTTACAAAAGACAGTCTTTCTCACTAGAAATGATGTGGGGTAAGGACGGGATTGAGTTGTCTAGTTTACAAGATATAGTTGCTAACGGGAGGAGTTTTCCTACACCTTATATAGTTGTCGGTAAACTCTAACGGCTAAACACAGTCATCTTGAATGAGTTTGGGCTGAAAGCTCTCCGCATTCCTATTACCTTTTTTAGACACGGGCGGCTGGAAAACGCCCCATTACCGTACAGTATCCGTAGTTAATTCCTATTCATCCTATTTCGCATATCATCCGAGGTTGTTAATTGAATCCTTTATTATCAAAATGGTTAGTTGTCCGTCATCAACCGAGGCTTCGATATTTAACTGCATGGCTCATGATGTAGGTCTCGAACGGCCTGCAAGGTTGCGCCGCAAAAGCCCGTTTAGTTCCCGGCGGAGTCGGGGAGATGTTATATTCTCCATGTCCGGTCGTACGGGTTGTAAATGCCATTTCCTCTCAATATAGGCCAGGAAGGCGCGAAAGATGGTCATTTGCGGTTTCGACAAATAACCGTGAGATGAGTAGAGACTATAAGCATATAGTATAGATACCTGTAAGAAGATGGTGGGATTTCAGGAATCTGGGGTGCTTACGCACCAGCAACTTACACGGACATTCATCTGCATCGTGTGGCATTAGCGTGGAAGGAGTCGCTAGCCCTCTTCTATACAACCTTTACTATTGCCAAGGGTGTTTAAAGCCCTCGGGTAGCAATTCGGAGCGACTGTAATATATACCGAGGAGATTGCAACCCTGAATGCATTTCTTGGTCACCAGACAAGCCAAAGACGCCCGGTTTCAGTGGTCCTGACGGTACCTGCATTTAGCAATAGCGAATCGAATGATCTGCAATAGTTCTAGCACGTGGATATTCACAAGAATAGAATTAGACTTTTTCTTCAAGTTTAAACGAGAGAAACATGGCCGTAACATCCAAACATTTTCTTCTACAAGTTCTATCTACAAATCATCTCTACTAGCTACATCTCTTAAAGTATCAGCTGTGAATCACCACTTGTTGTCCATCACCTTACCATCCACAACGTTGATCAAATCCCTCACTGATCCTAGCTTCGCCCCCGCCCCAAACTGCATTGCCGTATACATAAGCTGCCGATAATTATCACCAGGGGATACTTTGCCGAGAATCTGTTCTTTTCTTGTTTCAACCCGGTCTGGCACTGGAACCGGTCGACCGACGATTGCATCCATGCCCTGCCAAGCAAAGGTGATGGCCTCCTTCGCACCAGCCGGAATACCAGCCGCATCAAGCATGTATATCCTTGTCGCGGGATAGCATTTCTGAATAAAGTCCACAATGTTGGGATTATATGCGCCGCCGCCACAGAGGAATATCTCATCGATATCCTGTGACGGCGCGAAGCACTTGTAGTGGTCCACTATAGACTGGGCCGTGATTCTCGTGATAGTTGCAACCACGTCATCTGGCGAGAGACCCTTTTCTTCAGCTTTGGAAATTATCTCCAGTGCCAAGGTATCGCGGAAATCTTCGCGGCCTGTTGTTTTGGGAATGGATCTCTGGAAGTATGGGTGAGAGGAGATGAATTCGTCCACAATCCCCTCATCCACTTTCCCTCGCTTACCCATTTCGCCATCCTTGTCGTATTCCCGCGCTCCACCAGTGTAATGACGAACAGCAGCATCGATGTAAACGTTTCCGGGACCAGTATCAAAGTCGAAAAATCCGTCATTCAGCTCTCCTTTAGTATCTGGAGGAATGAAGCATACGTTGGCAATGCCCCCGATGTTCTGACAGGCTCTCAGCTTGGTAGGATGGTGCAGAAGCAAGGCGTCAAAGAAAGCAACAAGAGGAGCTCCCTGGCGACCGACAGCAACCTCGCTGACGCGGAAATCGGTCACGGTAGTAATTCCAGTACGAGCTGCGATGATGGCCCCTTCACCCATGCTGAGCGTTGTCCGGACTTGGTCCTTTGGATGAGGAATATGCCAAATTGTTTGGCCGTGAGATCCAATAATGTCTATTGAAGACTTGTCGATGTTATTCGTCTTGATGAATTCCAACGCTGCTTTGGCAAACGTCTCTCCCAGAATCACATTAATCTCTGCAATTTCTTCTGGTGAAGTAGAGTTGTGAAGAATCATATTCATCACCCGCTTCTTAATTGCTGGATCAAGCGGCGTCTCTCCATACTTGAGCAACTCCAAACTGACAGGCTGTGTTGGGTCTTCTTGTCTAAAACGACATAAAACACAGTCTACGCCATCCTACAGATGATGCCATCAGCTTCTCACTCGACATATATGCGTATGCGGGGTGTAAGGCAGTATACCATAGATGTTCCGCTGTTCATTCCAAGGACTGTCAAGTCCAAAGCCGGGCCGGCTGTGGCAGTATCTACGATAGAGCCCATCTTGATACCTGTATCGTCTGTCCCCCAAAAGAGGCACTGTCATACGCTATCAAAAGACCATTCGTCAAGCACCGCGTTATCGCAAAATCACACGATGAGGCTAAATAGATATATGGCTTGTATGTAAAATTAATAGCGTCGTGTGGCGCTCGTACACTTCGTCTAAACGGCAAAAGAACATTTTGGAAAACTGCCTTTCAGCCGCTGCCAATGCCACAAGTGTCGAATCTCTGGATGAGCTAGCAATTGGTCTTCTAAAGTGTCAATAGTCTTTGGAACCGGCTGTCTGGTGGCTATAGCTAGTGCTGATTACGGCCGAGGCTCCTATCAACCCGTAACGTAACCTCACCGAAGCTCAGGCTCTCGCCGATACTCGCTCCATATAAGCCGTCTAATGCGGGGCCCCGAGATTTGGGATCCATGGATATCGCCTCCGCACGAACCAGTCTCCTAGTATATTCATGTGTGGGATTGACAAGTAAAGATGAGGTAGAATGAACGAAAGTCGGACGCCTTTCTTTATAGCTTATCTCACTAAATCCTGGTTAGTTACATACCGCCAGAGATACGAGACTGTTGATAGGGTAAAAGGAAGATGACCGGTCAGTTTCCGGAAATCGGGCATCCAACACCACGTCTGAAGACATATTTAATATGGATCACGCCAACCCCAACCTTGTCAGAAAAGATTTCTCAGTTTTGCTCGGCTAGACAACCATCACCACAGAGCCAGCTTCTGCATAACTGAGCCCCTTTATTTTACATTGCAATCATGGCGAAAGATGAGGACGTGATTGAGGTAGGAAGAGATGTTGAGAGAGAAGATCCGCATGATGAGAAGCCCGATCTCTCAGGCGGGGCTGAGGAGGTGGTTGGAATGCAAGAGCTTGATCCAGCTTTGGACCGAAAAATGCATTTGGTGAACAACGTAAGTCGTGTGACACAGAGATGTTTGTCATTTACGAAGGCTAATTGGAGTAGGCACTTGATCAGATTGGCTGGACCAACTACCACCTTAAACTCTTCTTCCTTAACGGCTTTGGGTGAGTTACATAACATATGCAGCTCTCATATACTTCAGCTACTTACATTCCTCTCCCCAAAGATACGGTGTAGATGCCCTCCAACTATCTCTTCAGGGCATCATTGCTGTCCAGGCTGTGCTCGAATTCCAGCCGTCATATGACAAGGGCTTGACCATCGCTCTGTACATGGGAATGCTTGTGGGCGCCCTGTTCTGGGGTTTCTTTGCCGACATCATCGGCCGTAAAATCGCTTTCAACATCTCGCTCTTTATCTGCTCAGTTTTCACAATCGCAGCAGGCGGAGCTCCCAACTGGGCTGGACTCGGTGTTCTGATTGCCGTGGCCGCTTTTGGAGCTGGTGGAAATCTTATCTTGGATACTGCTGTCTTTCTTGAATACCTTCCTTCGAACAAGCAATGGCTTCTCAGCTTGCTGCCTGCTTGGTTTGGTGTAGGATGCACCATTGCTGGACTTGTTGCTTGGGGATTTATGCGTGAGTCACTTCACATCTTGATGCTATTTTTATACCGTTGGATCAATAGCGCTGACAATCATGGCACAATAGCGAACTTCTCATGTGCCGATGCGAGTGACTGTACCCGAGCAAACAACAGCGGTTGGAGATATCTCATGTACACTATGGGAGCCTTTATTGCGGTCCTAGCCGTGGCTCGAGTCACTGTCATCCGTCTTCAAGAAACTCCCAAGTTCCTCTTGGGCCAAGGCAGAGATGAGGAAGTTGTCCAAAACCTTCAAGCGATTGCCAAGAAGTACAATCGCCCTTGCCACCTCACAATCGAGCATCTGGAAGCTTGTGGAACTGTTAAAACGGCACACTCGAAGAATCGCTTCTCCTTTGGCGAGTTCTTGATCCATCTGCGCAGCTTGTTCCTCACAAAGAAGATGGGTTTCACGACAATTCTTCTGTGGCTCTCTTGGTCCAGCATTGGTCTTGCTTACCCTCTATTCAATGTCTTCCTACCGTACTACCTGGCTAGCCGAGGAGTGCAGTTTGGAGTAACAAGCACCAACGTGACTTGGAGAAACTATGCCCTGGTTCAAATCTGTGGAATATTTGGACCAATTCTGGGTGCTGTCATGTCCAACTGGAGGCCTCTTGGAAGAAAGTACACCATGGTTATCGGCGCGTTGATCACTATGGTGAGTTGATGAAGATTACCTTTGCCGACTTTTTAGGATTCGACTAACAGTTTGGTATTACAATAGGCGTTCTTTTTTGCATACTCTCAAGTCAAGTCGCAAGTGGAGAATCTTGCTTACAGCTGCATCATCTCATTCACTCTAGAGATCTACTACGGCGTCCTCTACGGATACACTGCCGAATCTCTGATCTCTGCCCATCGTGGTACAGCCAACGGTATTGCCGTTGCTTTCTGTCGATTAGCTGGGGCTTTTTCGGCTGTCGTAGCTACGTATGGCTCTACTTGTTCTTTAACTGTACGAATTTTGAGTTGCTAACACTATGCTCAGGTACGCCGATCCATCAACCACAGGTCCAGTGTTTGTATGCGCGGCTCTCTACGGAGGACTCGCTTTGTTTGCAGTCTTGTTCCCATTTGAACCTTATGGCAAGCGAGCTGCTTAAATTGATATAAGTTTGCATTGACGATGGGGCCACTCTATGATATTATCGCAAACTCATCTCAAACAAAATTGTCACTATTTAAAACTCTTTTAGTTGGGTTAATAAACATAATGATTTGAATACTATTAATATGCACCGGAATTTCTTCTCAGTCACAATTCAGATGTCTCTTGATGCATGGCGAAACTGATGAGCATAGAGTAGCTGACGATCGGTTGAACACTCTCTCATTGTGGTAACATCATTGACATAATTCTATGTGATGTATTTCTATATAAAGTTGATATGAATTGCTATTTAATATTTGATAGCAGTCTAAAAGTAAAGGACTATATCAAGCTAGTCTCGTACATGAACTGGATTGTATAGTGAGAATCATGAAAAGAGGCGTCTATCACTCATATGGCTGCATAAAGGTGTTGTTGAGGACTGCCTGAGCGAAATCGGGTATGTGAGTGCTGTGACACCATGGCTTAAGCGATTCTTCGCGCTCAATCGTTCCCGCAAAGCATCCAAGCCAATGCTGTCGAGGGAATGCTCGAATAACATCTTGAAGCGTGTTGACATGGATAAGCTCCGTAATATTCTTTAGATATGGGTGGTCGCTGACGTTGTCGTAAATTGTAGCCAATTGTATAACTTGGCCTAAGAAGGTAATGTTACCCGCAGTGCCAAGGTCCTGGTGCCGGATAATTGTCTCAGCAACTGCTTCAGCCTGGTCCTTTGATGCGCCGAGTGCTAAGAGGAGACTAAGAGCTTTATAACCGCCGTAAAACTCAAACGACATGTGAGTGCTGGATAGATTGTCATCAGTTGTTCCAATGTCGTGTAAAAGAGAAGCTAAAGCAAGAGTTGAAAAGTTGAAAGTCTCCGCCTCTTTTGGAAACTGTTGCATGACAATGGCAGATGCTGAATCCACCTCCATTAGCTATAGTTATATATAAGACCTCACACACGACAAAACATTGGAGGTCAAAGCTACAGATGAAATATTCAACTTACCAAAATAGAATACCCTCATAGAGTGATTAAAAGTTTGGATAGGCAGCATTTCCTTTGCATACTTTTGAACCTCGGTAGCAATGGGGTCCTCAGGAAACTTTATATCGTCCACGAGAATGGGTCCAGGGATGGTTCTGAACGGTTTACCACCCCATAATTGACTTGGGTCTAATGGTAAAGAATACCAGCCATTTTGTGCTACATCTATAATCGGCGGAACGTGAATCGTCGTCGACACTTCGGGTACGATGGCAATATTGGTGGCGAGTGGAGCCACGCTGGAGAAAGGCAAAGACGTGTAGGATGAGAGGGCCGACATGCTAACATAGACGGTGATTAGAAATGAGTTGAGGCAATGGCTTCAGCGTATACTGACATGTATAGGTAGATGGAACACTAACAACCTATAACTCTAGAGTCAAGATAGAGTCGATAATTGAGATTGTTGGTTGAAAGAGGGCAGTATTTGTTGCAAAGATTTTATAGAATTGCAGAATCGGTTGAGACGCGATAGTTGATAGGAATACTTATGAGCTCTGGATCAAATGATGTGCTGAAAAGCCAGAGCTGCAGTGCCTTAAGTATCTAATTGCTAAAGGTATGAATGCTGGAATGACGGCTTGAATCGCTCTCGCTTTCCTAATTGGGTTGATGGAGTTGACAACAAGGATCGGTATTTTGTAACGTACATCATTAGCAGTCATACTTTAGTGCTTACGAAAAGCATTTCACGAAAAGCATTTCATCGGCCGAGGATCTTGGAAGTTTACATATCGGTATTTTCAACAGATATTTGCTACCCTACGTCTCTTGTATTATAGGAGAGACTCCTGAATCTAGTTGGATAGGAAATGGTATTAGGACGGCTGAGAAATAATGGCTTTAAGCACTTTAACCTACGACATTGATATAGAAATAGATTTCAAAACTGTAATTGTAATTTAGTGAGAGCAATATTAGGTCATGATGCATATTCCACTAAATTACCTATCTGCACATATTGAATAGCAGTTCTAACTAGAGTCTAAACCTTGGAAGATGATGATTTGGAATCAAGCGTATCTGAAAGCTTGAATAATAATAATAATATGATATTGTTTGGTAAAACAACTATACTCCTCGGCCACGTATACTCATCTAGGAAGCGACTTGGAGGGTAGACAATCCATCTAGCTCGAGCGCATTCACTATGCCACGAGTGATGTAACGGTATAGACTGCTATGAGTTCTATAGGCTGACTTTTCTCTTTCTTTACAAGGGTATCCGGAAAGAAGACATATGCGAGGACGTCTATCCGTACTTCTTTCCACGCTCCACAGTAACAATGTGGCCATGTACAAAGCTACCTGTAGGCAGCTATGCGGGTGTAGAAAAAGGTGTGTCACGTTACAGAAGAGTTCAATCATATTATACCAAAATTTATACCAGCAATATCAGAAATTAATAGCTATATCCTAGTACGTAGATATAATAAAGTGTCAATATAGTAGCTCTTTACTTCAGATCGCTCGAAGCAGAAAGCCAAGCGTATCCCGCCTTTTCCTGCGCCTCTTCACAGTGATTATAAAACGATTACGCATATCTACATGTATTTAAGCAAACAAATAGCAGTGCAAAGGGTTCATTATTACTATTGCATGGACATTTTTACCTAAATAGGTAAATTATTCCTGAAGTTTTTTTTTTTTACAAGCTGGAGTTAGGCAAAAACCGTCCATAGCTCCGGCAGTTGAGGCTTCTCCACGACTTACATACATGTATCTTCGAAGGCTGTTTTTGGTAATAAACGTGAATACGAATACGCTTCGCTATGCACAACCAGCAGTCAAATATGGAGAGTAAAACACGAGCGAAATATGGATGCGGTATTATGACAAGCCGGGCTCCTAGGGTAGGTACTAAGGTAATATCGCACTGCTTGTAATCTCCCTTACTTGTACTCAGCCCATACTGGTGTATGCCGTCACGCTGAGTACAATGAGTCGGGCAATGTCTCAGCTTGTGAGAGACAGCGATTGGCTGAGCGTTTTCGTCTACCTGCTTGTGCTGCCGCTTGTGGAGAATAACAGAGCACATGTAACACAGTAACATGAAAAGATGACATGAAGTAAATACGCTCAGTACAGTCGGTGAATGTGCGGTATCTCAGCGTCTCTCATAAGTTTTCACCTCATTGAGACATCAATGCTCGGTTCATTTTCATCTCATCTCATCTCATCTCATCTCATCAATCTCAGCCAGTGCTACTACCGACTTATGTACCAGTGGACAGTGCCTGTTCCTGCTCGGCCCCTGCCTTAGCCGCCGCCTAGCTGCAGGGGGGCTTCCCCCAAGGTTTAGTGCCGTGTGACCACTAAAGCTCCCCCCGGAATGGCCCGCTTAGGCCTAGCCCCAGCGAGCTGCGCCGCTGACCGCCCAGCAAAATGACGTGCGGCCGCATACCAGCAAGCTGAGCTGAATTATGCTCCAGGTTTATCTCTTGCTTATCTGTGTACGGAGTATTCCGCGCTCGTGACTCTTTTGTCGAGCTTCCATCATCTCTCGTCCTCCCCCTTTCTCTCTCCTAACCTTCATCTCCTCTCAACATCTCCATCATCACGCCAGAAATCATCACAATGGCTGTTCTAAGCAAATTGGCCCTCGCAGCCTCGCTCGCCCTCTGCGGCGTCTCGGCAGCTGGAATCCCGCAGCAGCAGCACCCGCTCACAGCTCCCTCTTCGTCTTCGTCTTCGTCTTCGCACTCTTCGTCACACAAGACACCCAGCGATTACAGCTCCCTGCCGCTCATCGACACCGAGGCTCTGCAAGATTCCATTTCCGTCGATGCTCTCTTTAAGCGTGCCGAGAAGTTCTACAAGTTCGCCCAGACTTCGGAGGAGGATTACGGCCATCCCACTCGAGTCATCGGCAGCACCGGTCAGTCTACATGTATCAAAGAAGGCCATCACCACCATCGTGACTAACCATTGCGCATTCTAGGCCACGAGAGGACCCTCAACTACATCGTCAATACCCTGCTCGATCAAGGCGACTACTATAGTATCTCTACTCAGGAGTTCCCCGTCACGCTGTCCAACGTCTTCGAGTCGCAGTTGGTTCTGGGCAACGATGTATCCAAGTCTGCAGTTCCCATGGGGCTGACGCCAGCGACCAAGGACAGGGAGCCTGTTCATGGCCACCTGGTGCTTGTCAAGAACAACGGCTGTGATGCTTCCGACTACCCAGAGAACGTCAAGGGTAACATTGCCTTCATCCGTCGAGGACAGTGCGCCTTTGGCGACAAGTCCATCGGGGCTGGAAAGGCTGGTGCCAAGGCTGCTGTCATCTACAACACTGATCCAGAGGAGCTCCATGGAACTCTCGGAGAGCCAACCGAGTATCACGTCGCTACCTTTGGTATCGACGGTACCGAGGGCAAGAAGGTTGCCGATGAGCTTGCTTCTGGAGAGTCTGTGAGCGCCATTGCATACATTGACGCTGAGGTCAAGAAGATCCAGACAGTCAACGTCTTGGCGCAGACAGATGGAGGTGACCCCGACAACTGCGTCATGCTTGGTGGTCACAGTGATGGTGTTGCCGAAGGACCTGGCATCAACGACGATGGCTCTGGCAGCATGTCTGTTCTCGAAGTTGCCGTCCAGCTTACCAAGTTCAAGGTGAACAACTGTGTTCGCTTCGCTTGGTGGGCTGCCGAAGAGGAAGGTCTTTTGGGATCCGACTTTTACGCCGCTAGCCTGTCTGAGGAGGAAAACCAGAAGATTCGTCTCTTTATGGACTATGACATGAGTAAGTGTGCCTATAGAGGCGCAGAGATGGAAGCAAATTTACTGATAGTTTTGTGTAGTGGCCAGCCCCAACTTTGCCTACCAGATTTACAATGCCACCAACGCAGAGAGTCCCGCCGGCTCTGAAGAGTTGAGAAACCTCTATGTCGACTGGTACAAGTCCAAGGGCCTCAACTACACATTCAGTATGTCCCCTGACCGTATCGCTCTTTTCTCTGTTCCGAAACACCTGCTGACCAATTTTTTTTAGTCCCATTTGACGGCCGCAGCGACTATGATGGCTTCATCCGCGCCGGAATTCCTGCTGGTGGAATCGCCACTGGTGCCGAGGCTGTCAAGACAAAGGAGGAGGCTGAGATGTTTGGCGGCCGTGCTGGAGAGTGGCTGGACCCATGCTACCACCAGCTGTGCGATGACCTGAACAACCTGAACCGCACTGCCTGGGAGGTCAACACCAAGGTAAGCTTCCACGTTGATTGCTGGTGAATTTGGATGTTCATTCGCTAACCATGGGACACAGCTCATTGCCCACTCTGTTGCCACATACGCCCTCTCATTTGATGGATTTCCCAAGCGTGAGCTGGACACCGAGATGAGTGCATACGGCAAGACTACGAAGCACCACGGCCCCAAGCTTATCTTGTAAGCTGTTGTGAATTGATTTGGCATGTATAAGTGGACGAGTCGTTGAAGGATAGACCTTGGCACGGGGGATTTGGATACTGCATTTTGGGTGTTATATCAGACTAATGGGCATACGCATATCAGAGAATTAATTGAACACTATCTCTATAATCACTGTTGTATTCACTAATATTACTATGCCATGCCAACAAGTGACGTGTTGTGCCAAAACTATTGGCAAAGCTCTCACAGCTACCCTGCCATCGTCTCTCTAACCACAGCGACACATGATAATGCCACAAACACAATGCTCCATATACATGTGCAAGCCTTTGCGACCTAAAGGCTACGAGGCCACTTGTTCAATCACCCAGTACTTATGCTAAAGCTCGTTTAATTCATTATGTGATGCAGAAATGACTGCGGGTCTGTAATTCCACCAAGACGTACGGAAGTTGTCTCAACCACAAGAGGGTCACAGTCAGAGGACTGACGAGCATCATCACCACCTGCATTATTTTCTAAAAAGATTCTCTTTGGCCAACTACACTGAACACACACAACAACTTCGAATTTGCTAGAACTCTTGCTGTAGGGATGCCTGACAAGTGGACCGGCTGGCCAAGAGTTGACAGCCGGCAAAGCATACGCCCAATACCGGATATTTGGCAGAGGCCGTCAGCCGCAAGAGAGTACCTCTTGTCCTATAATCTTGTTGTTTTCACTTGATGCCTGAAATTGGCTCAGGAGTACCCACTTCGAAACAAACGAAGCTCAATTTGTAGCCACAGCATCTACTCAACAGTCTTGGGCCTAGTTATCCATCTCGAAGCTTTGCCCTCTCCCATTGCCATCACCCCAAATCTCCCCTTCTCTCCAGATATTTCCACGGACAGATCTCCTGGATGCCATTCTACCTTACCAATCTTAAAACAAGACTCAAGATCGCACTTCCAGCACCACGCTATTACGGCCGACATGAGCGACGAAACATGGATGGGTTGCACCGTCCAACAAAAGGGTGATGGAGGGTGCATTATCCTATCCCCCGACTCTACTCCGTTGCTGGAGACAGAAGATGCGCCAAAGACGATGAGCAAAAAGGATGATCAAGGCAACGCCGTCGATTCGATTCGGGACGATGAGTTTGCTAAATTCAAGCTCCTAGCAAGATGTACATTCCTTTCAGATGGCTCCTATAACGAGAACAATACCGAAGCAAATCAACCAAGTTCGAAGAACTTGTCGCGGCTTGAGCAGGAATTGAAAGGAACCATTGTCAATGGAAAAACATACGTCTCTACTGCCTACCTGGGCTTCTCTGCAGAGATGAAAGGAGTCATATTTATGAGAAAAGAACTTTGGTCTACCCACAACTCGGATAACTATTCACAATTACCTTTGCCAAAATCTAAAAGAGGCAGAAGAAGCACTATCGAGGAATTGATTTCCGGGCCAGTCCATGAACATGCACTTCGTTTCAATCTGAAGGGCGTAACCTTGAAATGCGGACTTTCTTCTTCTTCTCCAACAGTCAAGCATCAAGATGTCATTCCGCATTATCTTGCCACAACTGAGGCCAATCTTGTGATGCTCAAGAGACTGGTTTCCGGTGAACCTTTGGAAACATTTCTTACTACGCCGGAGGACCGAAAAGCATATGATCTCTATGTTGAGCAATTGATTCAAGGGCTGAAGAGGGGAGCTGCGATCGCCCCGTTCTGGTTCCAAACGCCTCCTGTATTGTCTGATGTTCCTCCCGGATTGAACCATTCTGGTAGATTTCCGGCCGACGCAAAATCTCGAGGGGACGACAATCGCCACTTAGCTGAATTTACCTGTGATCCATATCTTGCAACGCAAAATGTCAGTCTCAAAGTTGCACCAGGCTTTGTATATGCTGCGGCCTTCGCCGAAGCGTTTGAGTACCCTCCCGAGTTGATACGATTATTGAAAGAATTTGCACTCCAATACCCGAACGACTTTCTGCCCCTTCGTCTCATGCTTCTGGCATGCCATCTTTGGGTTGATATTATAGCCCATTCGGATATGCGATTAGAGTGGTTCATGTTGGACAGGAGGTATGGTGGTACTGGATTCAACGAGGTCCCTCGCGTATCCTTGGCGGCGTTTATTATTTATTTTGCTCACTGGCTTTCATGGACCGAGTCTATGGGTTTGTCTGAGCATCCACACCCATTTCGCTTTGTCTTCAAAGCCTGCGAATCAGACCAAGCCCACTCAGGCTTTGCCGTGAATGAGGATCACATTCCCCAGGACAGGGTTATTGCGTTAATGCGCAAGGTAACCTCTCGGGTCCCAAACGTTAGCATTTACGAGCGAATCAACCTCCACCCTTCCAGCGTACCAGGGACCAAAATGCCGCCCATGCATGACTCTTCTTTTTTCGAGTACCCGCATCGAATTCCTCTCGCCCTCACGGGATTGCCACATCTGGGATATCTGGGTTTGCCCAACTACACCCGGCTGAAGCTGGACAGTCAGGACCGTCCTCTGAAGAAGCTCGCCAAGCATCCAGAGAAGATACTTCGATCTCATTACCTTCCCTACTTTGTCAACTCGTCTCATTTTGGCAATCCTGGTACACGTTTACAGACTCCCAGCGATCTTTCCAAGGGGGTATTGACAACCTTTTCGCAAATCTCTCCCTTTTGGAAACCGAATATCCCGAGGAGTGACTTGGAACCATCATGCGATCCCTCAGCCGCCCAGGTTCCCTCCTCTCAATGGACTGACACAGGATCACAAGTGACTCAACCTCCACAAGAATCTCTTTTCTACGCGCCCTTACTAGAGTCTTGGTCCAAGGTCCCTCGACAAGCCCATTGGGCGTGGAAACACGGTCTCCAACTACTCAAAGACCTTCCAGAAGAAGAACGGCAAGATGGAACATTCAAGGAACTCATCTCTGCCGCTCAAACCCAACACAACCAGGATATCAGTCTGCTCAACGAGTGTCTCTCTTCTCTCTACACCCTCGAGGACCTGTCCGACCACGATTTGTATATTGCTGTCCCCACGGCCTTTGGAAGGTTTATCGGACTGCCACCCCCTCAAGACGGAGTGGTAGATGCGTGGGCCGAACACTTCTTAACAATCGACGAGCCTTCCCCTCAGGTCAAATGCATTTCAATGGTCCTTGGCCATTTAAGAAGCGCAAGGGCCAACCCTTCGTCCATCCCGTATCTGCGACCTTTGATCCAACAAACAGTCCAACAATTGATGGGTATGTCGAATTCAGTCGAGACAAGAGACTGGCTTGGCATCCAGTGGGATTTCCTGTTTCCGCAGTTCACCTCGACATACAACACTGCCGGTGAATGCTCCTAGTTGCTTCTTCTGTTGTCTCTTCTGTAACCACTTCGAATTGGCTTTCGCGAATTGCGCCTATACGCCCACCGGCATAGAATCACCATAACTACATACTTTGTACCATCGGGAATCGATGCCTTTCTTTCCAATCTCGGAACTTCTTTCGTTCATGCACAGAGATGTTCTTGTATTATCCGGGCCCATTCCTAATACTATCCTGTTGTCTTCAAGTCTTGTTTAGTCATGTCTTTCATCTGGTAGCTCAGATAATTAATTTACTTTCTTGTTTGTTTCACCTGGAATCTTCACTGTGCAATGTAGACCTCAGTCACTCATTTATACGAAGTCAAATGCACAAATCACTTACGCTGCAAAGATTCACAGCACCAGACCAAACATCAAAATCACGACATCGCCCTCAATGTGTCATTGTCCACCGACATTGTAATTTGGGAGCTACCCGTATGTACATGAACGAAAAAAAAAAGCCCTCTATTAGGGCTACCTATTCTAATCACGAGATAAAAACTAACAAATGGCAATCAAATTTCCATTTGTCCCCCTCGTTTGATATGCGTTTCCCCCATAGACGCCGTTCGCTTTATTTCCAAGAATGTATGGCTGAATAAAAAGGAGTAATAAATGGACAAACTAAAGAGGCCGTAGATAATCTGTGTGCCTCGAATAATAAAAAAAAGGATAAAAAGGGCGTCCTTGTTGCCTTTCCCTGAAAAAGATGATCCTCTATTGCGCGCGACATTATTCCCGGTGATTTGCTATGTGCATGTGTAAAACAGACTTCAAGATTCACTGTATCTTCTCCCTGGTCATGGTTGGCTGATACAAGCCAAAACACGTCTTCCAGGATAGTCATTTGAGCTTCTTCCGTCGAATGCGGTGCTTGAGCGGGTTCTTGAAGCTCATAATCTTCTTCTTCGTGCGCAACGGTTCGGCAGGCGTTGTGCTTGTAGGGGCAGGTTCGACAGCCGGCGGTTCGAGGTCCACAGCCGTGGTATTAGGAGTTGTGTTCATGCCGGCGGTGCCTGGCGGAAGGGCGACGACGGGCTTGGAGAGGATGACACGCAGCATCTTGCTGGTGCCCTGCTGGCCGGGATCGAGCTGCATGAGCTCGACCAGGTCATGACTGACTCGCTGGGCAAAGTCAAACGTGTAAAATTCATTGTCACGGAGCTCGAGGGTCAAGACTGGGAGTGGAATCATGGACAGGACAGGAATGTCGGCAAGGTTGTAGCCAGAAAATATGGACCACAGTCGCGGCTGAGGAACGGCCTCGGTCTCAGCAGCCGTCTGCTGGGCGGAGGCTGCCGACGTTGATCCCTCGGATATGGACGAGGCTGAAGATGTGCGGTCCGCGGGTAGCCGCGGCGCATTCTGGGCGATGGGGGCGTAATTTGGAATCGCGCGTCGGGCCATGGACCGTGCGCCAAAGGTGTCTCGCAGGCGGCGCATGCGTAGCGCAATGTCGCTGTTGGAAGAGAGCAGCCGGGTCATTCGTCGCTCGAGGCCAAGCCTGCTGTTCTGGGCATCCTGCTCGCCGGGACTGGGCAATTGGAATTCCCCGTGTTAGCTTGGGTTCAAGACAAGCACTCGCCCCGGGGTGGTTATTGAGAGGTTGCTTACCACTTTAGGATAGTCATCATCATGTTCATAGTCAGATTGTGCCACCGTATCCTTGTGGACAGGCTGGTTAGTCTCTGAGAGTGTTCATTGCACGCGACAATGCGTGCGGCTAGCCCTTGGCACAGCTCGATGGGCTCGATGGCCTCTTGCAAGTCGGTAATTGCGAGGACGGTGTCCGTCAGAGTCGCGATGAGGTCGTCGGTGCTGATCCATGTCGCCCGATCGGGATATGGCAGCTGGCCGGCCTCGAGCAGCGAAAAATTCTTGTATAGGATGTGGACCGAGGAGCGACACTGCTTGACCTCTTGAAGCGCCTTGTTGAGAATCGCCGTGTCTCGGCCGGGACTGGTGTTCATCTCATAGAGCGAGTCGATGGTCTTGCCACTAATGGCCAGCAGGCCAATAATGGCCGTGGTGACGCAGAGCTGCTCGAGGATCGGGACGGAGGTGGCCATGGTTGATGCCCAGACGTCGATGTCTCGGTCCAATTCGTGACGCTGCAGGGAGAGAGAGAGGATCTGGAGAATGCTCGACGGCGCAGAGGGCAGTCGTCAGTCTGTGGCGCGGGTGGCTCGAGATGATGGCGTCAATCTCGATATGCGACAAGTTCCAAGCTGCCAAGCCGCGGAGTGCAGGGTCCAGTCCTTTCGCTTGGCTTGGCTAGGAGATTTAGATTTCGGTTCGCGATGAGGATGCGATTCGAAAGAATGGGGCGCTGTCCTCAACACGATGGCAGCCTCAAGCCATGATCATGCCCCGGTGCGAACGACTCTTATTGTTGTCTTGAGGAGGAGGAGAGGGAGCAGTGAGGTATGCGCAGTTGTTGAATTTTTGGTTGAATTTTTCTGCTGCTGATCGGTTTCGGATTCGGATTTGGAGGGCAGAAGCTTCGAATCGCGAGTCGTGGCAAAAAAGCGACGGTTACGAGGGCAGCAGCAGCGGCGGCCGGAGGGCAGAAATAGAGAGCGCTTGACTTGAGTCAGAACGGACGAAATGCTTGCTGGTTCGATGGTCAGGGAGGACTGAGAGAGAGATGAGGGAAGAGAATGATGGACGATGGAGGAGAGAAAGAAGAAGAGAGAGAGACAACCGACTCCGGCCGGAACACAGACGCAGACACACGCGGCGAGACAGCGAGAGACAGTTTCTGAACCATTTGGGCCATCTCGGATGCCCTTGTTCCCCGCCTTGCAAAACCTCCTGTCGAGTGTTGGTTCACGGAAAATCGGCATCCAAGCATCTGGCATCTGCGTGAGCGACGGTCGCCTTGCGGGCCCTTCCGGCCGTATCATCCGAGTAGGCCCAGCGAAGCGCCAATGGCAGCGCAGTGGCCGAACGGGGGGCTGCGGCTTTGCTTTTTGGGGGGGTGTCAAGGTGTGTGCCGCCATCAAATCGTCGAATTTCCAGGCGCTTCAACCCCCATAGCTATGAGGCATGGTGCCCCCCCAAAGAGCCCCCCAAAAAGGCGCTCGGCGAGAATGTTGCCGATGAAGCGCGTCCACGTCCCATGCACCGGGATGGGATGCATTTTTTTTTCGATGTGACGGCACCGTGCGAGACATGCACTGTCTGCTATTTGGTTTGATTTGATCAACAACCTGTATCATGGATGGATTTGATGGATTCTTTCACCCACGACAGAACCGGCGAGCTGCATCATTAGCCTGCCCATCGTATTGTATTTGCCGTTATTCCGACTCGTTGGATTGATGATATCGATGGACGCATCATCTCGCTACTCTGAATCTCTGCCAGTATTAACATTCCCCATCCCCGGCACTTTATATCTCAATAATTCACCGAGGCCGGCACTGCTGCGAAGACGCTTCCATTCACCAATACTGGTGCTTGAACATCACCGCCTGGGCATCAATCACATCAAGTGTCTTGTACGGAGTATTACTGATGCAATCCATCGCAACACGAGGCGTGCGCACTCGCACTGTATTCTTTGAAACGCCCAGCACCTGCAACAATCCAGCTTCTAGGGGTTTGGTCCCGGCTGGTAGGTGCCGAGCGAGCTCCGCTGTGGGCGCCCAGGATGCCGCTAGCGGGCCACAGCAGCACACGCAACTGGCTCAGTCTGCAGCGCTCACAGCGATTCAATTGGGCTTTGGCTGATGGATGGAGGCTTATGTGCTTTTTGGTCCTTGGTGTAAGAAATTGATCCAATGCGTCAACGTCAGCCGCCAACGAAAAAAACTCAGTTCTTGCGCATGGGGGGGCCTAAACGAGCTTGAAGCGCCTTCTAGCCTCTCTCTGCATTTGCTCTAGCGCCAGTGCTGGGAATATCGGCGACGCGCTTGCTAAATCCCGCCGCAGAAAATAGTTGATACAGTCATCATGGGGTTGGTCAAGTAACCCGTGCTAACACCTAGGATACGTTGGAAGCTCTTGGTACAGGTACTACCTAATTCCAGCAGAGCCTCCAAGCTTCAAAGCTACAGGTAATATATCTGCCGTCTTCTCCTCTATTTTACATCTGCAGTAGAAATACTAGTATAAAAAACATGTATCAAGGTAATGTTGCTGTATCTAATAGACGTCGATGCGAGGATACAGCGAGTGCTACTCTATTGATTCTATACGAGTAAAAGGAGACTTGCAACTCAACGTCACCAGCTCTCCAGTAGCTCCCCCAAACTCCGCAGGTAGACACTACATGCAGCCACTAGAAACAGACACCGCAATTGCACCATCCCGCCTAACACGCCCCAGGTACTCCTACCTCGACCTCCATGGAAGCTGTACCCAAGTAACTGCCGGTGCAATCCAATGTCCGTCCGCTGGCCTCCCAACACCACAGACTTGCTCCATCCATCCAATATCAGAAACATCACAACAATGCCCAAGACAACCAGCCCTCCTCGTCCCTGCATATACCGGCACAAAACTCCCCCAAGCCTTCCCATTTCTATTCTAGCCTGCCTACCGTCTCCGTCATCCCATCACAAATCACAAACCACAGTCCATCCCATTGTCCGTCCCGTTATCAGCACAAACGTTTGAACCACCACGGCTCGCCATCGCTTCGTTCACTCGGCCGAATCGCAGCCGCAAATCTCATCCGAATGCATGATTCATCGCGTTCAAGGGATCATGCGCGTACTCCGAGATGTACTGCTCCCTCTTTACCAACAGCCGCATGAAGTGCTCGTTGAATAGCACCAGCAGCTCCCGTTCCATCTCGTCCATTCCCATCGCCATGTTTTGTTCCTCCAAGCGCTCCATCATGTGATACATCAGCCTCTGGAAATCCGAATCTATCACACCGCGGGACGGCAGGCCGTGCCGTGCGTGGTCCACACCGAATATCCACCAGCGGCGCGCCTCGCAGCGGACGCACATGGACGGCAGCTCCTTGCCTGGGCGTTCTGATTTTGTCGGGGGGAGTTCCCCAAAGTCGTTGTTATCTTTGGGAATGGCGACCCAGCGCGCTTGAGCTTCGCACTCCTGACACTCCATACTTTCTCGACACGCGGGACATGTACGCTGTTGACGGAACCACTCCGTCAAACATTGGCGGCAAAAGATGTGTCCGCAACCTATCACCACGCCTTCCTTCTGTTGGAGCAGCTTCTTGCTTGGCTCGACGCCTCGCACAGGCAGCTCGTCACGACAGATGGGACATCTTACTTTAATCCGAGCAAGGCCAGCTTTATGTCCTCCATTATTGATGTACTCACGTACGGTTGGCCAGTACCAGGTTCCATTATCCTCAGCCATGGCCGGAGATAGCCCCTGCGATGTCGTTATCGTTGGCGATGTCGTTTGGCTTGTTATGCTGCTCCTTGAACTAAGGGTTGGCGATATTGAGGCATTACTGCTGCTGCTGCTGCTGCTTACAATGAAATCTCTTGCTGATAGGCGTGGCGAAGCGCTCTGTTGAGAGACAGTCCTTGTTCGACGAACCACAGAAGCCGCGGGTATTCTTACTCTGCGTGGCCTTCTTAGCTCTAGTTGATCGGACGGCATATTGCTGTGCTGCATTTCTCTGATAATCTACCTCTTCATCGCTGACGCCAAATCATCAGACCATCCTCCTATATATGTACGTATTCGCTGTCTTTGATGAAACATGATTCAAAGAGAAACTCCTCTCTTTACTCTGCTTAGTTCTGCTCTGCTCTGCTTGCTCTGCTTTGCTTTATGTGGTTTTATTGAAAGGGAGCGTCGATGTTGCAGAATGATGGAAAAAAGACCACGGCCTTTGTCTATTGCTTTGGCACTCCCAACAAGCAGCATTGAGCTTTCTCTCATTTATTCACTAAGTCTCCCCTCCGCTTTGAGTACTCCGAAGAGCTAACAAATTTCTTTGATCAACAGAAATCCGTCGCCGACTTCTCAAAGGGGCGTCAGCCTTACGAATTTAAAGTTTTGTCCCAGGCCAAGAGATCACATGTGGCTAGCAGCCCGTCCCTGCAGTTTGCCAAGAACGCACCGATCCTAGTCGGCGCCAAGTCTTTGTTATACAGATGGGCCAATGATGCTCCTCAGCCGCAGGTGATCCCAGAGAGCCAAGTCTCCGGCTTTGGTGCTTGCCAGTAGCCTGTAAGAAATGACATTTCGCTCGGTGCGGTGGAGCAAGATCCTGTCGGCAGCCTCGGGGGTGTACATATCGCCAGATACGAGATGCTGTGATGCGCTAAAAGAAGATGAATTCATGCAGGTACAGCTCTACAGAGCTTTGTGCTCGTGGCTAGAATCTAGGGTACCGTATTGGCTGAACTGTTGGACAGTACAAATTACTCAATGGATAGTCACTCTGAACAATCCCTGAACAATAATTGCAGTATTGGTCGTTTCTGCAATTGATCTATGGGCAACAGCAGTCTCAATAGTGATGCCGTCATCGGCTTTTGCCAAGCCTTGGAATACGAAGAATACTCGCATCCGAATATGCTGATTAGGCGCACGTATTTGCCGTCCAAGCGATGTCACGACAAGAACGCTTGAGAAGCCCATATTGGCTCATTGGAGCATTTGACAAAGAACGGCGGAGGGGCATGCTGCTTCTCTCGTAAAAGCTATTACATGACCTCGATATAACGTTGACTTCTCCGCAAATGATTCGTATGCAATGAAAACTATTGGTCTTGCTATTCACATTCACTCTAGCTTTCTCGGCTGCCTGTTTGTCTTCTCTTCTCGTAATTAAAGGTACATATAATGTCTACTGTGGCCCAAGCCTTTGATACCGTACTCTCTCACACACCCACAGCTAAGGCAGTCTCCTGACTACATAGCGTCTCAACAGTCTACTTGTGCAATTAAATAGAACTCATTACAAAGACATAAAGTTACCACATCATCTCTTTGATGCTCATAAAAAATCGTCTTATACCTTTCCAGGCCAGCACGCATGTGCATTCTCTTTCCTCCATACAGGATCATGGGCAAGGATAAGTTGCACCTCGTTCCCTTCAGCACCATGATTCTTCAAGAAAGTTTTTAGTCTTTCTAAAGATCTGCGTGCCTCTTCAGTATCAGTGTGGATGCTTCTCAGCCCACCATGACCGTCGTCGTACAGTCCAATCTCCTTTTCGCCTGTCACCAACCGTCTGTCGTGGCAGCAGTCTGCAGCGAGATAGGCCCATCTTCGCTCTCCAAGCCGAGCAAGCAGATTCACATGGCCGTAAATGTGGCCTGGTGTATCAACCACGTAGAGACTGCCGTCACCGAAGAAATCGAGGGTGTTGGGCAGATCGCCAAACGGCTTCCAAGCCCACGAAGCAGCGGCTGCAGGAGGCTTAGCCTGGGTGTTTGACGGGAGTGGCGTATGTTTTGGCGCATAGGGCTCGTTTCCGTACACTCCCGTGCGTACGACGGGAGGGAACTCGACGGTGCGGAGAGCGGGAAGCTCGTCCTTGTTGAAGAAAATCGATGGATATGCCGGTCCAGCGCCGTTCTTGAAGAGATCCAGCGTTCCAGATCCCACAGCAAACGTTGCCGTGGGGAAGTCCGAGGGCGTGCCGGTGTGGTCCCAGTGGGCGTGGCTGATGATGATGTTGTCAATGTCCTTGGTTGGATCGAGGAGCATGCCGTTGCTTGCGCCGCCGGGAGCATCAGCAACTCCGTTGCGCAGGCTCTTGGCACAATCGGTATCGGTGATGAGCGGCCTCCAGAGGTCGAGCTCATTTTGCTGGGCGGGCGAGTAGTTCAAGTCGCGCTTGACGCCCAGGTCGAAGACGAGGTTGGTGACGCTACCGTCTGGAGACGCGTGGCGGATGAGGAATGAGAGAGATGGGACGAGATTCTTCTTTACTGGATCTGCGTTGTTGACAAACATGTGTTCTGGGAGGGAGAGGTGGCCGGCGTCCAGGGCTGAGAGGGTGACGAAGCCGGGAGGAGGAGGGCTGGATGATGCCGTCGCCATGATTGGTGAATGTACGAAAGTAAGCTTATATTTAGTGCCAATTGAATGATTGCAAGATTACAAGATATTATATATGAGCTGAAAAATAGTCGGGCAGCTCAATCCATATTATATCGACCGACCTTCGGAAGGCTTCGGTTCGACGGCTCGTCTTTTACCCTTCTTCCCCTCACGCTCCCCCGCTTTGGTGCCTCACGACATGCGTCTTGGCTCGAGAGTATGATGCCATCTTTAAATGAACAGCCCAATGCCTGCATGGCGCGCTTGACGGGATCAGGAAACATTAGACGATAAGGGATTTTTGGCTTGCATGAAATTTGTATGTTTGTAGGGATGAGTAATCGCTAAATGTGGTGTTGCTGCTGCTGCGCCTTACGAGTGACTTGACGTTTGCAGACGACTACCAAGATAAGTAACTAAGTAACACCGGTTGATGGATATTTGGATGCTGCTTTTTTTTTTTTTTTGTCAGTTTTTATGGAATTGGATGTTGTTTATTTGCATGTGATTTATTCCGACTTAATGCTGTTGTTGGTAAAGACGTGCAGAGCACATGGAACCGTGTCGTCGTGCACGTACATACATGTCTCCGACTCTCTGCTGCTGATGGCCAAGAGACTACACAGATTATCTGTTGTGACACTCGAATCACGCAATAGCATTCATGAGTTCAGCAATCAACACCAATTGTGAGGGCAGTGCTATTTCTTGATCAGATATGAATACAGTTTTTGGTCGATGCTCGCCAATCCCAATGGAAAAAGCCCTTACTTAGTAACATCGCCATTCCCCCAGATTAGAACATGCGTCAAAACCTACCGAGCGACTGATGTCAGGGGAATTGCTAGCTACAGCCATAAAATATTCCACTATTGGGGAGAAAAAGCTGAAAGAAGTCTTAGATGAGGACCTCAGGGCAATGGAAGTGCACGCCAGATGCCGGTTGTACACGATGCTGGGCATATAAAAAGAGAACAGTAAACCATGCATGCATGCATGATTATGACCACCACCACAGGATACTCCAAGTTTCTCTCTTTTTTGTCTCTTTTTCTTCTTTCAACTTCTCTTGTTCTCTCTTTTCCTTTTTGTCATTTGTTCTTGATCTACTCTCGCTTTCTCTTCACTACAAAAAAAAAGCATCACCAACATCACCAGATATCATACTACAAAACTGCAAAAATATTCCCGGCGCCCCCCAAGTACCCGGCTCCCACCGCGTAAGCAGCGGGAATACCCCGACAAAGGTGTCCGATCTCCTATCGTGGCTGCGTTCAAGCATCGCTGGAGGCGGCAGCTCTTGCAGAACTATGCAACAGCCGGGGTTCGTACGAGGTGCCAGTGGACAAGAGCCAAGTTACGAGCCCCGAGACCGTTGAGAGAAACTACGCTGCTGTGGGCAATTTAAACGGGAAGGGAGTTCCGGGGGGTGATAAGGCTATGCCGTGAATGGCATAGCGGGGGTATTATTTTTCCGGGAGGTACGTGTGCAGATGTACCTTTGCTCTGGGCGGCGGATGTATTTTTATGCGAAGCGGATGGAAATGGAATAGGATGGAATGAAATGGGAAAGAGGGGTAAGATGGATGAGGAGAGAAAAATGAATGAGAATACACAGAAGATGAGCGACAAGACGAGAATGAATGAAGAGATGAAAGAAGGATGAAAGAGAGGAAGAAAGAAGAAGAAGGAGGGAGGGAGGGGAGGAGAATTGAAATGGGCGGCGACGGTGGCACCCTTGTTAGGCTGTTAGGGCAACACAAGCCCCTGTGGAGCAAACTTGGCAAAACCTTGCAGGGGCTGGAATGCGACATTGCGACGGTTACAATAGAGATCCCTGTATGTTGGCACACAATACTAGAGGATTTACAGTTTAGTCACGGTGCGTCTTGTATTTGGATCCAGATGACTGAAGGATACTTGCACGCTGAAGGCTGGTGGTGTGTTTGGTGAACCGCCGTGGAAATGGACTTACACGAAATACTCTGCTACAAATAACGGGCAACAGCCTTAGTACTATTCACTGCAATGACACGCTGGAACTTGCAGTCTGATGGATTAGTACTTGCATCGCGATCAAATGCCCTGCGATAACTGTGTGTTTCTGGTGGAGTATACGCCTCAAGGCAGAAGCATGTAAGCGATTCCTCAGGCCGCACCCCTCCAAGTCTCGGGTGAGGTTAAAAATGCTGTGAAAATCGAGAAATTCCAAATCATCCTCTATTACTGCCTCGATAACGTCGCTTTGATGACTGCATGTACTAAGATACTGCAAGATGGCCTCTGCTACTTGCATGCAGTAGATATTGCAAATCGCGAGCAGCACTCAAACCAAGAGCCCGACATTATAGGTAAGTAGTAGGTACATACACAGATTCACATCCTTTACACACTCTTGGGTCGCGGCCTGTTATCCGTCCAACTTTCGAGATATTTGAGCCTACAGATAGTCTGCGTTGTGATCAAATGCCCGTTAATTGCCATGCCTGTTGTGAGATTTTCGCCTCGAGAGTGGGAGAGGGGAGGAGTGTAAGCGATTCTACAGGGGTTGCCTCTTCCAGTCTCGGGAGAGGTTAAAAATGCTGTGAAATATTAGCAGCCCTATATTGCATAGTGATTGGGTTAGTAGTCTTCCATGTGTGCCAGGATACTAGCCCGGCATAAATCATTTACTGCATTGCGGTTGCAGTACCCCCAAGTCTCGGGTGAGATTAAAAATGCTGTAAAGGACCTAAAGGGTCGACCGGACGCGGGCTACCATCTTTTTCTAGACTACTAGGGCTAGTTTCAGAGCAAGACGGGGTGTCCCTCCTCTTGTTTCTAAGCCATTGAGAAAGCCTCTGCAAGAAGTTGTCTATGCCAAAGAGAATATTGACAGCTATTCTCTCCACAACAGGAAAGCAATGGAGCATCGCCACTTCAAGTGGATGCGAGGAAGGGTAGTGCGTTAAGTAATAATGGATTTGTATGAATGATTTTTGGCGAACATGGGACTCTAGCTACCTGTACCTTGGTACATGTACATGCAGTCTACGTCACACGCAAACACGGCACATGTCAAGTACACGACCTTTGCTGCTTCAATTATTCGTCCATTTGATGACTGAGCACCGCAACATGCTCTGTGCTGCTTATAAGTAACGAATAATGCACCATATCGAAAGAATTTTGAGTCTTTTGGGGCTCGTCTCTTGAGCTGCGTGCCAGCACCCTCATTGCGAGACAATGTGAATATAAGGTACATATCTTTCATACACTCCTGGCTTATTTTCTTTACTCATCAAATGTACATATCATCCTAATACATTGTTCCTTAATTGGTAATCCTACTATGTATCTCAAACGCCTCTCTTTATCCCATCATGCGTCAAGAGTCTATTAGGATCAGGCAACGAACATGACAACTGAGAATACACCAGGATACAAACTGCTCGTCGGCATTGCTTTTCATTCTAGAGAGACGAAGAAGAAGAATAGACACCCAATCACAATTCCCACCCATGACTATACGTCTTATCTTACGCACTGCCGTGCTTCACGATCTTCAAAACACGGCATATACGGATGTAAGATACTTTTATTCTATTTCCCAATTAATTTTACGATGATTGAAGAGAAATTCATAACCGTAAGGCTAGATGAGAACATAAATGGAGGTTGCGGTATACATAGCCTAAAGTAAATGCTAAGACATCAGAACTCGACGCTTTTGCATGTACTAGAATTTGATGAGAAAATTGCAGTGAAGCGGGTACCTCCTCTATTTCGAAGAATAACACGAGGATCCTCGAAGGACATCACATGCCTCATAATTCAGGATATCGGAAATTGCATAGGGCATTGCTGGGCTCCTTCATACACGACCCAACAGCCGAATGTTTGATGTTAAACTTCAAAGACGTATCAACGCTTGGACTAACAGCAACAGCTGTCTGCGCTTCAAACACTAAAGCTTGATACAGCTTGATGCCGCTTTAAAATCTCACAGAATCCCTCGAAATCTGCCTATGCCCTGTATTGCAGTGGCCAGTCTCATACAAATACGCGCAATGATGCAAGCCCATACTGAATTTTCCACCAAATCCTGCGCCCAAGCCACAATTGATGCGGCCAATACGTGTACACGCGATACTGTACCCGAGGCGGGCCAACGACTTAGTAGCTAACGTTGAATGAAGAGACTGTTGGTCGGGAATTTGAGAGCTGAGCACCCCTTTTAGGCAAGTCAATGTACTCGTACGCTCGCTACCAAGAGGACCCTTAATATCTAAGCTGTTTTCGATCTAGAATGGACTGCACTGCCAGCGATTCGCAAGCGTTGCGGCCCACTGGGGCGTTTTGCATGATATTGCACGTCTTCCGTATAAACGATACGAGATGCATAGACTTTCGGCTTATAATTTCTTGAATAAAATATTCCGAGCTCGTTTTTTGCCCATCAATGAGATTGCTGTATCGACAGAATCAAGAGCGTCAAGCTTCTGACCACGATGGCGGATGCATTAGCCCCAGCATAAAAGATCCTGTCAGCCACACTTGGCCTAGGCCGGCTTCGCGTGTCTCTGATTCTGCGAAGGATCAATGATCCCATTTGCGAGGCTGAGTTGGCGTTTTGCCGCGTGTTCCTAGTTTATTCTCACCAATGGCGGAGCTGGGGCGGCCCGCACGAGCTGTTAGTTCGGTTTGGCCCTGAGGACAAGCGTAGGCGGACTATCACGGTTGTGCGTTGGTTGAATGACTAAGAATAGAAAGGTATAGGATTTATTGTTAATGATTATGCTTTTTAAGGATTCATGGCCATGATTTCCTGTGGCCAAAGAGTCAGTCGGGATTGTTGTGAGGCATTCTCAAGACGAGGATATATATCAAGTACATGAAGCCTATTCCAACCTTTCACTAGAAACAAGACAAATAGTTTTTTCTCCTACTCTAAAGTTCTTTGCAGCTTGTCACACCGCATATACCTCTTATCTCGCAAAGTCTAATGGCAACTCCAACGACTCATTTGGCTGCTACAAGCGCGACAAGCACCGCTGAGCCGACTTGTACAACTGCTGTTCCTGGCAAATATGGCGAAGTGCCCATCATCGCCTGTAACTCCAATTACAATGCCATCCCAGCGTTCATCCCGGCCGTGGTAGTGACCATACTCTTCGGTGTGCTCACCTTGATTCACATCATCGAGGCGTTTATTTTCAAAAAGGTCAGTAATGCCGTATTCCTCACTCTGCAGTCCCCGGGACATGATCTCATGTACATCATAGGGCTATGCCTGGGTCCTGATCATGGCTGCTGCTTGGGAGACGATAGCCTTCGCCTTCCATACCGTCGGAGCACACAACCAACAAAACGTTACATTTGCCACAATTTGGCAAATCCTCTTTCTGCTATCTCCCCTTTGGATCAATGCCTTTGTCTACATGACCTTTGCCCGCATGGTTCATGTGTACATTCCTGACAGAAAAGTCTGGATTGTCAAGGCCTCCCAGGTATCAAAACTCTTTGTCTTAGCAGATATCCTGTCTTTCATTGTGCAGGCCTCTGGTGGTATCCTCGTCTCCCCTGGCGTATCTGCCTCGACGCAGGAAATAGGAATGCACATTTATGAGGGTGGTATCGGGCTGCAAGAGGTTTTTATCCTCTGCTTTATAGGTCTCATGATTGCTTTCCACCGCCGCATCAATAAACTCAACAAGGAGCGGCCTCTGCAGCCGGAGGAAGTCAACCTGAACTCGGCCAATGGAGACGATCGTCGCGAAATCGAGAGGCCAAGGGGTGCCCTGGTACTGTTATACGCACTTTACGCTGTACTGGCGTTTATTACTGTGCGTGTCTTGCCCGTCCAACTCAGTCAGGTCCCCACTAACGAAACATCCCCTTGTAGATGCGCATTATTTTCCGACTCGTCGAGTTCCTCGGCGGCCGCGATCCCGACACCAACCCCATCCCTTATCACGAGTACTACTTTTACTCCCTCGACGCCTTCCCGATGCTGGCAGCCCTGCTCATACTGGCGATAGTCCATCCCGGACGGTTCATCACAGGACCCAACAGTAGCCTTCGAGATGCCAAGAAAGAGGAGAAGAAGGTAAAGAAAGCAGAAAAGAAAGCCATGAAGGAGCAGAAAAAGGCGGACAAGGAGGCCAAAAGGTTGGGAGCTTATGGACAAGTATGAGAAGAGGCTTGTCCGTGATTGCAGATTGAAATTTTCGTCATGTTCTAATGAAAAGGATGTTATAGGTATTTGCCAGCGTTCCAGAGGCTATTCCATTTGTCATTGATTTTGGTGTTCTTTGCTGTTTTATTGCGAATTAAAGGGATGTTTATCACGAGGGCCATCGGATAGGGAGAGACGACGAAAGGTTTTCTCCATAATGGATAAACAAGAGAACTGTTTATACCATATATATTTAATACCTGCATAGATTAATCAAGAGTAATTTTAACTGAAAGTGTGTTTCTCCTAGCAAACGAGATTTATCCGTCTACGGCTCTTGCGTGCCGAAAAGGGAAGATGCTGGCGGAGTGGGGCCGAAGCCGGTCCGCCCTTGCCCACCTTCATCCGCTTTAGTCCGGAGCAGACACTCAAAGTCTTCAAGGATTTTTGTCCGTGGCCTCGGCATTAGGCAGTGCTTTCAGGGCATCACTGAAGAGCCCGTGCATTCTTTCATGTGAGCCTTGTCGCTAATGCCCGTAGATAGGGCTTAGATATTGGAGATGTAACTTTTATATATGCCCTCTAGTTGTGCATTTGAGCACTTCACCTTGCTCCTTCATGGCCAAGATTTGCCGTCCCAAGCTTTCAAAGTCTTGTTTCATTTTATGTTCGATTCGTCGCTGAGGCGAGACATGTCACAAGCTGGCCTAGCTGTACTCTGTAAAGAAAGAGATGCATCTCGGCAAAGGTGCCGAAACTTGTCTAAATAAGAAAGGAATTTCCCCAAATAGTCAATGATCGGGCTTCCATTAGCCGTGAAAGCCATGATACCCGCTATAGCCTTGATTACCGACGCTTGCTTCTCCGCGGCGCTAAGCTCAGCCATTTCTAAGCACAAGCTTACATGTACATACCTCCTCATCGTTACCCCATACTAAGGTAAAGGTCTATATAGAATGAAATTCTCCGAAAAGTGGTTTCCATTTGCCAAGACTTCTATAATGGTTTGCTATAGGTGAAATATCCCATCACTGGAGTCATCACGATGGCGGCCCAAGACGAAATCGAGAGTGCCACTCCCTCCATGAGTCCGGCAACCAGCGACGCGGACACGATTACACCGAGTCCCCCTAGCCCTGGCCCGTTGGCTTTCAAAGACGCAAATGATCCGGATAATCCCAAGAATTGGTCGTTGTTGAGAAGGCTGTTTATCACTTTCATATGGATAGCGGGAAACTTGGTGGCCTCGGTGTCTTCCAGCATCTTCAGCAGCGGTGCTCAAGCAATCAGCGAGGAGTTTGGTGTGGGACCAGAAGTTGTGACTCTCGGAGTCAGCTTGTTTGTTGTTGTAAGTCGTGTCAAGTGTATTGTATCTCGTCTACAAGGCTGCGTTTGGGCTGACATGTGCTCTCTTTCGTCATAGGGCTATTCTGTTGGACCGCCTTTCTGGAGCCCCATATCTGAACAATTTGGAAGAAGGTACCCGATGCTCGCGGGCATGGCCCTCTTCACAATATTTTGCATCCCGGTTGCCGTTGGAAAGAACCTGCAAACGATCCTCATCGGGCGATTCCTGTGTGGAATGACTGGTGTATCGCCCATTGCCCTCTTTGGTGGTGGCCTGGTCGATATCTGGCACCCGGAGCAGCGCGCAATTGCCATGGCTACTGTCATTGGCATAGTTCTTGGAGGCCCCTTGCTGGCTCCGGTCATGGGAAACTTCATCACTGCTAGTCATCTGGGCTGGCGGTGGACTGGCTGGCTGAGCTGTATCATGGGAGGATCATGTACCGTTCTCGTTTTCTTTGGGCTGCCAGAAACATATGCGCCTATCATTCTGCAGAAGAGACAAAAGCTTGACCCTGCGTTTCAGAACGCGCCAAAAGAAACTGGGAGATGGCGTAAATTTGTCCGGGTCTATCTGGTCCGCCCCTTTGGTAAGCTTTGCTCTGTGTTTGTATTCTAGCCCCTGCATCTTATTGACATGTGTCTCTCCAGTGCTACTGGGAACCGAACCCATCCTGGTTCTCATGACTCTCTACCAGGCATTCGTCTACGGAATCCTGTATATTGTCTTTTCATCATATCCTATCATCTTCCGCGAACAACGTCACTGGAAGCTCGGCCTATCCTCACTCCCATTCTTAGGAATGATGGTTGGGGTTTTTATCGGATCAGCCATGATTGTAACACGGACCGTCATTGCTCAACAAGCCAGCCGGAAGAAGATGGCCGAAGATTCTTCCGGAATTCCTCTCTCACCAGCACCCGAACGACGGCTACCCCTGATGATGGCAGGCAGCGTTTTGCTCCCCATCGGACTGTTCATTTTTGGGTGGACTTCTGCTCCTGATATTCCCGTTGTTGGAATGATCATTGGTAGTCTATTTGTTGGTTCCGGATTACTTTGCATATTTGTTACGGCAATGACGTATATCCTCGACGTCTACTCACATGTCGCAAACAGTGCACTAGGAGCAAACACAATCGTGCGGTCATTCTTCGCTGCTGGGTTCCCTTTATTTGCCAGCTACATGTTTCACGGACTTGGCGTGGCGTGGGCGTCAAGCGTTCTTGGCTTCGTGAGCGTTGCAATGATTCCAATTCCAATCATCTTTTACAAGTATGGGCCACGCATCAGGGCCCTTTCCAAAAACTTGATGGTGTAATGTAATTTCAGAGTCAGTGAGGTAATAAGAGGATATTTGCTCACACCGGAAATTGTATCAATATTCCTTCAAGTGTCCGTTTGTAAACTGTGGAGGAAACTGCTCCTGCATATTGAATTGGGCTGAGGGGCTAACAGATGTAGGAAGAAGCCGTTGAGATCATAGGTAGGTGGTATGTATAGGCGCAAATGTTTACCACAATGGTGATAGTTACCAGTTGTTTTGAAAGTGAATCACTAAATATACAGAGTGATCAATTGTTAGCAGGATTCAGGCAATAACGACACGAGGCAAGAGATTAATTTGGAGATTATATTTGTAACGAAGATAAGAGAGTCAAGATTTGAAGCTGTACCAGCTCGAAGTTATTAATATACACTTGGAATTAAGGCTGAACAATATTCATTCTAATGTTAAACTCCTACTGAGGCAAAATGAATATCGATTGGTTACCCAGGCGTGAACTTAGATGGCGCCAAAGACAGACACCACCGGCGGGTCGGCGAACGGACCACCACAATAGGCTACGATGCCATTTTGTAGGAATGTACACGGCTGACTGCATCCGTTGGTTGTATCTACGCTGGCAAGGGTATCACCACATGCGCAAATGGAGTTGCCAGCATCATCTGTTGAGAGTGTGAAGAACCGGGTTGGAAGGCCAGGTCTGACGATGGTAGCGCAGTAGGTGGCGCAGTCGTCGACAGATGTGTCTTCGATCGTAGCAGCAAAGAAGTTTCCTGGGTCAATATCAAGGCCATAGGTTTGGTTGGCGAGTCCGCTGGCCTGATAACAACCAGTGTAGTCATACTCCGCATAAGCTGTTCCTGGATCACCTTGGGGACCTGTAGCGCCGGTAGCGCCGGTAGCGCCGGTAGGACCGGCAGGACCGGCAGGACCAGCAGGACCAGCAGCACCAGCAGCACCGGCAGGGCCAGCAGGACCCTCAGGACCAGCAGGACCAGCAGGACCGGCAGGACCGGCAGCACCATCAGCACCGGCAGGGCCAACAGGACCCTCAGGACCAGCAGGACCAGCAGGACCGGCAGCACCGGCAGCACCGGCAGCACCATCAGCACCAGCAGGACCAGCAGGACCGACAGCACCATCAGCACCATCAGCACCGGCAGGACCAGCAGGACCCTCAGGACCAGCAGGACCAGCAGGACCAGCAGGACCGGCAGCACCATCAGCACCGGCAGGGCCAACAGGACCCTCAGGACCGGCAGGACCGGCAGGACCAGCAGCACCGGCAGCACCATCAGCACCAGCAGGACCAGCAGGACCCTCAGGACCAGCAGGACCAGCAGGACCGATAGGACCAGCAGCACCAGCAGCACCATCAGCACCGGCAGGACCTTGAGGACCGATAGGACCAGCAGCACCATCAGCACCATCAGCACCGGCAGGACCTTGAGGACCGATAGGACCTATATCACCCTGAGGACCGGCAGGACCAGCAGGACCAGCAGCACCATCAGCACCATCAGCACCATCAGCACCGGCAGGACCTTGAGGACCGATAGGACCTATATCACCCTGAGGACCGGCAGGACCAGCAGGACCAGCAGCACCATCAGCACCATCAGCACCGGCAGGACCTTGAGGACCGATAGGACCTATATCACCCTGAGGACCGGCAGGACCGGCAGGACCGGCAGCACCATCAGCACCATCAGCACCGGCAGGACCGGCAGGACCGATAGGACCTATATCACCCTGAGGACCGATAGGACCAGCAGGACCGGCAGCACCATCAGCACCATCAGCACCATCAGCACCATCAGCACCATCAGCACCGGCAGGACCTTGAGGACCGATAGGACCTATATCACCCTGAGGACCGGCAGGACCAGCAGGACCGGCAGCACCATCAGCACCATCAGCACCGGCAGGACCTTGGGGGCCCGGGTTTCCTTGAAAACCCTGAGGACCGATAGGACCGATAGGACCTTGAAAACCTTGAAGACCCTGAGGACCCTGAGCGCCAGTGTTACCTTGGACACCTTGATTACCCTGATCTCCCTTAACACCTTGGGCACCCTGAGCTCCTTGGTCTCCCTTAGGACCCTGAGAGCCAGTATCACCTTTGACACCTTGGCTGCCTCGGGGGCCTTGAGGACCTTCGGGGCCTTGAGGGCCTTGAGGGCCTTGAGCATTTTGGTTAGGGGGGTTCTGCCCCCATGGCCATTTCTCAAGCAGGTCCGCGCCCTCTGAATTTACAATGAGTTGTCCATTCTCATCGAGAAGTCCAGCCCTATTGAGAACCCTGAGAAGTGCATCCTCACTGAGTTCTCCATCATTGAGAAGCCCGATAAGTTCACCCTCACCGAGTTCTCCATCATTAAGAAGCCTGAGAAGTTCATCCTCACTCAGTTCTCCATTCTCATTGAGGAGTTGTCCATTCTCATTGAGGAGTTGTCCATTCTCAATGAGTCGTCCGTCCTCACTGAGTTCTCCATCCTCACTGAGGTTACCATTCGCCCAGTCTTGACCACTCTGACCGTGTTGACCATGCGCCCGGTGTTGACCACTCTCGCGGTTTTGACTGCTCGCAAGGGATGCACTGTCTTCTCGGTATTCACCGTCCCCTCGGTATCCACCACGGAATTGTCCATCCTCTTGGTATTCACCATCCTCTTGGTATTCACCATCCTCTTGGTATTCACCATCTTCTTGGTATTCACCACTTTCACGGGATTCGCCATCCTGCTGGTATCGACCACCCTCAGGGACTTGACCATATTCTTGATGTTCACCACCCTGTTGGTATCGACCACCGTCGCGGAGTTGACTATCCTGTTGGTATTCGCCGTCTTCTTGGTAATCACCATTCTGTTGGTATTCACCACCCTGTTGGTATCGATCACCTTCCCGGAGTTGACCATCCTGTTGGTAATCACCATCCTGCTGGTAATCACCACCCTGTTGGTATCGGTTTCCCTCACGGAGTTGACCATCCTGTTGGTAATCACCATCCTGCTGGTAATCACCACCCTGTTGGTATCGGTTACCCCTACGGGATTGACCATCATCTTGGTAATCACCACCCTGCTGATAGCGGTTACCCTCACGGAGTTGACCATCCTCTTGGTATTCGCCGTCCTGTTGGTATTCACCATCCTGTTGGTATTGTTCACCCTCACTGTCCTGTTCGTATTCACCGTCCTGACGGTATTCACCACTCTTCCGGTTGTCGCCATTCTCCCAGTGTTTCCCATCCTCGCGGTGTTCGCCATTCTGGTTCTCACCGTTCTCCCATTTGCCAGACGCATCTGAAGATCCTTCGCCGTCTTGGTAGCGCCCCTGATCACTATCTGGGGTCACATACACAACGTGAAGTTCGCAATCGCAGTCAGGGCCATGATCCTCCTCTCGCTTGTGTACATGTGTGGCAGTAACATTGCTAGCCAATCCCGAGCTACCGAATCTGTTAGACGGACAACACACACCGTTAGATTCTTGGACATGTTATCTTACACTGGAGCAAGCCGAGTGCCAATCTGGACACGATAGGATACGTCCCATCGGTCCGCAGTCGAACGCACAGCCAAAGCGGCCGTGTGATCCACGGAGCCCAACAAGGCGGCTGCCACCGGCAGGAGCTTGCTGATAACGGCCATGTCGAAATAAACCAGTCGAGTAGGTTCTTATTCAGGCAGTTGATTACATTGGTGAGATCAAGATCCGAACATCACAGGATTAAACAGTGATATTTATAAAACCGTTGAACAGCCATCACGACATCGTGTTTACATACGCTTTTGGCCAGTGTCAGCATGGAATGAAAAAATGCTTGAATTGCAGGAGCGTTTCATCAGCCAAAAACCTTTACCAAGGGGATGGGCCGTGTGCGGCGGCATTGAGGAATGCTGGGCCGCTTGCTGGCTGCAATGCTGTGCCGCTCAGACGCGCCCGTCAACGCTGGTAAGTAAAATTATATCCTAGACTCTGCTTGCTAGCCGCATTCTCTCAACTTCTACGGGTTCATATGAAACAAAAGATTGCAACGGCCTGTGGAATCTTGGAAAAAGTCCGTTTTCACGATCTTCCAGTCATACGATGCAAAGGAATCCAGATAAGATCCGATCGTTTTAGTCCAGGGGTAAGGCCGAAACAACAAAGCGATCATTTTGAGTTTAATTTGACTCCGAACGTTTTTGGTAGATGTCTCTAAATGTGGCTCTATACGGCAAGATATTCCTCTTTGTTATTGTGTCTTTTGAAGTAAACAGAGTGCATTTTGCACAGCGTAAAAGTGTGTTTAATAGTGGTACTTGCAGCGTACATCTGATATTGCGGCCTGGTGGCATTATACTGAGGACTGGTCTGACCTGTTCCATCTGGCTTCAGCCATCTCTTTTGTTGCTCAGAGCACATCTAGGAAATAATCATTCGTGAACTACGCATTCGTAACTTGCATGGCTTCAAACCGTCCAGATACTCTCTCTCATCTATAATTAGATGGATCAATGAGTTACCGGATAATAGGGAAGTTTCAATATTATGGGTATAGGGCTGAAAGTACACAGTCAGGTAATGTAACCCTCCGTTCCCTATTATAACGATAATAGGGTAGGTTCCCAAAGTAATAAGCCTAGATTAACGGGTTTATCTTGGCAGACAGGGCAGAAAAAGGGTTTGAGCAATGTAGTCCCAGATGAGTAGAGTTGCAATAATCAGTAAAGTCTGTATTAAGTCTTGATACTCATATTTTGTTGACGACTGGCTATCTAAAGTGGCATGGTCAGTGTAGAGAAACGAACTGCTATATCCAGTCGTTTCTGAAAACTCACTTGAACTTGCATCCTCGTACCCGTGAGAATGAAACGGATTGTACTCTCTCGTGCTTACAGTACATAAGATCATAACTTCTGTGCTCGCGTACCTGACTACTTTACCATACTGTCTGAGTAAATCCCCTTTTTGGTTCAGATTGTCACGATTAAGGATGAAACATCTGACAGTCATTCCAGAAACGTAATTGGCGAACATGATCACATGCCGGAAAATATGTCGCCATGTTCCAGGGCGAGATCCACGGTAGCCAGTTGAAGAAAGCAAAGGGGCTGGAAGAGGCAACTGTGGATCCAGTATCACCCAAACATGGCTCAGACACAGAAATGAAAACAGAAATGAGAAGATCTTTGCCGCAAAATTGTCGATCTATTATTCGCCGAGTTCTGCGTATCTTTAATATCATCGCTCTTATACAGTGTCTTAGTAAGGGCAGTGTAAGCGACGCTAACACCATCTTTCTGCAATTGCTAGAGAGGCCAGTAGTTTGAAATGATGCGGTTCACTTGTCTCAGTTGAAGGGCCCAATGTTAAGCCTCAGTAATTTAAAAAGGTACATAAAGCAATGTCTTCAGATGACAATTAAAAGCCATGGAATTTGAGATCTTGTATGCGTTTACAACAATGGGCATGATTATAACAACGGGCACTGCTCCAGTACTAAGTTCCGAGTGGCCTTCGTTCTCTCCAATTCAGCTTACTTTCTACAATCAGTACATAGACCCGACGATATTTGTGACATGATAACTCGGACAGAATCTCATTCTCTGTTTGGAGTTTAGAGAGGTTGTGATATGGATAGAGGATGCTGTGAGCTACTTGTCCCTATAAGCCATGATTGCATACGAGTAACTATCCGCGAGTATAAAGGGATTGCTCTATGAGCTTCTAGTCCCATGGATTCTGTTTATATTGACTACCCTGAGATGAAAGCACGTTATCCCCAAGGGAGGGACGGGGGGTACTAGCAGACGGAGGAAGACGTCAGGGAGCCCAAGACAGTGTTTCATCGCCGTTAGCAGAGAAATCTCCGACTCGTGCTCCCTTCTGTTAGTGGAACGATCTCCGACACTAGGAAATAAAGTGGCAAAAGGTGGAAAGAATACAGCGCCGCCAATCACATAAAAATTATAGTGGCAGACCGGCGGTGTTTTTCCTTCACCACCTGAGTAGCTTCTGGTGGTACGACACTAGTTTCTTGAGGCCTCTTTGTTGCGGTCTCTGGGAAGGCGGCTTGTAACGGTCAGGATCGTGATTCCGAGCAAACCCCTTCAGATGTTGGAGATATTATTCCGTATAAAGGGCACGATATCCCCGGCCCATCAGTGCTATACTGAATCAACTACATCTACCTAGTAGTCAGCCAGCCACAAGGAGGCATACATTCTCCAAGAGTCGTCTCTGGAACGTTGCATTGGTGTGACTCCCAAGGAACTACTAATACGGAGTAGAGATGTCTGGTTGCCTAATTCAGTAATCATTCCAATGACATGATTGCGCTAGCAGTTTTGTTTCAAATTTCTGCCACATATAGATTAGATAGTGCGGAGGCGGAATGGAAGACACTGGATGTTAACAAGGTTTCAAAGAGTCAGTGCCCCTCCTTGACCCAGACTGCCAGAGTCACCGCCGGATTGCAAATGTCGACTTGGAGAGCTCATTTTGATCATGACAATCGCAAAATGGAGAAACAGCCACATACGCCGTCCCTCCCTCATTATATGGATGCGCCGACCTGCGCTCAGTTCTACCCAACTTAACGCCTATTGCACCATACTATAGCATCCAGCACCAGACGCCAAATCCATCTCATCATATATAGCCAGGGCTTAAATACATTGAGCACGTTGGACTCCGAGTCAAGCCAAAAAGCAAACCATGTTGTACAGGGAGCAGAGCATCTCGCCGTTTACGCAACACCGCCGCTGCCGTGTCGGGGGCGCTTGCGGACGCTGCCGGAGGAAGGGTGCATCTTTTCGTTGCGCTCCCTCTTGAGCTTGTCGTCCAAAACACGAGCTGCAAAAGATTAGCTTCACCAACCGGGAGAATGAGAATGAGAATGGTGGAGAAGAAAAACATACTGAGAATATCGAAACCAAACTGGGGAAACTCCAGACACAAGGCCTTGAACTCGTCTTCGGCCTCAGACCGCAACGTATGTGACCTGGCAGCCCAGAAGCTGGCCACGGGTGCCCGAATAGTTGTGTCGTCTAGGGCGGTGTTGGCATAAACGTAGCGCGCGTATGCAATCTCGCCCTTGACTGTTGAGTTGATGCAGTGGATCTTGGATGCCGACAGCGACTGGAGTGAAGTAACACCCCATTTCTGAGCCAAGGTATAGATCTTTGCATGTTTGAGGAGCTGGACACCTGAATCATCGACGGCCGGGATGCTGGGGTCGTGTTCGAGGGTTCTCTGGCCCAACAGCTTGCGGGGGAAGTATTCGCCTGTGTAGAGGAACTCGAGGAAGCAGCCGACGGCATCAATGTCTTCGTCGGGGAGCTCAATGTGGCGAGGCTGATGAAGCTATCAGTCTACTTTCGTGACTCTCATGGCGGTGAAAAAGTCCATACGCTACCATCTTCGGCAAACTTGTTGCAGATGACTTCAAAGTACGGGCTTCCCACGAGGAATTCCTGATGCGCCGTGAGCAGCGTGGGTTCTTCTTTGCCAACCAGCAGAGTCACAACCGGGCTCATCAAGCTGCTGGCGAATGTCTTGCGCTCCTGCACCGGACCCGCATCGGCATCCTGCTCTTCTGAAGCCTCCATGTCTGCTAGAGGAGCACGTTCGCTGCTCTCGTCGGGCTTTTCCGACTCTGCGGGCTGTTGTGAGTGCCCTGGCTCGTCCATTTCAACGTCGTTTTGCGTGCTTGCGTCCTCGGGCGCTTTGTCGACTTCGTCGGAAGGCATCGTGAATGCGATTGCGCTGGGAAAGGCGGGATTCGAGTTTCAAGAATCCATCAATGGCCTCTTCTATGTAGGATTGAGCAGTTTCAGTAATAAATCATGGTCGACAAAAGGCTGCGTGACTGCGGTGAAGCTGCACAATGGAAAGCAAAATGTTGACGAAGGCGGAAGCTCTGTCGCGTCGCGCTCAGCTCTAAATTGAGTGGTACCTGCAGCTCGCTGTTGGTTAGTATGGCGAGCAAAGTACCGGCAAGTCCTCACAATAGCACCAGATGCGCAAACAGCTGCATGTATGTACAGTGTGATATATCTATTTACCGCACAGTATCTATATCGACTGATCTTCTTATACGGAGTAACAAACACTCTGAATAGCATGATTACCTGTTACTTGATTTCTTTATGGCTTATAGATACATATTCAATTCCCTTACAAGTTGAGAATGGCCCATTGACCATCATCTCAATCAATGACATGTTGTGTCTCCCATATACATGCATCAAGCAGACACAAGAGATGTAAGTCCATCAAGCCTAAGTCATCAACCATCAAGCCTCAAACTTGACGACAATGCCTGGCAAAATCTCCAAAAACGAAGGGCTTCCCACGCTCCCCTGAAAAGCCAGCTTAATCTTGGGTCCGCTCTCTGATGCCACCCCCAAAGTATGCCGTGCCTTTGCCGATGAATCCGGAGTGCTAAACGTCCACTCGTCCTCGCCCCTCGCGGCACTGTCAACGTCGTGAATAGCATCATAGACACTCTGTAGCGCAGACAGTTGCTCTTGGGGCACGTTGAGCCGCACCCGAGAGACTCCGCGAGCACCAGAGGGATGCTGCGTCTGTGCCTTGTCCTCCTGGTACGGCACCCTGTTGCTTCGTGGTGTTCTGTCTAGACACCAAAAGGGCAAAATGCCAGGCTCCGGCTCATCACCATTTTCATCCTGAGGGGCTCCAATCGCCCACTTCAAGACAACCCCGTCTGGTCTCGTCCGGCCTCCAGGAACGGGATCCTTATATGTCAATCCCGCCTTTGCGTCTCTGACTCGTTGCTGTACGGCTCCAAAGTCGCTCTCGTGAGGCAAAGTATATGCCCAGTCCACAATGGTATTCTCCCGCTGACGGCCCCATCTGTGCTTTGCCCGCTCTTCAGGGCTGATGCCCTCCGCGAATGCAATGAGTTCTATGTAAACGCCATCTTCAAAGAGAATCAGCTTGTTGAACGTCTGGCCTCCAGCGTGAGTTCCTCCTGGGCTGACAACAAATGAGTCCTTGAGGCGGTCGGGAAGTTGTAGCAAATCGCTAGCTGAGACGAGGATCACGATGTGGTCCAACGTCGGCTGCGGCGTGTTTGTGCTTGTCTGCTCAGACATGTTGCAAGACTTCACGATGGCAGAAGGTAAGGAAGAAAACAAATGTCTTTGTGAAACTGAAACATTGAGGCCTCACTCAGCTTTTTGTTTTTCTTCTGTTCCGAGGGGCCGGAGATGTTAGTAATTGCAGAGTCCGGCCGTTATGACGCCATGCGGGGCATTGCTGGTGTTTTGTTTGATCAAATGTCAAATCAACGTCTCGTAAGCCGATGTCGGGTATCTCGCCTCCGGATGAGGAAGAAAAATTCGGACCATTTTTGCCGCGTCATGTTCTTCTTGGTTTCTTCTAGGTGGCCATGGGAAAAGGCAACAGGCGAGGGTGTGAAAGAAAACATGAAGTAAATCTTCTGTGCCTGGTAGACGTCTACCCTATACTGAGCATGCTCTTGTTGGAAATTTACAATGTGCGCATCTATTGTCAGGTCGAAGGAGTTTGCACGTTCTGTGATCTCTTAAAAACTACCATCAGCATACTAGAGATCAATTACATTGGTACATGTATGTGTATAGGTGTGTAGGTACTGTCCAAGTTCAAGACTGCTGATTTGTAGTTGACAAGCTGTCCATCGAGTTCATCGTGATAGGGATTGTGTCTACGAGTACACTAAAAGCAAGACTCGTAGAAATACAAGATCCACTTTGGCTGTTTTGATTCAGATTCCCTGATTTTCGTGGTGGAGGCCAGGTCAAGGATTGTGACTGAGAGGAGGGGGATTGGCGACAATGTTAATGTCTCACCCAGCTCCCTCCCACGCAGGACGTTGTAGAACATGAGACTGAAGCAGTAAGACTTCAATGTACTGGACACGATGGGATGGCCACGGCCACGGGAGCTGGCAATCTCTCCATGATTTCCATTAAAGGAGACACTAGAGACAATGGTAGCAACCGGATTAGACATACGACGTGTCTAACACTGCGTAGAGTTCAACCAACGGAAGAGGATGCGAAGAGAGCTTGGTGGTCAGTTATTTGCTACTACATGTACTCGCTTAGGTGTTAGATACCCGATTCCCTAAGTATCTGCCGCTGTTACTACTGAGAACCTACTTTCTTCTAGCATCGCTACTTTCTTCAGTATCTGCTACTACAGCTACATTTCTCTAGTATCTGCTACTACGGCTATATCGCTCTACTATTTGATACCATAGCTGTATTCTTCTAGTATTTGATAGTTTCTATAAGCTTTTAATTTGTAACCTGATGCTAGATAGCAAATTTGGGGTGCCGAATAGCCACTCACCTCCACAATGACAGCAGGGGAACCCTTCGAAAAAGAACCATGCATACAGTTTGGCCCATCTATAAATCACGGCTGAATCTGCATAACTTGCTTTTGTTTTCTTCAAAGATACAACGCGCCAGACCCCCCCAGCGCCAGCCCCCGCAGAGATGTCTCTACGATTAAAGATCCTCGCCGCCGTCGCCTCAGGAGACAATGAACTCGCCGACCACCTTCGGGCGCAGATTCTGCCGGGCTTAGACCCGCCGCGCCGCACCGTGCCCGGCCCGTGGCCCCGGCCCCAGATCCTCCTCCTCTAGAGGATTGAGCCGACACCCGCTCTGGTAGATCGGTTCAGGAAGTAGAAATTTGATAGTAGTCTCTTCTCGGACTCGTCTTCCATCGTCTTGTTTCCAGGAATTGCGAAAGCCTTTGCGCCATCTTTCACAGTCGTCGCGACCTTGGGGTGTTGTTTGGCGAAGTCGAACCAACTCTGTGGAAGCCCACATTCTTCGAATCCTGGCATGGCCAGGAGAGCAACCGCCCTCATAGCAGCTGATGGCGCTTCATCTTCGTCCTTCAGGCTTCGCTCACATGCTAGATCGAAGACATCTAAGATCTTCTCCGCAATGATTGGGTGCTTTTCTGCCTCAGCCATGTCTAACCTAGGTCAGTCACTAAATCGAAAAGAAAATCACTCCCAGATCTTGACGTACTCTGAGAGATAGACGTCTAGTACTACTTATACTTTTGATTAGAACATCGGGTAGGTAGAGTAGCAGACACTAGAGGAGTGTAGCTCTAGTAGCAGATAGTAGAGAAATATATCTTCAGTAGCGGATACTAAAGAAATCTAGACGTAGTAGCAGGTACTGGAGAATTATTATTAAAGTATGCGGGCTTTGCCATAGGATTGGTCTTGAGGGTCTTGAAGATAAACTTAAAAGGATAAGGGAACTTGGCTAGTCCCATCTATTCGGGCCATCGTAAGAAATGAGGCGTCAAGATGATTGTGACGGCAAGACTCTCCTCAGGGACGGCCTGGTATGGCTCATTCGCTGCCTTTTTTGAGCTGGAAATATTTCTCCATTTGTATTTCCGTGTGGGCGATCATAACTTGAAAAATGTAACAGCTGATTAGAGCCGTCCGTCGATCAATAAGATCCCCGGAATATTTTTGGATGAAGTCATCGAGGATACGGATAAGCTCCGGAGGGAATTCTAGATCCTCGATAGGGGGAAGACAGAATTTATATCATGCAGGGGCTTCCTGGCCGGTTGACCGTGTCAGGAGCTCGGTTTTACACACGACCTGTGATGGAGCTTTATTAGTAGAATCCCTCGGTTGATTTAGATACTGCCCGAGACCTCAGACTGATGCACTGGGTCTGAGGTTTTGCGGTACATATGAAGTCATAATAGATGAACAATCCAACCCCCTTCCCTTCTCGATCTTGTCAATAAGCTGGTCGACTGCATGATTGTACTGGGCTCTGGCTTCTGGCGTGACAAAGACGTCTTCGAGGGGGACGCCAGAAACGAGTCTCTTGGCAGCTAGGAGGTTTTCTTTGACTGTCATGAGGTAATGGGGAATGACAGCTCTTCCGGTGATCGTTGATGCCGACTCGCTTTTGATTACATGTCCCCTGAGATTGTTGTGTGAAATTTGTTCGTGGACCCTTCCCTGTACCCGGGTCTCGCCTTTTGGGGCTTTGGGAGTCTGATGCCTCATGAAGGCTGGTCTTCTCATATCATATCCATGGAGAACCCGAGGTAGTAAGCTGAGACGATGGTTTTTCCATCGGCATTCTTCTTGCCTCTCAACTCGTCCTTGAGTCTCTCCCAGTCTCTTGGACAATCTTTGTTCGACTTTCGGCTCGTCGCCTTGTCGACACCGTTGCCAATGAAACAGTATCGGGCAATTACATCCAAGGCGACGAGGTCACCATCATCAATGACTGTGATGGACTTGGCATCTGAACTCCTGGATATCTGGGTTGTTTTGGGTATGTCCGCCCAAGCGGAGGACAGAAAAAACCGAGACCGAAAAGATTACATACGAATACCCACGCGTTAAATTCTACATCTGTTCTTTAAATATCTACTATTGTATTTATATTTCTTTAGTAACTGCTACTATATTCATATTTCTTTAGTAACTGCTACTCTATTTATATTTCTTTAGTAACTGCTACTATATCTGCAATTCTCTAGTCGATACTACTATATTTATATTTTTATATTAACTGCCACCATAGCGACATAGGCAAATTCAAATGCTGACGGAATACCTAGGCGTTCTCTTATAAAGCACTACGTAATAAGCTATGTGAGTGCTTACGTTGCTGAATGTATGCATTTATTTGCTTTGTGCTGTCGCCTTTTTTGACTTCCGCTTGCCGTCGTTTCCACGAGTGTAGCTCCTGTCAGGCTCATGACTTCTTGGCCACCGTCATCCTTGGCCCGGAGCGAGATCAAATGCCATGGTGGAGCGTTGGCGTTGCTCATGTTGGCAATTCCACGCAAGGGCGATGGACTTGGTGGTCTGAAAGCTTTTATAGCTCTTAGGGAGCGGCTTCGGCGTTTTCTTCTGGGCTCACTCTAGTTTGGGTTGCAGCTTGTGCTGCGATCTTGAGTTTTGCCGCGCTTTTAACCTTAGCTTTAACTTTAACTGTAACTGCAGCTTTAAACGCGGATTCAACTGTGACTTTAACTGCGACTTCAGCTGCAACCTAGACTGCAACTTGGATTGCAACTTTGACTGCGAGCTTAACTATAACTTTAACTGAGATGGTGCAGATGTTAGATGGTGTTGTATACCCACCAAGTATTGTTGTTTGTATGTTGTAACATCGTCGTTGTCGCTGATTTTTAGACAGGCGGCAATAATTGGAAGAAGTACAATGGAACTCTTCTTTATGACAATAAGATGTGTCGAAACTAAGCACACATTCAACGGAGTATGGTAAGCTGTCTGGCTGTCAAACGTCGTTGTCAGATAAACAGCCTCAACAAATAGAGAAGGAGCCGAGTGTCCGTAAAAGATAAGCACCTGTATAATCACAATGCCTTTTACTAAGAATTTTGGCAGACTGTTGCTCAAAGGGCTGTATTGAGTAAAGAGAGATACTGCTTTCAGGATGATTCATTCTTTCTTGAGTATGCCCTGGCATTCTGTAACCTTTTGCTTGTAAGTTTGTGCAGACAGCTTTGCTAGTCTTCATTTTCGCTTCATTCAGTGGAATAGATCTGACAACAGGAGTGTGTCCAGTTCCAAGTTGCTGAGTTCTAACATGAATGCATGTCCATTGCTCGCAGGATGTTGCCGTTGCTCAATAACGGCGATGCGTAGGTCCCTCACTTACACATTATTCTAAGGAAAGATAGTGTCGTCACCAACAGAGTAAATATAGAAAGTAAAAACAAAGGCAGCAGCCACCAACAGAATGGAAGTCAGAACTATTGTAGGACAAACAATTGGAATCTCTGTTCATGTCTGCTTCTGCTTTTGATCCGCGATTCCATTCATAACTGCTAGAATTATCGCTGAGGCTCTCTCACGAAGGAGCCGCCAGTTTAGAGCGAGCGTGATAGCGCCCATAAAGATTCACGGTGAAAAGAAATTTGTTTAATGTTGTGTTCTATTTTGGTATATCACGACCAGAGAAACCATGGAAAAATGCAACAGGCGAAGGTGTGCAGAAACATATCGCCTGTTTCATATGCCTCGTGTAAGCCTATGTGCCCTGTAGCGTCGGATAATTGCGTATGTTTTGTCGGCGTGGAGAAATTTGCAGTTCTTTGCCTACAGTAGACACTTATAAAGTGATATAAGCATACTTTGTCCACGAAACTAAATATTAGATGATGAGCAAGTTGAAACGGCTGGCATCAAGTATGGCGATAGCTTCAATTACAAACCAACTCATGCATGGAGGTAGTACCAGGTATGTGGTTTTCAATCCAAAACACCCGTCTACTATTAGGTGCAAGGAAGAAATTAATTATTCCGGGTATTCATTCCCCACTTCGTGTAATTCAATCTCAATAAATGGTCCCAGTCAAACGCTCCTATCCAGTTACATGGACAGCCGAGGTATAAGAAACACTTCCCATGGCGCATCTCGTTGTACGGGCAAGCCCCATTGCTGCTATCTTTTATGGAAGTGATGTAGATCTTGTATACTTGATCTTATCTTTCTATTCTTCTATTGAGATCTTATCTATGCAACTGGAACCACTGCCGGATCTCGCTTTCACACATCGTGGCAACATGGATTATGAGATGAATGTGACATTCGTACGAGATGTGGGGCGTAGATCAGGTCAAAGAGTCGTGGCTGAGCAGCGGGAGATCGGCGGTGATGCATCGTATTCTTACATGTATTGTAGTATTCGGAGTCCTCCGTACGGAGTAGATCACTCTTATTTCCTTGAATTCAAGTTGTTAAGCTTAAAGTTGAGATTTAAACAGGTTTGCCATCTGCTTGTTCAGACTGTGTCGTATTGGGCGGCTTTGCTTGTGATGCACAAAAGCTCGTATTCCGGGAACACTTCCGGCTTGGCTTATCAAATCGGCTCATCGCTCACATCGCCAAGGAAGAAATCCTCCGACAGGCGCCTTTCTTGCTTCCACACCGCCAAGGTTCCATCATTCCAAAGCCATGACCTGGGCATTCTTGACGATGTTGACTCGGAAGTTACAGTACGAGTATGCTACGAGTGCATATAATTCGGGTGGCCCAGCGGCGTGTTGGGTGAGTGACACACCTACACAACATCTTCACTTGACCCCCAACGCTGAGAACACCGCCGGAGCAACAACTGGCTTGGTTTAGCTTTGAGCTACGGCTGTAGGCTGTAGCGATGACAGGACAAGAATCGGTATCGGTTCTCCCGAGCAAGCAGGTCACAGGTCATTCCCTTATTTTGACGGGAATGGCTAGCACTTCGTCCAACGACGCTGTCCGGCCGCTACTCAAACGGGAATACGAACCGGAAATCACAACAAGCCAGGCACCAGCATCCTTTCGAACTGGCGGCCAACATGGCATCGTCACTCCGCATTCTGCTAATTTACCGTCGCGTCATCACATGTTGCTCGGCTTCTTCTCCTCTTCAAGCGTGATGCTATTACTCACTCAATACTGCTGTGCGTGAGACTGATTCGTTGGCTTAAATCGAGAGCATGGATTCCCCGCGCTGCAGTTGATGCGGCTAGTCCGAATCCATGTTCCCGGATGTAACGCTACGTTAAACGCGCCGCTGGGCTTCCTATTCCAGGCCTAGCAGCGAATATGCAGATGGCCCTGATCAGAGAGGCTGGCGGACTTTTGGCGAGTGGCGTCTCTGTTCCTGGCGGCAGAGCTTACTCGCCGAGGCTCAGAGGAGGGTAATCTGATGATTCGATCTGACATCTGATTCCAGCAGGCATGTTGGGTAGTTGTGGTGGCTGAAGATGGCTTCCCGGAGAGGGTGGCTTCGTTTTGTCTTTCTCGGCTCCATCCGCGTTGGCGTTTACATACATACTTGAGGGCGGAATACTAGTGGAAACTCTTATGATCGATCAACACGAGTGATCGGCCCATCTTTATATGGAGAGCTTTATAACGTTAACAGATCTTTGGCTCAGGTTCCATTTCCCTGACTCAATGGTGACGGCAGAGCCATGCTCAGGACAACGCGGTGACCAATTGCCAGCTGAACAGACGGATCAGACGCTAAGGAGAGCGCAAATTGGGCTCAGCATCCGCTCAAATGGGCTGCCGCTGTGGATACGAGCTTTGTCGAAGAGATTTTTCCCGAAGCGCGGTCAGGATTTAAGCCACTTGGACCAGTGCCTCTCCCTTGAGCCAAGCCAATAACCCGTTTCTCGCTGCGCTACGGGAAGCTCATGACAGCACGACCGGCAAACTTGGACCGGTTGGTTGCTCCTTAGTACAAACATGTAGTTTAGCTCAGCTCAGCTCATCATCATCATCATCACTGGAACGTGTAGGACGGTTCGTATACGAGATGCTTGGTCAGTGTGAGCCCAATTGACGCCCAGCTAGAGTCTGGATCTCCTCGGGCCATCGGCTGCTTCTCCCCCGCATTGATCGAAAGTTGAGAGCAGCGAACCAACATGAGAAGCGAGAGCCATCTCATCATAGAAACTCGTGAATGGCAAGGATTCTCTTCCCAATGGCCCCCCTTTCATCGGCAGGCTCCACCTCACCGTCTTGCTCGATGCTGCATTCGGACCATCGCCGTGTATGTGGGCCAATAATTGACAAGCGCAACCCATCTTTTGTTGGCTTTAGCTGATCATCGTGCAGGAAAAGCTGCACCGGCTGCAGGTTTTTTAAAATTAAATACGAGGCTGCTACTGTTGCTCTACTTGGATCGTGAGATGCCATTGGGGGACAAGCCAGCCATGCAAGGAGAGGTGGCATTGGGCACTGGGCCGGCGAACAACATGGGCCACACGCGAGTCAACAAGGAGAGAATCCTTTCAGCTCCCCCGGATATTCTGTGTGAATCGCGCGGATGAGTTACTCGTATATATCTGGCGATCCGGCAGCCCCCTTCTGCTCCCCCACAGTGGTTCTCCAGGCTTTGTCTCGGACTCAACTCGTCCTCATCACTCGACAATGAGACAAACCGTCGGAGCCGTGGGCCTTTTGGCTCTTGCTCACATCGTCGCGGGCACGCATTGCGATAGCTCTAGCCCTTGCCAGGCCAGTGCCGATGCTGTTGCCACCTGTGCAACATCGTGTATCCAGTCTGCCGCTGTCACTCAGGCAGCCTGTGCTACGGGAGACTACAAGTGCCAATGCGACCAGCAAGGCGTTATTCAAGGCGCAGCTGCAAACTGTATCATAGGCGCGTGTGGATTCGGTGGAGGTTCGTAACACTTTGATAAATCTAGATTGTTCATCTTCTAACAAATAACGTAGCTGTCGCAGTTCTCGATCAAGTTGGAGCTTTATGTTCGTGCGTTACAGCCAACCCGACAAGTGCTTGCTCATCAACGAGCACATCATCCTCGACAAGTCCTCCTTACCAGCCTCCCACAACTACTGAGCCTCCTACAACATCGTCGACAAGCACTCCTTACCAGCCTCCTACTGAGCCTCCCACAACGACAGCTCCTCCAACGACAGAACCCCCGACGACTACAACTCCTCCCAACACCACTGGAGGCTGCGATTCCGTCTCTCCCTGCCAGGCCAGTGCTGATGCTGTCTACGACTGTGCCAAGCCGTGTATTGAGTCTGCTGCTGTCACTCAGGCTAGCTGTGCCGTCTCTGACTATGAATGCCAATGCGGCAAGACCGATGTTATCCAGGGTGCTGCTGTCAACTGTGTCCTAGGAAACTGTGGTAACACTGCCCTTGACGTCCTTAACCAAGTCTCTAGCCTCTGTGGTTGCGTCACAGCGCATCCAACGGTTCCTTGCACCTCGGCTCCAGCTACAACGACTGGACCTCCTGCCACTACGACTCAACCTCCTGCTACGACTGAGTCTACTTCGGATTGCTCAGAGTCAGACACCACAGAGCCTCCCTCATCAACGACTGGCCCCATCACCTCAGCACCCGGCACTACTACAACTGCTGCCCCCGGCTGTGACTCTACTTCTCCCTGCCAGGCTAGCGCTGATGCCGTGTATGATTGTGCCAAACCATGCATTGAGTCTGCCGCTGTCACTCAAGCCAGTTGCGCCGTCTCTGACTATGAATGTCAATGTGGCAAGACCGATGTCATTCAAGGTGCTGCTGTCAACTGTGTTCTAGGAAACTGCGGTAACACTGCCCTTGACGTTCTTAACCAAGTCTCCAGCCTCTGTGGTTGCGTCACAGCTCACCCAACTACGCCTTGCACCTCAGCCCCAGCAACCACAACTGCAGAGACTACTACACCTCCCAATTCATCAGAGACTCCCTGCACTACTTCCAGCAGCGTGATTACTTCAGCTCCCCCTGGATCATCTTCCGGCCCTGGTGGTCCCGGTACGACTTGCAAGCCCGGAACCACATCTGACTGTGGTCCTGTTGCCAGCAGCGCCGTCCCGTCCTGTGCTCAGGCTTGCTTCAGCAGTGCCGCTCCCAAGATTCCTTGTGATGTTCATGACTATGCTTGCCAGTGCCAGCCTGCAGCTCAGTCTAGCTTGACTCAGCTGCTTGTCCCTTGCGTTGCTACAGCTTGTCCTGCTGCTTCGCTCCAGGCTGTCATTGCCGGTGCCTCTCAGGGTAAGAATCAACCCCTTATTTATATCAAAGATAAATTTTCATGCTAACCATCTCTCTTATAGTTTGTGCCTGTGCCACCGCGCCCCCTAGCCCTGGCGACTGTGGAACTTCACCACCGGCCACCACCACCACAGGTCCCGGAGGTTCTCAATCCTCATCACAGCCCGGAGGTGGCAACTCTTACCCGCCGCCACCAGTCACAACTACCGGCCCTGGAACCTCAGCCACTGGCTCCAACTGCCAGCCTGTGCCTGTCAAGACCTGTGACGCTGTGGCCAGCTCAGCAGTTCCTTCATGCGCTCAGGCGTGCTTCACATCTGCTGCACCCAAGATTCCTTGTGATGTCCATGACTATGACTGCCAGTGCAAGCCTGAGGCTCAGGCTAGCCTGACTCAGCTGCTCGTTCCCTGCGTGGCAACGGCTTGCCCTCCTGCTTCTCTGCAAGCCGTTATTACTGGAGCCAGCTCAGGTAAGAGGCTACTTGTTTATACATCTTCTTCTAAACAAACCTCCATGCTAACCCGTTCGTCTTGTAGTTTGCGCTTGTGCTAGTGCTTCACCTACACTTGTTGCCCCTGGAACTTGTCAAAGTTCTGGTCCCCCCGGCGGCGGCAGCTCTGGCGGCTCCGGCCCTAGCAACAGCGGTGGTAACGGTGGTGGCAGCTCTCCTACCACGACTCCTGGTGGTGGCGGTGGTGCTTCTCCTACCTGCAACACTGAAGCTCCCGACTGCGGTGCTGTTGCTACCTCGGCTGTTCCATCTTGCGCTCAAGCCTGCTTCACCAGCGCTGCTCCTAAGATCTCTTGCGGCGTGGACGACTACGCATGCCAGTGCCAGCCCGCAGCTCAGGCCAGTCTGTCCCAGATCCTGGTTCCTTGCGTTGCGACAGCCTGTCCCGCAGCCTCTCTGGAAGCCGTCATCACCGGAGCTTCTTCCGTGTGTGCTTGCGCTACCGGCTCGACTGGTTCTTCCAACTGCGGTGGCAGTGGTGGCAGTGGTGGCAGTGGAGGCTCCGGCGGCTCCGGCTCTCCTACTGGAGGCAGCGGAGGTGGTGAAGGAGGAAGCGGAGGCAGTGAGCCTACTGGCGGATCCGGAGGATCAGGAGGTTCTGGAGGATCCGGAGGAGAGGGTGGAAGCGGCGGAAACGGAGGAGGTAATGGAGGCGGCAACGGAGGCGGAAGTCAGCCTACTGCTCCCCCGACCATTCCTCCCAGTGCAGGTTCTCGATTGGAGATGAGCCTTGTTGCTGGTGTTTTCGCTCTCACCTGGGCGATTGCCGTTGTGCTGTGATGATCTAGTTCTTGTACGAATGGCTTAATGTATTGACGAAGCATGCGTATATTTGCCTTCATATGGCTCTGACAACTCCTAATTAGGTGGAATATATTGAGCCTTCAATTAAATAATAATGAAGTCGCTATGAGTTTACTGCTCACAAGACTGATAGTGCATCTATTGTGCTGTACACTCAATGTTGTGAATGAAGTTGCCAAGTGAAGTGAAACTCGGAATAGCCGTGGCGATTGAGATTGATTGCGATAAGACTGAAAGAAGACCCGAGCCAAAGTCTCCACCAATTCCTTGTGGAGCCTCAACCTCAACATTTCACAAACATACAACTCGGCTCCTCTCTCACTCATCGCGTATCTAGAGGCGAGAAACAAGAGGAAGATACAGCCATGGCTTCACAAGAGCAACTAGAACTCGAGGCCAAGCGGACAGCTCACGTCGAGCAGCTGTCCGATTGGCTGCTCCAAAACAGCAGCATTTACAACATCTTCCTGTCCGGCATCAAGCAAACTTCTGTCGTCGCCGGCACAGTCGTCAGCCGCCTCACTCTTACATCTACACATCTCAACTCCAAAGGCGGTCTGCATGGCGCTGTCTCAGCGGCCTTTATCGACTTCACAACGGGACTGGCAATTGCCTCATGGGACCTGAGGGAAAAGACGGGCGCGAGCGTCGACATGCACATCAGTTACTTGAGCAGCGCGGCGGGAGCCGGAGATGTCGTGGAGATTGTGGCAACGGCGGAGAAAGTTGGGGGATCGATGGCGTTTGTGACGATTTTGATTCAGAAAGTTGAGGTTGTGGATGGAGAGGAGAAGAAGACGCTGGTGACCAAGGGCCATCACACCAAGTTTGTGAGAGGGACTGCGAAGCCGAAGACGGACGGTGAGGTGAGGAATTAGACATGTGCATTGTACATACTATGTATACTATTATACCGGGCGATTTGATGATATGATGGTGATAGATTACAGAAGATTAATAGATCTATAGATGGATAACAAGGCGCGCCTTTGAGAGATAAGACTTCGTCGTGGATTGCCTCGTGGCTCACTGTGATACGCTCTTAGCCCCGGCATTTGCAAGCGGTTAAAAACATAGCCGAAGAACCCCTAATAACATTGAATAAGCTTTGGACGATTCCATCTGCTTGTACTTGGAAAGGCGCAGATGCTCTTAATTTGACTCACACCGAACTTTTCTGTGGAACTTGTCGAGAAGCCCCGCTGAGAAAGAATTCCGGCTATGGTCGGGTTCCGACATCGCGATTTGCGGGCGCTAGGATTGTGGGGGAGGAAACGCAATCGTTGATTCTGGAAGTTTTCTGGGGGACTGAAAGAAGTATTAAGTTTCGTTTTGTTTTGTGTTTTTACATAGTGGAAGTATTGTTGGTTTAAAGACTCAATTGATGAAGACCTGAATCCAATTGAGCCATGAGTGCGACGGAAACAGCTACTGAAGTGGAATATGAACTCTCGCCACGATATTCTCGTTCTCGCGACGAAATAAGCAAGCGGGATGGAGAGCTTGAAAGAGGACGATTAGACGTTGAGCTATCGCAGCTCTATTCCCAGAACCACAATGAAGCAATTGCCAGCCCTCACGAAAACGAAACTATTACGCAGGAACTGAAGCCCGTTGATCGAGGCCGAGATGCCTGGGCAACTCTTCTAGGCGCATTTGCATTCGATGCATTATTTTGGGGTACATACTATGGCCTCATCTCCTTCAAGTATAACGAACTGACAGATGGATAGGCTTTCCTGGCAGCTACGGAGTCTTTCAGAGATACTACTCCGACGTGCCCGAGTTCCAAAAAGACGCCGTCCGGATCCCCGTCGTTGGAGTCTTGTCTACGGGCTTTTACTACTTTGGATCGCCCTTTTCCGCTATGCTGGCGAGAAAGTTTCCCAAATACCAGCGACACCAGATTTACTTGGGCTGGGTTCTGAGCATCGCCGGACTCTTGTCCGCGTCATTTACTTCTTCTGTCAATGGCCTCATTGCAACGCAAGGAGCGCTCTATGGACTTGGTTTTGTACTCATTTCGATGCCCATCGTGAGCATGGTAAATGAGTGGTGGGTTGCGCGAAAGGGCATGGCGTTTGGACTCATCTCTGCATCTTCTGGTGCTACTGGAGCAGTTCTTCCCTTCATCATTGATGCGCTTCTCCGACGATATGGGTATAAGGTCACGTTAAGGGCTTGTGCTGTTGCGATGGCGGTCTTGACTGCTCCCTTGCTCCCTCTATTCAAGGCTCGACTGCCAGCCTCAGATCAGGCCAACTTGGCGAGGATCAACTGGGACTTTCTGAAGCAGCCTCTTTTCTGGATTTACGGCTCCGCAGTCCTGGTCCAAGGAATCGGCTTCTTTTTCCCGGTCGTCTTCTTACCCTCTTACGCTTCTCTCTTTGACATTTCCTCCATCAAGGGCGCGTTGTTGGTCTGCCTCATGTCAATTGCGCAGGTTCTGGGACAATTCGCCTTTGGCTACCTCTCAGATAAAAGTCTGCCCGTGAGCCTGTTAATGACTATTTGCTGCGCCTTTGCGGCGACGGCGTCGTTTACGTTTTGGGGCCTGGCCAAGTCACTGCCGCTTCTCGCCGTCTTTAGTTTCATCTACGGCTTCTTTGCTTTTGGGTTCGGAACCATGCGTGTGGCCATGGGTCGGGCTGTCAGCGATGATCCGTCGACGGTGTTTGCCACGTATGCTATATTTGTGTTTTTGATGGGCGTTGGAAATATCTTGGTTGGACCTCTCAGTGCCGGATTGATGGCGCCGAGGGAGGTGATTCGGGAGCATTACGCGGGCAACAAGTACGAGCCCATGGTAATTGTGACAGGAGCGACATCGTTATTTGCTGCTTTTATTGTTTTAGCGTGGCATGGTTACAAAGGACTGTCGAAATAAGTTTGGAATATATGGAAAAGCGTGTCGGGTACATTTATATACGCATGTAGTGAATTTGAAGCACAAAACAGAGGTGTAGCTCTATTTATCCAATTCTAGCCTCTGCTAATATCATGAACATGTTGATGTTGGAGAATTGTCCCTTCAATTGACTTCGTGTAGTTTCTCAGCCTAGAGACATGAAGCAAGCAGATCAACTGGTGGCCAGATGACACTGTTTAATGAGCCAGATGCCCGAACGGAGAGTCACCAGCAGGAAATACTTGATCTAATGAGAATAATTCACTTTATTAAAGGTATTTCTTGCGTAGCAACCACTTCGCCCTCTTTAACGCTCGCGTTTGCATTTCCTCTTGACCGCTTTCCACTTCTCGTTTGCTTCTCCTGCGCTCTCCGTTGAGCATTTAAAGCCCCTTCGCTTTTCTTTTGACCTCTCTCTGTTTTTCTTCTTCCCCATCTCTTCTCTTCTCCCGACTTTGATCTTCAGTCTTCTATCCTCTATCCATTCATCTGCGGCTATCTCTTCGCAGTTCGGCAACGAGTCTATCAAGACCAGTCCCTCCAAGCGCATTCAGTTTTTTAATCTCCAATTTTACCCTCAAGGTCTTAAACTATTCATTCGGAAACGAAATCATCACTGACGGCAACCATGGCTGATTCTTGTAGCCAAGAGGAAGTTCCGGAGGACCTCCAGAACACCGTCCTTCACACGCCCGTTTGCCTAGATGCTGAGGTCCAACGACTCAATATGAGCTTCCTGGAGAACCAGCTCGGAGTAAAAGTAGCTAATGGGGAGCACATCTACTATGATGAACGTGGAAAGATGTCAATGACTGGTGCGGTATTCCCTGATGAATGGTCCTTCATAAGGCCTCAGTTCATAAAGCCCCAGTTCGATACACGTATCCTATGGGGCCCTGGAGCAGAGGCGGCAGTTGCCAAGAGACTCATTGACCTGGCACCGGCAGTCAAGCATTCGATTTGGACTACGACACAAGAGGTGCTTTCTAAGATTCCCGCGGATCCAACCATGGCTCCGGTCGTCATCGCTCTTCTCAGATCCGCCATCGCGAAAGAACGAGAGTGTTGGGAGCAACTGGATGCTTTAAGGACGGTACAAACTCTCCAGTCACTTCTAGCTCTAGACATGAAGGCCATTGTATCTTCCATGTGCGCCTCAGCTAGCATTCCTGCTGTCGAAGATAGAAATTTCTGTCGGATAGTTGAACGTGTATTCCCTCGCGCGTCCTACATTTTCATGGCGCTGCGTGAACAGCACCGACAGCTGAGCAAAGGGTATGCATGTATTGATGATCAGATGGAATTAGATTGGTTCAAGGAGAGGTGGAATCCCATCCTAGAGAAGCTGCTACCTGGACGACTTGACAACAAGATGGAACAATACGCAGACAGGATGCAATACCTCTTGGATAACGACGAGCGCTATTCCCCCAAGTAAATCTGCTAGTGGTGAATATGAGGGCATTGGCGATTGGGATTTCGAATCGTATATGGACATATCAACTAAGACACATGAGCACAATCGTGAGAGAGCGCGACAGCTGGGACATGGGAATATTTGCACTCGGTTATTTGCTTTTTCTTTTCTTTTCATTTACCTCATTTGCACTGGAAGTCGCAAAAGTTCTTTCTTCGGCCGTCTTCGTTGGCATCGGCTTTCTCTCCATTTATTAGGTGAAAATAGTTCGGTGAAAAGGATTCGGGTTTCTCTTCTGCGGATGGGCATTATCTACGACATCTGCATTTGGCGAAAAGAGCTATGATAGCTCCTAAAATTGAGGATTCGTGGTGATGGAAATGCAGGCTTGATACTCTCTACTCTTAGTCAATTAAACGTTTCGCAACTCATCCTCTGCCTCAGACTCTTGGTCGTAGATGCAACTCAAACGCACTCGTTATAGCCCTAACAACTGTCAAGATAAACTATCTGTATGCCAAGAAGAGTAAACCAAGGAGTAACGCCTTGTGGAGATTCCCTCATCCACATTCTGGGTCCGTCTCCAGATCGCGTCAGACGGATCATCATCCGCGAGCACTGCCACTGTTAAGCGAGGCGGCGATCAACGAAGGAGCAATAATGAACTGAATCCTACGAGTTCGATCAACACTTTTCAACGTTGCAGCCGAATCGCCTCTATCTAAATTACCCCACAACTTTATCATCGCCACGAATAAGTACGTTGATCAAGATGAGTTGTTGTCGAGTATTCGCGACTTCTTTTGATCGTACCTTTGAAGACTCCTCTAGCACGATATATTTAGAACAGATTTATCTAGGTGATTCCAAATGCGACTGACGAAGGAAGTATCTCCAGACAAAAGGCACTGTGATACAAAAATAGAATCCTCGCGAGTTCATAGTGTCTTTCACGGCCTCTCCGATTACGGACAGCAACAAACTTGACATTCTCAAAGGCGTTGCAAACCTGCACAGCCCTATTACGACTCAAATCACTGTAGATTTATACACCCATCAGCAGACTCGCCTCTTACGAAAACCGAGCCACATAGGCCAAAAAAGCAGCATGTTCAGCCACTGCGTCAGCTCACAGTATAAAGGCAATGAGGATCGTGACTAAGTGACATCGTGACCAACTACTGGCTTGGCCACGGTCTCGCCACAGAGACTCAACAAAGTTTGAGCGCTTACAAACTGTCTCCTTTGTTCTAATTAAAGAAACTCCATGGAAAACTCTACGATGAATACGCGGCCTGTTCCTGCAGGATCGCATCGCGGTCCTGAGAGGGCAGATCAACGGCCAGCAGCTGCAGGGGGTTTGGCATCATGGATATCGCTATCTATCTCCTACACAACGGATGCATCCAAGTACCAAATAGATGGGGGAATAAGGGGGTACGGAGACGGGTGAAACACCAGACGCTCGTCAGCGCTCAGCTTCAATCTTCAAGTCGAGCTGTATCAAGGTTGTGAAACCTCAAAGCTGCACCGTTTCGTTGGGACAGTGGGCCGAGTTAGAGTGCTAGCCCGAACAGATTTGAAACAGTCATTAATGGGATCTGTGGAGGCGCGCGTCAAAAACCCAGGATCCGAATAGAGGCAGAGCGGCAGGGCCCGACTGACGGAAACGGCCAAGACATGGCCGGCTGAGACAACGTCTATTGTATTGCTCGCCTCTCCGGGGAATGCAGTTTATCTTGTCAACAATGCATCATCTCCTTCTGTCTTACACATTAACGGTCATTGTAATGGGCACTTTAAAGACGACACTTTGACAAAGTGGCTGGTGTGGCGTGGTTTTGCGCACTCTCACCGAATCTCACATGCCAAACCACAAAAGTGACGAGAGTAAAATCGAAGAGGGAGTAAAAAAAAAAAAAAAATACTGATCATGACAGGAAAATTTTCAGAGCAGCGTGCTCCCTCCCGAAAAGGGCCAAGTGACCCAACGGAAGCCGTCCGAATGGCTCGCGCTTCGGCAAAATGTAGCTTGTTTGGCGAGACGAGGTCAGATGAGAGGCCCCAAGGCGCACAATTTTTGACGAGCAGGGCTGACTGCCCTCTCAAGAGCAGAAGAGAAAAAAAAAATGGGTTGCCGAGACAGCGAAAAGAAAATTTCGAGTGAACAATTGATGGTTGTGTGTCTCAGTTTAGGTATGGCATGCAATATACAAGTAAAAGAGAGACACAGGACAAGGGAGGGGGCGTGAATGTCGCGAGCGACGGCCGGTTCTGGCAAGCGACACAGTCCACACGCCCCCCCTCTGTCTCTGCTTTTTGCGTCCTTGCATGCAAGAGGAACGTCGACAATGGGATTGGATGCCTGTTCTGCACGGTCGGTGGGTTAGTCGCGGCGTAGAGATGAACAAGAGACGAATCAGGAACTTTGGAATATGAGAGTATAAGAGCGAGAGTGGATAAAGAAAGGGAAGCATTCAAGGGCTAGCGAGCAATAGAATGAATGGCAGGTTGCAACGTGCTTTCAAAGAAGAAAAGGGCATTGTCCATCCACTACTGGTACTATGATAGATCGCATCCATTGTTGTAGTATCAAGGCACCTCGCTACAAACTCCACGGTTACTGTCTCGCGCATTCCATCCAGCTGGCAGTATTCACTGCGCGTTCGTTCGTATTACAGACGCCACACAAGGAGGCCGCCCTTGCTGAGGACTCCAAATATGGACGACGGCTGGAAAGAATAGGTGTAAATGGCTTTTGGGGGCCGCATTGTGCAGAGCGCCACAGCTGGGGTGAATGTGAATGGGCGAGTTTGACTGCTGACGACGGGTCCGGGTAGACAGGCAGCCTTCAAAGGAAAAGGTCTAGTGCGCTGCTTATGGCGGACGGCGTGAAAGGAGGACTGCTTACGGGCAGGAGACTCCGTATACAAAGCATGCTTGTAGCAGAAAATAGAAGCCGTACAGTAGATGTCTTTGATAGGTAGGTGGGCTTACGACGCGCACTGACAGTGGTGTAGGGTATTCATCAAAGGACAAGGCGATCAATAAAGTTGCCGGCATGCAATAGGAAGGGTGTGTGCATGGAGTAGCATAGGAAAGATGGATGAATGAATGCTCAAAGAGAAAAATGCAACTCACAAAACCGCGTATCCAAATCCAAAAGCCTTGGCGATGTCGTTGCCATCTTTGACATGCCTGATATCAATCCCACAAGTCTAACCTGGTGGTGACAGCCACAAGCCAATAGAAGCCATCCATGGTGGCCTCTCCACTGCTGGAACCCGCACCCACTCGCCACTTTGAACAGCATCTCTGTCCTTGCCTTGATACTCAAACGGAGCACACACACGAAAGTACGTAGGCACTCGGATCGCCGTGGTCATGCGGACTAATGCAAAAAGAGTCCGGCAGCAGTTGTGCGTCACCGCGGTGAGACTCGTGAGAGAGAAGAGCGAGACTAGCAGCATCGGACCCGAAGCGATAGCGCTTGTTGACTAATGATGTCGCCTGGATAAGATGCTGGGCTTCGCATATTGGATAGGCAGACGCGGTAGCGAGTGTGTCATTGCCCATGGCCGATTGTGGGTGGATGGGGCATGCAGGACCACGTCCCATGACTGTTTTCCCTCTCAGCTAGCCCGGTAGTTGACAGTCGTCGCTAGTCTGGCGATTGCGTAGCAGGGCCCGTGTAGCGTGTCTAGGACTTCTTCTGCTTTGCTTTGCCATGACGATGATTCTTGGTGGTTTGCCTTGGTTTGCCGCGATATCGTCATGATGGCAAATATTGTTGAACCGAACTAGGTAGGTTGGGGGGAGGAGGAGAGAAAAATGAGGCTCTTCGGACAAATGCCTGCACGTCAGCGAGGCTGTGAACGCGGAGAGTTGGGGATGTCGCGATCGGGTGTCGCCATCGATGCATCACCATCTCCCTCTGGTTGCCTCTTGCTAGCATACAAACAAGCATCATTGAGTGAGGCAGTGAAAGGTGAAGATGAAGATTGTGTGTTGCAGCAGGTGGTGTCGCCGACAGCCGGCAATCTCCTGGAGGTGTGGCGCATGGTCCGTGGCTTTGTGGCTGGCTCCAAAGCGGCTTAGCGTAGGGCCCAGCAGGGTCTTAGCGAGGGGCCACAAAAACTGGGCGACTTTCCAGTGGACTTGGGGCAGGCAGCACAGCCCAGGCGGCTGAAAATCAGTTAAGCAGGAGCCTGGGTTTTAGTGGTCTTCAGTGGAGGTCTGACATGACATGACGGGCATGATGGCGTCCATGCCCTTGCAGCATTTGCAGCGGTCGCTGTTAGTGCTCTGGCGGTCGCTGTGCGGAGGGCGCTAACAAGGACCGCCTAGATGCGGACCGACGCCATTGCCCGGCGTGTCCCGCTCTCCACCATCTAGGACTCCAAGCTTCAAATTGAATTGTGGCTGTCCACAATCCCAGAGGGCATCGCTTCAATCGCGCCGATCCCCGAAGGTCGAAGCTACTGCTGCTGCTGGTCGATTCGATGCAGGTGAGGTTGATGCCCTGCTAATGCGATGCTAATGCCAGGCAGAGAGACATCACCAGAAGACTCTGGCGCTACTGCTGATGCTACTGCTGATGCTAATACGAAAACTGGATGGATCAATTGCTACTGTACGAAATCAAATCGATGCGACGAAGCTACTGCCAGGCAGGCAGGTCTGCTGCTAACGGCATAGTCAGTGCGGTTTCTGGACCGAACTGAATGAGTCAATCCCCCGTCGACACCCGCGATCCGAGACGTGCGTCAGTGTGTTCTGCATCGCATCTTCGGCCTGGACCGCCGTCGCCCGTTGGCCAATTGTGAGGATGGTGCTTTGGCTTCGGTGTTCAAGGTAGGGCTAGAATCGCATCTTTGTGCAGGATCCGAATTTGCATTGCATGGCCAGCTTCATCAGCCGCCCAGGCAAGGCGCGTCTCTGCCATCTGTCAATTCAATTTGACGGTATTTTCAGCCGCTGCCGGTCGCTGCCATTGGCCAACAGCGTGCGTTTCGAATAAGCGCAGATGCAGCAGAATATTCTCGGGAGGCCGTCTGTGCTGCTATTTTCAGCGCCCTGCCGTTTCGAAATTCTGCAGCCTGCGACGATGCAATGGCCGTGAGCAAAGCATCGTTTGGCTCCCTCTTCTGGTTCTCTCGATTCGATCTAGATGAGATGCCAGAATTGGCGGCAGCCTGGGTGTACCTTTGCAATCTGGTAGCATCTACTCTAGTCTACTGTACCTCTGACCTCACTCACTCGCATCGGTCGCTTTGAGCAAGCATCAATTCATTCCGTTCAACTGCCCTTCCCCCTTCTGGCTGGCCGCTCAGGAACTGCGAAGACCAAAAACCCACCGTCCGTGGCTATGGACGCTCAGCCGCTCCGCTATTGGACTGGCTTCCTCTCTTTCGCTGCTGCTGCTGCGCATCCACACTGGGGACGAACAGGAAGGGAGTCATCGGAGAAGCCCTTAGACTCGCTAGCGCTCTGAAGATGCCTCACATGCCTCGCCGGGGAGGAAGCCCACTCCCCATGTTGCCAGTAGGCAGAAAGCGGAAAGACGGCAGGGGTTCAGGTGCAGGACTCTTGTCGAGACTCGATATGGCTGGACAAGGAGAGTGGAGGGGGCGTGTGAAACAGGGACACGACGGCCAAAAGCGGCCAAGGTCTTGTCCCTTCTCACGCACTCCCATCGCTTTGTCTTTATAAGTCTGCGATGCACCCTCACCTCGTTCTCGATCCAGCATTTCCAGGCAACAAACGCACATCAACCCCACAAGTTCTTTATACTACTACTCCTACTACTACTACATTGTATTGCATTGCATTCCGGACAAGGATCAAAGAGAGACAGACATTGAACACACACTTTGTACAAAAGGCTCTTCATACCCACCTTTTGCTGCATCTTCTCTTTCATCCTTACACCAACCAACAACAGGAACAACAACAACACGTTCCATAATCGGAGTCGTCTTTGAACAAGAATAGCCATCGCACCACACTTGACCACACACAAAAAGACCAGCTTCGGCGCTCACTCGAACGCCTTGCCATCGCAAGGACTCTTGCTCTCTCGCTCACCACCAACTCAACAGCGTACGACGCGCACATTCATCCGCCGCAAATCGGACACAATGTGCACCACCAACGTATACACCTACGTCTACTCAGACGGCCACAAGGAACAGTCTCGCCAGCCCGTCTTCTGCTCTGCATCACGGCAGGGCAAGGTCTGCTCCAACAACGTCGTCTTCCAGCACCCCAACCAGTACATCCAGCACTCAGAGGCATCATTCGGCACCTCGCCCAGCTCTCCCTTCGTCAGCCAGTTCCCGCCCACGCCCACTTACAGCCCGCGATCTGGCACACCAAACTACCGCTCCGGCGACGAGTCCGACCGATCGCGTCGCAGCACCTCGAGCTCACGGCGCCGCTCTGCCAGCCTCTACATCAACGGACAGAAAGTATATGACCTTGGCCGCGATGGATCACGGCGCGAGCGCATCGTTCTAGTTGAAGGCCCGCCCACCCCACGAACTCCTCCTACTGCCTTCAACTTCCCCAGCGCACCGCCTTCGCCCAATGCCTCCGCCCATGCTTCTGCCTCTCCTTCTGTCTACGGCTCTTCACCCCGCGACTCTGGCTCTAGCTTCTCCCGCCGGCCCATCATTGTCGATGGCCGGGTTCCTCGGGATGAGCGGGTTGAGCGCAATGAGCGTGTGGAGCGACCTCGCATCCAGGTCGAAGTAGTCGAGGCAATCCCTCCCGCAGCCCGCTCTTCTTCCAAGCATGATCGCCACTCTTCCACCAGCTCCCGCGACAGCCACGGACGGAGCAGCGCCAACGAGGAGGAGACCATTCGACACCGACGCGAGCGGGAGGAGCGACGGGCCGACAAGCAGCGCGATGAGGAAGAGGAGCGACAGCGCCGCATCCGCCTCCGCATTGCAAAGGCCAACGCTGAGATCAACAAGCGCCCGCCCGTGCCGATGCCTCCCGCCCCCATCCGCGCCTCCTCCTTCAAGACCACCGCAGCTGTTGGCGATGACGATGTCAAGAAGCTGACGGACAGTGTCAGGCGCATGAGCTTCGAGGAGGAGCGCCGCGAGGAGAAGGCTCGCGACATTGCCCGCAAGCAGGACCAGCGCGAGGAAGACGAGGCCCAGCGGCAGCGTCTTGCCGAGCGCATCAGGCCGCGACGCCGCTCCACCATCGGCTCCGGCGGCCGTCGCCACCGCGACCGCGTGCTCTACGATGACGGCGGTTATCGATGGGAGTAAAGGAAGTCGGATGACGATCTCCTAGCGCCATCCTCTATTCCCGCGCATCACTCTTTTGTCTTTGACTTTACACATTGACATCCTTTCCTTTTTCTTTTTACTTCTTTTCCTTTGTATTGATACGAACTACTTTTTGCATGACTTGAGCATATTGCCTGTATTACTTGGAGGTGGAAAAAAAAGCCATCTATTCAAAAGTAAAAAAGAAACGAAAAAGAACAAAAAAAGGCATTTGGAATAACAACAGAACACATGTGGTTGGCATTTGGAATTTTTGACAAGCAAGCGATGATTTTTTTTTTTTTATTTTTTTTATTTCCTTTTTGGAAACTTTTTCTTGTATACTATGAGATTTATGATACCATATAATACCCGATAATGAATATCAGTGGAGTTTTTTTTCTTGGAGTATTATACTTGCGAGCACATATCGTAACATGCAACTGCGCACTTTTTTTCTCCCGCTCTCGTGCTTGTATACACGCCCCTTCATTTACTTATTACACTTTGACGGGCCAAGGGCTGCATGGTGACAGAATCGAGGTGGTCTGGGTGCAATAAGCAGTGGAGTGTTAGTGTTTTATTCCACCGAGTCTTGGTCGCCACACTTGTCCATCTCAACGTGTGAATGTCCACGATTTACTCTTCTTACTACTGTATCTATAACTTCATTCCATTTTCTTTTCACAAGTGATCGACCTTGAAGACTACTCTTCCTAGAATAGAGAAATACAACGATTAGTTTGGCTAAACCGGCTCACCTGGCCACAACCGCAACCCTCCCTCGGGCGCCCGTCTCTCCTATCCCATTCTCCCATCCATCCATCCCACCCCCTTGTGACGAAGGATGCATTTTGCATATGCATCATGCAGTTCCAAAATGCACCATGCAAGACCGGGCTTATCGATAAAATGTGTAGTTTCTACGAAGCTGCCAGTTACGTCAAAGCAAGCGGGCCCGGTGCCGCCAGTAGGAACAAGAGGCGAGACACCATGTTTTGGCAACGATGCTTGAATCCTGGTCTTCGTGGACCGAGTCTGGGGATACGATAGGCTGGAGGCGGGCGAAATGAGTGTGAGTGGGCGCATGCGAGTATATGGGGACCAGGGGAATTCGAGCAGGGATGAAGAAGAAGGACAGGGTGCCGGAGAGGATGGGTATTCTTCTTATTTTTTTTGTGGGAAAAGAGTTGATGTTTCTGTGTGGATTTGCCTAGAGATTTATGTTTTTAATTTATAGGATAAAAGTTGCCGTATTATGGCTTTGCGACTGAGCGGTTTATGGATGCGACTGGAGCCGACATGCGCGATTATATTTCTTACCGAGGAAGACTTGTGATAGTAGACAGGATAGAGAAAAAAAGAAGAAAGTAATGAATGCGGTCAATCAGAGGGACGATGAAGAAATAACATCACGAACGCAATGAAAATGTGCGAAGATATAAAATGTATGGTTGCGATCACGGGCGCGATAACTTCAGGGCGAGCCGAATGTCTCAATAAATCAGGTTCGGCACCGGCTAAAAACCGTTCTCGTGATGAAACAGAATTTTCCTCTCTTGGCCAGGTCTCAGCTTTTACCTAACCCACCATCTCGATTTTTTTTGTCCCTCTTCTATTTTCTCAGAAAAGCATGTGTTCTGTTCCTGGTCCAAGCCAAAATAAAATGTCAAGCCCGGCTATTCCCCCAACAAACACCATGCCCACTCACACTGATACTCACACCTCGCGCCCGTAAACTTGAAGAGACTGAGAAGCAGCATGTAACATGTCGCATGTAACGCACGTCCCCTTGCCCGGATTACATACATAAACACACACACGTACATTACATTACATGGACCGCACCCAGAAGCAAGGCACGGCACGTCAAGGTTACTAGCAGTCTAGACGATGCCGTAAAAAGAGAGTAAGAGAGAAATAAAAGCGGGATATTCGCAAGGGTGGGAAGACGAAATGCACACGCCCTCCCCCTCCATTTTTTTTGTTTTTTCGGACGACAGAAAAAGTCACCCGGGAGACCACGCGGGAAACTCGGTGTGGAGGCCCGGCCGGATTGTGCAGCGAAAGGAGGGCGGAGATGGGGCGTGATTGGGTGGATGGGCGGAGAGGTTGAGAAAATGGACCGGAAGGGAATCTCTTGTTCAGCTTGCTTGCTCTTTGTCGGGTCGGCCCAAAGGGGGAGCTGGAGCTTATACAGCTGAATGAACTTGAACTAGTAAGTTGTGAAAGCTGGGGACGGGAGAGCTATGAAGCTGGGGGCGAGAGTGGATGGCGCCGTGAGAGAGGTAGAAGGGCTTTGTGTAAGTAAGTTCGAGGAAGACTAATATAGCGTCGACGGTGAATGTATATATAGGACTAAACTTGACTCAGAAAGGGGCCAGCAATACGGATGTTTGGCAGGTGATGGCCAAAGTAGAAAAAGGGTTGGCCACTGAGACCCGACATAAGTCAAAAGTGTGTCTGGGGGGATGGGATGGGGAGATGGGGAGATGAGTGATGTGCCGGCTTTTGCCATGCCCGGTTATATGGACGAAAAGTGAGGTGGTGGTGGCGGCAGTAGCATCGGCCGAGAAAAAAAGAGTTGGTGTGAATGCATCAAGAGAGGCGGTGTGTGTCCAATACTGGGCCTATTTGCAACTCGTATCGTATCTAACTGTACTATGTCGTGATGGGGGCCGGGGCCGGATATGGGCCTGGAAGTGGAGGAGGCGCCTTGGACGACTTGTCGAAAGCGGGATGTGGCTTTCGAAGGTGCATATTGACCGCTGAAGGATGTCGAGTTTGACAGCGTCGGGCAACTTGGTCCTGGGAGACTAGGCATGGATATGTTGTGGTAGCGTTGCGGTTTATGCATCTTGGACTGGTCACGAGTGTGCTACATGATGCGAAGTAGCGAGTCATGGTGGTTTTTTTCACGACGACATGGTTTGCAGAAACTGGAGTGAAGCTTGTCTAGGGAGGTTGTATTGAGCTAAATCGTGGTTCTCATGATGTCTTTTAACATTGGATGTGATATGCCGGCGAGTTTCTGAATCTTGTAATTGGTTATCTTGCTTTGCGTCGATGATATCAAATGCAGAGAGGACTTGACAAGGATCAAAATCCCATCCCATGAGAGACTGTGTCTGGTAGTGGAATTTATGTGTGTGAAATATACTCTTATCTGACGTCCCTTGTGATGAGTTCTTTCTTTGTATACGAGTTATGGAAGTTATTTATAATCAAGAGGTTTAGTAAAGCTGTAATAGCTGGTTTGAGGAGAGCTACGCCCCGGTCTCTGGGTACGAGTTATATGTAGTGAGATCTGGGAGCGTTCCTCTCGAGTTTCGTATATACGGGAATGAATTCCAGTCTTATCTATCTAGATATGCTAGAGCGTAAGTCCCGTAGGAAGTCCTCCTTTCTATTTCATATGTCACGTCTTTTCCATACAGTTCATTTAGTGAGAGTGCTTATAGATCATTCATTGAAGTAGTAAGGTGTGTACATACCGTTATCTATATACCTAAGTATCGAACATTCTATATAGAAGACTGCCCTCTAAATAGACATATTCTACGGATGGAACATGAATCATCTTTATTTCTCTCACTTGTCTGTTGATATCTTCCATTTTCCATCTTTATTTCATCCCATCTTCAGATACTCAATGACTTCTTCATATCCTGCGAGCTCTTCTATCTCTGAAATAATCGATAATAAATCAGCCAAATGTCTCAAAGTTACTTAACTAAGTGCCAGCATAACAGTAAGATTTACCTCTTGTCAGCATCTGTGAAAGCAAGAACGGTTCATTGCTGGTCTGAGTCTTGGGCTGTTCATTTTTCCTGTAAGCAGCAATTCGCTTCAATATGAGCGGCAGTCGCCGTTCGTCCTACATTCAACGCTCAATAGTAACCTCAATCCCAGTTTACAGATCCAAAAACGCTTTAGTCCCAATTTATATGACTATTCTATCTATGGGAAAATCTCCTCTGCTCGAATCTGCAATGAGTGTATTTTTATCAATTTAGGAATCATAAAATGGGTCATCCTTAGATACGTCGGGGACTTGCTCTAGCAACCATTCCTCCATTCTCCCGGTCCATGGCCATTCAAAAACCACTTTGTTCCCATCTTCTTTGGTCATATGGGGAGTCCATCCTCCAATTGATATACTCTCCAAATGTGGTAGGACAGATAAAGCTATTCTTGCCGCTTTCTCATCTGTCTCTGCCCCTTCTTGTAACACCCTGCGATGATAAGCTCGTCCGTCCGGCCCGAAATACGCATTACCGCACCAGGGACCCCCATCGAATCCCAAAGATAAATCTGCTGAATAAGGAAGGTCAAGGTGTCTTATATTTGGGTAGCCGACAAGTTCACGAAGAAAAGTCTACGTGTGTTAGTTGTAAAAGATCTTGCCCTAATCTTGAATGCTTACCTTGAGGTATGGGTCGTTGGGTCGTTTGATGATGACGATATCATCGGGCTCAAGACCGAGGTTGTTTTTCACCATTTGTAGTTTCTCTTTGTCTACTTCCACGTAGTGAAAGCTTTCGTCGCTATACTCACCCTCACCAATTCTTCCTCTTAAAGAGAGGGAAACGAGGTTCGGCATGGCTCTGAGTAGATCTAGATATTCATTATAAACTGAGTCTCCATGTCCGTGCGTTGCAACTTACCAGACAGTAGGGGCTCGCTCCATCTATGTACAGCTTGAAAATTGAGAGATCGAATGGACGGCACTTTAGAAGTGCTCTCGATAAAGGATCCTTGGTCGCTTCTGGATGCCGTGGCTTCCAAGGCTCGTAGGTTCGGACACATGGGGATGAGATAGAAGGAAGACTGGCTTGGAACGAGGTGATTGACCGACGGGAGTGAAAGGTTTCTTTTTGAGAAGACACTTTCAAAGTAATTGGCAGACACCGCAGAAATACCCCAGTCTATTCGCTCCAAATTGTGCATCAAAGTCAGGACATCTGCAAAGAGCTCGGGTATTTCGTCTCCCGGATTCGGTGAATCATATCTGAGTCCGTATTCCCCGCTGCTGACGTAGATGTCTACGTGGAGATGTTTAACCGAGTCGAGAGCCATGGGACAGTCCCTCATTTCTAGCAACCGTTCTCGAGCATTTCTCCAAGGCGTCCTCTCAATCCCCCACTTATTGTTGTCAACTACCAGCCGGTTAAAGAGATCAGATGGACACACGCGGCCATCAATTCCTCTATAAATTTCGGAACTCGGGTCGCACAGCTCTTTGAATGGGTCGTCACGATTCTCCAGCCATTGCAAGTTTTCGTTGATCCATGGATGGTCAATATCCTTGATGAAGATTGGAATTTTACTATGGGTTACGATCGGTGTCAGTAATTCATAAGTATGCTGGACGAATGAGTGGAAGTAAGACTGCAACGGGGCATTCAAGAGGCTCATCTTGATCTGTATTCGTGACAGTCAATCGGCTTTGTGAGTATGTCAGCGATGAACCTCCTCCTCGTTGGGGCAAGCTGGCTTTTAATATGGTTCATTTGTTGCGTTGGACGGATCCTTCATGGAAGCCTAGAATGTATGCAATATTCGAGTGAGGGCGCTGACGCTTTGGGCACGTTATCGGTTTAACCTGTTCCGGAGAGTTAAGAGGCCTAGGATGCATGAACCTTTCCTTGGCGTAAAGCGCAGCCTAACGCTGTTCATAACGAACATGTGTCATTTAAATCTCTTCCGCCATTTAGACATACGTAGCCAGGTTCAATAGTTATCCACCCGAATATGTAGAAGAAAAACCCAGAGCTGCTACGAGTTTGACAATTAAAAACAGTGCATAAAAGAGATGCACTATTATTTTCACGCAGATTGTATACACTGAAGAGCTACTCTAGAAACAGTGTTTTCACAAAGAAAGAACCACTCGCCGCAAATCGTTTATCATCAAGATCTAGCATCCTTATATTTTCCCGTCTTTACATTCTTCTGTGTTTTCCAATTTCTTCTTTAGATACTCAATGACTTGTTTGTATCCAGCCAGCTCCTCTATCTTTACAATGGTCGGTAAAAACTTAGCTAAATGCCCCGAAGTTACTTGATTAAGGTTTAGCCTAACAGTGAGACTCCTCTCGTTGGTACCCATATCAGCATCTGCGAAAGCGAGAATAGTCCTAGCAATCCGAAGTACTTGTTTTCTCTGCTCAGTAGGGTTAACGATTCGAACAGCCTCTGTAAAGCGTTGAAAGACAAGCATTATAACGCGTTGCTGGTAGTTGCTTGATTTGACTCCCAAAAAGGCAAAAATTTTCAAGGCCAAAGTCCTCAGGCTGCCAGGCTGTATCTCTTCAGTTACTGCAAACAGGTCGACAGTAGCATCAAAGATAACCTCTAGGTAGCGAACCGGAATTTCATTACTAGTAGATGCGTGGCGATCCAAATGAGCTTCTCGAGCCATTTCGAACCTTGATTCAATAAAAGGCAGCAACTTAGATGTCACAGAGTCGGTACCCTGCTTGATAACTGTGCATAGTACTCCCAGACCTGCAAGCGTAAGGCCAAGAGCTTCATCATGTTCCGAATACTTGCAGCAGCTTTGGTATTCTTCACACCTCATGTTTGTAATCTTGTCAACCATGGAATCCATGCTTTCCACAAGACTTGCTCCCAGTTCTATCGCCAGTTTCTCACTGAATCTGGATAGCAATCTTGGCCTCGGACTCAACGCTGCCGCTCTCAGGAGCTCAATACCAGCCTGTCCACAAACTTCAGCATTGAGTTGATCTTCAGCCTTGACTGCTACCGACAATCGCTCCGCAAGTATGCGAATTAGTTCCTGCATCGGTGCTTCTCCTGCCTTGCCAAGATGCCCTACTAAGTCACTCATTGCAATCATCCAGAGCTTACAGATAACAAGGGACAAGTGCCTGAAATTTTTGCCGCGCTCAACGGCTACCAAAAGCAGTTCAATGCCAGGCAGAACAGAAGTCTCTGCTTTTTGGGACTTTCGTTTCAAACTTAGGTGTTCGTTCAAAAGGTGTCTCTTGAGCTCGTTTGCACGCCTCTGGACTGCCATTTCCAATACTGGCTCTCCCAACCCAGGATGGGAGACGAGATTGTTCAGTGCTTCGGCCCATGTGTTTGTAATCAACCTGACTAGCTGCCTGTCATTGGTCGCAATAGCAGTGTCCAATATGTTCACCGCAGCCAGAGCCATTCGATACAAGACTTGTGGGAAGTGTTTTCCATGACTGCCTTGGACGAGGGTATTTGCTGATAGGCCAATATGGGGTGATGCCACACCGCCAGTGCCAGCTTCATGAGTCAAGATGGGTTCACCGTCTTTGCTAGCAGAACCTAAACCAAGAAACTCAGACAAATCGTCTCGGAGACGTGATATATGGTTATTGTCTTGTTTTGTTGTCGGTACGTCAATGTCATTGTGCGACATTGTAGCCAACTCTACCATGTCAATAAAGGCGTCTTTACCTAGCCTAACCAATGCTTTGAGGAAAATAGTTTCACCATTTTGGATTTCTTTCTTTAAAGATTTCTCGAATTGTCTGATGAGACGGTCGATCATTTCCATGCTACCAGCTCTGGAAGTCGCCCTGAACTCTTGCCGCAGAACCTGTTGACGATTTTGCCAAGGGAGGTCGTGATCCTTGTCATAATCTGGAGCCCCTTTGCCTCTCTCCGATAAAACATGCATAATGTCTGTATGTCCACGGGTTTTTGCAACTTCATACGCCGTACCCGTTCGTCCTCCAGCTTTACTAATTTTGGCGCCATTCTCCAGAAGTAGAATCACAACTTCCCTGTTTCCGTGATATACTGCTGCCCGGAGAGCTGGTCCGAGTGTACCGCTTCGATCATTGACTTTCACACCATGCTTGAGCAACATCTTGATAGTATCCAGAAATGGGCTCACGTCTAGTCCTGGTTTGAGACCCATGACGGCAGCTGTCACTGGGGTTCCGTATATTTTGTGCGTTGCACGGATATCTATACGTTTAGAGCAAAGTAGTCTAACAAGGTCCAAGTGACCGTAAAATGCTGCAGAGTGGAGAGAAGTGCCGAATGGCCAGTCTTTCTCAATGATGATCTTGGAATCCCCATAACGTGCGAGGATTGCATTGGCACAACGGCAACACCCAATCAAGGATATGACTTGTAAAGCCGTGCCGAAAGAGCTTTGAACCTTTACGTCCGCCCCGGCTTTAACAAGGCGCAATATCACATCTTCATGATGCTTTCTGCAAGCAGTGACGAGGGCTGTTTCTTTCTTCGCATTCGTGAAATTGAGTTCTGCCTTTTCAACAAGAAGTTTCACTGCTTGAAAATTCCCGTAACGAGCGGCATAGTGTAGAGGAGTGTGACCTTCTTTGTCTTTAGCGTTGATATTCGCACCGTTTTGTATCAGTTTTGCAACAGTAGAGCTGGTATCGTATCCTTTTACCGAATTCCGTAAAGCCCAGTGGATGGGAATTAATCCATCGTTATCAAGCTTTGTCACGTCGAACCACTTCCTTGCCACGAAAATATCGAAGAGCCCGGTGAGGCCATAATAGCTAACAATGTGCTCGTGGTGAACTCCGACTGGCAATCTCTTGCCCATATTAAACAAGTGAACTTGAAATGCCAATTGAAGATTACCAAATTTGCCTCCTTGGGTTTTGGCAAAAAGGATCTGAAACAAGTCGAGGACTGTTGAATATCTCTTTTCGATATGTAGGATATTCTTGGATATGAAACTCTTCTGAATGCTTATGGCCCACATTGAGGAGACAAATGGTAGAAACGGGTGATTTTGTATCACCGACTCAAGGTTCTCAGTATTACGCCATGAGGCATCGTCCAGAGAGCTCTGACCGAATTCTAAAGAGCGCAGATAAGACAGACAGAGCTCTGCAATCTGGAGGTTGTAAGCAGCTGGCTCGTATGCTCTAAAGAACTCAAAGGCTGTTATGTGACAGAATTGAAAAGTCCCAAGATGCTCGTTGAATTGGATCAAATGTTCAGAGGACGTAACAATTGCAGAGGTATTCTTGACCAGATCTTGATGAAGCTTCTTGTTGATAGTCCCGTGGGAATCAAGTGATAGCGCCACGCACAGGGTGTCTTTTGACATTGAACCCATGTTGGATGCGAGTAGGGCCACCGCTCTCTGAACTATTTGTTGCTCTATTGTGTTTTGTAAGACCTTAAACTTATAAGCATAGGTCTTGTATAGATCTTCTAATATCCTTGGGGGAGAGAGCTTTAGTAAGGCCTCCATGACTTGTGATTCGTGCTTCATTTGGCTAATGTTTGATGCTTGTAGGATAACCCATAGGAATCTGTATCATATCCGTCAGTGGAAGTATAAATAGAAGGATCCACAGCACTTACATTCCGTCTGCCTTTTGGGTCAATTCGTCCAATAGTCGCCCCTTAAGCTGTGGATTTCCATCAAGGAGTGCTGATCTGAGATTTTCTTCTAGATATTGTTCGATATCACGCCTGTTTTTCTCCGCTGTAACTTGAACTAGGAACAGCCGACGTGTTCGCAACTCATCGGTACAATTGCAATGGCGGGAACTGATGGCTACGCTAAGGCGGTAGCTACTCATTTCATACCGGAGCTTTCGAGCTAATGCATTGAAACCACAAATTACTCGTTCCTGCGTGGCATCAGGAAGTTGATCAAGCGCATCGATGACCATATATATATCTCGTTTTGATGAAATGAGCATTTCGTGCAGAAAATTCTCCATTTCCTCGAGGCTAGAATATTCATTATATGTATTGGTCGATCGGTCCCTGGATTCGTTGAGCGTTTGCTCCCAAAATGTCGTTAAAATATCTTGGTAGAGCTCATCCGTGCTCTGGTTGTCTTCGATATGGAAGCCGACATAGTAGTAGAGCAAGTGGACCGCATCAGGGCCTTTTATCGAGAACTGATTCTGATGAATACATTCAATCACACGGGACCTAAAGATAAAGATTATTCTCTACTCATAACAGGTATGACAAGGACAGGTGGTATAGAAACTCACATCAAAATTGATTTCCCACATCCAGCTACTTAATAGTCAGTATAAAGCTGTCTTCTATAAGTGGAGAAACTTACGACTGCCATAAAGCCAGAGTAAAGAGTATTCTGCCTCCATTTTCTCCCAAGATTGGAAAGCACTCTCTTGGATTAGCCAGTGGCAGGTATTCGAATTTTGCCATTTTGCTCTCAAATCTCTGTGCTGTCCCTGTGCAATATGCTTCGGGGACGAGACTGCTTTTGGGTGATCTAGACGTGTTAAAACTTTTAAAATTAGGATAGTAGATGGTAAAAACTTACAAGTAATGTTGCCTTCTTTGTTAGTATTGTTATTTTTTTCGGACATGGTAATAGGAGCTTGACCCGAAGATTGACTTAATCCTATGGTCAAGAGTGATAATAATCTCCAGGAAACTGACGATCAGAAGAAAACTTTATCCTTTCATTTCAAGAGACCAATATGTAATTGCCAACATTATACGCTCCTCGCCAACGGGCCAAGCCCATTCAATTCCACCACTCACGGTTCTATCACCCGCATCTTCCCACGTATCAGTGTTTCGGAAGACTGCAGCATAGAGGTATATGGACCAGTGATCCGCTTGCCGGAGCGGAATAGTATAGTTAGGCAGGGGTGGAACTGCACCGCCTCACTCACACACTGTTGTCGTGGAGATGGCTGGATCATAGTCTATCAATCGGTATCATACCGCTATGTGTCTAAGACTTGAATGAAGCAATTGAAGCGGAAATCGGTGTTAGCCAATTTCAACCAATGAAATACATGTAACGTGCCCATCGTAGGATGAGTGTCTATTAATAGGTGCATCCTTTTTTTACGAGGATCTCATGCACAGGGGAACACGACATTCCAAGTCGAGCCGACTGTTGGATAAAAATAACCTAGACAGGCCTGGGCACGGATACATCATGCTGCATTAGCTTCGTAATGAATTTGACTGCCGGCTTGAGCAGGGCCATGGCCGCGAGTGAATCGCAGCAAGGTTTGCATGGGGTCAAGATGCGGTATGCTATTTTTATCAACAATTCGTAGCTGATATATGCACGAAAACGGGTTTGACCACATTTAAAAAGCCGATAAATCGAGACAGCATAATTGTTCCATCGGCGATCATTCGACTGATCGTTAGCGATGCAGTTGTCTCTCTCTCTTTTTTTTTTTTTTACTTGAATGATTGTCCGAGAGGCCTTGGATTAGGTCACGACAGTGACGACACCCCTCTAGCTAGATGAATTAAAATTTTATTTCGAAGTTTCCAAATCAGACTTCGGGGTTATCATTCGCTATGTACTTCGGCTCGAAAGATGTAGCGGGCAAAGAGGATCCAATGCGTGCACTGAGGAACTACTCTAGAAACAGCGTCTTCACAAGAAAGAACCGCTAGCGGCAAAACCTTTATCGTTAAGATAGACTATATTCAGAAATACGTGTTTCATCGCTATCTTCTCTCTCGCTATAGACTACTCATCCAGTCTCTCGCTTGAGCAATTTGTTCAAGTATTCCTATAGCCTGAAATGTAATGCAATAGCCGGTTTGATAGGTAAGAACAAGAGGTACTGCAAAGCAACTACGAGACGTCGGATGTGATGTTGTTGGAGAGTGTAGGAGCCGGCAGTGTAGCAACTCGCTTTTTCCGCATCAAGATACTCACCATGTTTTTCATGGGATTCTTGTCGGTTTCAGCCTCATCCTTCTGGATATTACGTACGTCAGACGCCTGCGGGATGCTATGATCACCAAAAATGACCAATCCAGATATGTGACGGCTGAGCATGACGCAGAGATAATGTATGTCAGGGACGTAGCCTGGCTTTGAAGTCTCTGTCGTTGCCGTCACAAGGATTATAATGTTCCCTTGACGGCCTTGGAAGTCATCAACTGTCGCAGCTGGGGCCATGGATGAGATTGCCGAGTACTCTAGCTTTTGCCTCTTACCCTCGATGAAATCGACGTTGGCTTCGTAGGGTGTGATGATGAAGACATCGGCGGGAGTAATCTTTGTCTGTGTTACTAGGTCGCGGACAAAGTGTAGCGCGCGCCTGGATTGAGCTGGATTCCACCCCGACCCAGTCACTGGACTGAAATAAAACTTGGATCCTGTGCAGTTGATAAACGCCTCTGCGAGCTTGTCATTGTGAGGAGGAGCCAACTCAGGAAATCTCTTTTGTAGAAAAGCTTCCAGTTTGCGGCCACACGCATGCCGATCCAAACTGATGTCGCAATCGGGTCCGTATCGAAAATCTGGCATGTCTTTGACCACCTCATAACAGAGGTCGAAAAGTCCAGTGGCCATTCTGAGTTGGGTCCGCAAGCGAAACACAGGCCAGCGATTCCCTTTGAAGAAAAGAAGAGCGGACAGTTTACCATCGTCCTCAAGCCTGTTTACGGAGTGGCCATTCTCATCTTTTTGTCCAAAACTCACCACACGAGGTTCAAGCTGCTTGTCGTCGCCACAAAGGAGACACGGGAGAAGTGTGTTACCCCATACTGAGTAGAGGTCAGGACGGCCAACATTGTTTGCTTCGTCCACTGCGATACCCTTGGCTAAGCTCTTCCAGAAATCGTATGGCCTTTGACAAGAAAGGGATATATTCGTGCAAAGGATGTTAGTACAGCGCAAAATGTTCTGGAACATGAACCTGATGCGGTCGGCATCCACCGTATGGCCATTTTTGTACTCTTGATAGCCAATTACTCCAGTTGCCACATTGCGAAGCCGCCTAAGATTCGATTGGTTATCTAAATACGATTGCAGCGACTGTATTCCTACAGGATCATCACCATGAAATGAACGAACAGCAGGCGATCGTAGGGCCACGAGCAGCCAGAATGCCAGGGATAAGTGCAGTCTCCATTTCGGTTTAAGAGCAAAATTATATGGAGGAGCTGCCTTATCACCTATCCGAGGATTTTCGAGGAGTTTGTGAAAGGCAGCAACCTCGTCATCTATATCGTAGCCACGAACGATGAGGATACGCCTAGCTGGACTTTCGCCCAACGCTTTGGCCTCATTGAGCCGACTTGTGAATTTTCTCAGAGATTCGATTGAGATGCTCCGCAAAGTTGTCAGCTGCGACGTCGGTAGCAGCACATGCATAGATCGGCCCGAGAGCGATAGACACGCCGAGCGTGGCTACGGAGAGGACCGTCGTCTTTCCAAAACCAGGATCCTTGCATCCAAACTAGTGAGTATCGTCTCTCAAAGGAGCAAAGCAAAGAGACTTACGCCTGTGATAAGGCCAAAACCCAGTGGTACCCTGCTGAGATATGTACAGAACCTTTTGCGATCTCTGGGGAGAACATCCTCCATCAGAGCGTCGACGATATGCTGGGACGCTGGAAGCAGGTTTACTGCTGGCAAAGAGCGGCCTTGTGCAAGCTGCATCGGTGGTTGCGTCTCAGCATTCTCCCGCAGAATTTTGAAGAATCCATACCCGCGTAAAAGGTCTCTGTGCAGTCTCATCTTGAGTTTAATGTTAGATGAGGTAGGGGATTCAGTGCTCCTGGCTCCGAATAATTGCACGCCGCCTCGCCCTCGAGGTGTCGGGTTTGCATCTGGGTGAAATTGCAGCACAGCCTCGACTTTGCGCTGGCATGGTTTAGAATCCGCGAGGAAATTCAAGGATACCAAGTAATCTTTTCGTCCTTCATCGCCCACTACCATGACATTGAGATTGGGCCGACAGTCGATCTCCTTTGGTCGACGCACTGCAAGGATCAAATGTCGCTCATCTGACGAATTGCAAACTGCGTTTTCATCTGCTATACCCTGGTGTACAAGTGCATTCATGATGGTGGAGCCGTGAACGACTCGGGCTGGCCATTTTGCTGGCCTCTCGCGATCGACAGGAGCTCGAACGGCAGGATCGTAAATATGTAGGCACAGCGTGTCACTATTGAGAAGGCAGCGCAAAGCAACATCATACCGACTGGGGAACTCCTTCAGTTGCACGACGACGTAGAAGTCGTCGATATACGATGACGGCGAACCACTCGTTGAAACAAAGGACGCTCGCAACTTGATCTTGTAAATCCCGTCGGCCGCCGCATGTAGCCAAACGAAATCTTGAACTTGGGACTGCGTCATCGCTGCAAGATGATCGTTGTCATCCTTGAATCTCCATTTTGGTAAAAATGAGCTGCCCTTTGCCTAGGAGAGCATTCGGTTATAGCGCCCAAGATCCCAGCTGTGATCTGTGCCATAAGGGTAGTAAAAGGATGGTGGAATGTACTCTAGGACAAACGATTTCGGGATATCCTCCAAAGGCGAGTCTACCATAAAACGGAAAGTTCGCTTGGAGAGAGCATCCAGTAGTGTATGGCTTCCAGCGATGGGCTGTGAATTGTTGATCCATCCGTCGCTCGGATGGCCTGGGTTGTCAAAAGGCAGTCCAAAATCAATGACAACAGGATCTGAGCCATCTTTGACATCAATTTCGAACACTGAGAATTTGCTTCCTCCTTCAGGCAGTGATTTGACTAGAGCTGGCTCTATAGGCTTAACAGCATGAACCAGTTTACCCAGGGGAAACTTGACTTGTATTCTGTGGTATGAAGATGGCATGAGCTTTTGATATCGACGTGGGATAACTAGGTGTGTAAATTGCGTGTTAGCACAGATAGCAATCGAGATTCACAAGGATCTCACTAAAGTAAAACGTCCCAAAACCCTCTTCCTCTCCTTCACTTGCACGAGGAAATTCAATGGTGAATGCAAGCCACGCAGGATGACCTAAGACGTAATGCACCATGAGTCGGCTGCGAATGTCGGTTGGCAAGCCAAGCTCCTTGCCGCCTAGGAACCCGTCATCGATGATGAGTGCGCACCCACTATGTCATTCTAATGAAGAATTGGTGACTTCTGATGGAGCTAGTAGCTGTTGGGTGGCATCCACTCCCTCAGAATCGGACGAATGTGAATGTGAACATAAATCACCCGGGGCGTCCTCTTCACTGGACGAGCTGGACCTGCTGGATGCCCTGATATGACTGGATGACAACATTGTTACTGTGATGATACAGTCAAAAGAATGTCTTGGTGTTTGAGCTGAACGATAGTTGGGTATAGAACAGAAGATGTTTGGAGTGAGAGGTGACTGAACACTCGATGTTTTTGCCAACAAACAGTTGCCCTGTTAGCAGGCGACAAGCTTCCGCAATGTTACATGTACTTAGAGCGCAAGCACGGGTCAACGACCGTGACTCCCCAAGCTAGATGCCATAAATTGAACCTAGCACGAATAAACACTTGGTGACCAGTGGGAATATAAATACGAGATGGAGTTATGCAGCAGTACATTTATCTTGAACGTGCGACAAAGGCCAGTCGTGCCCATACTCCTCGCCCATCTTGTTCACCGACATGATTTCTACATACCAGAAAGAGAAAAAAAAAAAGACAAAAATAAAAGAATAAAGAAATTTTTTACTGATTAAATCATTTTCAGTACAAAGGGTTTTTAACAATTGCATCAATCTCATCCTGAGTCTTCTTCGGAATGTCATCATCGAACCAATCCCGTACTTGAGCCACAGCCTTCCTAGCACTTTCAACAAATGCCACATCAATCAGAGATTCTCTGTGAATCATTAAGATATAAGTGCACAAATCATCCTCGCTGCTGCGATGTGGGCGATTGTACGGCGGCTCACCCACTTTGCCGAGCTTTTCGATGGTGGGCAAGATGAGATTGACCACGGCTAGAATAGCACCGTCTTCGTTGGATAAGCCCTGAGTCATCATTCTCAAGATAGATATAAGCCTTTCTGCCCTGCCAATCGCTCGCTGGACCATGGGCCGATTTTTCTGGATGCGTTTCAGGGCTTGCACTCGGAACTCGAGGTTGCGGACTTTGTTTTGAGCCCTGTCGAGAATCAGGTAGGCCAATTCGCCGGCTTGTTGAAGGTCGTCCAGCGTTCCATTTTCTTCAAGAAGCAATGTGTAATTTATTCCATCCTGCAGAACATGGTTAGTCTAGCTGTTGACCGCATCGCTGTACATCTCAGACTTGAATTGTGCGTACCAAAACTGTTTTCTTCTTGAGTGATTCCTGGCGTTGCATGGCAGCCCCCAGAGAAACCTCCTCTATCTTTGCAAGCAATATGGCTTGAGCTTCTTCATACGCCTTTTGGTCGGTATTCATCTTGTCTATAGCCGTGTCAATGTCTGCCTCCAACGATGTTATTTCGGTCTTCTCCTCCTCCGTTTCTTCGTAAAACTTGGCTTTCTTCTCCTTCAGTTCTTGTTCAATGTCGTTTAACTATAAGAATATTACGTATGTTAGCGTATATACACATGATTACACAAGTGGCTTTGAGCAGTTCTTTACCTGAGGAATTACCCCACCGTCTGTCCCTGAGCCGGTCACAAAGCCGGCACCAGTCTGGATGAGATCTGTAGCTTCTTGAATGATGGCCTTGCGCTTTTCATTGGATGCATCGTCTCCAGTATAGTCCGGCCAAAGGTCGATGAGCTCGTTGAACTTGGCTAGACCTTTTGCGATTGAGTCCAGTGCTGCCTTGACACTCGAATCGACAACGCCATCGACATTCGACTCCAAATCATGTAGGCGGCCCTGCAAAGCCATGAAGATTTGCATCCACCGAGCCAAGCCGGAGTCAGGATCAGGACCTGGGGGCGGCGGAGGGGTTGGTGGCTTGGGATGAGACGACCAAGCAACCGTCCACACCTCACCAGTATGCCCTTCGAGCGTCGCCTTGCACTTACTTTCGGCTTCGTCCCAAATCTTGACTCTGTAATCTCGTGATCCTGATGCAAAATCTTTTCCATCTGCAGACCAAGAGACAGACTGTACAAATTTGGAGTGTCCCTCCAATGTTGAGAGACAGTTACCAGAGACTGGGTCCCATACTTTGATTATACGATCTTGTGATCCCGTTACAATTCTGGTACCATCAGGAGACCATGAAAGTCCAAGAACCGAACCCCGATGACCCTTGAGAGACAATTTACTCTGTTTCGTATCTGCATCCCATATAGTAATTTCATTATCGTTACCTCCGGACGCGAAGAGCTTAGAGTCGGGTGACCAGCCAATGGAATCGACTCGGCGGTCGACGTCTAGTTCGATAACCGAGCTCTCGCCAGCAGCCAAATACCAGATTCTCAGCGTGCTGTCCGTCGGCGATGCAAATAAGAGTCGAGTGCTATCTGGAGACCAGGCCAGAAGTGTTATGGCATTACCAGTGTTGGTGAGAATGGTAGCTTGCGGGGCCACATCTGTATCCCAGGTTATATCCCAGATCCAAACGTTTCCATCTCCTGAAGACGAAGCCAATTTAGTACCATCGGGAGACCAGGCAACGGAGTAGACAGGAACTTTATGCTGGAGCGTGAACTTGGCAAGGCCAGTTGTGGAATCCCAGATCTTAACTGACGCATCGTCGCTTGCAGATGCGACATGCTTCTGATCAGGAGCCCACGCAACTGACCAAATTATCCCGGTGTGACCTTCCAGTGTTTTGATGCAGAGACCAGATTCTGGATCCCAAAGTTTTACTGTTTGGTCTTGGGAACCCGATGCGATCACTGTGGCATTGTCTTTCTCGTCCTTGCTCGGGAGCAATGACCTGAGTTGGCCGAGAGGTAGTTTGCTAATTTTTGTCACAGGAAGCACCGTTTTGGCTGGACTTTCATGACCTGTAAGCGTTGATAAACATTGGCCTGTAGTTGCATCCCATGTTTTGATAGTACTATCATCCGATGCGGATACAAGCCAGGCTCCATCGGGCGACCATGAAACTTCCGTGACGGACTGTTCATGGCCCTCTAATGTTATTGTGCATTGTCCTGAAGATGTATCCCATATCTTAATAGTATTATCCAGTGATGCCGATGCAAGGCGAAGTGTATTAGGCGACCAGGCGATAGAACGAACAGCAGAGTGGTGGCCATTAAGTGTCAAAGTGCAATTGCCTGTGGCTTCGTCCCATACTTTAACACTATTGTCATTTGACCCCGAGGCAATGTGCACTGTATCCGGTGACCAAGCAACTGAAAGAACTTCGTCGCTGTGGCCCTCAAAAGTTGTAATACATTGGCCTGTAGCCAAGCTCCAGATCTTGAGAGTTGTATCAGCCGATGCTGAAATGAGTTTTGTACCATCTGCTGACCAAGCGATGGAATTTATACGATTGTCATGGCCTCCTAGTGTGAATACACAATGCTTTGTAGCTAGATTCCAGATCTTGATTGTGTTGTCGTCTGAGGTTGCGAGCCGTTTGCCGTCGGGAGACCAAGCGACCCCATTAGCACCACCGATATGATCATTGATAGTCAATATGCACTCGCCCGTGGCTACATTCCATATCTTGACTGTGCCATCGTCTGATGCTGATGCAAGTGATTGGACAATAGGTGACCATGCGAAGCGTTGTATGGGACCGCTGTGGCCCGTGAGTGTCGCGATGCACTGATTTGTAGCTCGATCCCAGATTTTGATCGTTCCATCCTCTGACCCTGATATGATCCAGGGAACATCCATCATGTGAGAGAAGAAAAGAAGGGTCTCAGATGAACTTGTTAATATTTATTGCGCTGTTGTGTGATGGTAAGAACAATGTGTTATGCTGCCTTCATGGAGACTTATATAGCTATAATTTCACCTTGGCCAACGCGTCACACTGGTAGCGATTCTCGCTGTTTCTATCGAAGGTATCATCTCTCAATTAGTTACCAGTTTAGTTAATAGCCCTTCAAAGTAAACAGCTGAATAACGTATGTTGACGTTATAATATTTCATCAACATGGGGGCCGCAACTTCCAAACCCTGTTTGATCTCCGCGCAGCATCAATTGCAAAGAGATTCCAGCGAATAAAGGCCCGACACGTTGTTTTCTGTAGTATTCACATCTGCCGCTGCGCCTATGACTCCCGCCATGCGGTTGCATTTACATCAAAGCGGAAATCTTAACTTAGCTGAAAGCTGTGCAGTTGAAGATATGTTCCTCAATGGGCGACTCAGCCAGCCACGGATGGTAACAAAACGGCAACCTCTGGTTCTGATTGGATTTCAATGAGGGGTTATTCTTTTCTTCAGCCGCCAAGAAGCGCTCATTGTAGGAGGATGCAAACTGACCCATCACTTTGAAGATGTCAGCTGTAATTTTGAGGTCTATTCCGTATTCCTACTCTCTTATGATATGTAACCCAAGAAACTCAATCTCCTCTGATCTGCACACAAATCCCGCTCTCGTGTTCTTACTCGCCTTCAGCTCACTGAATACAGCATGCATAAAATAGGTGATTTCATCTGTGGGGTTGGTATTTGAATGCTACCCTACGAACGGCTTGAGAAACAAAGGGCCTCTGCATGCTACAAAATCCTGAGTATGTGTTAAAGTAAAATTAACATCAGTTAGCTCTCATTTATAGACGAAATGTCAGCGACTATGTTTAGAATAACTCTGTTCTTACAGCAAATATACCCAACCCCATGCAGGGTGTGAATGCCACTATGCATTATGTTTCCGCATATCAACAGTTTCACAGCAACAGTTCCATGGATCTAAAGATCGTACCTATAAATCGTTTCCCAGCGGTCAGCAGTATCACCCCGCACTTTGATCGTTAAGGAGCATGATCTCTTTCCTATTCTCCCAAATAATTTGGCCACAAGCCGTCACAATAGTAGCTTCGTTTGCTTGAAGATGCCTCACGTTCGAGATCCTACATACTTACTTGCGCCGAACTGGACTTACCGCCCAAATGGCCCGATTGCTCTTGGAAACATAATTGTTGATCCGTTCCGCCCTCAGTATGCAATCTCCAAGCCGACCAAGCCTCTACCTGAGACGGAGGTAGTAACGGAGAATAACTGGATATTTGAGACTGAAAAAATACGGAGTGTGAATGTGAGCATCTGGACTCGCTTATTCAATCAACTGAGCATCAAACTCGGCCCGAACCGTCAGAGAGCAGATACTGTCAAAATTGTCATGAGATCTCTCGAGACCACTTACTTTAGAGATGAGCCCTCGATGCAAGACATCCAAGCGATTGCCAAGGAGCCAATCGTTCGCAGTATTCTGAATGCCGATGGCCTGCTTCGAAGCCCGGTATACATGGTGACTGGTCTGAAAGTTGCAAAAGGATTCCAGTTAACCCACCATGGGTCATCCGGACGCGGACTGTCTGCCGAAATGTCAGAAAGTGTTGCTCCAGATATGTCTGTCGGTGGCAATGCCAAAATTGAGATAACGACGGCCACCTCAAATGGATTTGAAGCCGCAGATGATATCATCTTTGCATACCAACTGCTCATCATTAAACCCAAGGGTTGGGGTCCGAAAACGACTTTCAAGCTGGATGACTATCGACACAAGGCGGCAATGCTCGTGGATAGTAACAGCGACGAAGCAGAAGAAGGAGAAATTGAAATTGAATACGGTGGTGCAACAGTTGATGAAGTGGTCACAATTCAAGAAGGCATTACGGAAGTTAATCCTGACAAAGCCCAACATGAGTGGCTCTTCCAAGACGAATGAAAGTAACTGCATCCCGTTATAGATGCTAAGAGATGAACGAGATTTTGAAACCATGTATATGTCTACATAGAGAAGTCAAATGAACAGACATGCCCATCGTATGCTGGGAAAGCTACATGTAGATGTGAAAAAGATTCAGACGTAAATGTTACATTGATGCGCAATTCATGCAGTTCAGCAGCCTTAGCCGCTATGCTATTCAGTATTTGAAACTATTAATTCAATGAGTAAATAAGTGGTTAGATGGACAGAGAGAACTTGCTGGTGTCAAACCCAAACTTGGAAATCTCCCGCTATTTGGCTGCTCCATCTTACCCTTGGAAGACTAACCTAGAATCTCACAATCCACGTGGGCTGGCGATGATTCATCTCTTCGCTCGCTTGCTAGGTTGCTCCGAATTTATCCTCATCTCCCGAGCGACTAAATAGAAACTCGAGCTAACATCTTGCTGAACACCGAAAGCAAACTACTATTCGGGCTGATCGGACACATATGCCGAGGATGATGGCACTAACGAGGGTTTTGACTGAGTCAATCCACTTCACGACAAGGATCCTCACCCGTGTGCTGTAAGCGCTACGCCTCTGCCCCGCCTTGGTCTTTATCGGACCATCTCACCATCCTGGCCGAGATAGGCGTCTTGTGAAAAGACATGATGTTTTCTCTGTTGGTTCTAGGGGGTAACTGAGTCGTGGGGGTGCAGTCCCGAACTTCATGAGATATGAAATAGAGAATTGAAGACGGAGCCGCCGTTGGATCACATGGCGTGCTCAGAACAGGATTGGACCTTAATTCAGATAACGATTTTACGATATAGTTGGTGAATTCTAATTTCTATATAAATGTAGCTGCATAAAACAAAATTTAGAAACTCATACTAGGTTTCCTTAACTCTTGCGTTGAGCTATTCCTACTCCCAGTGCCTTCAGACTCGTCAACCGTCTGCCTCGTCTCAGCGGTCTTCACTGTTACCTGGATAGGCCCAGGTGGTGCGACTGCCCGCTCAATATCTCTTTCATTGATAGTCTCACTATGAACGGAGCTTCCTTCATCATGCTTGTGCTTCTGTTCTGCGGGCGTGATGAAGCTTAGTCTCTGAATGGCACCCAAGTTTTGAGATTTTGCGATTTTCGCAGTGAGCTCCGCCATGTTCATTTCAATGGAGAGCTTCAACAGGTATGCAACTGGATGAAACTGCAAGTAGCTGAAGATTGTTAGATATCAGGAGATCTAGGAGAATTGAGCATTTGGGCACAAGGACATACCTGAGACTGCTCGGTAACGACATAAGACCAATCAATGATACCTGTTTAGTGTTGCGCATGAGCTGCTGAACCTGTATCTGATTCTGACTAGATCAAGTACTTACATCAAGGCACATGGAAAAACAGACCAAGACCAAGTTGAGCCGATAGAGAGGTATGTACTTGGACAGCCCACTCTTGATCAAGCGAGACCGGACCAGATACATGAAACGAACATTGAGGGACAGGTCGATGATGCAAAAGATTACCTTTTCTACCCTGTCCCATATATCGTTTATGTGGATCCAACGCGGTGAAAGCTGGAGATGGGCTGGAGTCCAAATAACCATCACACTGATGTTGACTAGGAGTAATAGGAGGAAGACACCCCATTTAAGGCTTCTTGCAGCTCCAGGTACAGCCATTAAAAATGCAATGCGGTTTATGATGATTTGCATTAGCAGCTGGATCTGAAGCGACCAACAGCAAGCTGTAGGTGGGCAAATGGTTAGTATTTGATAGACAGAGATAAGATACCCCAGGGGAAGCCGTACATATGAGAAAGAATAGTTGGAAACTATCAAATCATCATTAGAACACCTACTCTGCCTTAAGGAGCTATGAGAGTGGCAGAATAAAGATTTCATAGCATATACGTACCTAGGGCCGACATATTCGCGCTGGAAACACCATGTAAGAGCTCCAATGATGATACTTGCTATCCACTCGCCCCAAATCAAGGTAACATAGGTGGTTATCCTATGCTTCCGCTTCCAGGAATGGTAAGATTGCCGTCCTGCCTGCACTGCCGCAAAGATGGCAATCCCTAAGGAAAGTCCCCAGAAAACGCTGGATATGTTCATGTCAGTGTCATCGGGAGTCTCGGAGACGTAGTTGTCTGGGACGAGAAATCCGCGATACACCATCTTGTCATCGGCACGAGAGCTGTGTCGACGCTCCCACAAAGGTGTGTGCAGAAGAAGAGAGCAAGATCATGAGCAACACATTCATGACCAAAGGAAAGTAAAAGTTGGACGAAGTCAGCACACACACAGTCGGGAGGGCGGGGGAGTTTATGGGGTAACTACCATCCTTCCAGAAGGTCATCAGAAGGACATGCTAAGCTTCACTTGGACGGTTTAAACTCTCTAGCTTCCAGCTTGAAGCCACAAGAGACAAGGACTGGCTCAGCATTATGGGGCACAACTTCACGAGCAAATCACTATCGAAGCTTGTTCTGAGCCAGACAAATAGCTGCAGTGCTAGCTGGGTTGCTATTTTAGTTGAGGTAAGCGTTGAACAATCCCCAGACCCCACAGTCTCTGTCTCCATGTTTTGAGTGCCACCCCACGTTATTTTTTCCAAGTCTAGCCGTGCGCCACGTGGGAAGCTGGAGTTGGGGTCGGATTCCTTCAACAAGGTTGTTGACTCTCGGGAATTGAATGTAAATAAGTGGATATATTGGCGCTGGGAACGTTAGAATGCTTTCTGCGTTACTCACTAACTTGTAAAAAAACGCTGCTTGCTGTGGCTGTCGGGCGTGTTGCAGAAATCAACTGAGCTCACTGCAACTCAGGGTCGTGAAACAAGACGTTTCTGAAGCGGGACTCCGCAGGTTATAGCCTTTCTCTTTTCCCGGTTCATGCAAAAACCGCTCACTCCACCCTCGGGCTGGCCGGGGCGACCCCCAATACAGTTTGGCGACGATGGACAAATAGCCAGAATGTCTGCAAGTAATTATTTGGCGATAGTATTATGTACATCGGAGAATGTGTAGCGAACCTACCGAGCTCATGAAGCTTGGATCATTGGAACGAACAGTCGATATCGTCAATCCACCCGAATGTCGTCTTCGGTGAACGAGTGTTCTAGCTAGGTTAGTTTAGCTAGACGAGCACATTGGCTTGTAGGAATAAACATATATATTTTGTCTTTTACTTGATGTCAGAAAGCTATCGAACAGATTGTGCACATCGTCTTTAAATACCCTTCTTTTTAGTACTTTGAACCAACCACCAAACTCCAAGTCTCACCACCATGTCATCTAAGCATTTCGTCAATGATCCAACCAAGTTGGTCAATGACGCTCTTTTTGGCATCACACTTGCAAACCCCGCCGTCGCTCTCGACGCTGACAACAAGACCATCTATCGCCGCTCAAATCTCAATGGAAGCAGTCAAGTCTCCCTTCTCAGCGGCGGCGGTTCTGGCCACGAGCCCTCCTTTGCTGCGTTTGTGGGAGATGGTCTATTAAGCGCGGCCGTTGCTGGCACCATCTTTGCTTCACCCAACACCGAACAAGTTCGCAAGGCAATCATGGGTCTTGTTGATTCAACTCGAGGCATCCTTGTCATTGTCATGAACTACACTGGCGACGTTCTCAACTTTGGCGTGGCTGTAGAGCAAGCCAAGTCCGCGGGTCTCAACGTCGAAATGCTGGTAGTTGCTGATGACGTCGGTGTTGGGCGTCAGAAAGCCGGCAAAGTAGGCCGTCGAGGAATTGCCGGAACTGTGCTCGTTCAAAAAATTGCTGGTGCTCTCGCAGCACAGGGCGCCAACCTGGCAGAGGTGCATAGGATCGGCAAATTGGCAGCTGATAATCTGGTCAGCGTTGGTGCTAGTCTGGAACATGTGCATGTTCCAGGCCATGCTGCCCATGGGGACGACGGACTTAAAGTTGGTGAAGTTGAGCTGGGCATGGGTATTCACAACGAGCCTGGGTCTGGCAGACGCACAGCCGATTTGCTTGAACTCGTGACAGCAATGCTAGCACAATTGTTAGATGAGAACGACAAAGACAGAGCGTTCCTCAGCATCAAGCCTTCCGATGAGGTAGTGCTTCTTGTTAATAACCTAGGTGGTGTTAGTATTCTCGAGATGGGGGCCATTACCACGGAGGTTGTGACACAGCTGAAGGGACAATACGATATCCGCCCCGTACGAATCCTGAGCGGCACCTATATGACTAGCCTTAATGGCCTGGGATTTAGCATTTCGCTTCTCAGGGTGGCCAACACAGGCATCGACGGGTCTACAATGGTCCAGTTACTGGATGCCCCTTCAGAAGCTACCGGTTGGTCTGCTCCCATCTCTACGCAAACATGGGAAGCAAAAGTCCAGTCAACTCGAGAGTACAAGGAGGCACCTGTAAGAACAGTCCAAGCAACCGGACTCAAGCTAGACCCTGCAGCTGCGAAATCGGCACTCGTGAGGGCCCTGGAGCGGGTGGTCGCATCAGAGCCGGAAATTACCAAGTACGACGAAGTTGTGGGTGACGGAGACTGTGGTATTGGCTTGAAGCGCGGTGCGGAAGGTTAGTGAACTCTCCGAAGCTTCATTTAGTAACCATTTCAATCTGACATGCATAACTTTCTAGCTATTCTTACGTTTCTCTCAACAAGAAATTTCTCCGGCGACGCAGTGGTCGACGTAGCCGAGATTGTGCCTCTTGTCGAGAAGACAATGGATGGTACGTCCGGGGCTCTGTATGCCATCTTCTTAAATGCTCTGGTTCGATCTCTCGCTGCTTCTCCACCAGGTGAAGCCACGCCGCAATTATGGGCTAAGGCATTAAAACAGAGCTCTGCAGCCATGTCAAAGTATACAAGTGCCAGGCCTGGTGATAGAACTCTTGTGGACGCTCTGTATCCTTTCATTGAAACATTGGAGAAAACTGGAGATGTAAAGGAAGCAGCAAAAGCTGCAAGCATCGGCGCAGAGAAGACCAAAGGTATGAAAGCCAGCCTCGGCCGGACAGTCTATGTAGGAGGTACCGGGTTCCAAGAATGCCCGGATCCAGGCGCTTGGGGTCTGCGATCATTCTTTCTTGGGCTTGCTGGAATTTAGTCTATAAACTCTGTATAATAGTCTATGTACGTAGTAAGCGCAATGTCACTAAAGTTGGTCATCAAGCTTCGAGGTTTTCTCAAGATACTGAGCACACATGTAAATATTCGGGTTCAAATTAATGTTTTCTGCTTTCACATGCTACAACTGAGGGCGCCTACATCTAGCACGGCAAATTAGGTTCTGTAGTGTGACGTATAACAGCCAACGGTTGGGCATTTCTAGACCGTGTCCGTCGCGGAATCAATGGCGAAGCTCTTGTTACACAGCTCAACGACAACTTGTTTTCATTTCATCTCTGCATATTTTGAAGCCGGAAACTTTTGCTTCCGGCATTAATCCAATGCTGTGAAAGAAGTCAATAAGTTTCCGAATATGCATGAAAAAGGGGTCAGAGGTGGCAACGGGCCGGGCCATTGTCAGTAGTTGTCAGTAAACGTCTGGTTGTTCGGTCTGGAGTCCGAGGCATCCTTCAGCGCTATATCTGACTTGAATTAGTGTGGCTAATATGGCGAAGCCTCGTATTCAGCTTCCGGCAAGCATCACCTCGGCCTCAGCTCCGAGAACAGCGAGGCGGAAATATCCAGGGCTAGCCAGGCCATGAATTTGAACGTCAGCTTTCCAGAGAAAGACAGCGTCACGCAATCTCTGTTTTATTGAAAGTCTATGGCGTTATGTATTTTGGCGTAATATTGCTGGCGGAATGATGCATGGGTAGAAACCCCCTTGCATCGTGGCTTGAATGTGCAGCTGATTACCTACACTAGTGGAAGCAAACAGTGCTGAATGCTTCCAACTATTGGATCACGAGCCCTATGTGCCGCTTCTCAGCCAACATAGGCGTCTGGTGGCTCTTTCAGGCACGGTACAGTTCATGACAGACGAAATACTTGTCACCTCAGAACGTGGCCGAGACTCCGGGGCTGAACGCACGCCACTCTTGCCGAGCTATACTCTAAATTATATCTCCACAATGGTCAATATTTGACGAGGATGAATTCTAACAAGCCAGAAAATGGGGCCCCGTGTTTCCCCAGATTTTGCTCAAGTTGCAAAGTGGGCTGCTCGGGGAGAAAACCATGTTCAGTGTAGTTTTCTAGTATATGTATGCCTCTACAGCCTGTTTATTGTACATTGCAAAAGTCCAATAGCCGACCAGATAGTTCACACACGTTGCTCTCTTTTTTATAATTCAACGTACATAGGTATTGTTTACACCAGCTCAAGGCCATCTGATGTCAGTCGATATGAGCCATATTGAACACATTCACGGTGTCGAAGACGATCTGAAGAATCGTCAGGAGAAGTTATCTCTCTCTCAGGACGATGTTTCTAAAGACCATCACGTTACAATGAACATTATTGTGTCTGAAGAACATACTACCGCCTGGTTCAAGTTTCGAAAAGTCATGCGTGAACCATTCTCCGAGTTCTTTGGCGTCATGATCCTCGTCCTATTTGGCGACGGATCTGTCGCCCAAGTGGTGCTGGGAAAAGGTTCCAAGGGAGACTGGAACAATATCAACTGGGGATGGGCGTATGTTTACCCTATGGCCTTTACTCAGACTATTGCTAACAATATGAAAAGACTAGGGGTTATGCTTGGTGTTTACTGCGGCGGCGTATCAGGTGCACACTTGAATCCCGCCGTTACTCTCGCCAATTGCATCTTCCGCAAGTTTCCATGGAAGAAGCTTCCAGTATATGCTCTCGCTCAACTTCTAGGAGCTATGGCTGCATCTATTATTGTTTACGGAAACTACAAATCCGCGATCGACGTTTTCGAAGGTGGACAAGGCATGCGGACTGTTGGCCTAGATACATCTACCGCAGGCATCTTTTGCACATATCCAGCTCCATTCTTAACCAAGACGGGGCAATTCTTTGACGAGTTTATTGGCAGCTCTATTTTAATGTTCTGTCTCTATGCTTTGCTAGACGAAGGAAACATTGGTGCTGGAAATCTGACCCCGCTTGGCCTGTTCTTTGTTATCTACGGGATTGGAGCCTGCTTCGGCTCCAACACTGGTTATGCAATCAACCCTGCAAGAGATTTGGGTCCTAGAATTATGTCTCATGCAGTTGGCTATGGGCACCAGGTTTGGACAGCAGGAGACTACTACTTCTGGGTATGTAGATTCCCATCCTCGAATTTGACCAAGTTACTAACAGTGGGTGATAGGTTCCCGTCATCGCACCATTCTTGGGCTGTACATTCGGCGGCTTCCTTTACGATACTTTTATCTATACCGGTGACAGTCCTATCAACGCCCCGTATATGGGCTTCACGAGATTCATGGGCGTTCGTGCTAAAGCGAGAAGACCAACGATGGTGTGAGATCGCCAACACACCAACTCGGACGGTTTGGGTGCATGGCAAAGCCAAACAATTACCTTCATCTAGTATGGGGATGAGTGGGAGTATTCATCCGCACTCCTCTTCTCATTTCAATTAATCCTATTCTCTCCCTGCTTAAGCATCATGTGCCAAGAATGTGACGTACGATTTGTAAAGCGAGCCTAGAACTGCTCCTCATGGCGTGCATGTACATGCTCCATACCAAATCACGCAATGATCAACGATTCGAATCATGTCCAATCAATATGTAACACAACAGTTGGAGCAAGATTTCTAGACGGGCCCCTCCTATGGATGATGAATGTTCTAGTGAAGACAGGGTTCGAGGTGGGCTCTGACAACTTACATCCATAATGCTAGGAGTCTGCAGTTGCAAGCACTACTACTGCAGGCGCATGTTTCCATGCCATGCTAGACGCATCGTATCAGTAAACCTCCAGCTCCTCTGCTCATCAGTCAATGCAAGCTATACGTGATATCCACCCTTCCAATGTTGGTTCCCCGAGACTAATTGGATGGAAGTAGACCTTCCAAGAAGGGGCTTCCTTCTAGCTGCATTCTAGCTTCGTTCCATGGGTGGATGGCGCCCAAGGATGGGGAACTCGGGAACTCCGTAGCGCTTATCGCCCGCCAACCAACTCTCAGGATCGAGATCAAATACAAACCTCTACTTGTAATGGAGCGCTATCGGATGGCCTCTTTGACGGTTTCAACCCTCTCCCAGCCCCGGAGATCTCCATTCGTCAGCTGATGAGGTGAAGAGGGCGTGCCCACCCCTTGCACAGAGACGCCAGGTCCAACGGTGTTGATTTTAGCCCCGTTTAGCTTGTGTTGTAGACCCGGGCATCGCGGAATAACCACGTGGTATCTAGATTCGACTTAGACTTGAGAATCTTCAAAGAGAGCTGGCGATTGGTCCTGAAGTCGACAGGCCCCAGGGGATATGACTCGAAACACTGCCTTATTGTTACGATGAATGCAACTCTTCTCCTGTGGCGTCCACATCATGGCCCATGAAGCCCCGCAAACTCCCTGTGGGGTGAGGAGGGAGCATGTCTCTTTAGCTTCTTCTAGAAGGATTCCTCATTGGGGTAGGGATGGTGATGCGTCCTAGCGGATCTTTCGAGTTGAGTGATAATCCGCCTAGAGAGGAGAGGTAGGAGACTGCTGCCATAATAACGCCAGGTGTCTCAACGCATCGAAGCATTTAAAAACACCTTGGACGCAACAATGGCTCCTGGAGCTTTGATCGCCGATGATATCCCAATGGATGTGTCATCGGACCATGAAAGAAGAGAGGAACCAATCTCTAAAGCCTCGTAGGTTTATGGCCCTGCTAAATGACTAGAGGCAAGCTGAAGCTGACTGAAATACCCAAAGATGTGAAATGTGTAGGCGGCGGAAGGTCAAATGCGACCGAATGAGGCCCGCCTGCGGTTGGTGTACGCGAAATAGTCGTGTATGTGTCTACAAAGAGAAGCGGAAGGCGATTGAGGAGAGCGAGAGGAATGACCAGCTGGAGGTTCGACTTGGTCATCTTGATGCTCTGGTGCAAGGCCTGAGACAACGCGTTGACAATCACATTTCGCGCCATGACGCTCAACACGAAATTTCTCATTCTCCCATGTCCAAGAGTCCATCAACCCATCATGACCGACATCACAGTTGGCATGCTACTGCATCTCCCGAGTCCACACGCTCGGATATGCTATCTGAAGGGCGTCGGTCTCCCACGGTTATCATTGGTCGACCGTTTAATCTCACAGGCGGTGTGAAATTACCGCGAAGCTTCAGCACAAATATGAAGACCGTCTATGAACAAGAGATTAATCTATCGACGGATCCAGACCTCCCTCCCAGCGACTTGTTATATGTTCTGGTAGATCTCTTTTTCAAGCATATCAACACATGGTTTCCATTATTTGACCGCAAAGCCACCTTTGGAACATATTTTGGTTCTACTTCTATCTCGCGAGGCGATCGTGTGGTGTTGTTTGCCATTATTGCAACAACACTGCGGTTTACAACAGATGCACGTCTGACGCCAAGTGCAAAGCAAAAGCTTCATAATGACTGCAAACAGAGGGTAGAGCTGTATGCTTTAGAGAATGTCAATCTCTTTTCGCTTAAAGCCCTCACTCTCCTCTCATTAGATGTTTTGGGGACGTCCAACGAACTACAGGGACAGACCCTTTTGTCTCTTCTTGTGCAGAACATTACTCATCTTGGCCTCTGCATGGAGAAAAGTGTCTACTTTGCCACTCCAATGTTGCCAAATGAGGCATTGCCTCGCAGGGTTGTACTCCCAGAGCCTGATTCCTGGATTGAAGATGAAGGGCGACGCAGGCTCTGCTGGATGGTATATGTACTGGACAGATACGCAACCCTAGCAACACCATACAAATTCATACTGGCAGAAGAGGATATGAAACGATTTCTTCCTTGCCGATACGACTTGTGGTCGAATGATATTCCAGTGGAGACAAGATGGCCAAATGGTCTTGACACAACAAAGTTGAGACTTACAGTCGACACGCCGGAAAACCTCGGCAGCTTTTCTTACCACTGCGAGGTCCTTGGAATCTTGAGCCGTGTTCACAATTTCCTAGCGAAGCCACTAGATATATACTCAATTCAGGATGTACGAAGCTGGCAGAGCACTTTTGTCGCACTGGAGGGCGAACTATCCACCTGGCTTCGTGACCTACCTGCACAATACGGTCAGATATCGGTATTGTGTCATTCTGATCCCGGGGCCAGAATCATTAATTGGATCATGCTGCATGCCGCATTTGTGGTATCGTCCATTCGGCTCAACTCTGCAGCGGCGTATCCCGTGGTCCAAAACGACGTGTTTGTACCCTCTTACAGCGCCATGCAGACTTGCCTCTCTGCAGTAGAAAGCCTCAGAAGCATCGTCCAAGACGTAATCGAGACCAGTGGCTTGTCTCTATTGGGGCCACACTTCGCCTTCTCGCTATGGACGTCGGCTCGGCTTCTTCTGGTACATGCTGCGACTTTGGGATGTGAAATCGACTCCAACGTTGATTTCTTTGTGGGCACCTTGGCCGAGATGGGCCGATACTGGGAGATTGCTGCAAATTACTCGGCGATCCTGGGCCGAGTGACCGAAGAGGGGCGACAAGGAGACAAAACCCTTACGGAGATGAGGCAGTAAGTTTGACCGGATCAGATAATTGAAGGGGCTGCTGAAGCTAACACTCTTCCGATAGACACGCTCATGAGCTTTCAATGCTTTCTAGTTCGACGAGACTAAGTGCCTTGGAACCTACTTCGACTCGAATTTCTTCTGCAAACGAGCTAGATTACCTCGAGATTTTTGATTTCTTCAACTACCCTCGGTCAGCTGACCATGGCTCTACCGCTCCGTACGAAATAGAGCAGCATCTATTAGATTATGAATCTGGGTCCGCCTCACTAGGCATGGGCGTTGAAATGCCGACTCTAGAATCGGATTGGTTGCAGTATGAGACCCATTAGTAGACGATAGTATCACTACGCAACACCTTCCACTTCTCTCCTTTTTCATGATAGTTCTTTTGTCTGTTGCCATTTAAACATTGCATAACATAGAGTTTTAGAAACCTAAACAAATATACTTGCTTCATTAGCAATCAGACAATCGCCGTAATGGTGAATAGAGCTTATATCGTTGTCAAAACTGAGCATTAACACGGGAAATGCCCTCCTTCCGTCTCCTATACAGAGGAATATGGCATGTCATGGTGTTTCAAAGCTTCAACTTGAGATCCAAATGGAACCAACAGAGCAGCCTGATAACTGGGACATGATATGGTCTTGTGATAAGGCATAGTAGATGCAGGGAGAGCTCTTGCATTGGCTATCTTCGCTTCCCCTCACGTAAGTCTTGGCTCCTTGGAGAAGCTCGCCACCCCCACCTTAGCCCTACTGATAAGTGGTAATTCCCCTTTAGCAGGGGTAATAAGTTGTCTCAATTGGCTGGAAACTCGACGTTCATGCTCGGCAGTTCAACACGCGTCTGGACGTTGTTCCGCAATTGATTCCCATTGCCGAATATTGGCGGTCTTTATAGCTAATGACTCTTCCGAGTCTTAGTAAGATTGCAAAATGGTGGTCTTGTTGTCTTATGAAACGGGCGTTCTGAGCGGAGAATGTGGAGAAGCTTATTCTGGGCATGAGAATTTCCGTCATGCAACCGATGAGCAGAACTCGCCCTTGGATAATTTGTCTTTTTTACAGCAACTGGTTTAAAATAGAGGCTATCCCGCCACTCTAGCTTTGCCTGAGCTCTAGACCAGGGTCAAAGTTACGATCTGGTGAGGAGAGTGTAGTAGTTGAGATTAAGCTGGATAGACTAGCCTTTGGTTGTTTCACAGCGTCTCACTCGTTCAAGATCAACAAGAAAAGAAAACTACCACGACCGGCATTCAATTATTGCGCAAGCTACGACCGCAACGTAACAGTGTATTTGGGGCCTCTTTTTCGATATGCCGGTGCCACTCGGTACCTCGGAAAATTTCCCGAGGCTGGGATTCCTCGAGAACATGGAGATGGTCCGGCTGGCGGGCAATGGTGATTCCGATGATACTCACCAGTTCATGAGCCGCCAACCAGCCTGGCAACCAGGAGCCCAGCTACCTTGGGAAAAGGCGGACGATATCTCCAAACACAAGACTGCAGTTTATTTTACAACGAGAGCGTATGGAGGGCATGTCTACATTCAGGCGCCACTCGCCGCCGTAAAGGTTGTAGAGAGCGAAGACGAAACTGCCAAAGGGGCACCAAATACGGGCAAATTTGGTATTCACGTAAGTCTGCTTACTGTCGTTGACAAGAGAGATATTCTACATGTATTAACGAGAAATAGACAATACAAGGCGTATTTACGAATCCGGGACATGTAGACCGGCCTTTCATCTATCAGGTTTCGAAACTTGCCGCTGGCCGTAGCTTTCAAACCTGTCTCATCACGGCTCGCCAACCAAAGCAACCTTCTTCCAATCCTTTAGGTCCTTTCCCAGAGTCAGACTCAAAATTGCCTCTAGGACCTATATGCTTTAGCTGCCATGTCACATTCAAGCGGTCTGTGCCGAGCTTTGCGGACTTGCAATTGTCATCAGCACAAGAACGCTTCGCTAGTATCCTCGCCCAGAAAAAACCTGACGAATGGCCAACAAGCCCCCAACTAGACATTGATATATTGAACGATACATTCCCGAACGCCGGCCATGGTGGGTTTCCCATCGTCGACATGTACAAGGTTGACATGAAACCGTACAACGCCAACAAACCAATTCCCGAACGTCGTGAACTACTATTATATAAATTGCACAAACCGATTCCCGCAGAAGACACCAATTCTCACATCCTTGCTCACGCATTCGAAGCAGACAGAAATGGACTCTTGACAATAAGCAACTATCTGGGATGGGGCTACAACTTGGGCGTCGCCGCGAGTCTAAGCTACACATTCACCGTGCACGTCAACTCCGAAGAAGCCGTAATAAGAGACGGGTGGTGGATCCAAGAAGTATGTTGGCCACGAATCAGTGCCGGGAGAGCAACGCTGGAGAGCAGAATCTGGAGTCCCGAGGGAAAACATGTTGCCAGCGGGTATCAAGATGGAATTGCTGGGCCGGATCAGAAGCGCGGAGCTGAGAAGTTGTAGGTTGGAATTGGCGACAAGATTTATGCTTGCCTAATGTTTAATGCATCTGAGATATAGCTCTTCACCCATTTCCCATAGAATCCACCGCTTGACAACTGCATTAGAAGCTACTGCCACCCAATTACTTTTGTCAGATTGCTTCAATCCTCTCTATCTTACAGTTTCAGCCCTTACAAGCCCCTTCTACCTGACACACCATCCCACAGCCGCCTCAACGAGCAGCTTCGCATAAATCCGATGCAACGCACCCGGCACGCCACCAAACGGATCTTCCTTTGGCGTCGTTGTCACCGCGTCAAAAGTTATGGCTTTGAGTCTAAACTCAGCCTGTTTACGCTTCTCGTTCAATTCTGCCGTCAAAGAGAACAAGTTATCCAGGTCGCGTGGTTTAAAGGGAGATTCCTTGGGAGCAGGGCAGCCACGAAATGTTATTGACGTTGCTGATTTATCGAGGACAAGAAAGTGGTTTGTCAGAACCGTTTCTGTTTTGCTTAATTAGCTAGCATATCTGAAAGAAAACGATATTTAGACGAACCAGGTTCATATGTGCTTCGGCCAAGCTCTTCTGGAGTCCACAAATCGGTACGGTTCTCAGGACTCTTGGTCAATCCCATTATCCTCCTCTGAATCCCATATCCTACACCAATTAAATCAGTTTCCAAACCTCCTCTCTATCAATCGGCAACAAATACGCACCATATCCCGCCCACATCCCCCGTGAAAACTCCTCCACCAAAGCACTCCCGCCGTTTCTCGCATCCTCCAACAGCTCCGGCCTCAGCTCCTCAAACGGCACTTTTCGGACACAAGAGTCGTGAGTGCTGGGATTATTCCGGGGATTTAGATCCTTCAATATGGGATGTCTGAACAATGCATCAGTGCCTGGTCCGAAAGGCTCGAATGCGCATTTCCGAGTCCATAAGGCTAGACCCCCGAATGTTACAGCCGGACCTCCGACAAGAACTTGGGCAAGGCGGATTAACCGCTGACGAGCTGCTGAGGAAAGAGGCATAATGAAGATAATCCAAATCAACTTTGGAAATATACAAGGAAAGAAACATACAGAGAAAGTATGGCGTCTTAAGCAACGTAAAGGAAATATGAGTTAGATGGCGGCTTTTGGTCCGACAAACTCGGGACCAAGTTCGGGCCGTATTCGTACAGCTTCGCCCGGGTCGGCTATTCGGGCTCACCAGATTTCGGAGCTACACACGTCCGTAAATGTGTGTATTGCCGAATGAGAGACACGGAATAAGAAGGTTCAGCTATTAAATACGAGATATTAGGCATTAAGCATGGATGAGGGTATCGAGGTCAGCCATAAGATGTTCATTCCAGTTTCATGCCGAAGACGTCAACGGCAGCAAATAAGCTCCGAATCCACATGCACAACAGGGAAACGAGATATATACCATAACGAAAACTAGGTGAAAACATCAAGTCAAGGCAATCTGGTAATAGAGACGGCAATATCATTTAGCTATCGCTGCGAAATAGCCCCCCATTTGTTTGGGTATCTCTAAAAGCAAACAATGATGAAAAAAAGCTCCGCTCATCCAACAAGACATTTGATGGCTCCCATACTGCATGTCCGTGGCCCATCAGGCCAATGCCAAAAAGAAAAAAAGAAACTCTCTCCCTAATATTGATACGCATTCTTCACCTCCTCCCATGTCCGCCAGATGCCAGATGCCAAGCTACAAAGGTTAAAATGAGGAGAGAATGCCCAAAAACTCCGCTTCCCCTGGCAAGGGAGAAAAAAGAAAGAAGCAAAGCAATTTTGCCGCCGATAAACCCCCCTGTCTCCTTTTCCATGCATGTAACAATCACGAGATCACTGCATCAGCTGATGGACCTCCCGCGACGTCTTTCGCTTCTTGTCCAGCTTCAGCAGCGGAACCTCCACGCCGTCCACCATCCGCCCTACTTTGCCTTCTCTTAACACCTGCCAATGCTTCTTCAATATCTCTTCTCCTACGACCAGCTCAAATCCAGCCAGGAAGCAGAAGCTAATCTCCAGTCTCGCCAGCTCGACCTCGCTCACGCCGCCGACCTTGGCAATCTTTGTATGCGGGTAGGATAGATCCTCGAGTGCCTTCATGGCCACCCGCAGACCAGCGAGGACCAGTCTATGTGCGTTTCGTCTCGTTACGGGGATCGCGCGCTCCTCAACGGCGAGGCGGTGGATGTACAGCGAAGTGGCGAGATAGACGGCCGTGCTCATGGGACAAAACTGGTGAAGCCGCAGCAGATACTGGTTTACCGAGATGGGAGGTTCGTTTTTGCTGTAAAATTTGCGGGTAATGGCGCCGTGCTGCAGGTTAAGCGGCTGCGAGTCGGCGCCAACGACGATGTAGGGTTCCGGGGGATGCAGGTTTGGGGCGGACGACGAAGGGTTCGCGTGTCGCAAGGAGTTGTGTTTCAATCGCACGCCGTCGATCGACTGCGCATAAGCGTCCTGCTGGGCTATCAGCTGTGCTGACATGGACGCGCTGTACGCCTGGAGCTTGCTTAGATTGCCTACCGACGACGAGCCACTCTTTTGGCTGTGTTTCTGTTTCTGCAGCTTCTCTTGAATCTCCTGCTGCTGGTGTCGCTGCTTTCTAAGCTTCTCTTCCTGCTCCTCTCGCAGGGCCTGGGCGCGTAGTCGTGCCAGGCTCTTCTCCGAGTGCGACCGCGCAATGTTCTCCTTCTCGACCTGCATGTTGCTCATCTGAGGGTCGGTAGGCGTCTTGGGCGGCGGTGTTGGAGGCACATCGCCGGTGATGCGAACCAACAGCTCGACGCTGGCGCTGAGGAGCTGCAGTGCCTCGGCCGGCTTGAGTTTGAATAAGTCGTGCTCATCGTTGTTATCGGTGGGCGGCGAGTTCGCAGGGCCTCTGTCCTGGTCGATGGAGAGTCGCGGATCTGACGAAGGAACGGGGCGAGGAGGAAGTTCGTGGACGGGACTGGGATCGAGAGAGGACGAATCTGGCTGCTGCTGCAACTGTATCGCCGCAGTGGCCTCGACTTGCTCGGTCTCGGTCGCAGCGGAGGAAGACATGGCTGCGTGGTTGGCCGTGGCCGTGGGATTTGGCTTGTTGCTGGCCTGGCCTCGCCTCTCTTCTGGTCAGACGTCGCGTGCGTGATGCTGCAGCTGCTGTTGGCTGTGCTGGTTATTCTATATTCTTATCGATCGTCGAGATGTAGAGGAGGCAACGTGAATGCGCGCGCCAAAGGGTGTTGTGTTGATCAAAATCAAACTCGTCAAAGTCTGGCCTTGAAGCTGCGCGCGTATCGTATTGTATCGTATCGTGACCTGCCTCGTTCGCTGTCGCTCGTGCGTAATTGTCCGCTTTCGGTTTTTCAGAGTCGGTTTCGGACTTCGGGGTTCGCTCTGGCTGACGACGCGCAAATCAAATTAAATCCTGGTCTCTGGCCGTCGTTGTCAAGGGACGCAGTCGTGGATGCGCCTGGATCGATTCAAGGCGGCAAGAATCGAGTGGGCGTGGGTGTGCTTGGTCTGGGCCACTCGCATGATCCCTTTCTGGGGGAAATCTTTGTTATTCGCTTTTCTTTTCTCTTGTTTGTCTTCTTTTTCTCTCTTCTCTCCCCGTCTCTCAGCCTTTAGGCTCTGTCGTCGCCACGTGAAGTTCTTTGCCGGAAGCGGTTTCTATCGGGAAGCCAGTCGAGCATGGAATTCCTCCCGCTTTGCATCAAGTGACCTCGTGATCAGCCAAGGTCTGCAGCAGCGCTTAGATCGAAAAAAAAAAAAGGAAAAAAAATAATTAAATCCGTGGGGCCACTTGCGGCTCGAGTTAGTGGACCGAGCGTCCTCAAGGCGCTTGTTGTCTGTCTATTGGATGTAAATAAGATCAGCACGAGATGAGATGAGCAGACAGACGATCAGATGGCGAGATTGAGAGGCAAATTGCAAGTGAATTTAAATGCTGAGCTGGCGCCTAAATTGGAAGCATCCATGGCTCGCCTGTTGCCTCCCCACGTGTGAGAAGTAGAGCCGAGAGCGATCCCTAGCGGCTATTCTATTCTGGCGGTTTGGAGTCAATCTGGCCCCCCCGGAGATTGAGATGGTGGCTGTCGAGGTGCCGGATCGGATGGATGGGCTTCGTCTTTCGATCTTTCATCTTTCATCAACGTTCTCTGTCATCTTTGGTGCATGTGCATGTGTTATTGGCAACTATTCTTAATCCATTGCATACTATATTAATAACTAGAAGCAACTATTACTTGTACTACTAACTACCATCATCTATCAAATGCATACTGTAGTGCATTCCATATCCAGCTTAAACCGAGACTCATGCATGCGCCCAACATGCAACAAGACAACTCTCGATCCACACTAACAGCCTCTGACGGTCGATCGATCAGGACCCTTTACTATACTTTCCATGTGAAAAGACCCCTTCTTTTGTGTCTGCCGAGTGACCATTTTTATCACATTATTGCTTGTTCCGTCCAGAAGCTAGACGCCACAAAGGATTCTCCCCCACTTGAGCTGCCCATCAAAAAGCAATTGAAGCTGAAGCTGGACTGAACTGAACTGAACAAGAGATGGAACACTAATAACAACAGTAAAAATTACTGGAAATAATGAGCAAATCGTTGTCAATCCATGTGACAACTAACCAGAAAAAACAACAGGTCATTTCCCGAGATTCTGCAGCTTATTGCATGCACTGCACTGACTCCCCCACCCACCAGCAACCATCCACCAACCCGGCGCCAATGCAAGATTCAAAACTCACAACTCCTGCATATCGCCCATCCAATGCATCACCTCCTCCTCCGTGGCGTCTGGCCTCGGGCGGTCTAGATTCTCAACAAGCCAGCGAATTGCCTTGGCCACGGGAGAGCTACGGAAACCATCATGAATTGTTGTTAGCCCCTGGTGGGATGATGCTCATATGTTATGTTCCCATCCCATTGGGCCCTGTAACCAAAAATTGGGGGAGCAAAAACGAAGGGACCAATCGTCGTTCGGGTTTATCCTAGCAACTTTCCTATCAGCGGCTACTACTTGTACCCTCGCGCATGCTGCAGTCAGATGCGCCGAGATATAAATACCAAATTAAACAAGCGGTAATGGCGCCCTAGAGAATAAACGTGGCTACATAGGATTGTTCGCTGAAGCTGAATGCGCCGTAGATGCAGCGTAACGTGGCGTACCTTGCGTGGGAGAGAGCAGCAGTTGGCATGCAGATAGAAACAAGATACAAAGGAAGCTGAAGCTGAAGCTGCATAATACCTTGTTGTAGCACCCATCTTTAGGTTGCTAAAAATAACCCTGCAGCATCATTCATTCTTTGTCTTCATTGCAATTCAATTCGTTCTACAATACGTACAAGCATGCTTCATGTCTAAGATACCTAACCATGCCGTGTATTCACCGGACCTCTATCCGCCTTCTAATCATCCGCTCATGCAACGATTAACATCCCGACGCAACCTTGACGTCCACCACCGCTGATTGGCCATTCTTTACATAGGCAATGGCCTCCTTCAGCACACCCTCCAGCTCAGCTCTCTCGTTCACTCTGGCGGCAAAGATGTCGCCGTCAGCAGCGGCCTTGGCAATGCCGGAGTAATCCGGTGATGGGTCAAAGGAAATGTTAATCTCCTCGTTGGTAGCTTGTGAGCCCAGTCCCTCAGGGTGAACAAGCAGCAGAGACCGGCGTGGTGCGTTCCAACCTATACGATGATGCAGTCATTAGCTTTAGTTCTTTTCCATCTCGGAACAAATCATCGTGTGTTGTGTGGTGGTGGTCAATGACTTACCCTTGTTGTTGAGCACAATAGTCAAGATAGGGATGTTGTAGCGTTTTGAGATCCAGTACACACTACCGGGCACGGTAAAGAGATATGTGCCGTCACCCACGATTTGGACAACAAACTTGCCCTTGTTCTTTCCGCCATTCTCCGCGTCGGTGGCGAGCTTCATTCCCAGAGCACCACCGCCGGACCATCCGAGACCGCCACCACCGCAGTTGATCCACGAGCCGGGCGTTGAAGGCTGGATGTTGTCGTACACAAAGAGGGTGTTGGTCACGGCCTCGATAGCCCAAAGGGTATCCTCGGGAACAAGTTTCTTGACTTGGCGGCACAAGTAGCCAGTTCCAAAGCTGTCGTCGGGAAGAGGCTCGGCCGCCTTGGCAATCTTGGCAAGACGCTGCTCGTGCTCTTCCTTGCGCTTCTGAGCAATCTCCACCACGTTCTGGGACTGCAGCTTCTTCGCATGATCACCCGTCTTGAGAGCCTCAGTGAGCTGCTCAACTGCAGTCAGGCTGTCCGCACGATACGTCTCTTGAGCCTCGAGGTAAAAGACAGGCATCTGCTGCTTGAGCGGGTCGAGGTCAATGTGGAATACCTTTGCATCAGGGTTTGGCTTGACGCGAGTGGGGATCCAAGGTACGTCAGCATCCAGGACGAGAATGACATCGGCATCAGCAACGGACATTTCGCCTCCATAGTTGAGACCGAGGGAAGCGGGGTGGTCGAAGGGGAAACACATGTCGCTGCCTCCGCAGTCAACCACTCTCAGATTAGGAACAATATTAGCGAGCTCGACCAAAGCTCCGGGGAACTCATGGTTTCTGCCACCGTATCCCGTCAGGACCATGGGACGCTTGGCACCGGCGAGGGCATCTGCGATTGTCTCGACGGCTTGCGTGGGCAGACTACCCAGCTTGACGGGCTCCCAGTCGCTTTGTCTCAGCTGGTAGGGCTTAATCTCCTGCTCCATGACTTCTCGAGCTCCGTACAGATAAACTGGGCCTTGAGGTCCTGATTTGGCCCATTGTAGCGCACGGTTGACTAGTTGCTTGACGTTGGAGCCCGTCTTGATCTCACCAGTGTACCGGCAGTACTGGGCAACAATCTGCTTCTGGTCGGGGACATCCTGAATCCAGTGGATGTACTCGGTACGGGTACCGCGATGCTCACCCTCAAGAGTGAATGGTGATAGACCAGCGAAGACGAGAACAGGGGCACGACCGCAAGCTGCGTTGTGTACGGCTGCTCCAAGGCCTTGTGTGCCAACGTCGACGTGAACAATGACACACTGAGGCTTGCCTGTTAATCGAGCATAGCCATCAGCCATAGACATGGCAACCATCTAGGATGAAACAGTAAGCATTTGTACTCATATGTAATAACTCATGTAAGATCATTTGAGATATATGACATGAGAAGAGTGAAAAAAGAAAGCAGAGACATACCTCGTTGGGACATGTAATCATCTTGGGAAAGTTTCCCTTGCGTTCACGAGCACCCTTGACCATGGCCTCAATGATGCTGGGGTGGTCAGAGCCCAAGTTCACAAAGCAGTGAGTGACACCAGCCTCCCATAGCGCTTCAAAAAAGGCCGAAGAGGCTGTGTACATGTTTTGATAGTCTGGCTTCTCCATGGCTGCGGTTGAGGCGTGTCTGTTGTTGGAGCTCACAATGGCCGTGGAGGGGATTGCTCTTTTATCAATGAGACTGCGCACTCTAGATGATGTGACGTTTGATGAACCCGAGTAATGCCGTAGCCGAGATGGAGGCTGGCTGTAAGTGCAAGTGTGAGTTGAAGCTACGGCGCCGACAATCGGTGCGGTGGGGCGACTTCTCCAGAGAGCCGGTAGAGATGTCCCGGAACGGTGTAGAAGAGCCATGCCGCCTTGCTATTGGCGGCTAGTTTTTGGAATTAGTTGAAATAGAGCAGACTAAAAGAACGGGGAGTGGTATTTGAGATATTGGCGAGTATAAATGGTGTAGGGGGATTGGTGGGTTGGACTCGGGTTGAAAGGAGGGGGAGAGCTTGTGAGGGGGCGACTGTTGTGGTTCGGCATCGAGTTCGGATAGAGATGGAGTCTCTGTTGGAACTGAACTGCCATTTGATGTAGCCCGGAGTGATGACATAAGGGGGCTTTGGTAGATCCAAGGGCGTATCAAAGACAGGAATTTGACATGTTTGACATTTTTGACAAGCGGAATCGCGGAACTTGAACTTACATCTGCAGAAAGCGCAAGGGTGGTGGGTATTAGTTGCGTGGGCTGTCTGTTACAAGGTAGACACGGGATGCAGAGTGCCTTGGCGTGGGGAGATTGGAGGTGGTATTGGAGAAAGAGGAAGATGAAAGAAAAGAAGAGAAAAAGAAAAGAAAAAGTCCCGGTTGGTTAATGAAGATGTCAATGTTGAAAGATGTCTGGACGCAAAGAAGATGACAGGAGGACAGCTCCCGTGATGCGTATCAGCCAATGGAGGTTATGCAACAACAACGCACAATCCATGTATCCGAAGCTCTCCCAAGTGCGCGCGTAGTTCCTTGTTGGGCAGTTATTTGGAAAACTACCCACCAGCTAAAGGATAACGTTATCTAATCGCTATGTTTAGGGCGATTCCGCGTAATGTCCGGTGATGTCCGTTGGAGCCTCGTGATGCCCCCATAGTCGCCTATCTGGGCAATCTGGTAGTTGTGCCGAGACTGGCCGCGGAAGTGAAACCCCGATTGGCTCATAAACGGACAGATTAGATGCCCCTCTCGGTAGCAACAAGGAGAGTTGGAGAGCTGCAATAACGCGGGGTAGTGGAGATGGGAATGTCTTAGCTGAGCGGTCCAACTTGTCTAATACGGAGTATATCATGTAATAACTCCAGAAATATTCCGTTTCTGGATTTGCTTTATTTAATTAGTTTACTTAAGTGGATGATATAAAAGGAGATAAAAGGGATTATGTATTTGCATGTAATGATAAAAGAATAAAAACATTGCATCGGCAGGCACGGAATACGGAATAAAATAATTAACGAGACAAAGGTGAGATACCAAGTAAAACAAATACAAAGTCTGGAACACAAGTCATTTATCCCCCGCCTGTAGCCGCCGTTCCTGCCTGCTGTAACTCGCCTGCGTTTTGGGCAGGAAACGTAAGAGTCCGGCACCGGTCGCCCCTGCCCCCACTGTGTCCACCACGTCGGCGGCCCTCGGGCGGTTGCCCAACGCCTCTCCAGCAGCCGCACCTGCCATTATTCGTGCATCTAGTTCGAGATACGTACCTGCTATTCTGACGTACCTAGATGTCAACTATATGTGTCAAACAGGTATCTAAGCAGATATATAGGTATTTTATAGATAAATTGCTGTTTTCAATTCATAAAATACCTAGGTAGGTATAAGAACTGCGCAGCCATATTCGGTCGTAGGGTAGGTATTCTGCTATTGATAACGTTGACAGATCACACATATCTAAACAAAGCAAACCCTCACCTTCCAACTCCTATAGACCTATTCAAAATTATAATGTAGCAGCTTAAAACAAATCTAGAAAGATATTGCATCCTTCTATTGCTCATGAACACCTTGAAGCTAGCAACTAAAAGCCCTATCCAAAAACAATGCTGTTCTAACGTCTAGAGACAACACTCAACGGTGAGAGAACGATAATCATGATTGGTATCAATATTTCCACCCTCCTGTCTCCCGCTCAATCTCTCCTCATGGCAAATCAACACTCTGGGGATTCAGGAAAATATTGCCAGCATCGTAACGTTGCTTAATCTCCTGCAGTCTCGGCACCTTGTCACCCCAGTACGTCCACTGGGCATCCGTTCTACTCAACGAAACATCGACGTAACCAGCATATGTCGTGTTGGCCTCAGGAGCTCCTTGCTGAATCTTTTGATGAACTCCAGAGACAAAATCTCTCGTTCCTTGGAGTAATGCCGGGATTCCAATGGCATAGGACTGATACATCATGATCGCATCGCGATGTGGGTAAGCAGTGGCGTTGTATGGGGTATCTGCCATGGCGCCTCCCTCAGAATTGAAGATGATGAACCATAGCAAAGTTTGCGCATCGGTGTTGTTCATGTAGTTGAATAATCCGTCGATAGAGTCGTGGCTTAATTTATCGTTCCTGTCGAATGCCAGCGACTTGCTAGCAAACGGCGTGGAGAGGTCACTCAGATACAACGCAGTCGTCTCTGCAATATGAGCCAAGCTTCCCATCCAATCCACAATAGCAAGATTGACGTCTCCACCAACGGGAATCCTATCCTTGATTCCCGTCTGGTCGAATTCATCTTGCGTGCCGTAAAACGTGCCGGTGATGAGAGCGCCAAGAGGCTCCGCAATGAACAACGTTGAGAAGCGTCGGTCAAGATTAGGATCGTACACCAACTCTTGCCATTGTTCAAATACGGGCGCCATTTCCTTCTGGTTGCCAAAGCTGAAGCTATAAGTGTACTCGACGACGCTGCCGGGCTCAGGGTGCGTCTTGAAGACAAACTCAGTGACGATGCCAAAGCTGGCTCCGGCACCTCGAATGGCCCAAAACAGGTCGTCGTTTTCGTTTTCATTGGCTCGTAATATTTGTCCGTCAGCTGTAACGACTTCGACTTCCAGGACATGGTCGAGTGCGGCTCCCCACATTCTGGACATGGGGCCTAGTCCTCCCTGTTCAAGAACCGATCAACGCATGGCTCAATCATCCATGGCACCTCAGAGTAGGGGCATGGAATACGCGTATTTACTTACCACAGTTGCATGCCCTCCAACTCCAACTCCCGGACAAGTACCATGTGCAATAGCCCTGCCGCCATTTGCATGGAGAAGTTTGTCGAGTCCATCCAGCCTGAATCCTGATCCAACACTCGCTTGCCAAGTAGTGTTGTCCATTTGGAAGCTCTGAAGATTTACCAAGTCGATCATCATACCAGTCTCATCGCCGGCACCCTGAGCGAAATTTCTACATGTCACAAGTTAGAGATGATAGCCCCGGAATATTACTACACGGTATCCTCCGCCTCTCACCCGTAAGAGTGCCCGCCAGATCTAGCTTGGACTTTGAAACCATTTTCGTTTGCGCATTTCACTGCGCCGGCAACTTCAGTGGCATTATTGGGACGAACGACCATCTGAGGAAATCGAGGAATGTCGAGATTGTACGGCTTGATCCAGGCGACGTCCGCACTGCTGCTCGGGATATGGTAGCACTCAAAGCGTCCATTACAGACGCTCTGTATGCACGTCTCGAGAGCGAGAGTAGAGTTTGAGGCGCCCATTGCGGGAAGTTTCTGCTTGTCGGGTTTCCACGACGTGAAAATGGGTGCGCCTTTTTTTCCAGATAGGAAACCGTGGATATATATAACATATCCATATCGTTAATTAACCCGCAGTTTGGAAGGTAGATATCACCCCTGCAATCCCACACACCGCAAATACGAGCCTCGTGCCTTCTATTGTGCCTTCTTGTACACTCAATCACAGCTCAACTAGCATCTCATCTCTTTACTTTCTGGGAGCTACAGGCGAGTTTGTTCTCCTTGTATCACATCGAACTACTTAAAAGAGGCGAAGCAATGTCTCGCCTCGCGACGCTTGTTGTCCAAGTGAATGAGCATGCATGGCGATGTGTTCCCAATAATGGCAGATGGAGTTACACCAAACTGAATATTGCCGTCGGTAGATCATCTGGGGATAGCTAACAAGCTAGCTGCATAAGCATGAACTGCAGCCCCTTGGAAATAATATTTTCGTTTCACTATTCCCAAACGATGTCACCTTATACGCAACTCCATGCCTGGAAACGTCCAAGTTGGGATTTTGACATCTCGAATAAGCTTAAATTTTACCAGCATCATTCCAAGTTGAGAGTTGTTTCCATTTTCATGTGACAGTTTACAAACAGTCTGTCAGTTCGTAGCTCGTACTAGAATATTGGCTCCATTAACCTCGACTAATATGCTACCATAGTGCTGAGCCCATCAATCTCGCGCTCCCAGCAACGATGGACGCTAATCGCATAGACAAACTTGTCCAAGAAACCCTTTGCATTCTTCGCAGCTGACACCAATTCACCCAACCGTTCGGGATGCACGCTCTTGAGTGTTACCACGCCGTAGCTCTCCACGGCTTCGTTATCACTCGAAGTCACCACCGTTGGCAACTGAAGTGCCTTCTCGACCAACAAAACACCCTCTCCAGTAGCCCCGATAGGCTTGAGATGACCAAACGCTTCACGGATGTAATGCAATGCTCGGCCATTCTTGGAAAGCGTCTCAATGGCTTGCTTTCCTCCCGGCACAAACAGAGCGTCAAACATGGTGCTGCGCTGGCCTTCCAGATGATGGTCTGGGACAATGCCCTTGCCCGATTGGCTTTCTCCATCTGCAAACGTCTCGGATCGATGCGTGCCAATCACAAGCGGGATGGCTTTGGCTCCTTGGATTGCTCCATAGATGGCGTTGAAGGCAATCGGATCATATCCATCAGCCACAATAATGCCGATCCGCCTGGAAGCAATAATCGGTTCATCTGGAAGATACTCCATTTGGCTAAGACCCTTGGCCTTCTTTCCGTGATTCGCCTGTCCTGCCTTGTCGGGGATTGCCCCTCCCACCATCTTACCGACAGATTGGGCGAGGCCGAGATCAATATCGGCGAGACGTTTTACAAGTCTCTCATACACGATTGGTTCGTCGCAGTGGCTGAGCTCAAATGAAAATGCGGCCAACATGTGCGACTTTTCGATTTCGGAGAGTGAGTTGAAGAAGAGCTGAGCTTGAGAGAAATGATCCTTAAACTTGGCGCTCTTTGCTCGCTCCTTGATGCCAACAACCCTCTCCGGGTAATCAACATAACCGCCCTCTTCTTTGGCCGCTGGCGGTTGCGCTTCGAATCGGTTGGGCCAGTAGTTGACCTTGCCCTTGGAGATGGTGTGTCGCATGGCGCCGTCACGGTTGAAGTTCATGACCGGACAGACAGGCTTGTTGATGGGCAATTCCTGCCAATTGGTGCCCAGGCGGCTCAACTGAGTGTCAAAGTAGGAAAAGTTCCGGCCTTGAAGAAGAGGATCGTCTGAGAAGCCAATTCCCGGAACGACATGGCCTGTGCAAAATGCAACCTGCTCAGTCTGAGTGAAGAATTCATCCACGTTCTTGTTCAGTTCGAGCTCGCCGATGTAACGAATGGGGACCAAGTCCTCCGGCCACACCTTTGTTGCATCGAGAATGTCAAAGTCAAAATCGTCTTCATTTGACTCTTCAATTGTTTGAATGCCAAACTTCCACTTGGGATATACTCCGTTGTCAATGGCTTCCATGAGGTCCTTTCGGTGGAAGTCGGGATCTTGGCCAGCAAGCTTGAGTGCCTCATCCCACACAAGGGAATGCACTCCGAGCTCTGGAGTGAAATGGAACTTGACAAATGAGCGAACGCCGGCGGCATTGGTGAGTGTGTATGTATTGACTCCAAAACCCTGCATCATCCGGTATGAGCGAGGAATGGCGCGATCCGACATGGTCCACATGAACATGTGCGTGGCTTCAGAGTGCATCTGGACGAAATCCCAGAAATTGTTATGAGCCGACTGGGCTTGTGGGACTTCATTGTGCGGCTCTGGCTTTCCGGCATGGATGAGGTCGGGAAACTTGATCGCGTCTTGGATGAAGAAGACGGGGATGTTGTTGCCCACAATATCCCAGTTGCCCTCTTGTGTATAAAACTTGACTGCGAAGCCGCGCACATCACGGACCGTATCGGCTGAACCGCGACTTCCAAGCACAGTAGAAAAGCGAAGGAAGACGGGAGTTTCGCGAGACGTATCAGTGAGAACATTGGCATGGGTAACGTCTTCGGCAGATTCGAAGAGACGGAATGTTCCGAATGCTCCGGTGCCTCGGGCGTGAACTACTCGCTCTGGAATACGTTCATGGTCGAATCGATGGATCTGCGATTCTAGTACTTAGCTCTATCGAAGCTAACATTATTCCACTGTGTGAACGCAGGACAAACCTTTTCGCGTCCGAAGGGATCCTCCAAGAGCATCGGGCCTATTTGGTCCTTGCTATTAACCCGTAGCCAGTCATCTGTGTTGGTCTGCTTTGTGCCGAAATCAGATGTGATTCTACTATCCTTGGTTGGCTCAACGGTGTGCGCCGCCAGTTGATCCGCCTTTGCGCCTTTGTGACCCATGACTGCTTGCTTCACTGATGATGGAATAATATTCGACATTTTCCTTCCCGCAGCGATTTTTGGGTAAGAATGCTACGAATAGTTCTTGATGTATCTAAACTGCGAGCACAGACTTTATACGTATTGTTTTATGTGAATTCCGCCATGAGCTTAAGAGTGGCGACGTACTGCGTTGAGCCGTCACTCATACATCACCGTCATAGACACACACGATGTAAGATGTGATTCTATGTTGACGTCAATGTCCGCCGACCGTATATGATTGATCATAACACTATGTATTTAAACTTCATTATAAAATATAGAGCTTTCATAATGATGCAGTAGATAATGACACAAGAATTTCGTCTGATTTAATGCCTTTCAATAACAATGACTAGGCCAAGTTATACGATCACCAGGCTGTATGCATACCCCTAGGTTGCACTTACAGTTGAGGTATTCATAAACCTCCAAAGATTATTTGCCAATTAAATTACATGGAATCTAATACAATAGTGAGTTCATAACTCTCTTCCGATGATTTCATTACTCAAAAATGGCTGTTCAGTTGTGCGATAGATGATGTAATGCAATGGAGCCATGGACAGTGCGGAACCAAAAGTTACCGTTGCTCAGCCTATGTTATCCTATTAATGAGCACAGCAAGCTAATTTCCTCTAGTATGTATGCCTCGGCTTAGCATGTCCACATATTTGCGATGCTGCGAGTCGGTAGAAAGACGGAAATTATGCTCCTAGCGATGTGCGTAATAAGTGAATTTGCAGCCTTGGCAGCCCAGATTAACAGCTCCTACAGTGCTTTATTTTTAGATTTGAAACACCACTCATCAAAGCCCCAATTATCTTAGTCATTTATGCGACCAATAACTGTTTCGTTGTTGGTAATAGAACAGCCGCTCGGTAATAGCCATAATGGGATGTTATGCTTGTCATCACGCTGATGAGTGAATAAGATGATGAAGAGTAAATCCGATGGTATATGTGAAAGTATTCTGACCTCTAGGCAGCAGGGATGAGCTCGCTCGCTATGCCCTAATCCGGCAACAGAGCTCACGTATCGGAAGAGTTGCCGAAACGATGCCGATGATCGATTGCACTCTACGGCCGCTTCTCGCCGTTCGGCATCCGATATGGCACCCCCAAGACTAGGCTATTCGTGGATTGATGATCAATAATTCTAATCGAGAATGTGGTCTATTGGATGCGGCGTAAATTTTACTAAATAGAATGTCGGTGTTAAACACGGCCGTGCTGCGTCAAGCTTTGCGTCTTTAATGGGCGTCAGCTACGGCGGGAAATGATCCTTGGCCGCGTTATTGAGTTGCTTTCTCCCTTGAATTCTGAAGGCGCGAGTATTTGCAGTGATTTATACAGTGATATTTGTTCATGGTATCTATGCTCTAATTACCTGCCGAAGCTAGGTCGCTCTATAATACAATCTTGTCCGTAAACTCCTCATGCTTTCACGTCATCTTTACAGCCTTCTCCTCATTCAGCATCTTCATACGCCGGTGGTGGATCCGTTATTAGCACATCCAGCAAAGATGAAGTATACTACATACAGTCAGCTCCATAAAGATTTGTAGCAGGAGGGGTATGTATGGATAAATCTTACATAGATGCTTCCTTCAGATCCAATCGATATGCCGACTTTGATTTCAACTGAGTGCTTTATCTGCATCACGCATGATTCGAATGACGGTTTTAAGTTGAGTTTGAAAAGTCGTTCCCAGGTACCTGAATCAAGAACCAGCCTCTCTGAATCGACAGGGATAATTCCAGATGTGCTTGCTCCTAAGCATTTCTCATCCACGCGCCGGGTAACTGATTCGACAACGGTTGCTGTGGAAGTTTTGAAGATGATATTTGCCGTTCGAATGAATATTTTACCCACTATCTCCGGCGGAGTGTGTAAGATGAACTTGATGGGGTTCGCCTGTCCTCTGAAGAGAACTGGTGGGTTTGGGAGGAGTGCCTCAACGCGTATAGATGGTGTGTATGCTGGCAGCCCGTCGATTCCATCTTCGAGCCGTCCTGAGCCATCCTTCTGTCGCAGTATCAATGGCAGGCTGGCATTAGGCTGTAGAACAGGCGACCTGTTGATGGGAGCGTTGTTGCAGAATTTTAATGCTTTGACAACTCTCGTCGTCTTGGATAAAGGGCCAAATATTTGTCGATCCACGGCTCCGACAACGTAGTATTCGACCCGAATTCTTGATTCTGCTTCGCGAATGTTCATTGATGGAGGTAGATGTAAAGCGTGTTTATGCCTGAAACATGGGGTATGAGAGGGAAATTTAAAACTGAATGGGACAATGTAAATGCCATTGACGGGATCATCCTTGTTTGATGTGGCATCATGTCCGAATTCTTTATTTTCCTCGAATAGCTGTTCCCTGTATTAGCGTCAAGTAGTCACATGAGCGATCCGACGACTTATTGCATACCGTAAATTCCAAATTGCTTGGATTAGGGCCAGCAATCTGCGCCGGTATGGAAATCGTGAGTCGACCTAGCCTCTGTTATTAACTGATATCGCGAGTTGTAAATATGGCTTCGTCTTACCGCCAAAAGTAGCCCTTAGATGGGACAAAGCCTGGCCGCCGTGGCCAAGAATGTTCAATGTACCCCGGATTTCATCTTCAGGGCCAAAAGTCACCTCTTCAGCCCCACCGATATCTAATATCAATTTCATGATTCTGAGTATTTATGATGTCTGAGTAACATGAATCGCATGAGTTGAGGCGGTTGGGCATCATTCGAATTAAGTAGGGATAGCGATTTAGAATTTTAACGGAATGACGTATGAGCATGAATTGTTCTCCGTACTAGTGATTTAATATTGGAAACAATGCCTGAACTTGCTGAAACTAGCCAATAGTCTATTCTCGCTGACAGTTACCAAACATGGTCTAGTCAGCCAGCATTGGCCATTATCTCCACATAAGCCATCAAGCAACATCCCGTGAATAGGGATGAAGATGGTTAAAGATGAGCATCCCATGACGGCCGGCGCAAGCGAAGTAAGCGAACATGGAAGTTTAATGGTCGTATATACGATCGTTGCAATAATATCAACGTTCCATTGCTGAGGAAGATGAGCTCCTCCGTGGAAATGCCGGAGAAGCACTTCTTACATGAATACCCGGGGGGTTGCAGCGTCCAGCTGTTGGTTAGAAAACATAAACAAGCGGGTCAGAGTAGCCTATGGACGAGTAAACACCTGCTAATTATCTTCAGCCTGATGTTTCTATGAGCAAATCTCGTGATTTTACTCACCGTCCTAACCTCACCAGGAAACAGACTTGCACCCGTGACTCCCTTACCTTATTGATCTAGATGCTCAGTTCCCCGGGCCCGCTAGGCTTTTCCAGGGGCTGTAGTATAAGTAATTACGTAGCAAATGGTGTCTCAAAGTTGTTATTGGTACTTGGAGTACCGCCACTCCCTTCAATCTCACGAAATTAAGTGAACTCTTCGAGCATCACAGGCTATCCCAAAGAGGCGGGGTCTACTTGTTGGGATTCTTCTTGGGATTTTTCTTGGGATTCTTCTTAGGACTATCTCACAACGCCGATTGCTTTTATCATAGGGCCAGTATCACGAAACCTTGTTATTCAAGCAGACATCACCGATGTCCAATCATTGTGATCAACACCAACCCTCGTACAATAAACTTCTTCCAGGGTCTCGAGTTATTAAGGTAGAGTTAACTGCTCCGTTTTAATCTCTGAACCAAGTATATTAACTCTATTAATTATAATTGTACTAACTCTGTATTAGTCAAATAGCCTTTTCATTATACGAATATCTCTTCCCACAGCAACGATGCCTTGGAGAAGAAAGCGAAATCCGACCAAATAAACTTTCTCATAATCTCAAATATTTTCGAATGAGAGTTATGGACACCGCGGAACCTTGTAGTTATATGCGATCGGAGAAGATTAACATAGGTTGATCGAACTGATCCAGGTGGAGCAAATGTGCCGCCAACATACAGCAGCCAAAGCAGCAAGTCGGAGTATTCATCACACATATAATCTTCTTCAGCCTTTTGCAATTGGCCAAGAAGCTGGGAGGATAGATATGACTGCAGATTACACATTAGCACATTACCATCTATAATCCTAGAGCAACATAACCTACTGGAATAACCAGAGCGCACCAAGGATGGCAACATAGCATGATGGAACAAATATACGCTGCAGTAGAGCAGCATTTTAGTATGGGAGAAGGCGTTGCCAAATTCGCAAGCCTCGATTGAATAGAGGCAGTATGGTTGTTTATGTAGGCCATCAAAAACGGATCGCCCTTTTCATAGCTTGAATAGTTTCGTATGCATTGCAATGCATGAAGATCTTCCAGTATTTCGACGAAATACTCACTGAGCAAGTGGGATATAATGTCAAATCCCGGTGGAAGTCGGTAGAAACTAGGTGTGAATGAGTCTCGCTGCCAGCGTAGTTCTGAGAATGTATTGTGATCAACTATTCGGTCAGAGCCTGACAGAATTGACGCATTCAAGTCTTGCCTATACTGTTGTCAGGTATCGATCTTTGTCTTCAATTGAGTGTCTGGCTCACCAGAATATTGCACGCTTGATGCCGCCCGTGAGGTAAATACCATCGCTACGAGAGATGTCGAGTAGTTGTTTCACTGCTGACATGTGAAGCTGGACTTGAGAGGTCATTCCTAACTGAGCCTTGGGTAAGGGTAAGAGGGGTTAGTACTCCTGCAAGTCAAGTCCGGAATAGATGCCTACCTCTACACCCGCCAATAGAAGAATAGCTCCGATTGTAGACTCTGACACTGCCCCTTTGATACAGACAATTTTGTCTCGAATACCACCGATAGCACAGCCCTTGTATTTTAGGCATTCCATGTCCAAATTTCCCTCTGCCACTGCAAACAACAGGGAAAACATGACCGCATTTGAAAGTGCAGGGTCAGTTAAGCCTGTACGAAAGACGGCGTGGAAGTTTTGGAATGCGAGCTCCTCAGTAATACTGAAGACTGGCTCGGAGGCTATCCTGGCTCTGCCTATGTTTTCCAGTGTTAAAAAATAATTCACATCCTTTGCGGCGGGTAATCCCTTACTGTCTCCCAGCAGTATTTGTAGCCGCGAAGTATCCACGGGAAGCACCCCAAATGGATCGATCTCGCTCGCAGATAAAGATTGGTGTAATGCTGGTGGATCTATAAGATGGGGTTCATTAAGCAGTGCATCGTGCTTCTCCCCCAAGACTGCTACTCGAAAATTGTCGTTTGCTTTTTGTTCGAGCAGCCTCTTCGCCTTGAGGGCTCGCTTGACCGCATGTGATTTAGCCAAGCGACTCGCACCCCGGCTCTGTTTACTGCAAGGGCCTTTAATGGATATAAATCTGAAATCTTCGGCTGGCCAGGTTTAAAGCTTAGTTGATGCGAGACTAATCGGATCTGCGTTGCTTACCTTCTGGTGTGAGAGGCCGGGCAACCATATTGCGTATTGCGTAATAGTCACCGGCTAAGCGGACCACGCTTTGCCTTGCGTTGTAAAAGACTCAATAATAAGATACGACAAAATGCGCTCTGCTTCTTTTGGTTTATCATCAGCCTGCTATAACTTGCTTGCTGAATGAATCTACATGTAAGATTGGAGCCTGCAAAGGAGGCAACTTGACGCATCCGCTTATAAATCACAGTCAAACTCCGTTAAAGTCTCTTCCGACTGTGGCGCTGGTCCCACTGTTCTTTTCGGGATGCACCCTATTGCCCGATTTGGAAGTACGTTGCTCTCGGCTGGCATCCTCCATTCTGCAATTGGCACTACGTGTGAGTATTTTGCTGGAATTGAGTCGTGAATTAACAATCTCAAATAGTTTTCAGGCGTCTCGTTTCTGCAGATATAGAAAGTATAAAGCCGTAGATGCTGCCCAGTCGAAACATTCGTGCATCCAGACAAAAACCACAACTAAACCAGCTTATTAACAACACCAATTCTCTTTAACAATGGAAAACAACAATCTTTTCAAACCTTTGACAATAGGCAATATAGTGGTGAGCCATCGCATAGGAATGGCTCCGCTAACTCGCCTCCGCGCAACGGACGATCGCGTTCCTCTGCCTCTTATGGCCGAATACTACAGCCAGCGGGCTGCCGTGCCAGGTACTCTAATTATCAGCGAGGGTACATTGATATCACCCGAATCTTGTGGTGGATTTTCAAATGCGCCTGGTATATGGAGCGAAGAGCAAATCACTGCCTGGCGATCAGTTACCGATAAAGTCCATGACAAAGGCAGCTTCATCTTCTGCCAGATCTTTGCCTTCGGACGTGCTGCAGACAAGGATACAGCTAAAAAGGACGGAGTCGACATTGTAGGCCCAAGTCCTATCCCTATCGATGAATACGCACCAGTACCACGCTCTATGACGGTCGATGAGATCAAGCAAACAGTCCAAGACTTTGCAACTGCTGCAAAAAACGCCATGCTTGCAGGCTTTGACGGTGTCGAAGTCCATGGTGCAAACGGCTACCTGATTGATCAATTCAGTCAGGATAATAGCAATCAGCGCCATGATGAGTACGGTGGCAGCGTCGAGAAGAGATCCCGCTTCATAGATGAAGTCATGAAAGCTGTCGTCGTCGCTATAGGGCCAGAAAGAGTCGGGCTTCGTCTTAGCCCCTGGAGTTCATTTCAGGGCATGAAAATGGCAGATCCGATCCCACAGTTTTCAGACATCATACGCAGGGCGAATAAGCTGAACTTGGCTTACCTTCACCTGGTGGAGTCTCGCATATCTGGCGGCGAAGACGACGAGGGCAGCGAAACACTGGAATTTGCCTATGAACTCTGGGACAAACCGCTTCTGATTGCTGGTGGCTACAAGGTTGAAGATGCCCAGCAACTAATCAATAAATACCCTTCCAAGGATATTGTCGTCATGTACGGAAGATATTTTATTGCAAACCCCGATCTGGTGTATAAGATCAAGGAAGGGCTGCAACTTACTCACTACAAACGCGAGACATTCTATACACCATATGCGGCATTGGGCTACATTGACTATCCTTTTAGTGCCCAGTTCCTGAAAAGCCAGAATGTCTCAACTTCGTAGTTATTTAGATGGTTTAGATATGACGAACTAGGCCTTATAGTCGGTATAGCTACAAAATACTAAAGCAGTCGTTGATGGGAATGTCGTTCATAGAAGGAAAGTGATTTCGCATTAGCGTTCTATTTGTTTGTATGGTCGTCTTGTTAGTATATACATGCTTTTCTATTTCGGAGTGAGTAGAAGTAAGCCTAAAAGTGCAAAGGGTATCCATAAATAAATTAAAGAACAATGCCACTCTTCCAGAATTTAAAGAGCAAAGCATGAAGAATGGCCAAGTATCGGTCGGGCTAGCTATAAGTTCTCCCGGGCGTATCCCATGCACCAAGAATCTCCTGTAAAGGCTTGATGATATTCTCACAATACATCTTCAAAAATTCCTTTTCATGCCAGAATCGCAGAGATCCAGCACATACTTGCAGACATTGTTCAATAACCTGGCTTTGATACGGCAGCAGTCGTCTTGATGTGGCCTGTAGCCACTCAATGGCTACCATCATACGTCCTTGTGGCGACGTTGGATTCTCTTTACCCGACTTTTGACACCATGTCTCAAGCGGCCTGTGATGCCAGATCTCCAGCAATAAGATTGCCAGCTCTGTCAAAGCTGTTTTGGGATCTGGACCGATGCATGCGTCGCTCTGAATCGTTTTTACATATGGCGGCGGTGGGATCTCGCCCATAAGTTGTTCAATGAAAGGGAAACTACCCGCAGTGATGATTGACGTCTCTTGGGGACTCAATATCTTGATCTTGTTGCTGTTGAACGGTAGCCCCAACCACCACGTCTGTTGTAGTTGTAGAATTGATGATGCGACCTTGAGAGCCAACAGTGTCTGTTCCTTTGGGAACATCTTGGCGTCATCATCTTGATATCCAGCCTTGAGGATATCCGCTAGTGTTATCGGAGCTGTGAAATTCCGCCTATTCTCAGACGGACCGTCAACAAGGAAAAGATGTTCATTGTTTAGCCTCAGTTTCAGAATATGACCCGCCGCTTGTGCTTCAGAAACATGCTGGCAAATTAAGGTCACTATTCTTTCACTGTGCTGCTCCGTAGCTTCTTGGACAAACACAACTCTGGAGGTGGTTTTGATGTCGTAGTCTTCGTTGAGATCATCTTCGTGAATATTGACATGAGTTTCTTGGAGATATCCATGATGGTCAAAGATGAGACTGAATTCAGTCTGCTCTCTCAGTTTTCTTTGTTTGCTCTTTTGTAGGGGAACCCTGCTATCCAGTCTCATGAAGACCTTGTGCTTCTTTTCACAGCCACAATTACATCCTTTACGCATGGCTTCGAACAGTGGCATTGCTTGTCGCTGGACCCTTGAAAGCATGCTTGCTAGTTTTTGCGCATCATCAGACGGATTTCGCGCTGTGTATACTTGCTGCGTCTTCAGGCTATCGACCATCTCCCTCAGGGAAAGCCGATCTTCACTCAGCTCCTCCACGAGCTGTTTGAGACGCCCTTTCTCCATGGTAAAACTCAGTCGCTCTCTAAATGCAAAACCAGAGGCTCCTACGGGATTTTTCTCAAGGACCGCTTTCAAGTCATCTTTTGCAACCTGCAATATGAGAATCAGCCGTCTGTCCATGCCACATCATTATGCATCTACAAACCTTTGGTGGTCTCTTTATGTGACCTAGTTTGCTCACGATTGCTTTTAAACATGTTTCGTATCTTCTCAATATTTCATCAAAGGTATCATACAGGTGTTCGGACGCTATGTAATCTCTGATTTCTTCTGCGGTCTTCGCATTCTGGAGAATGGTGATGCATTCTTCTTCGCCTATGTCTGTTTTGTTGACCACTTCGCTAACGCCAGCATTTCGGAGTAAGTCGAGAATATTTAGATAAAAAAACGTTCGTTGCAGCTTAAGCCTGTATATAAGTGTGTCCAACTGTCCATGGAACTTGACAAATGTCGCCACAACGCCTCGTCCCGCTTTGTAGTGCTCAAGTGCAGATATAGCCAGCGGTATGATCCCGAGAACCAGTCCAGCAACTTCGAAGCCAGACATGATGTTTCCAGTCTGCCTGCTTGGAGCTGTTTGCACAGCGCTCTTTGTTTGGCAGATATGGCTCGAGCGCAAATTCTTTGAGGCTGAAAGAGGGGTAAGATTTATAGGCACCCTTGTGCACTGTTGAGGCAGTGGAGGGCTGTGTTCTTTTTCCATTGGATAGTGCCCAAATTATCTCACAATCCCTGCCTTGTTTCTAGGGCCTCTTCTAGGCTGAAATATAGCCTTCTCTCTTACCTCTCTTCATCTTTTACTGATCGACGACTCGACCTTGTGGGCAATACGGACCAAATGGACTCTACAGAGCTTTTTACAAGCGGTAGAAAAATATCGAGTGACTTGCTTCAACTGGTTGTCCTCTTTCAACTCAGGCAATCGCCAAACTATCGGCATTTGGCCGCAGAAGAGCAGAGATTCCAGCTGTGGGCGCACAGTCTTGGGTTATACCAGCAAGGACATGCATCTCTGGATTACCGGGTTCGGGATGCTGAAATCGTCAAGTCCGGATTCGCCCGCATTCTTGAAGAACTTCAAACACATGTATGTTGTACCTCTAATTGACGTTGAGTGATCGCTGGTGTTTCCAAGTAAAACTTGTATACACCTTCTGGTGTATTAAACTCAATAGCGTGTCATCATGTGGAGCATTGTCTAATCGTAATTATAGATAGAGAATCTTCTCGCGATAGAACGTAACGAACGCCTCCCATACGAAGCACAGGATATCTCGAAGGGTGATCGTGAGACAGTAGATAACGACGGCGATAGATCGGACTCAGAGAGAGATAATTCTCCTGAAGCTAGCGAAGTATCCTCTCCGAGCGATAATAGTTCGTTCCATGAGGTTGAATTCCGACTTAATGGCCTGAATGACGCTATCACGGCGCTTTATAGCCTTGCAGACAAGATCAGAAGCTCACTTCATCGGCCACAACGCAACATACATCAGCTATACAAGCATGTGCCAGCTGAAAAGAGAGATGCGGAGATACAGGAGAGAGAGGAAGTTGAGATTGCGGCCGTTTGTTATTTGCATCGCCAGTACCTAATGGAGAATACCGACAAGACAGCGACGGCATATGACGCTGCTGATGAAATATTCGCCAAATATTCGTCCGCAGGACATTGGCTTCTCCGGAGAACTGGCATTGCTAATGCCCGCCGAAAGCAACAGTTTATTTATTGGAAAGAGCATGTTGTTAGGCTTAACCAGATGCGAGCTGAATTGGCTGAGCAAAAAATCGTTCATATTAACCCTGGAACAGACGGGCCTGTCCAGAGTCCTTTGCAGCTCAACCCGAAGTTCGAGAACACAGAACAGGCAGTGTTACCTGCCATACCAATCTCGACAACGACAGCTACAACGTTGAAGCCTGGCGACCTCAGATCTGCCATTTCGTACCAGACTCGGGTATCGACAGTCATTAGCCCTGGTGGTAAGAAGCTTGAGTGGCCAGATCCGCCAAGAGTAGACCTCGTAGGCGGATATTTTATTTGTCCATATTGCAAAACTTTATGTCCTGAGAAGTATCTTCAAAAGAATGTGTGGACGTAGGTTTGCCATGTGGATTGTTCTCCATCTAATGAATTTCTTCTAATGCGGCTGTTATAGTGTTCACCTAATCCATGATTTACAGCCGTACCATTGCACATACGAACAATGCCTAGACCCGAACCAAGTCTATGGAAGTCGACAAGAATGGATTAATCATGAAAACGGGCATACGCGCGTGTGGCATTGCCATGAACACAGTGAAGAATTTGAAACTCAGCCCGAATATATTCAGCACTTGGAAGACTCCCATCCCGATAGCACTCCCGAGCATTTTTCACCTGCATTAGTTGCTGCCGCTGTTGGTCCCTCAATACGGATTCGCCGAGACTGCCCCTTCTGTCCAAGCGGCTTCTCTGATATTGCACAAATGCAATCACATCTCATTTTCCATCTGGAACGGCTTGCACAACTTGCCCTCCACAATGGCCCGAACGTTTCAGACGGCGATACCGAGTCTGGGCATTCATCACAAAGTCATCAGGGGCAGTTGCGGGGTCGAAAAGACTCGATATTTCGAGATTTTGATACAGAAGAAGACGAATCATCATTTGCAGAGCTTGTAGCAAGCGATGAGACAGCGACAGTTAATACCCCATCTGATGTTATCTTGAATGAAACAACTCTTAGTGCTGTTTCTGGAGCAATATGCGCACCCAATGTCAATGAATGGTTGCAAGATCTAGTTACGGATGAATCGCCAGAGCAGACAAACACAGCACACGAAGACATTTCAACCAGTCGCTCGCCGCCAAAGAGCAATCTCAAACGTTTCCCTCTCACAGAGGAATACACCATAGGATGGATATGCTCGAACTCAAAGACACTATCCTTGGCGGTTGCTATGTTGGATGAAAGATATGCCTATCCGACAGCCCCAATCAATGCCTCTTATACATATATAAAGGGATCTATTGGCCATCATAATATCGTCATTTCATATCCGCGTATCGAGGATTCTATCGAGGATCCGACGAAGAAACTGAATCCAAATGACTTGCGCATGTCATTTCCTTCTATTCAATACTGTTTCATTATCGGAATTGGTAGTGGAATATCCCCTATTATTCAGCTAGGCGACGTTGTCATCACCAAACCCCCGCAGCACTTCCAACGAGTGAATTCGATTCAATATACAAACGACCTACCTGAAGCTTGGCAACACTTTCCTAGCTCCTTACTCTGGGCTTTAAATCAGGTAGAATTGGCGTGGAGCGATTTCTATTCGGGCACAATACCAAGACATATCGAAGAAGCGAAGGAGAAGGCACCTCATCTGCGTTCTTTACGCCTCAATCCGGACCGAACGCAAGATTTATTATTTCAATCAAGGTACAAGCATGTTAACAGGCCTGAAACTACCAAAAGTTCTGCTTTAATAGGCCACGGGGTTGAAGAAGTACCTGCAGCGTGTTATCATTGTGATGTATCACAAACTATCGCCAGGCCGCCCCGAGATATTAAAGTCCACTTCGGAAAGACCATTTCTGAAACCTGGGTCATTGAGAAAGATACCATCCTAAATGAGCTCGGAATTGGTTTTGAAATTGATATGCTCTGTATAGAGCAAAAGGCAGCGTACTTTAGGACAACTGTACCGTATCTTCTCATTAGCGGCATCTGTGACTATGCAGATTCACACAAAAACGAGACTTGGCAGGACTATGCGACAGCTAACGCAGTGGCTTGTGCAAAAGGCATTGTAGAATACATTCCATCTCAAGATACTGAACCAGGTTGGTCATTGATCATTATTGAGCTGCGTATCATTCAATCAGCTAATAATATTTCAGATACTCCTCCCCTGCGATCTTCCAAGGTGGATCCTTTTCGCTGGCTGTCAGCAATCGATTATCAGTCTCAACTGGACCACAACCTGACCAAATATGCCCCAGGGACCTGTCAGTGGTTTCTTGAATCGGAACAATATCGAGAATGGTGTAACCTAGATGGTAAAGCACTTTTGCTACATGGACCTCCTGGATCCGGAAAATCGATGATTGCGTCAAGAGTTCTTGACCACCTCTCCACTACATTGCTCTCAGAGAAATCAGCTGTTTTCTGTTACGCGTTTTGTAACTTTTACCGCGCAAATGAGGAGAGGGCTGAAAACATAATGTGCAATCTACTCAAGCAACTATGCCAGATCCAATCGCCTCTGCCCCAAAGTGTCGAAAATTTATTCGCCCGGCACAGGAGTCAAAGAACTCAGCCATCCCTTGATGAGGCGGCAAGTGCTCTGAGATCGTTAATCTCTACATACCCAAAGGCATTCATTGTTGTTGACGGGTTGGACGAGTGTGAACCTTCAAGTGCATCACAATTCGTATCGAAAATCCTGGATTTGCTCGTCGATACAAGAGCAAATTTCTTCGCAACTTCGAGATCCCTTCCTAACATTATTGGAAAATTTCGAGAGCATAATTCAATCATCATAGATATGCCTTCAAATTCAGCTGCTGACGATATTGGTCAATACATTAAAAGCAACGCGAAACGCCTCCCGGACTTTGTGAACCACAGTCCTGATGTGTTGGAACAAGTAACTAATACTATTATAAAATATTCTGATGGATTGTAAGGATAATTCTTTTCCGAACCCGTATAAAGATAACCAGTTACTAACTGAAGTAGATTTCGTACTGCCCGTTTTCTTCTTGACTCGATAGTGGACTCAAAGACACCTGAGAGCATGATGGATACTCTAGAGGAACAGTCACGTCGCAACGATACTCTTGGTGCGATGATGACGAGAATAAGAGGCCAAGATGCAGACAGGAGAGACCTGGCTATGAACACTCTTTTATGGATGACATTCGCATTTTATCCTCTGGGAATAAGACAACTACAACATGCGCTCGCAGTGGAGGTTGGGGAATCGAATCTCGATGAAGCAAATATTCCAGATGCCGACGATATAGCCTCGGTTTGTGCTGGTCTAGTTGTTATCGATACAGAAAGAGATACTTTCAGTTTCTGTCATAAGTCCGTGGAAAGCTGGATGATCGAACGGCGCAACAAGCTATTTCCTGATGCTTGGCTCTACATTACTAGAGCCTGCCTAACATATCTCTCGTTTACGGAATTTGAGAGTGGAATAGCCCTGAATGAGGATGACCTCAACAGTCGCTTCCAACAATATCCCCTTTATGCCTATGCGGCTTATTATTGGGGCTTTTATGCCCTTGAGGTACCGAAATGTCCTGATATACTACTCTTTCTTGGTAAACAGGCGAATGCTGCAGCGGCGGCCCAGGTAATATTCTTGCATATAATAATCTTGAATGAAGCTGGGGACCAAATAGCATATGTGGCATTGCCCGGAGTGTCAGTTGCGATACATGTAGCGGCATTCTTTGGTTTGAAAGAGGCGATGAAAGTTCTCCTGAATGTCTTCGACGTGGATCTCAAGGCCTATGGCGGTTGGACACCGCTAATGGTCGCGGCCATGTCGGGACGAAACTCAATGGTAGAGCTGCTACTTGCCAAAGGGGCTAATATAGAAGCTACAGATGACGGGGGACGCACGGCATTATCGCTGGCGGTTTTCAGAGTGAGAGAAGATATGGTGGATTTGCTAATCACGCATGGTGCCAATGTCAACCTTCATGATGGTGATGGCAGTACACCTTTATTAACTGCAATTGACAGAGGGGATAAAGCCTTGGTACAGCTGCTATTAGCTCGTGGAGCATATATTGAGCTGGAGAGCAAAAATGGCGAAGCACCTGTTGCATACGCCGCCAAGAAGGAAGATGAAGATATTGCCAGTCTATTGTTGGCAGCGAGGCCGAAACCTTCCATGGGAAAGAGTCCGTGACATGAACGTACTGTCGCGACTACAAGAAAATAGCACTATGATACAGACCTGAAAAGAACAGAAGGATATTTAAACATATCACATGAAATGAATCTCAGCAAAATGAAAATGAAGATTAAAGCGTGAGAAGTTCATTCTCTTTGAGATACGCCGAAGTAGCACGTTGCTACCGTATACAATACACTAAATTCATATCCTCCAAATCAGAACTAATAAAATAACAAAATATGCTTCATCTAGGTGTACAAATGCAGCCCTTACAGGCCCAGTGGAAGCATGAATTCGACACTAGCTAATCCCTCCCAAAAGATATCCAAAACTCCCTTACTCCTCCCCTGTCCCGGCTATGCACTAAGATGTTTAGGCCATGAAATATGAACCCTTGGCACATGATCTCTATTCTCGATCATTTACCACTGTGCCGGTGGCATATGCATATGAGCCGCTATCTATCAACCATCTAAACACACCACATTTGAACCCGCACGCCAGTAAGCTTATCAACGAGACCAAAGTCAAGGCCTTCTGGCTTGAAGGCCACGATGATCATGTCAAAGTTCTGCTCCAAATATTCGGCAGACCAGTTCTTCTCATCCAACCGCGGGATCTGAGGCACTGCCTCTTGTCCCACGAGAGGATCGGCGAAGGAGACGGCGACCTTTTCCGATAGAACCAGACTTTTGGCGAGCTCAAGGCCAGGTGAGTTGACCAGATGAGATTGGCCGCGCTTAAAGCCCATGCCCACAACAAGAACATGGGGTAGGACTCCCTTGATTGGCCCCTCAGACAGAAGCTTGATGGCATTCTGTCCAATTTCTGCGGGACGGGCATTCATCTTTTCTGTGGCCGCCTTGAGCAGCGGGAATTCACTGGTAGACAGCAAATAATATGGGTTGACGGGGATGCAGTGGCCTCCGACACCAAGCCCAGGGGAGTAAGACATGTAGCCAAACGGCTTTGTGGCGGCGGCACGATAGACCTCGTAAGGGTCAATACCAAAGGGGGTACAGGCATTGGCCATCTCATTGGCAAAGGCAATGCACATCATCCGCTGACAGTTCTCATACAGCTTGGTCATCTCCGCGACTTCAGGTTGAGAGACGGTGACAACTTTGTCATAAACTGCAGAGTACAGTTCCGATATGGCAGCCAACGAGCCGGGGACGACGTCCTCCAGGCCAGAAATCACCTTGGGGATCTCATAGGCCGCGGGCTCAACGCGACCAGGATCAACACGTTCAGGTGACATTCCTGCAAATAAGCCCATCCTCTTAGCGACGGGTCCGAGGAGCTTTCTCGTCATGCCAACGGCGACGGAGCTTTCAAAAACGACAGTGCAACCAGCACTGGCGTACTTTTCAACAGTGTCTAAAGCACTTCGCAGATAAGAAGTGTCCACTGTATTGTCCGGGCGCAAAAGCGTCGGAACTGAGATGAGGAAGTGGCTGGCACCAGAGAGTCTTGACGAGGACGACGTGAGTTGTACTCTGTCGTTTTGTGCGTACTTGGGAGAGAGGGCTTTGACGCGAGATTCGGAGACGTCAAAACCGATAACGTTGAAGCGACGAGAAAAGACATCGACGAGGTGCTCGCCGACATATCCGACGCCAATGACGGCGACACGAGGCTCGATGCTGGGGTCTTTCAACTCGACATCACCATCGGTGGTAATGTCTGTTTCTGTATCAGATAGGACATTTCCACTGGTGATGGGTTCTGGCTCTGGGTCCGAAATAGTCTCGCCTGGGGGAGTCAGATCGTAATAGCTGATATCTTTGTACTCTTCATCTGACTCCCTTCGACGACGGCTCCAGTCGGTCGATTTAGAGGTCGACGAAGCTTCTGATGAATCCATCACGAACAAAAACAAATGGAATAAGCAATGCGTAATGTTTTAGCGAGTGACTGAGGCGAGAAAGTGATAAATGTGTGAACGTGTTGGCTCGTCGTAAGACTTGCTGATATTTGCGGAAAATTTTTTGGGAGAAATGAAGACCAAGAAGGGAAAGTCCGGCCAAACGATTTTATAGGCAATAATAATGAATAGGAAAATTCCAACCCATTGCTCAGAGGCTGCCGTAAGATTCCGGCAAAGCAAAAGGCGAACACACATAGGAGAACGCTAAGCTTTGGCTTTGCAGCCCTCTTGCAAATCTTGACCAGTTTCCATGAGGAAACTATGAAGGTGGTACCTCTACCTAACATCAAAGTATCGTTCAAGTTTTACATGAGAGCTGAGTAGACTAGGAAACTTTGTCCGGGTCATAAGATAAGAAACTTCCCAGACAAGATAGAAAACGCGACGACGTCTCTGTGTATACGAAGGGGGCTAACAAGGAAACTTCCACTGGTATGAATGTAATCACAGACAAAAACCGGATTTGACAGTTCCGTATTCATTATTTCTTCCTTCTAGGAGCGATGGAAACAACCGAAACATCTACACCAAGTCTCTGTTCCTCAAGATATTCCCCTGGTGTTAGCTCTGTTGGGCACTTTGGCTTTTTGGGCGTAGACTTGCGGCAGCCACGGTGTCACTAGAAATCTCCGAAACGATACGTGAAAATCGTACAATCTCGTCGTCACAGCCTCTGTACGCTGTAGCATACTGAAGCCTCATGTTCGACGAGCGTCCAGGTAGACGCACGCAACTAAGCTGAAGCAAGCACGCCAAACTTGCGCCATTGTGGCCGATTAGAGCTCAGGGGGGGCGCCAAATCAAGCCAAAAAGGCACGGCATCCAATAAGAGCTAGCTAATATCCGCCCTCTTTGAGGTTATACCGAAACGGAAAAAGCAGGAAAACTAAAATTGCAAGAATCTGAGCGTCTGAGGAGGTATGGCCGAGATGTGGCAGCAAGCAACTAGCAGGCAGTGTTCTCTGGAAGCACCCAGAGCCAGGCACAACATACCTACCTATGAGATAATCAGTCCTACCATTGATATTCCCTTTAGTCTGAAGTGACACGTCAATGTCGCTGCTATTGATGTTGTGTCAGGGACTCCCTACCACTGCGTTCAAATCCTAAACTTGGCAAGCCGGGGCTCAAAATTTGCTTTCTATTACGACCGAATCTTCTGCAAAAGCTTACTCTCAATTCGAATCTCCGTCTTCAGCCGCAAAATTATTTATGATTGACAGTAGCAGAGGATATCTTTGATAAAAGCTGTTCAGATGCTCACCGTATCACCGTATCATCTGGCGATGATAGCCGATACCTCGGCAGGACGATCAGCAAAGGGCATCATAGGCTAAACTCTCGTCTAATACTAGTCAGGAACAAAACTTTTAATACGGTATGGCGTAATTAAGGATGGCACAATACGAAGGATTGTCGAATCATACGTCTTCGTTGCCTCATTCGCTTTGTCCAAATTTTCCAGTTGCTTCATACGCCCGACGCACCACAGCACCCGTACCATCATCCGCACTCCTATACGACATTAAGCGTATATTTAGACTAATTAGCTAGACACTTGGCAGAGCGCGGACTTGGCCAGATGGCTTAAAATCTTGAGGGGAAGAGGGTGTGATGCTGCAGCTTCCTGCTGCGGTGCGCCTTCACTAGTCGTCGAGGCAACCAGGGCGAGTCCAATATCGCCTCTCACAAGAGAAGGCGCGGGGCTTTCTTGCGTAATGAGGTCTTTAAGTTTGCCAGCCACTATTTCTTTTTATTTCGTATTTCGGTTTATCTCTTGACTGCTCCTGACTAAGTATGGAATCAATATCTCCTGGCCCAACGACATCTCCCAAGGGTTAGCGCACATGGGATCGCGATGTCCCTGAGAAGCTGCCTATAGATATATGTACCTACCTATTCTTTCTCACAGTTAGATAGTTTGCTGTAGTAATAGGATACGAGGGTGCAACCTGCCTTTTTTATTGTTTACTGTTCTATTACTTAATCTATCATCGTCGTCGTCGTCGTCTCTTTTCTCTTGCATCCTGAGGCCACACCAAGCAACAATATTATGACAACAACGATCATGAAGCACCTCAAAGTTGCCATCGGGGTGATCGCCCTCGTGATTACTCAAACGGCTGCCGTTCCTCAGGCTAGTATTGCTGCTGAGAATACTCTCTGCGGTCCTGGTCTCGGAAGTTGTGTTGGGGGATGCTGCTCTGAGTTTGGTCATTGTGGTACTACCACGCAATACTGCTCAGGATCGCAATGCCAGCTCGACTACAGCGACTCCTGCGACACACAGTAAGTGATCAAACATGGAGGAATATGATCCGTGTCAGAGACGTCCAAGCTAACGATGCCCTTGCAGAGTCGGCCCTGGTGGAAGAAGCACTGAAAGCATCGATCGGCCTTTCTTTGGCGACGTCCCATACGGTGAGCTTCAACAAGCAATCTCTTATTACACCTCGCATCTCACATGATGAGGCCAGGAGCTATGCTAATCATATTGCAGCGGAGACTATCACTGAGTGTGACTCTCCGGGTCTTGTTGCTTTGACATTCGATGACGGACCCTACGAGTACACGAACCAGCTGCTTGATCTCCTCGACGAATACAAAGTCAAGGCCACATTCTTCATAGCCGGACACAACAGAGGCAAGGGCCGCATTGATGACGAGTCTACAGGGTATCCAAGAGTTCTGCGGCGCATGCGAAACGCCGGGCATCAGCTGGCCAGCCACACTTGGACTCATCGCAACCTTAACGGTGTCAGCGAACATGTCCAAAGAACAGAAATGATCTACAACGAGATGGCCTTTCGCAACATCTTTGGCTTCGTCCCGACATACATGCGTCCGCCTTTCCTGGAGTGCGGCTCGAGCTCTGGATGCATCGATACGATGGAAGAGCTCGGCTACCACGTCATCAGCACCAATCTGGATACCAAAGATTATGAAAACGACGACCCTGTGCTGATCCAAAAGTCCAAGGACAAGTTTTTCTCTATGCAATCGTCTGATGAGACAGATCACAGTTACATCGTTCTTGCACACGACGTGCATTATCAGACCGTGGTGACGCTTGCCAAATACATGATTGAAACCTCCAGGGAGCGAGGGTACAAGCTGGTGACAGTTGGCGAGTGCCTTGGCGATCCTCCTGAGAACTGGTATCGTTTGGCTCCCTCTAGGCGCGGGTTGGACACCTATCAGGAGATACCACCGGTAAACGACACAAATCAGGAGTTGCCGCCTGTAAACAACGACACAAATCCATGGACGCCACCTGGAAACAACACAAATCCATGGGCGCCGCCGGAGAATAATACAAACCCATGGACGCCACCGGAGAACAATACAAATCCATGGACGCCGCCGATAAACAACACCGACCCCGGCGAGACGCCAAAGCTCAATGTCTCAACGGACCAGAGATGTGGCGTCGAACATGGGAACACCACTTGCAAGGACTCTCTCTTTGGTGACTGCTGTTCATATTTCGGTTACTGGTAAGAAAGCCATATACCAACGCCCCTCTTGAGATGGAGTGAGATGACACAATGCGTGGTGCGCTCGTACTACTCTGGCTGGCTCATCACTCAGCCCCCGCTCCCTCTTATTTACCCGCGCTTCTATGAGAAACAATGAGCTGCTAACATGACTTGCACTATAGTGGAAGAAGCGATGATTATTGTATCACAAGCTGTGATCGCAATTTTGGAGTCTGCAATCTTCCACTTGGCGACGACAAAGTACAGGCACCCATTCACGATACAACAAACGGCCTTTGCGGAAGAGCCCATACAGCTACGTGTCTTCACTTTGGGAAAAAGAAGTGCTGTTCCCAGTGGGGCTTTTGGTGAGTTTCTTTCAGCGTCGACTTTTACGATTGTTTCCATTCTACTGACGCAAATAATGATGCAGCGGCAATAGCGAAGATCATTGTCTCAAGGGATGTCAAAAGGGCTATGGTCTTTGCTTCACTTCAGGTAATTTCACTGAGGTGTGAATCATGTCTAGATGATTAGTCTTTTGATTACTGCATAGGTATTTAATAGACAGTAGCTTTATTGAAAATGACTTGGAAAAGACAGCGTAGCCGTGACATGAGCTACAAGTTGTGCCCTGATTTGAACCACAGGTCTAGTTCGCATGTAATACTTTGAGTACTCTTTCAGCTTGGCACAATTGATATTCAGGGGGATTTCGACCCTGCCAAGTTGCATTTACTAGTATTTGCCATTTCTACCAGATACCTACTAATCTGAGCGGGGTGATGCCATGAACTCTCGTATTGTTTTAGAGCCAATACTCTGGTGGTAGGGATCAGCCAAGCGTGAATACTTGGACATGACGAACACCGCAGTAAACGGATTCGGATGCTATTCTTAGGTATAAACACGACAGCTATACGGATCTCCGAACGCCTGCCTAGGAGCCTGATTTCTCGGCGCCGCCTCGGCATCGCTGGACTAGCCAAGCAGCGAGACACGCCTACTGTTGCACAGCATTCTCCATACCTTGGCCCCGAGTCTGCTGTAGATTCTCTCACCTCTCAGTGGTTGGCTATTTCGGACATGATAACATCGGATACAAAGATACTTGCAGGATTCGTGTTCCCCTACGGCAACTTTTCTGCCGCCTCCAATAATTTAGTCTTTTATACGAAATGTCGTGATTCTGTTGGCCGTAGCAAGAGCGGAGTACGATGCGCCTAGAAGTTACCGGCGGCAATAGCCCCGTCGGAAGGGAATCTGCGTATCTATCTCGGCGAGACGTCGATCATCTGAAGTTGAAAAAAGTATATGCGGCTTCGTATTCGCACCGCCGGACCAAGATGTAAAACTTGCCGTTGGCTGCGCTCAGGGGAGATTAGCTCAAAGACTACTGCAGGTCCGTCGGGACTATCCTATCCCTCTCAGCTCTCCGGTATATCTATCGGATGTCTGTTAACACGTACGAAAACAAGGCCAAGCGATTCATGTCGGGATCTCAGCCTAGTCAGGTAAGAGCCAGCACTCTAGGTAACGCCGGGGCCCTGTGTTACTGGACGAACGGACTCGTCCGTGCAGGGAAGCCATTCCGGTTCGTTGCCGCCAAGGCGAACCTTGGGGACGGTATGGCCCGCAAGTGCTAGCAACAAGTAAGCATATTTCTAGTGGCTTGAAGTTGAGATACACAGGCTAACCTAGATATGCCGTGAGATGGTGGGGAGGGAGGGCGGGAGGGCGAGGGAAGAATATCTCCGCCGCAAAGGCCCGATCTTGGAGCTTAACTCGACTTGGAGGTGCCACGCCGAGTTGCTCCTCTTTTTTCCTTGACGCCTCTGAGATGGGTGAGTTAAGCTTTTGGTAAGCTTTGGCTGTGCCTTGCCTTGTGGACTTACACGCGGGCCCGTACATATCTTCGAGGGGAGCATGGAACGTCGTGAGAAGACTCGGTCTCGTGCCAAGCAATATATATAAATCTGCAAGTGCGCGATAGGACACGAAGCAATCGAATTTTTTGCTAGATCCCACGTGTTACAATGACTGACACGTCCCTCAAGCTGAGACGCCTCCTGCAGCTCTTTCTATTAAGGCGTGGCTGGGTATGTCTTTTGCCTCCCCCTTACAGGCCGACCAGAGAAGCGTAAACAGCGTGACGTTTGCGAAAAGGTTTTTTAACTCAGGCACATACGAGGAGTGTAACGGTATCATTGACCTCGTGTCTGCTAGCTTTTAACCCCAAGTAGAGACAGATCCACATAGAAGTATGACACGTAAGGGAAGCTCCATCGGCATCGCCAGACGGCAAAAGCATCAGATACACACCGAGGCATGGCTGATGTACTACCATGTTACCATGTGCTTTTCCCAAGACCATAAAACTTAATCTGTCTGGCCTTGGCACCAAAAGCCAAATCCACTAGCCCCAAGCCATATAATGTTTTTTTTCCTGCAAGTCCACGATGCCTTCGTATTCACGACTGCTGCAGGAGAAGCGTCTTCGATCGGACCAGTCAGCACTCTTGAATGCTCTGCCAGGATTTCTCAGCTCATGTGGCGTGGCGTATCACCGTGTTGCTGAGATTTCAGGCGGGCTTGACACCTGTATACGAGATGGGCGTTGTGCGAGGCTGGAGTTTTGTGATGGCATCGAGCCGGGGAAGACAGCTTTGACCGTTCCTTACTAGTATTGAAGCAAGACACAAGTCACTGTTCCAATATTAAAAGCTTGGCAGGATTTGCGGCTTCAGATATGAATAATTAATATTTCAAGTTCCTCATACATGAGAATATGGTTCACTGCTCTCCATAGAGACAACATACACAAAGTCGGCTTAGTGATGCCTTGACCTCTATCTCTGCAAAGCTTGGTACAGCCCTGCTTTGACGCTCACTCGTTAGACATTTCCTAATGTTTATTTCTCAATTAAGCTTTCTTCATCACGGAGTATCCCCTCTTTACCAACCCAATAGGCTCCTGATGCTTTCAGAGCTCGGTAGAAGGCTCTAGCCCTAGCTTTTGGTCGAAACTGTGCGTAAAGCCCTGGCTGGGTTTGCTTCAAACTTCATTTTATTAGCTCTCACTGGTTTTTACTGACTTTTACTTTCTTTTATAAAGCCTTCTGGCCCATATTTTCCATCATTGATCCCATCTTTCTCTTTGACGTTTGCAAAACCCACGGCACTCTCCGCATCCCACGCGACCGCTATATACCCCGTCCCAAGAACAAATTTCAGCTCCTTGCGGTTCGCTGCTGAATATTCGAAGAGAAGGCAAGATGTCTGACACATCCGATCCGATACCGTCACTCATCATGAACTCCGAGTCTCCTTCCACGGAGACTGTGGATACAGGGGACATTTCCCCTGAACGGCTTCCGCGGGGGGAGATGCCCAGGAAGCCGCCGGTGTCCATGTTCAACGTCTCAAATCATGTCACTGTCGCCACATCGACTGAAGAAAGCTCTCGAGAATCTGTAAGCAGACTTGGCAAACAAGACATGGCTTGTCTTCTTCGGCTACATGGTTCCCATGCTAACACAAAACTACAGTCAGTCTCCCGCAACGCCATCGTCAACAATGCATTTCCCCCAAATGAACTCGATGAAAATCGTGTTTCATTGAACTCATTCGACTCCGACCTTTCCTTTTCATCCTCTATCACCCAAGAAGAGGCAAAGTTGCGGTGGGACTCGGAGGAAGAGCTCCAGAAAGTCTCCAAACATCTGCTCCGGACTCAAAAATGGTGTCTCATTCTGGGTTTGGTTATCATCAACGGCGGGCTGATCTATGCCGCCGTGACAGTCCACCAACTGTACTACCTCTTCCTCGTTCTTCTTAGCTCAAACACCACACTTCAAGCCCTTATGATGATTTGCATCATCACGAATACCATCTTGAGGCGCTGTCTGCCTTGTTGGTTTGCTAGAAAAGAACGTACCCCCCCTGATCCCGAGAGGCTGGTGCTGCTGCTGCCCTGCTACAATGAAACCCGCGATGAGTTGACCCGGTCCCTTGACTCTCTCGTGGACCAAAAGGAGATTGATAACCACCCCAAGATCATCTTCATCATCGTTGACGGTAATGCTCGTGGCCCAGGCATGGAGAAAACCACGCAGGAGTACCTGCTCGAGGACATTCTGGGTGAAGGTCAGTTCCGCCGCTTTGACAATGGTTACCGTGCCCGAGATGGTCTTTTCATGCCGGTCAATGTCCAATATGGCTACTACAAGGGTCTGCCGTATGTCTTTGTTGGCAAGAGCTACAACCAGGGCAAACGTGACAGCTTGTGCTTCGTCCGTTCGTTCTTGTATCACTTCAAGAGGCGCTCTGCGAACATGGTGACCATGTTCAACAAGACTCTGTACGATTACATTGGCACTATTTTCGTTCAGCATGGCATGGACACGGTCGACTACCTCGTTGGCATGGATGCCGACACCGTCTTTGATGAGTTCTGCATCATTGAGATGCTCCGCGAGATCCGTTCGAACGACAGACTGGTTGGTGTTTGCGGTCACGTCTGCGTCGACTTTGATGGCAAGCCATTCAATCCATGGGCTCTCTATCAGTCGGTCGAGTACTCGCAGACCCAAGGCCTGCGACGCATGTTCCAGTCTCGCATCACGGGCAAGGTCAACTGCTTGCCCGGCTGCTGTCAGCTGATCCGCGTTGATGAGTCGACGTTTGGCGACGAGGTTCTTCGTGAGCGCTTTGGATACTGTCCCAAGCCCAACGACACAATGACGTTGCACATCCTGGGCAACTATTCCGAGGATAGTATCCATGCGGCCATCATCTTCAGCCTTTTCCCCAAGAAGCGGACTGCCCAGGCCCTACGTGCCAAGGCATTCACCATTGTGCCGACCAACCTCAAGGTGTTCCTGTCACAGCGCAAGCGCTGGGCCCTTGGTAGCATCTCAAATGAGTTTGTCATGCTGTTCAGGAAGGGTATTATCTTCCCAGAGAGGATACAAAGCTTCGTAGCCGTAATGACATGGGCCATTACGCCTTTCATCGTGTTCGCCGTCGCTGAGCTCATTAAGCTGCTCATCACGGACGGCCGTGTGCTATTGCGTAACCCTGTCTTTCTCGGCCTCCTCTCTGTTTTGGCTTCTCGTTACGTAAGTACCACGACTTTCTTTTCAGATCAGCATGCGACTAACATTGTCTCTCTTCCTTCGTAGGTCTACTCGTTCTGCGTTGGCTTCTGGCTTCCCCGAAATTGGACGGAACGTGGCCAGTATTTTGTTGGTTACTTCCTCCATCTCCTAGTCTCGCCTTTCGCAAATATCATCATCATGGGTTACTCTCTCTTCAACTCGGATGATTTCAAGTGGGGAAAGACCAGAGAAGTGATTCAAAGCGATGAGGACGCCGCTGAGAAGGGAGCGGGTGGGGTTAGAGACGCTGTTTGAATTGATGGGGAATGGTATGTGCAATGCATCAGCATGAAAGCATGAGCTGGCTCCGACTGGTAAGTACATCATCATGCTCTTCTCTTTTCATGATATATTGACACAGGAAGCTGACCTCTATAAGAGAAGGATCTCAAGGATTCTCGGACCTTTAGTCACTTTGGCCCTCCAGTAGATTTAGTCCGGCCCCGGATAGATCTGCTAGCAGGAGGATGTGCCGATATAGTCAGCCATTCATATTTGCTTTTGGTTTGGCGTGCGGTTCTTCTTGTGTCATACTTGAGACGGCTGTCGTACTCTCATAGTTTATTTCATATACTCAAAAAAGGTCTTTGTGGCATTTGGGTTGCATTAATATCAGGTTGGTTTGGTGTGTGTATGCGTTGTTTTCAGTGTCGATAAATGTATAGGCAGCAACGAGACCACAGATTGGTGAACGGTCATGTCTGTTGTGTATTGCCAGTACTTAGTATAGAGCAATATGAGAAATATTCATAAGAAGCCAAATTATCCATCATCACACGGTGAATCGTAACATGTTGAGGGGCGTGGCTGTTCCGCTCATCACATCTCGAAATGCACATGCAGCCATCCGCATCTTCCCTGTCGGCGCCTCTCACTGCCAACATGGCAGCCCGGCGTGATGCCAACAGGAGCGGTGTAGATGCTGCATCCTGTGAATCTACATCATGACCAAATCCGTAGTTGGAAGGCAGTGAAGCGAGGTGAGTCAAGGCTGCAGACAGGGTTCGGGATGCAATCAGTTACTGGCTGTTCTGGCGTCGGCATCCACATGGGACCAGCTGAGAACCTGGTTTCGTGCATGTCTTGGTGGTAACATGTTATATTCGACACGTTTGATGATGATTACAAGTAAGAACACGCAATATGCATGCAGATCCCGGCTCCGGCGAGAGATGTGATTCCTCATACCAGGTAACTCTCGGTTCAATACTGAAGCTTGAAACAGACGGGTATTCGCTTCGCTTTGGTGGAGACGACATGACAGCAAATCATCTCTTCTAGCCGTGTTCGACTCTGGGTGCATCACTTTTACGAGCCGTTTTACGGTCCGTTTCTTGTCTTGGGCGCGCATTATCTTTGTCTATACAAATCATACCTGCGCAAGAAAGACACAGCCAGGAACCGGCCGCCCCTTCAACATCACCATCACGCAAAATCATGAATCATGTCTCAACAAATACCGTCTCCCACCTTCACGATCAACTTCAGATCCCTTTCAAGCCCATCCGTCAAACCAGGCAGACGGCATCAACCACATGCCCACCCAAACCCCCTGCTAGCTTTCCCCTCCCAGCCAACAGCAATCCTTGCCCAGACACCCTCAACGAACCCCTACCAGCAGCCATCATAGCACATGCATACGGCAAACACCTGGTGCCACCCACACGCACGCAAATCTGCCATCATCAAAGGAAAAAGACGTGAGCAAGGCCCCCCAAAAATTCCCACTTAGAAGTGCAACGCGTCGCATCGCGAGAGAGAGAGAAAGAAAAAAAAAATAGGTACACGCCAGCCAGACATGGTGGGTGCGCGCTAGCTAGACCTCATGGACACATCATATGACTTCTTACATCTTACACTTGTTAGTGTAGAGATGGGTGGAATCCTCCTTTGAATAAATGGTAATATCTTGTTTCTTCGTTTTTTCCCCTTTGTTCAAGTGCACAAGGTGTGGTGCAAGGAGCTATTACGAGCTACAGTACAATACTTACACGCAACACGCGTGAGAGCTCGCAGATGCCGTCCAAAGAAGGGGGGCGTGTGCGTGGGAGCATTCAAAGAAGTCACCTGTAATTAATCTAATCTACTAAAGGAATGAGATCAAAGGGCCGTATTGAACAAAGGATTCATTCATAAAAAGCGTGGACCGTCCTCATCATTCTCTCTGCCGTCGTTCTTTGTCTTCTCTCTCTCTTTGTTCAATTTACACGTCAAGTGGTGTTGTCTCATTCTTCACTCTTTCATTCCATATACCCCCAAAAACCACACCACTCCTACATCAAACACATTCCTCGCCAAATATTCACTGTTTCAATAAAAATGCTTCTCCCCCCAGCTCCTCCAGCTCCCACCGAAGCCCCCTCCCTCCAGAACCGCCAAATCGACTTTCGCATCCTTACACAAACCGTCGTCCGCGCATCCACCACCATCGTCACAACCATCACCCTCGGCACCATCGAGCCAGTTGCCACAGAGACAATCGCTGTCGTGCCTCTGGTCACCCACCACCATGGCCTCTCGGGTGGGCAAATCGGCGCCATCCTCGGCTCCGTAGTCGGCGTCGTCGTCTTGCTCCTCATCGTCGGCTTCTGCTATGTCGGGCGCCGAAGAATGCCCATCACATATGAGGAGGAGACGAAGAAGACTAAGAGGAAGAGAAGAAGCAGCTCCTCTCGTACCACTCGCGGTATATACCAGTACACGGAAGAGGACATATACTACGTGCCCTCGCGGAAGAAGTCATCATCCTCAAGGAGGGCCAGCGTCAAAGTTGAGGTTCAGGAGCCTGCAGCTGCGGTCGTGACTGAGAGGATTCCGGGAGGCCCCAAGTTCCCTACATACCGCGCGATCCCAATATCAAACCCTCGAAATCCCCAAGTTTGGCGATCATCATGAAAATTGTCTGTTACGGGGCAATGAAGGGGAAGATGAATAATGAAAGTCACAGTACTGAAATCGAAGGACTGACAGAGATCGGCCATGGCGCATGGCTTGCATAGTATCGATGGACTTGTCCTACGTCAAAAGCCACAAAGAGCTTCTCTCTCATTCATGCCTCAAATTAAACTAAGCAGACTAAATCACTATGATGGGGGGGAAGTAATAAGTGTTGAGGGCCATCATCAAAAGGTGATGGTGTCAGGGATTGACGCACGACATCTAGCATCGGAAAGCATGGTGAACCATGATCATAGCGATATTTTTTTAATGAGTAATGACTAATTTTATGATGTGTTCAATTTGACACCCAAACTCTTGCTTTAAATTGTGTTGTCGCCCAAGCCTCCGCATTTGTGAGACTTGTCAATCACCTTTGTAATCTGTGCAGCCCGGTTTAGCTGTCTCTGGATAGCCCGTCTGCTGCTTGGGTTGAGGCTAGACTTTTCTCGAGGAGGGATGCCGTCCAAGCTCAATGCAAGCTGTGCCGCTGCACGACCGGCAGCCTTGGTGTTCACTGTGATGGCCTCCCAGTTGATGTTGTCCAAGTTATCGCAGGCCTGGTGGTAACACGCATCTTCTGGAGCACCGGCGCCGGTGAAGAGACCAGAAGAGGGGATACCAAGCTCCAGGAAGGCAACATAGTCAGAAGATGAACCGAATCCGCTTTGAAGACGTTAGTTTTTAATCCCCTTGTAACGAAGAATAGGAGTACTCACCCATATTCGACGGGCTTGCCCTTGGATTGGAGATAGTCAAAGAGGATGGAGCCTCCAGTCTTGTGGGCATCGGTATCAGCATACACAGCGTAGATGGGCTGCTTGGAACCAATCATGTCATAGTTGAAGTAGAATCGGATGCGATCTGCCTCCTCTTCAGACAGATGTTGGCCATAGTACAGGGAACCAATCAGGCCACTCCTGTTATGCATCTTGATTAGCCAATGGATTCCATGGACATATAGGAAGTAGAAAAGGCTTACTCTTCAGCACCCCACCAGGCAAACCGGACTTTGTTTTTGAAGCCCTTGTATTTCCGGAAAGAAGTAGCAAGCTCAAGAAGACCAGCAGTTCCGCTGCCATCGTCGTTCACACCTACATTTCACATCATGTATTAGTCTAACGCCGTGTAACGTTATTCAGGCAAAAGAGTAGGTGTATATACGTACCAGCACCGGCTTGGACGGAATCCAGATGAGCACCAAGCAAAATCACGTTATTTGGGTCACCCTCCTTGGTCTCCGAAATGATGTTCCAGCTCTCTCTGTTTTCATTCACGGAATCCACGACGAGAGTGGCGGTTAGAGTCTCGCCTGCTGCAAGACGAGCTTTCCATGCAGTGCCCTCTTCCTGAGTAATGACACCCACAGGAACCAGCAATCCGATGTTGTCAGCACTCAAGGTAGCCGATCCAATGGGCTTGCCCGGGAGGTTGTTGTACAAGATGACTGCCAGCGCACCATGCGCCTTGGCCAGCTTGAGCTTGTCTGCAATGGCACAGATGCCTCGCCTCACCAAAGCAATCTTTCCCGTTGCGTCAATTCCTTCCCACTGGTCCGCGAAACACGCAGATCCCCTCACATCGTCAACCGGTGTGTCGATGAGCTCGGCTGTGATGCCGCCAGGAAGAGGGGTGGCGGTATTGTATTGAAGAGTAATGACATATACGTCTTCACCTTGGGGTCCCTTGACAGAGATACTTCTGGTGCTCTCAAACAAGTGAGTGAATGGCTGGACGTAGGTGTCGAACTCATTGCCAAAGCGTGTCTGTACACGTTCAAGAATGAAGTCAATAGAAGCGTTGTAGCCGGGGAGGCCAAAGGCTCGGTTGCCGCCGTTGTCGTTTGCGATGTGGTTCAGGTTCCAGAGAACATTTTGGAGACTGTGAGGATTTGGGTCAGTAGATGAAATGCATCATAGGTACGGCAAATGGTTACTTTTTTTCTTCAATATCTCTCTCGACGGCGTCCGGTGTAAGCAGGTCTGTGGCGACAGCAGCCGTAGCAAGAAGGCCGGTGCAGGCCAGGTTATTCCAGAACCTCATGATGCGAGCAGAGTCTCTGTAATGTGAATTGTATATATGCAATAGTGTAGTAATGGTAATACTAATAGTAGATCACCACTCTTACTATTCACATGCCAGTGAAACGAAGAAACATAGAATAGAATTGTTCGAGGCACCACTCAACCTTTTATCTATCAATCAATTCACGTCCAACTATTTGGAGAAATAGAGAGGCAGCTTCAATAGAGGCAGTTGCTCCGGGTCTGACTACCGGCTAATCGCCACCCCCTGCCAGCCAAGACTCTATTCGCAATAAAGCCCTGGCATTTCCCAAGTTAAGCTTGTTGAGCCCGATTCCTCAACCGGAAGCTGCAAGAGGCAATCTCGACACCTTATCGTCTTGGCAGCGGAACGGGCAGGTCTCGATGACACTCACGCCTCAGCGGAGCCGGTTGGCGCAACGAGACACTGAGCCGATTGGCGCCCGCAAGGACTTTTGATCTTGTCCGACAAGAGAATCACGGTGTATCGAGTGCAGAATCACGGCGGGCCAACTTCCAAGATGGACGGCGCGGCTGGGCAATGGCACGCTGTGAGAACTTCTGAAAGAGCATGCAGACGAAGGGTTGCTAACCATGTGACCTCGATTGGTTGTGCGAGGAATTTACGAGGTTGGCCAAGACATGCGTATATACAGTAGCCGGAACATGCGGAGCGAACAAGTTACGAGTACATGTAGTTGAGGGGCAAAGTTGGAGAAGCATCGTGAATGTATTACAAGATGAATCAAAAGTACCTTGATACGGAGCTTGGCATGTCGGATTGACCAACCGCTGGTCGGAATGAAGCTGCACTCCAGTGGTTCATGTTGCATCCGCCATGTATTAGTAGCTCCGATACGACTCTGTGTCCCTGCATTTTCTACTCATATTTATACTCTATCCTATGAGCCATAGTAGAAGAGAAGAGTTCTAAGATGAGCTGACACGAAATACATATATGCATAATGAGTAGAAATTCTATAACTATACCATTGTGGTGCATTCTTCATGATCAAGATGATCCAAGTATTGGTATTGTCTTGTTGCCTCTCTGGGACATGCTACCCTAGAACGGAATGCGAAAAAAAAAGGTACGAGCCGCAAGTACTGTTCAGACATCTGTCGGTGTATTATGTCAGCCTCGAATCGGTATTCGGAATCACACCATAGACATTTCCTGTGACCTAATAATAACATGAATTAGGACTAAGCTGAGTTGAGTTGAGATGCGCTCAACATGCGGTGCAAAGTCACAGATTAAAAGCTTTGATGATACGGAGTTTATAGCGAATCCATGAGATCGGACTTGTAATCGTTTTGTTTCTTATTCAAGTACTTAGAATTCACGTGTAAACGCAGCTGTTGTCCAAGTCTCTTAACCACCGACGGAGGTTTTGCAGCGAACACAAGCTCCGGATTAACTCGTTTTTGCGAAAAACAAAACCCCGCCACCGCCCAATTAAGCTTTATGGACTGACTAGAAAAAAAAGACCCCTCCAAGTGGCAGCGCATATCGCCGGCAGACGGGAAAAGAATCCTTGGAGCTGCAAAATAAAAAGCTGGACGCCTGGCTTCTCCCCTTTTTGTTCCACCTGCATTCAAACCGCTGCTTCATCCTCGACTTTCTTCTTATCATCCGCCTTATACTCTGAAGCATCTCCTAATATCTCACATTTTCACCAGCATCTGCTTCCCCAGCCATGGCCGATTCCCAAATCCCCCAGGTTAGGCGCAATGCCCCTACCGTCCTCTCGGCCGCCGACCTCATCGGCAACACGCCCCTCGTCAGGCTCAACAAGATCCCTCAGAGCCTGGGAATTGAGTGCGAAGTCTACGCAAAGACGGAGCTGTTCAACGCCGGCGGCAGTGTCAAGGACCGGATCGCCCTGAGGATGATTGAGGAGGCCGAGAAGAGCGGCAGGATCAAGCCCGGCGACACTCTGATCGAGCCCACCAGCGGAAACACGTATGGAATGGCCCATCCTTTTGCAGCCCCGAGATAAGCTGACTGGCTTGTTCGCTAACACGTTCATCTCTTTCTTCTAGTGGTATCGGCCTGGCTCTCGTTGGCGCCATCAAGGGCTACAAGACCATCATCACCCTGCCGGAGAAGATGTCCGCTGAAAAGGTCTCCGTCCTGCGAGCTCTCGGCGCCACCATCATCCGTACCCCAACCCAGGCCGCCTGGGACAGCCCCGAGTCTCACATTGGTGTTGCCCGCCGCCTCGAGAAGGAGCTGCCCAACGCCCACATTCTCGACCAGTACAGCAACCCGGCCAACCCTGACGCCCACGAGTTTGGCACCGCTGAGGAGATTTGGGAGCAGACTGGTGGCAAGGTGACTGCTGTTGTTGCCGGTGCGGGAACTGGCGGTACCATCACCGGTATTGCGAAGGGACTGAAGAAGCACAACAAGGACATCAAGATTGTCGCTGCTGATCCTCATGGCAGTATCCTGGCTCTGCCCGAGGCACTCAACGAGGAGCACATGAACGAGGGATACAAGGTCGAGGGTATTGGCTACGACTTCATCCCCGACGTTCTGGACCGTGACATCGTGGACAAGTGGTACAAGACCGACGACAGGCAGTCGTTCTACCTTGCCAGGAGACTGATTGCCGAGGAGGGTCTTCTCGTCGGCGGCAGCTCCGGCTCTGCCATGGCCGCGATGCTGCTGGCCGTCAAGGAGTTTGGTTTCAAGAAGGGCGACACCGTGGTTGTTGTTCTCCCCGACAGCATCCGCAGCTACCTGTCCAAGTTTGCCGACGACGACTGGCTGGCCGCCAACAACCTGCTCGCTCCCACTGGAACCGAGTCGGCGCCCCAGGATGGCGTCAAGGCTGCCGCTGACCCTTACAAGGGCGCTACCATTGCTTCTCTCCGCCTGAAGCCCGTCACTTCCGTTGGTGACTCGTCCCTGTGCTCCGAGGCCATCGAGACCATGCGAGACAAGGGCTTCGACCAGCTGCCCGTCCTCAACTCCTCCAGCAAGCTGGTTGGCCTTGTCACCCTCGGCAACCTTCTCAGCTACATCTCCCGCGGCCGTGCGACAGCTCAGACTCCTGTCAAGGACGTCATGTTCGACTTTGCACGACTGGACGAAATTGTCACCGACCCCCGCAAGCTGACCAGCGGAACCAAGGCGGGCAGCAAGCGCAAGTTTGTCGAAATCACCATGGAGACGCCCCTTTCCACCCTCAGCAAGTTCTTTGAGTGGAACAGCGCTGCCGTTGTCACCGATGGCAAGGGCGATTCTCACTCTCTGTCCAAGCCCATTGCTGTCGTTACCAAGGTTGATCTGCTCACCTGGATGGTCAACCAGAAGTTGTAAACGCCATCTCCATTATTTTTCCTTTGGATTTAAAGATAATATGATTTGTATCTGAGGAGTTTTGCCAACAGGCGACCAATTTTTTCTTACATCGGGGCGTCATTTACCATTTTTCTTACAAGTTTTTGGATCAGCGACGGTGTGTTATCTGCAGAGGACATGGAACTGGGATATAGATCAACAATATTGCGCGGGGCCTGATAGACTCAACATCTCGGGAAAAGCACATATATATATGAATTTGAATATGAATGCATTTTTCATCAACCTCGTCTATACGTAGTATATCATACAATTGTGATTGTACCTGTGGTGCATATGTGTCATTATTATTAAGTATTTTTCTCATTTCCATCCTCTGCCGTTACCCGTCATTAAAAAACCTGTACCCAACATGCAGCATTGTACTCATACACAATCCATCTAATAATACCCGCCCCATCCCATTTTATATTCTCTGAGCAATCCACCACCACCACTTGTCAGCACCAGGCTCTTCCGTCAAGACGCTGCCGGCCAGCACCTCGACGTCAATGTCAAACTCGCCCATTTGCTGGAATGTGAATTTTTCAGATCCGTACTCTCCCAGCCAGCCATCCTGCTCCTCGGAGCCGACGTCGTCAATGCCGACGCCCGAGTCAAGCAGGCCCTTGCTTCGGGAAGCGCGAATCCGAGTCAGCTCCGTCTCTAGGTGGGTCTTGACCATGGTGGCCGGCAGCGCGGTGAACAGGTCCATCTTGTTGGCCGCGATGAGGACGGGGATGGAGGCCTTGTCCTTGCCCTTGGAAGTGGCCTTCTTTTGCAAGAACAGCAGCACATCGTAGAGGTACGCAGCCGTGGGCGCAAGGGTCTCCTGCTCGCCCAGCGCGGCGGCATCGACCAGAAAGACGACGGCCTTTGTCTTTTCGGTGCGCGCGAGCTTGCCCATGGCGACGTTGCGCAGCTTTCCGTGGCCGGGGGTGTCGACGAGGAGGAACTTTGTGTGGGTGCCCGTGGCGTCGTCGTGGTTGCGGAACGAGGCCTTGGTGACGGAGTCGGTGGAGGCGTTGAGCTCGATGGAGTGCGAGACCTGGGAGGTGTGCGTGGCCGAGGGCTTCGCGCCGCGCTCAAAGAGGGTGAGGAGAGCCGTCTTGCCGGCGTTGTCGGGGCCGAGGAGGAGGACGCTGGGCGGGACGGTGTAGGTTGACGAGGAGGAGAGGACGAGGTGGAAGAGGATGGGGCCGCCGAGGATGAGGATGATGCCGATGAGGATGACGGGGAGGGAGGGCGTCATGATGATTTCGACGAGCTCGGTGAAGGTGAGGGCCGCCATGTTGGGCGAAGAAGTTTGTGTCGTGAGGTTAAGGTATGATATGGATATTGATGATGCTTGAACTTTTTGAAGAGGAGATGTGTTATAAAATAAGGTAGCTAGCAATTGGCGAGTGCAGCGGCCCCCTTTTTTGAAAAGCAGCGACGTGGCCTGATGCGGATTTCCAGCGCAAGAAGCTCTGCCCCGGTCTCGCCTCGAACGATGCAGATGCTGCGGATGTTGGGGCAGCCGAGAAGTCGGACGAGATTGAGATGATGCTGTTCTGTCAAGTTTGGGGTGCAGCAGCTGAGCCAGGGTTTGGTTAGCTGGAGGCGGGAAGTGTGGCGGGGGAGAGAGAGAAGAACTGCTGGGTGCGCCACATTTTGAGATGGATGGATTTGGGTAGCGGGCTGAAGTGTGGCTTTACTGGTCCTCGGATGATGGACGCTAACAGCTGTTGAAGTCTTATCTGCCCCCCTGGCTTGGTGGATGGAAACAAGCTAGAATACATGTAGTTGAGATTGGTTCAATGATTTCCGTGTTAGATTGCTGCATGTCTTGACGACTGATGCCAGCATTGTTGTTTGGTGTACCATAGAATGAACTGGAATGAATTAAATACTAAGAGCTGTCATGGTCATTCATATGGATAGGATAGAATACTGTAGCAAGTACATGTGCTGTGCTCTGTAGTCCATCGTGACATGGAGTTGAATCTCTCCAGCTGCTTAGCTCTCCAATCCATCTCCCGGCTTCTGTAAGTGCCCCGTATCAATTACTCCGTAGTGGCTAGGCCGGCAATCTACAAGCGCCGCATGGGCTCCCTCCAGGCCTGGGCTGGGCCTATTATCCATTAGCAAGCAGTACATGACGGGACTTCTAATTTCGTATTTGATTAGATTGATCAGCGATTGATCCTTCCAGCGTATGTATTATTGATCTTTTTCCCCTGCATATCATCCATATCACATCACACTTGAGATTACATACACACTCTCTCTTCCATCATCCATCATCCATTATCGTCTTTTCTTTTTCCGTCTGGCCACTAAAATCTCAGCCATACTTAGGCCCTTCCATCTTTGCTGCGCCATCCTCCTCCCTCCACTCACATTGCGTAATTCGGCCATGGCACCGCCTGAAGCTGTTATCGATATCTAATCCCCCAACTGCATCGTCAGCTTTGTCTCCAGTTCCTGATCCTCTCTCTCCACCAAGTCTCACCCTCGTCGATCTCTAGATCCGGCTCGTCCCCTCGCCTAACGAGCCGCCAAATCCGAGGACCCCTGGACTTTTTTTTTTCGTTTCTTTTTTTGTGATTGCGTTTTCTTTTCTTTTATTTTTCGCTTCTGCTCTCCCGCACTCCGCAATCGACGACTTCTCGTATTCGCCAATCCCCAGCTTCGGGATCAGCCCTTCAGCCCTTCAGCTCAGCTAGGCGGAAGCGCGGACGACGCTCGTTTCTCGGCTTTCGAATCGACCTCGACTTCGACCTTGACCTCTCGTCTCTCGTCTCTTCAATCTTAGCATCAGTTATTGCCCGTTACATGAGTAGTGACGATCCACCAACCCGCGCAAGGAACACCTCGGCAGCCTCTTCCACCACAACCGCTGCCGCAGTGCCTTTGCGAATGCAGCCTTCGTCCAAGTCGGCAGCCGCGGCGCCCAAGCTCAACAGCGAGATGGAGATGGGCAGCCTGCCAGCGGACGAGCCCGCGCCGGAGAACGACATCATGCAGCTGGCCCGCATCGGCGACGTGGCCGGCATGGAGAAGCTGTTCGAGTCGGGCGAGTACGACGCCACCTACAGCGACGACGAGGGCATCACACCCTTGCATGTGAGTTTGAGTTGCGGCCATGAGCCGACCAAGGGCTGAAGAGCTCAAGAGCTGACGCTATTCGCTGCTGCCAGTGGGCTGCCATCAACAACCAGTACGCCATGTGCGCGTTCCTCATCGAGCACGGCGCCGAGCTTAACAAAAAGGGCGGCGAGTCCATTGCTACGCCTCTGCAGTGGGCGGCCCAGCGATGCCATTACTACACCGTCAACCTGCTGCTCCAGCGCGGAGCCGATCCCCTCATTACCGACTCGCAAGGCTACAACACCCTTCACATCTCGACCTTTAACGGCAACGTCCTGCTCATTGTCCTGCTACTGCACCAGGGCATCCCGGTCGATGTGCTGGACAGCTACGGCCACACGGCCCTCATGTGGGCGGCTTACAAGGGCTATCCCCAGCTGGTCGACACCTTTCTGCGATGGGGTGCTAATGTGCATGCCACGGACGAGCAGGGCTTCACCCCGCTGCACTGGGCGCTGGTCAAGGGCAACGCCGCCTGCGTTCTCAAGATGATTGAGTACGGCGCCGACCGCTTTGCCAAGACGGACACGGGCAAGACGCCGGCCATTACGGCCACGGAGCTCAACACAACGCCGGCATGGCACCGTGCGCTGCGCGAGTGCGGCTACGACGAGGATGGCCATGTCGCAACCCCGCCGTGGCCCGGCGCAAGCTACTTCCTCAAGGACAAGAAGGCCTTTCTCACAAAGTTCCTCTTTCTCTGGCCCTTCCTCATGGTCTTCTCCGTGCTGCTAATCCTGTCCAACTTTCCCTTCTATTTGGGCCTGCCGCTGTCGGTAGGTGCGGCATACGGCCTTCTCTGGGTCGCCAAGCAGGTGCTCGAGTATGCCCCCTCGGATATGCGATCATTTCACAAGACTGTAAGTGTCCTGCTCTTCTTGATATTGGCTTCACATGGGGACATATCGCTAATGTCGTGGGGATGGAATAGCCCTGGATGGCGGGCATCTTTGCTGGATCTCTGTTCCTTGTCGGCCTCAACTGGATTTTGTTCATTCTACCGGCAACCATCGGGTGGTGGGGCGGATCTTCTCACTTTCTCTTGAATGTTGCCTTTGGAGCTGCTTTCGGCTTGACGTCCTTCTTCTACATTGCCTCGATGCGTTATGACCCCGGCTTTGTGCCCAAAATGAATGGCATTGCCGAGCAACGGGCTGTCATTGATGACCTTCTCAAGTCGTGGAAGTTTGACGATTCCAATTTTTGCGTTGTGTGCATGATCCGCACGCCCCTACGAAGCAAGCACTGCCGGCGCTGTCAGCGATGTGTGGCCAAGCATGACCAGTAAGATATATCTCCTTGTTCTGTTTCAAAGTTTGTGGTTGCTAACTGTGTCCGCCCAGCCACTGTCCATGGATATTCAACTGCGTTGGCGTAAACAACCACCGTCAATTCTTCTTTTACCTAATCTCCCTAACCATTGGAATTCCCATCTTCGACTGGCTGTTGTATTATTGTAAGATGACTCCATAGCTTGCTCTATCGGAAAAAGTGCTGACCAGTCATATCAGATTTTGAACAAATTACTCCCTCAGCTTCAGAGACTTGTGCTATCTTCGGCCCATCTGTCTGCAAATATATCAATGCTGACTCGTACTCGCTCTTCCTGGCCATCTGGGCGTCTCTCCAGCTTCTGTGGGTGTCCATGCTGCTCTTTACACAGTTCATCCAGGTCGCCCGTGCCATGACCACGTACGAGAACATGACTGGCATCCGTGTCAACACCTCTCTATCTACAGCCTTTACATCCACGGGTGCTCCGCTCGACCCCAACCACCCGTCCCTTTCTGTACCTACGGCACCGGCAGGCGCTCACGCCGGCCATGGCCACGGCCACGGTCATAAGCACGGGGCTGGTCTCTTCAAGCAGTGGAGCCAGCTGCTCGGTGTCGACCCCTTCATCGAGACCATTACCGGCCGCGGCGCAGCTACGACCAAGAACAAGCGCAAGAAGAAGAATCCGTTCAGCAGGGGCTGTGTTACCAACTGTAAGGACTTTTGGTGCGACCCTGCTCCCATCTTTGGTCAGCGAGAAACGGGCCAGGCGAGCCTCGGTGGCGATAAAGTCGACTACACGGCAATGTACGAGACGCCCACTCTCATGAACATTACTGGAATGAGAACCCGCGGAGGGTACGAGGCCGTTGAAACAGAGGAGGTGTAAATCAACAGAAATGAGTTTTGACGTTTTATGGCTGGAGAGAGAGAAAAAAGAAAAATACTAATACCGCATTGTAATATGAGCCGATGCAATCACGGCTAGATCTTGGAAGCTCTGGCCTGGTTTGCTTCCCCTTTCTGTTTTCCACTTCTCGTTTCTTCTCTTCTTTTGTGCAATGGAGCCAAGGGTACAAATGCGTGTTGGAGTGTTGTATTATCTTGGATCGGTACAAACTGGGATACTGAGTGATGGATCACTCGAATGACTAACGACACACACTCGAATAGAAATGAGGCAGTCATGAGCCGCATGGCGCTGGAGAGGGATACTGTTGGTTTGCATAGCACTGGAGACTCGTTTTGATAGGCATGATGAGCGTAAGAATGGATAGTGGAGCAATCACATTAATTTGACTGAAGCATCTTGTGGCTTTGTCTATATATCTTTTGGATATCCAATAATTTGCTGAGTTATCAACGCTAAGAAATGTTCTGCCATAAATCCGAAATCATGGTATCATCCATTGCCCCAAGCTCCAGAAATTCATCCAGCCTCTCTATTACATCAAATACAGATACATTCGCCATGGCCTGGTTCTCCCCCCCTGCGCCACTGCCCTCCTTATCCAGATCCACAAACGGCTCCTGTTGATGTAAATGGCTTGCAATAGGCGGCGGGGGCGCGTTGAGCTTGTCGATGGAGAGGAGATTTTGCTTGGTGAGCGCCCAGTCGACGAGATCGAGAGCAATCTTCATAAAGGGGAGATCGCGGCATTGTTGGAGAAAGACGATGGCTTGGTGGATGTAGATTCGGGAGCGAGATTTTACGGTTTCGCTTTCAGAGGGGCTGAGGACGATTTCGAGGTGTAGTGCTAAGACGGTTGGGCCGATGCTTATGCTGGATTATTTTGTTTAGTTTTGGAGAGGTTTTTAATGAAAAGGGGGAGAACAAAGCCATACCATGACATTGGAAGCATGGAAAGCATATCATACGCCATGGCCCGTCCGATGATGGCATCAAGCTCATATATCGCTGCTCTCACGGCCTGGGCGGATTTCTTCTGGAGCTCCAGGTCACGGCCTTCGGATTCCTTTCTCAGGATGCGGCAGAGCATGCTCTCGTAGCGATAACTTGAAGTCATGAGGACCATGTGCCATATGGAGTCGCTGCGGACGTGGGACGGGCGGTGGACGGGCTGGAGGGATTCGGGGAGGGAGGAACGCCAGAGATGGAGCTCGGATTGGATCAGGTCGAGGGTTTCTCGGGGATGAGATTTCAAGATGGAGAGACATTTTGTTGCTTTTGAGGGGTTAGTAAGGATGATTGATATAGGAGTCTTGGGGGGAAGAGTGTATTCAGGGGTAGGGAGAGTTGGGGGGTTTTTTTACATACCTATTCGTGCGAGACGGCAGTATTCGATGAAATATTCGCGTTGCTGCTGTGTTAGAGGCGGAATGAGATGGGCGTAGCAGGCTGGGACATCGTCGCCGAGGGATTCGGGGGTTGGGATGGTGAGGACTTCGTTGTCTTCTGCGTGGATCATGCGCATGTTTTGTGCACCGCCGAGGAGCAGCGTGATGTCGCGGATCTGAAGAATGAGTTTTTGATTGATTTTTATCGTATATGTATGGATTGCATGGATCTGACTTACGTAGAGAGCCCACCAGATTCTTTGGTATAGTTTACATGTTGGTGATTCTGACTCTTTGTGCGCAAAGCTGATGACGGATGGTAATACCCCCTTTGTTAGTCTATCAAGATTCCATAAAGATTATGTATTTGATAATGTGAAGATAGATACTCACCTTTTATGCAATCCCATCTTAACGGCCAATCTCACCGCATTGTGAATCCAATATCTGAAATCCCGATCAAACGATCCCGTCACGGCCGTCATCCCCAACACAATCGATCCTTGCAGCGACCGCAGCTGGTTCCTCTCACAGCCAAACTGGTACAGCAAACTAGCTCTGGAGAAATACGTCTCGATGGCCTCGCATCTCTCACTAAACCCACAAGCTTCAAGTAGGGGCATGGGCGCGTACAGCGCAGCGTTGGCGAGAATGGCTTGCATGAGGAAGAGGGAGAATGAACCGGATAAGTACGACTTGACGAATTCGACGGGGTCAAGAATAGGCACGTGAGGGTGGCCGAGGGAAAAGTAGGCTTGTAGCATAGCTTCGCTTTTTTTCAATATCATCATGTTAGAATATACAAAAACATGGCGGATGATGAGTGAGTGAGTGAGTGAGTTTGGTCGTACCAGCTGTGTTTTGAAGGCAAGCTAAACGCTGATTTGTTATTCAAGTACTCCTCATCAAGCGGATCAAGCCCTTGAATAACAACTCGAACCTGCGTCGTCTTCATCTGCGTGTGTCTAGTAGCCATGGGCTTCCTATCCTCCACAACGATACGCGTCACTCTACTCGACTTCTTTGCATCGACAAGCTCGCTGATGATAGTCATGTAATGCATCTCGCTGTGATACTGAACCAGATCCGGCCCTGTCTGAGATGGTTCTAGCATGATCTCGAGAGAAGGCAGGCTGGATCCCTTTGCGATTTGCTCGCATTCCTGCGCAATCATGCAGGTCTCCGGAGTGCGGGCGTCATCTTCGGAAGAGGAGGACGTCTGACCCAAGTACAGAGGCGGCGTCCAGGATTCAATCTTCTGAGAGGAATTATACCGTCAAAGACTGAATATCCGTTGTATGTTCGATAGAGAGTGTGTACTTACATGGGGAGTCGTACAGCTGGAGTTGCCTTCTTGCTCGCCATTTCGGCGATTCAAAGTCTCCGTGTCCACAGTGTGTCTCGCTTTGGCAACTCGTCTATCGCCGACGTCAAAGAAAATAAGTGGTTAGCAACTCTTCTCAACCAACCACAACTCCGGAAACGGGGAAAGGGAAGTGCATATATAATAAATCCCAGTGTCCTGGCTTCTGTTTTTCTCCCTTCTTCTTCATCATATTCATCCTCTTTTCTTACCTCCTCGTCCTAGGTCGTCGAAGTACCCGCACACAAGACTCCAAGGCTTCGTCTCCTCTCGTGGCGACGCATCTACTACACGGCAGTCCGATCTGCTGTGCATCGCACTTGAGTTTCCGCTCGTGGCAGCGAAGACACGCCTTGATAAGATTTCGTGTCATTTGCTCTCTTTTCTTTCTTTCAGTCTTTCCTTTTCTCTTTTCGTCTTTTTGCCAAAGTTTTTGTGAGACCCGTTAGAAAAGAGAAATTACTATCCGCGTGCACTCGTAGTATTGAACGAAACACCAGGCAACGGAAAAGGTCAAGGAAGAACTCCGCGGAAAAGGGAACCAAACCAACCAAATAGCGCCCCGCAGAGTCGGGTCGGGGCATGATAGTTGCCGGGAATAGGATAAAAAAGGGAGATGTGGGGAGGCGGCGTTTCGGATGCATTGCCGGCGTTCTATTGAGGATAGGAATTGCGAGATGCTGCAGGATAGGCGATGTTACATTGGCGCGAGGCTTTAGTTGGCTAGGATAGAACGTCACTAAAAACAGCTGACTGGGACTGCGCAAAACTGTTATTTATAGACGGAGGGCGCGAGATAATATGTCTTTCATGCTGTTTGTTTGGAGGGCGCGGAGGCGAGTTGACAGGATGGTATCATGACCTGAGTCTTACACTTGAGTTGACAAGCAACCGGATAAGCATGGCAACCTTCTGCAACACCCTGGATCTCTCTCTATTCAAGCTTCTTGGCGGGAGTAAGCAGCCACGTTATAGTCCATCAATGCGCCCCCTTCTTCCCGGCTGTCGTCGCGAGATAGTAACTCCTAGTTGCAGTTTCGCGTCCGCCTATGGATGACTTGACAGGGTATAGGTTCCGTCTGACACTTGACTATTGTTGCCACTAAGAAATGCTAATATTAGGAAGAATCTATTCTCCTAGAGACTCGGAAACTATCCGTTATTACGTGTATCGCTTCTATAAGCTCTTGTACGTGTATCCACCCATTATCTAGTAAACAACGGGATGCATCCATTATCCGTCAAATCCATACGCTCATTTCCGATGATATCATCAAAACATAATCATGCTCAACACTGAAATGGTAACTATATGCAAATCAACCCATCATCACTCATCATTTCTCTCTCCACTGCCCGCCAAATCCCTCGCTGGTCCACACTCAACCACCCGCCCATGATCCAACCTCAAGCACCACGTCGCGTCCTCCACAGCCTCCAGCCGGTGCGCAATCGTAATCACCGTGCTCTTAGACAATTCCGACCTTAAGACTCGCTGCACCGTTGCAGCCGTGGCACGGTCAATCGAAGCAGTTGCTTCGTCGAGAATGACCAGTCCGCTTCGTCGAAGGACAGCCCGCGCGATACCTACAAGTTGTCGCTGGCCTTGGCTGAGGTTCTTGCCCGCGGCATCAATCTGTGATTCCAGATTCCACTCGGGCCCGAGAACGCGGTGGATTGCGTTGAGACACTCTTCGTTGGAGAAATCGGCGCCTGGATCGATGTTATCGCGCAGAGTGCCGGGGAATAGGGTCGGATCCTGTTGAATAAACGTGATGCGGTTTCGTAGAGCCGTTCGATCGACTTGAGATAGATCGACGCTGCCTACCTTGAGAGTTCCTTCAAAAGGCGCCTGCGTCATGAGAAGGGCATTGGCAATGGTCGACTTTCCAGATCCTGTACGGCCCAGGACGGCACACGTCGAGCCTCCGGGAATCTCAAACGACACTTTATCCAACACTGAGGGTAAATGGCTGCCGTACTTGAAGGACATTTGCTCGAACCTGACATTGTCACAAGGTCTGGGCCAGTCCTCGGGCGGATCTTGCTCGCCTTTGGGCTCTTCCGGGATCTGGTTCAGCATGTTGACTCGCTCCAGCGAAACGGCATCGAGCTGCAGCTGTGCAAATTTCTCGCAGAGCTGCTGCACGGCAGACATGGCAATGATGGTCTGCGTCAAGACGAAACCAACGGCGCTGGCCGGCATCCTCCGCCAAATCATGAACAGAATCAGCGCGGTGCGAGTAACGACGGAGCTCAAGCTGAGACGAAAGTCGAGCCAAAACGCCATGCTCCAGAAGAAGTGGTCCTGCTTCTGAAAGTCGTCGACGGCATCCAAGTGGCGGTCTTGGAAGTGCTTTTCCACCCGTAGAGCTCGGATCGTGACGAGGCCGTCCTGCATGACGCCGATGTTGGCGATGATGGGCGTGAGGTAGCGCATCTCCATGCGGCGGAGGCATCGCGACACGGGTACGTAGATTCTAAAGAAGTAGACGAATAGAATAGCAACAACACCAAGTATAGCAAGCAACAATGGCTGGTGAGTTGCAATGGCCACCATGCTCATGACAAGGGCAATCAAGTTGAAGACAAACGACTCCAACGGCGCCACAATGCCTCCGTCCACCATGCCCATGTCGGCGATGAGCCGGTTCTTAAGCTGGCCCGTCGGCGTCGTATCGTGATAGCGGAATGTAGCCCGGCTGACCCTGTCAATGGCACCCTTGAAGAGACCCTGAGCTGCGTTGACGCCGATTCGAGCAAGGAGAAGCTGAGCGGCTGCATATGTCACGATTTGTCCTGCAGAGAGACCAGCCAGTACGAGAAGCCAGGGGAGAGGATGAGAATCTGGCCTGGGGAGGTTCCAGTAGACGTTTTTTGTATCATTTGCAGCAGAATCCGCGCCCCAAGCCTCCAACAGTCGGGCTCTCGATATGTCGAGGAACCGAGATGCGCCGTATGCAAGCCCGAGGAAGACCCAAAGATGCCATCCACCCGCCTTGATGTATTCGGTATAGACGCTGAGGGACACGCTTCCAGTCTTGGCCGGCTCTTCTGGTGCGTCCTTGAGCATAGCAATATCCTCGGCGTGAATGTCGTGAGCCGTCTCGGTGTCATCGTGTGCTGTCTTTCCGCTTTCATGATAGGGGTGCTCGAGCTCTTGCTTGACCTGCTCCTCTGAAAGCACCGTTGCCTGTCCATCAGCAAGGTCAATCACCTGGTCGGCAATACGGAGAACAAGATCATCTCGATGAGTCACCATGACAATGGTGCGACCTTCGGCAAGAGGACCCTGGAGAAAGCGGCGGACAATGGCAGTGGCGGTATCGTGATCCAGAGCAGCCAGCGGATCATCAAGGAGCATAATCCTGCACTGGCTGTAAACCGCTCTGGCAAGGGCTACACGGGCCTTTTGACCACCAGAAAGGCCAACGCCGCCTTCTTCAAGCTTTGTCTGATCTCCATCAGGGAGCGAAGCAAGGTCAGGGAGGAGAGCGCACGCATGCAGAACCTGGCGGTATCTCGTAGAGTCAAACGGCTGGTGAAAGACTATGTTTTCTCGTATCGTCTTGTTCTGCAGGAACGGGAGTTGCTGGGCATAGGCCACGGGGACGTCCGGTCTGATAAGATCGCCTTCGTGAAGCTCCATCTCGTTGAGGGCGGCGAGGAGAAGACTGGACTTGCCGGCGCCGACCTTGCCTCTGATGACGGTAAGGCCCCTGGCGAACTTGAATTTGAGATCCCGGAGGATAAGCTTGTCAGTTGAAGGCCAGGAGAACGATGCGTTGCGGAATTCAATATCTGTGACGCTGCTGGGGCTATTGGAGATGTCGTCTCTGTCGGGCTCGCTCATGTACTTGTTGACTCGCTCAATGGGGATGGTGGCTTTCCAGTAGGCAGAGATGAGATCAAAAGCCTCCTTGACGCTCATTTCCAGTTGAGAGAACAATTGCAGCGACGGCCAAATGACATCGTTGGGTAGACCCTGTCGAAGGATGAGGGTGTACAAGGCAATGCTAGCCAGGGGATAAGACGTTCCGCCAGTGACGCTGACAGTAGAAATGGCAGCAGAGACGTGGGCGATACTCAGACGCTTGGCCATTTCCATGGCTCGGAATTTCATGATTCTAGTACTCCAAGTGGCTGTCCAGCCGTTGAGCTTGAGGGGACGACTGGCCTCGACGAAGTGGGAGACGGCCTGCGCACGTTTATCGGAAATGGTTGTCCTCTGCCGTTCGAGTTTGATCAGTTTGCGAACCAGCACCGAATTAATCGTCAGGAACACAATCATGAGCACGAAGCCAATGGCTGAAGGCCAGCCCATGATGTCAATGAGGTACCACATGGTGACAGCGACCTTGATGGGCTGGGACACGAGCTTTGAAAAGTCCCAAAATCGCTGCGAGATTTCATACGTGTCTCCTCGAACCAGATTGACGACTTTGGCGTTGGAGGCTGGGCCGGTGACTGCTTTGGAGCTCTGCTTGGGAGGGCCAGACATTTTCCAAAGCATTCTGCCAAAGAAGGTCTTGGATTTTGTATTAGGTGCCTGAGTGGCCTGTCCTTCTTCATCGGCGCCTTTCTCTGTCACGTCTGAGCCTGGCACAGCGCGAGTCAGGAGCTTGCCAAAGAGAGCGATGAAGGCCTCTCCGCGAGAGCGCTCATATGCCTTGCGAGAGTACCAAGAGGACGTCGTCTTGCACAGCTGGCGAACGACATCCAGAACCAGCATCACAAGACACCAAAAGGTAGCATCGGCAGGATTGCCGGAATCCAGAGCGTTGTAAAGCTTGCTCGTCAGTCGAATGTTGGATACCTCGGCAACTCTCTCGGACACGGCGAGCAGCGTGGCAATGGACAGGTCAAGGCCATTAGCCTCAATAAGGCACAAGAGAAGCTTGCCCTGAAGGTCGCGAAAGGCCATGTACAGGCGCGAATGCTGGAACTCGTAGGGGAGCTGCCAGACATCTTCCTCTGTGATTTCCCTCTTGCGGCAGAGCGCGGCCAGGGGATTGACCCAGCTCATGGTCCAGAAGCGAAAGAGACTCAGATCGTCCTCTGGGCTACGAAGATTGCGCGATGGTTGGCCGCCTGGTTGGCCAATGTCCTTGTTCCCCCACGAAGGCTCACGGAGAGGCATCATGCCGATGAGGATGATGGACAAGAAGCAGAGAGCCATTCTCGCAATTCGAAAGTAGTCGAGGGCGTACAGAGTGTGTTCCAGGAACCGGACGGCGTATATGGCGGTGCTAGCACCGAGAATGGCCACATATTGGATTAACAAGAGCCGAGGAGTCTTGGTCGGGCGATCAATCATGGTGATAAGGAGAGCAAAAGTCCACGGAATCATTTCCCAGAGATATAAGTAGCGAGTTGGGTTGATGATGACGGGAACAAAAGAGAGGACGACACCAGCAACGCTAATGAGAAGCAGGGGGATGGTCCAGAAGGACCAGAAGCGTCGCTTGAACCCATCGGGCTCGGTTTCTTGAGCAAATGGTCTTAGCCATAGAGGTAGCTGATCCCTGATGATATTTCTGCTGATGTAGAGGGTGAAGATGGCGGCGGAGATGATAGAAAGCGCTTGAGTGATTGTAACATCCATGGCGGGAGAAGGTCTGTGGCCTGGTAGATGTGGTTTCTGAAGGATGGGAAATTGAGGATGAGAATGGGAATGGGAAGAGGGCGACAGAAGGATTTTGTTCATGTCTATGCCAGCCATGGCGGGATATCCCACCATGTTGAAAAGGTCTCCCATGGTGATGGCGTAGAATAAGGTTAGGAAAGGATAAGAGTATCAACAGACATGGAAGATTCCGAAAAAAGTATAAGAGTAACAAGTAACTAAGATGAGGCGGCTTGAAGCTTTTGGAGAATTGTGCCCGCCGATTGATGGGATATCGCGATTATAGCAGCGCGTCACTCATTGAAAGGCAGAGGCATGTATCTCGGCACATGAATGCATGCAGTAGACGGCTGAATACTCGACCAATTGGAATTGCAGTGAATCCGCCTTGTATTATCAGACGATAACCAGAACATGCGCCATTTCAGCCTCTGATACGCCCTGAGAAATCAACAGCAAGACGCCAATTGGCCATTGTTCTGGTGATGAAAGTGAAGCAGACTTGCGGCTGGTTCAGGAACAGAGAGTTGGAGTTTAGTGGCGGTGGACAAATGCGTGTGGAGACGGTGGAGAAGGCGTAAGAGGGAGGATTCAACCGATTTGCTGGAGGTTTTCGGGGGTAAGCAGAGGCGCACGTGGGTGGTGAGGAGAGGCGATGCGATTTGTTGATTCTAGTGATGATAATTGAAGATTTAATTGATTGATCGATGATGTGTTGAGGCTCAAGAATCTGCAATTGGGCGGATCAACATGTCTGTCAAGGGAGCAGAATGAACCAAGACACAGACAAGACAAGACACTGGCGAAATTCACAACAAATGGGGGGAAAAAGACAAAGACACAAGCCATTGATTGGTAAAGAAGAATCAGTTCCGTTTATTAAAACTCCCATGTCATCATGCATGCTCTCATGACTGATAAAAAAAAGCAGACTTTATATAGCGCCCCTTAGTAACAAAGAATTCCCAATTTTCCCCTCCGAATCCCCTTTTCGTCTTAAATCATCAAGGCACCGCCAGCAAGAAGCATGGACAGGCCAGTCAAGGCGCTGCCCAGGTTGACTGCAGAAACGGACCATGAAGCATGCAGCGCGTTGGCAGCGTTGGAAGTGCTAGCAGCAGCAGCACTGCTCTGAGTGGTCGAAGCCGTGGTGGAAGTCGAAGGCGATCCGGTGCTAGTGCTGTTGGAGGAGCTGCCTGAGGTGCTTCCAGACACGAGGGCGGAGAGCTTGGGATCGCTGGCAAAGGACGCGGTGACGGTTGCGTTCTTGCAGGCGCTGGGAGGGTCGACGGATCCAGAGACGAAGTTGGCAGCAACGCACTGTGTTTGTGGTTAGTCTTGATCCAGAGACATTGGATTTCTGAGACATCATCGTCCCGTGGCAACACAAGCCTGGAAAACATCAACATACCTGGTAGAGGAGACCGTCAGGGCCATCAGCAACAACGCCGACGACGCCCTTCTTGCCGGCCCAGCTGGAGGGCAGGACGACCTGGGGCTCGCAAAAGTTGCCCAGGCCGCTCTGCTGGACAATGGGGAAGATTTGCTGCCAGCCAGACTCGCCGGTGCCGTCGAGGGTGGCGCGGAACAGCCACGAGGTCTGCGGGTGGGTTGAGCGCATGGCCAGCGAGTCGCCGCCGACGTGGAAGTCGACGAGCTGCTTGGAGCCGGACGAGGTGTCGGGGGTGAAGCCGCCGCAGGGGGAGGTGCCCTCTTTGTCGTCGTCGAAGCCGATGGAGGTTGGGTAGTTGAGGAGGAAATGGGCCGAGGAGACGGAGGCCAGGGAGAGGATGGCGGGGAGGATGGCGGAGGTACGCATCTTGGGCGGTTTTGGGTTTGGTGGATGGTGATGAGAAGTGAAAGGTATGAAGATGGAAGACAGACGAGGAAGAGAAAGGAAGAGAGATTGGAATGCAATTGAGAGCTGGAGAGAGGTGGTTGAGGGGGGAGAAGCTTGGCGAGGCTGCCAGCTGTATTTCAACTTATAGCAAACACATGGAGAACAGGACTGGACAAACTGCAATGCTCCACCAGGGGCCCTTGGAAAGGGAGATGGCGCCACTAAACAATGGGCTCTCCGGACTATGTATGACTACGAGTGGCAGGGGGGGCAAAGATTGAAACGGTAGCTTGGATCAAGTTTGAGCAAGATATTCTTTGCGGCTTCCGGGTGAGACGAGAACGATACGGGAGATCTGATTGTGTTCTTGTACAAGAGTCAAGTCATTGGAGGGGAGACTGTAGCAAACATGGAGGCTGAATCCGTCACGGATGGGTTGAGCAATGTCTCACAGCTTTTGTTAGAAGATCTACAGAGTCATACATGCCAAGTACTAACATAGCCAACTGCCAAGCAAAAAGAAGGCCCCAATTGCGTTACATGCAGTGAATAGCAACAAGAATTTACATCAAATATTAAGCATCATCTTTCCCCTACCATCTTTCTCCAAATCTTCCAGCCAGTCCAAAAAAGAAAGTCGATTTCCGGATCCCGAATGGCGGGGAGGCTAAAACAGGGACCAGGCGCACAACCAGCCAATCACACGCATCCGCGTTACCCATCTGAGAGCATTTGAGCAAGTTTATCGAAAAGCGTTTGCGGCGGATTATTTTTGGTTGGGAGCAGTTTTGAGGGTTTGGTGTCTTTTTTGAAGCTGGGAGGAACACGGACGGAGATGGTGCCGGATAGACTCTACAGTGGAAGGGAGAGATTAAATCGATAGTTCTCTCTTGTATTAGTATGTATTTTGTATGCATGAGCTGGAATGCCCTCTTTTGGCTGCAATCAATGTCTTGGGCCGGCCTCGTGGCACCTCGACGTTTGCAACGCTTGCACCTGAAACCACTCCACCTCTTTTAACAAACCACCAGCGATTCTTCTTCGGCATCGCAGAAAACTAGGACACCTTTTTTCTTCTTAAATCTCTCTGTATGTTCTTTATTTTAAGAAACATCTACACACAACAGCCCTCGCATTAAAATCTCGGAACCGTCCGCTTCCACGCAGCTTGGTCAGCAGAGCACACACAAGCATCTCACTCCAAATACACACAACTCGTATACCTTGCTTGCTCCAGCTTTTAGTCCGAACAAAGAAGAAAAAACTCCACACCAAAGAACATACAGTTAAAACCCAACCCCACATTGGCTCCGTGAGCGAGTTAATTTGGGTCGTGTTCTTTCTTGTTGCTCCGCCCGCTTCGCTCAGACAAACCTGCTCATATTACCTTATACCTTTACCCTCTTTTGCTGTCTTGTCACCTGGATCTCGGAACACGGCAAGGAACAAGTTTGACGTTATCGTTTGTCGTTTCAGCTCTTCTTTTCGCACATACAAGAAGAGTAGTCGAGCGACACGAGCAAGGAAAGGAGGATTTTTCCGTCTTGTCGTTTTTGATAGCTCAAGACGAAACATGCATGGTTGAAAGGCGCCAGCTCTGTCTCACTTACTCGCTGTTGACTTGACGTTATTCTCTATCGATCTACCCCCTGTTTGGCTTTCATCATTGCATCGTTATAGATACATATTCGTCGCATTTTCACACATCTTCCTCACAGTCTCTCTCACCATGGATGGCATGGACATGAGCGGCACTGGCATGACGGGCATGGGCTCCGATGTCAACCACCGCTTTGCCCGCGCCTACTGGTACATTACAGCAACCGTTGTCGGATCGTTGATGGTGGTTCGTGGCGTCAATCACGTCGGTGCTGTGAAGAGGTATGTGAATCCATCCATCTATACTCTACTCTACACTCCAGATACACCGTATCACATCATATCCCCCCTTCTTCAACTCCTCTCTCTCTCCCTCCCTCTCAACTGTTCAACCCTCAACTAACTCTTTCAAACAGACTCAAAGCTGCTCGTACACAATCATCCCCCCATCCAACCCGTCCCAATGGCCCCCTCTCCCAGTCCTGGGCCACCGCAACCGCCATGGTCCGCGAAATCAGCCATCCCCAGCTCTTCATCCCCCTCCGCCACTTCACCTGGCTCACGCCCCCTCCCCTCGGCCGCGTCCTCGTCCTGCTCTGCTACTGGGCCGTCATCATCTACTTCATGACCTGGCGCTCCATCGTCCACGACGTCTACTTCTGGGAGCGCATCGGCTACCGCAACGCCTGGGTCACCCTCACCCAGCTCCCAATGCTCTTCCTCCTCTCCACCAAGGTCAACATCATCGGTTTTCTCATCGGCACCAGCCATGAGCGTCTCAATTGGCTGCACCGCTGGGTGGCCCGCACAATGTTCGTCACCTGCACCGTCCACGGCTTCAACTTCTGGACCGAGTGGGTGCGCGCCGACTTTGTCGAGCTCGAGCTGGACGCCATGCCCATGGTCAAGTACGGCCTCGGCGCCTGGGCCATCTTGCTGTGGAACGTCGTCGTCGGCTTCGTACCTATTCGGAGGATCGCCTACGAGCTTTGGGTGGTGCAGCACGTCGCCTCGTCCATCGTCATGCTGGTGCTCGTTTACCTGCACATTCCCACCAACGCCCGCTTCCTCTTCTGGCTGGCCGTCTCGTTCCTCGTCTTCGACCGCGCCGCTCGCTGGGCGCTTCTCCTGTGGCAGAACCTGCGTATCAAGGCCGGCGGATCGGCTTGTCAGGGGCGGAGGCGAGTTGGCCACCAGATCCTCGCCCGAGCTGTAGGCGACTCAACCACCGTCGTCACCATCAAGGACGTCCACTTCGACTGGGCCGCCGGCCAGCACATTTACCTGTGGATTCCGCGGTTGGGCCCCCTGGAAGCCCATCCTTACACCATTGCCTGCGCGCGCAAGATGGAGGGAACCTGCTGCTGCAACAGCATCCAGCTGATCCTGCGCAAGCACAAGGGCTTCTCCAAGCGCATCCACGACTACGCCTCCAAGAACCCCGAGGCTTCGCTCATCGGATTCCTCTCCGGCCCATACGGAACGCCTCCCCGCTGGGACATTTACGAAACAATAGTCCTCATCGGCGCCTCAACCGGAGCATCTTTTACTCTGCCTCTTCTAGAAGCCGCAGCTCAAGCCGACTCCGTGGGATGCGTCAAGCGCGTCGAAGTGCTGCTCGTCGCCCGAACATTCAAGGAAATCGAATACTACGTCCAACGTGCGCAAAAAGCAGGCGAATCCCTCGTTCAAAAAGGCGTCACCGTCAACGTCCACGTCGCAATCACAAACTCCGCCCTCGGCACCGACGGCCTCCCCCTCTCCCGCAACGACAGCAGCGCCTCCCGCATCTCCGCAGTCTCTGCAGCAGCTAGCAACATCAGCAGCGAACTCGACGAGATCATCAAGGGCGCCGAAAAGTCCTGCTGCTGCGACAACAAGGACGCCAGCGCCGCCACCACTAGCGAAAAGGCTCCTCCGTCAAGCCTCCCCGTCATCCGCGAATACACAACGCGCCCTAGCATTGAGCAGCTTATCCGACAGCCTGTTGAGGCTGCCTATGGCGAGACGGCTGTGGTGGTCTGCGGAGGCCCGGAGATTGTGGCCTCGACGCGCAACTGCGTGAGCAGGCTAAGCGATGAGCGGGCGGTGCACAAGGGGACTGGTGCGCAGGGCATTTATCTGCATGTCGAAGAGTATTCGTTTTGAAACGGGGTCGGGTATTTTATGAGTAATGATGGGCGTGTGTATATGGAACAGGAATATATATCATATGGGAGTTGGCGGCGTAAATTGTAAAAGTCTAGAATTTTCTTTAGACAAATTAGGGCATAGGTACTAAGGATAGTTCAGGGGAACTAGCATAAGTAGCGATGAGAAAGAACATATATGATACAAAAAGCAGTCTTGCAATTTCGATGATGAATATGGTTGATATTAATTATTAGTTGTAGGTATACATACGGTCCTAGGTGTAGGTAAGGTTGGTTGTTTAGTTGCTGTGACATGATGTAGAATACATTTCGACGTGACTCAATCAAGTCAATAAATATCCAGAAAACAATCATTGTAGCTTCGCGCAAGCGCAATATGCAGTATTTCCAAGATATACACAACCCTCGTCCCCCCTGAGAGAATCCAAGCCTCTCGTTGTTGTCGTCATCGTCATCGCCATGGATTAAAATGTGTTATACAAATGGTGAAAATTGCGGGGGAAAAAAAAAGGAAGAAAATGGTCGCCATGTTACAGTCTCAGTCAAGTCTGTACACGAGATTCAGTCGTTGTCGATATTCACAGGGCCGTGGCGTGTATTTGTACATGCAGTGCAAGAGTAATTCATTGCAACGCTTGCTCTACAATGAGCCGTTGGCGAGCCTGGCATCGCCAGTGCCCTCCAACAGAGACTCGGCCTCGGCCTCTTGGTTGTCCTCTGGCCCACTCGACTCGGATCGGTCGTCTTTCTTGATCCGGTAGACGACAAACTTGTACATGCTGCGCAGCAGGCAGTAGAGCCAAAAGAGGTTGAGGGCCTGCAGCGAGGCCAGCAGGACAAAGGTGATGATGTTGGAGATCCAGCACTTGTACTGCTGCGTCTCCCAGTTGAGCTCGTAGGGGCCCACGGTACGGAACTCTGTGAGGACGGAGTAGAGGATGCGAAGATTGATGTAGTGACGGAGATAGCACCACACGATGATGTTGGAGACGTAGACAGGGACCACCAGCGGGCTGTCGATGTAATGAAGCGACTTTGACAGCTGTTGAGGGGATCAGGGTTAGTATCATGTATACAGAGAAATGAGATGAGATGAGATGAGGATGATTGTCACACGTACCGCAAGAAACACATCGCTAACGTCATGTGTAATGTAGACGGCAACGCCCATGTGTGTAAAGTGGAAGCGGTAGCTCAGCCCAATGAGCGCCAGCGTCACCACATGGTGCGCCACCAGCTCCTTGTAGTCCTTGCGCGGCTTCTCGAAGCCAAGAAGCATCACAATGCCCTGCTGCGCCCAATACGCCGCCTGGAAGAGGTAGTAGAACTTGAAGGCAGCCTCGTGAGAGCGGTGCGGGAAGTCCTCGTACATGCCGGCCGTATTAAAGTACCAGACGGGGCTGCGGCTCATAACATAAATACCCGCCGGGCCCATGCAGCTAAAGTAGATGGCCGTGTACATTTGCTCGGCGAAGCGCTGCTGCTTGCCCTTGCTCTTAATGCCGTTGATGCGGCCCAGCGGGATGAGCAGCTCCTGCATCATCAGCTCGCGGGTAAAGGACAGCACCACTGTGTAAAAGGACACAAAGGCAACGTCCCAGAGCCCCTTGCCATAGTGTACAGGCAGAGTCGGGTCGAGATGGGCCTTTGGATTCGGCTGCTTGTACGACAAAAAGATGAAGTGGCTGACGGGGTTGGACTCGGTTGGGTTGACGGCATAAGCGGCAGCAAAGGTGATGAGCAGCATCAGGGGAATGGCCCAAGTGTTTCGCACGGAGAAGCGCGCAAACCGTCTCAGCAGAGACCGGGCCTTTCGTCGCTTCTTGCGGTCCGTCGAGAGGCGCGAGGAAGAGCCATTGGGCGTGGCAGCGGAAGTTTCGGTAGCTCCGGAAAGCTGCTGATGCTGCCTCTGGCTGAGGTTCTGGGATTGGCGTTGGCGAACAGCCTGAGCTGGTGAGGAGGAGCTGAGCAACGGAGCGGCGTCGAGCCGAGCCATTGCTGCGAGAAAGGGCCTAACGGAGGTGATGTAAGCAAAAAAAAAATTAAAGGAGAGAAAAAAGGTTGAAGGAGAAAAAGGAAAAAGAAAGTCTGGTGATGGTGTTGTGGAGGGAAGTTTTGTGGCAGCACATGCCTTAAAAGGGACAAGGTCGCGGGGTGGTGTGCCCGAAAAGTGACTTGTACGGTACTTGGAGCTTTTCAGGCTAGGATGGGCTGAAACGGGCGTGCTATGGTCAGCTAGAGCCAGCTAGAGCCAGCTAGAGCCCGTTATAGGCACTAGCTTCTAGTGGGGAGGCGCGCGTCTCAAAGTACCAAATTGGTATACCGGAATGGCTGGCAGCTCTGATCAAGTACCGGCTGCTGCTCCAGCGAAGTCCCGGCCCGACAGAGAAGCGCCCGATGACGTCTTTGGACAGCCAGCCCTGGATCCGGGAATTTTGGTGCAAGATTTAAATCCAATCAAGAAAAAGCCATCAATCCATTCCATATCACAGCCAGAATGCTTATTGTAAGTCCACTATAGATACCTGTAAAACTATCCCCTTCCAAGTATCTACTGCCCTACAATATTATCGTTAGAGTGTCATAACCATCAATGCTTCCATCACATGCTTCTACTAACTTAGTAGCTGAGCTAGACCCGCTGCTGTGGGATCAACATGGAATGATCCAATGCTTTTCAGGGTTCAAGACGCTAAAATCGCCCTTTTTCAGGGCCATCACGATGCTAGCGATGGGCATCTTGGTGCTCCTGGCTAAAATCCCCCCTAAATCACGGCTGCACGGGTTCCGCGGGCTCGGGCTCCCTCAAAGGATCAATAGGCACGAATCCTTTCGACTGCCGCGACTGCATGCGTTCGGAAATTATTCAATGTTATCTCCACAAACTATGCTCGCTCCTGTGTTAGCAGCTGTTGAACCGGTGTGGCTCTCGGGGTTGCGGGTGGTGGCTATCGCCGGTTTGTAGTCTCGAATAATAAGGTAGGTTATAGAAGATGAAAATGATCTTGACGAGGACACATGTACACTCATAAACAACTACCTCGATGATTGTGCTAACACTCAGTACTCTAGAACCTATATGGCCCCTCTTAAAATCCATCTAGAACATCATGGACCGTGCCATGCCGTACGAAAAAGTTCATATCCGCCAGTTCAATATCTGGTGTCAAACAACATGAAACGCCGTTTCTGCTTCGCAGTTCAGGCTCACTGGTATCAAAACCGCGTAAATCAAGCCATGCCAATAAGCTTACCCAAACTCCCAGAATCCCTTATTCCATCAAATCATCCGTAAAAAACAGACAACCAAGAATACATTCAGGTAGTCCATCGACGCTGGGCATCAAGCCGGTTGAGAAGCTCCTTGTGCTCATTCTGACCATGCAGATACAAACCGCTCGAAATGGCGTGTGTGCGTCTATGGTGGCACTCCCAACCATTTAGACCGCCTTTGTCCGCCTGCGTTTCCTTTCCTTTTCTCATCATTTTTTCCTTTTCTGCCAGCAGCACCTTGGGCTCTGATTTGGCCTCGTACACAACCCGGGCCCAGTAATCGAAGTTCTCAAACTCCACCGGGTCTCTGCCCTCAAACTCGGTCATCTCGTCCTCGCCGACGTCGCTACGAATATCGTCGGCGTTCTTGCCGCTGAGGACTCGCACTGCGACCTTGAGAATGGCGTAGGACCAAATCACCATGAGGCCCTGTAGAGCAATGAGGAACGTAAAGAAGCCGAAGAAGATGCTGCTGTTGGCACAAATCATGCCTTGTGGCGAGTGAAATGGCTCGAGTAGAGTCCATCCGGTGGTAGACTGGGGCAGAGGGCCTTGAAGATTTGCCATGGATCCTTGAAAGCAATCGTGTGGCACGAGGCTACCGGTGTCGTAGTAAACGCTGTATATTACCATGAGGAAGAATACGTGGCGAGTTGTGAGCCAGATGACGACAAAGACGCCAAAGAGGCAGTCGCAGAGCTTTCTGTAGCCTAGATATTTGGCGCACTTGGCCAACTGCAGACAAGGTGTTAGCACTGTCTCTTCTCTGTAAAAGGAGGGGGAAAGGGGCCTAGACGTAACTGGAAAGATGAGATCGACAACATCCATGATGATGAGAGTCAGGTTGCCAACACGCGTGAAATGGTACGAGTACGAGGCGGTAACCAGCCAAATGGTGGCAAAGTGATGAACAATTGTCAACCAGTAGTCCTTGCGCTGCTTCTCAATGTGGACGACGAGCATTTGTTGAAGCCAAAATGCCAGCTGCGTAAGAAAGTAGAACTTCATGGTTCCGCTAATCTCGCGGCTGGGCCAGCCGGTCCAGAGCTCGGTCATGTTGAGATAGTAGGGAGAGGTATACCAGATGTACTAGCGATGTCAGTTAGCAGGTTATAACAATAACAGGCAGATACAAAGATGGGAAATGAGGGACGTACAAGACCAAGTGGCCAAAAGACGGAGTAGTGGATAATGTTCCATGCCTGTTCAGAAAAACGAGCCACGTCTTTCTTCTTGGAGATGCCGCCACGTCGCGCCAGAGGGCAAAGGACAAAGCTCATAATAGCATGGCGCAGACCAGTGAAGAGGACGACAAAAAATGCGATGAAATACTGGTCGTTTCCGCCGTTTGCATACAGTCCAGTGTCGGGGTTGTAGTAGGAGAGCTCGAAGAAGGGCCTCGTGTAGACTCGAGATTTGGGGATGATCAAGTGGCTAAGAAAGAGGAGGGCCAAGAGATTAATTGCAACGGCTGGTTATCCTCAATGTCAGTATTCCAAGTCAATTCAGTGGAAGGGGGCTCATGATGGCGGCTCACGGGTTTGACTATCGACCAGCGTCTGCTTGACAGTGCGGCATGGGATTGTCCGGCTCCTATACCTCATGACAACCTCGTGCACATTGTCGCGGACAGGCAGCTCGATGGGGATCATGGGATCCTTGAGGGTAGATTTTATTGTTGGAATGCCCTTGGGGTCGTTGGCATAGCCGACATAGTCGTCCGCCGTGTCATCTATCTTATCGCCCATCTTCGGTGGCTGGATGATGATGGTAACGAAGAATCAAGCACTCTCTGCAGATGGTTAAGACTTGTTGTGAATGTTGCTGAAAGAGGGAAGAATCGGCGCGATTCCTAGATGATAAAGGATAGATAGAATCAAGGTTTGGTTCAAGTCCAAGATAGAGTCAAGTGTTGTTGGTTCGTCTCTGCAAGATGCGTAGTGAAAGTTTCTGAGATGTTATGATGAAATCTCTGCTTCCTCTGTGCAAGGAGTATTGGTGAAATGGAGAAAATAAAAACATAATAAACTTGATGGAAGAATCCGAAACTTGGTCGCCTGGACAGCTGGAGAGTGGGTTCAACGGCTGCCTCAATCTTGGTATTTCACTTTTTGGCCGTTTGCCAGATCCACCCCGCCAGAGTGAATGTATCTACCGTTGCTCTGGGCGAGCAGACAAGGATTGGCGTATAAAGTATAAGATTTCAGCCCCGGGGTTGGGTAATTGTCTTGGGCTTCGGCTGGTGGTCCGTACGATTCAGTAAGGGTTTGGTGACAAGCAACGAATAGTGAAGTGATGCGGGCAATCTTTTCGATTCGTGAACCCATTGAAATGGAAACCTGATGAAGGAGATAGGAGGAACATCTCCAAGCCGTGCCTGTTGTGACGACGCCATCGTATTCCCCTCTCCTAGGTGAGGATGTGATGGGCCTTGCACATCTTGTATATGGAGTTTGTGATGATTGGCGTAATTATACTCATCATGTAGGGCCCATTCGAGTTTGTTGCGAGCAGATAGTTTGTTTAAATACCTCACCGAGTCCCATGATGAGGTTTAAGCTTTGCAGTGCATCAGGACAACGTACATGTACACATGCGCACATCACGACACGCCTGAGAATTAGGTGCTTGCACTTGAAACTCGCATAATGGTAAAGAGATTCTATATCCATATGCATGTACCTATGTGTGATTTACGGAGCTGACAAGAGCATGATTGGAAGGTAGATGTATCGGGTTCAGACTCTGTTCACCTCTGTGCGACATCCCGATACAACACGCATGTTCACTGCCAACGCCATGCTGCGTGTAAGAACAGTCCATTTTGTCATCGCATACATGCGCCTATTTCGTTTCTATATGTTTATGAGTAACTTTGGCTTTTTGATATTGAACCCAATCTAGTGTCCCGTATCAGATCTATACATTGCTTTTGAACTCTGTACGCTGAGCGACTCTATGCTAATTCATGTGGCGGCGGCAACACAACAAGCCATCAGCCCAGAAATCCACAGCACTAAATGGCGGCCCGGTGCCTTAAATGCGGGTACGAGAAGCCTCCAGTCCATGGCCATCTGCAAGCTGAATGTACAGTATGTACTGCAGCATCAATTGTTAATGTTTGTTTCGATCTTCATCTTCATCTTGCTCTTGTGCCGTGCCGAACCCGGCTTGTGCTGCCTCATGTGAGGATGCCCTCATCGCCGGTACTACTAAACCACCACTGCTTGTACAAACTCGTATTAGTATACTATTATTGAACTCGGGAACCAACACGAACATGGCCACTGCCGTCATCCGCTAAGCATCATCATCTCACGGGCATCCGTGCGTTTAAAAGCTCAGTTCATGTTCCCTCCCTTGCGTCCCCGCGCCTCCACCAACACAATGGCAGGGATTGATTTTTGGCTGCATTCTAGGCCCCAAGGCGCAGCGGCTATTCCTCCCCCCCAGCCTCTGTCAATGCGTTTCAGCGGCTTGAATCAAGTCGAATTGGCATCCATTCCAGACCTTTGATGCTCATTGAAACTGCCAACTCTAGACTCTCATAATACAGGCAATAACATCACGAGCATGTACATCCATGTAATACTCTGGAGGGTGAGATTCATCAGAGTCTGTCGGCCTTGTCTACTCTACTTGTCACTTCCAATCCCTGTAGATGATCAACTGCCAGACATGGATCCAAGACACGAAATGGCTGCATCGTATCGGCTTGCGTAAAGGCAATCATTTGCTAGTCCGCTCAAGCTGAAAATGACCACCTGGGCAGAGACACGAATCAAATCAAGCAGCAAAATGTGCCGCATCGAATCCCGGCCCGTGTAGCCGCCTGGCAATTCATTGGCCCGTCATCCTCAGATGGTCCAAACAACATTGAACATAATGCTGCCAGCCACCACTGCCAGCCACCACTTGATTTGTTGTTTACCTACATACTTATGTTCCAGGTTTCTTTTTCCTCTCCGCCATTTTCATCCTCCTCATAGCTTAACCCCTCCTCCGCATTCTCTGAGTACAGCTGTATCGTATCTCGGTGATTCTCCCTCCAACAAATCAATACGAAAAAAAGAAGAGCCCGCCGCATGCAATATTCACTCTCCATCACGCACAGACCCCCTGCATCATCCAGCCCTTGATTACTTCCGTCATCCGATCCTGCATACGATACGGCATTTCGTGCTTTCATGCAGACAGACGTGGGAAGCAAAGATTGGGAGGGGAGCTCACGTGGGAAGCAAAAGCGCCAACCATTGACAGCTGATTGATTGATTGCCTGTCCTGTCACTGTCACCGTCACGCCCAGTCACTGCCCTGGCCTGTTCGTCTATTTTCAGCTCTGCCCTTCAACTCTCCTCTGTTCTCCTCTCCTCATCTACGGCATCCTTCCACGAGTGCCAAGACACATCGCATCAGCCTTGCCTCTTCATCTTCATCTCCATCTTTATCTTCATCTTCAGCGTCTTCTGAATCATCTATTTCCTCCCACCCATGTCGACTCCATTCATGAAACCATCGTGAGCATCTGGAGACTGGCCCGCTGTTGTGCTCTCTTCCTTTCTTCTATTTTTACCTCCACCAACCATTCAACATCTCCGCTTTCCCACGGCCCCAAATGACAAGAGGCTACTGTCCAAGCGCCTATGGCATCGTTCAGATGGTTGCCCGCGCGGTGGGCTGGATGACGAGCGTCACGACGTTGGTGATTCTGGCATTCATCATCAACCAATGGGCAGACAAGGGCGGTGCCATCGCCGCTGGCCTCGTGGGGGTGAGTTGTTCTTTAAATCATTCAATTCAATTGTCATCGACATCGCCATCGGCTGACCTAACCTAACCCTTGCTCCCAACGCTGCAGTCCGCCATCGCCATCCTCAATGACTCGTGGATCGTCGTCGCCAAGCTCGATCGTGCCCTGGGCTTCAACCCACTCTCGCCCGCCCGTGCGCTCCTCCATGATCTCTTCGCTCTGGCCATTTCGCTCGGCGGCATCGTCATGATTATATTCTCGCGCTACACATACCAGGCTGATGGCTTTGCCGCTCTCGAGAGCGATTCATCGCCTCAAATCACAGGCTCGGCGGGAGAAACCGATGTCATCAGCAGAGAGGGCTTTTCGCAGAATAAAATGCTGTCCGTTGCGGTGTGGATGCTCACAGCTGTGGTGTGAGTATTGCTAGGCACTCACCCTCATCCTGTATCGCGGTCGCTGACTGGAGAAATAGCATATGGAGATTTATATTCATCGTCTGGGGCGGATTTGAGTGCTTCTTCGAGTTCCGACACATCCACCACCCGCGACCCCGGCGACGAGAGCGGCGAGAAATGATTCAGGTCTAAAGATGGCCTAGATGGCCAAACACATTGATGCATTTACCTGGCGTTTAACGGTTGACATTACTGGAGTTTGGAAGGATTTACAGGGTACATGTTTGGTGCTATGGCTGGCAAGGATGGTGGATTTTATGTTGTACACATCAAGCAGTGGCTGATATACCCTCATGTGATATGAAGAAGCGCTTATGGCTATGTATTCATTTGTCTGGTCTTCAAAACAGACAGCGCGCACAAGGAAATTCTGAATTAAACAAGACAATTGATTTGTCAAATTCCATCTCAAGACCCAATTCGGTTCATGGCCTCCACCATCACATTACTTATCCATCGTCTATACAATCGCGCAAAAGAAAAAAAAAAAAGAAAAAAATCACTAACTCCACAGAGACCCTCTTACTCCTGTCTTGTAATTTTTGCTTGCCTGCTGTTGATGAAATAATACAGCGGTAGAAACAAGATGGAGCAAACCACAGTCACACCCGTGGCATACAGCTGCCACAGAAACACCAGCAGCGGTCCCAGATACGGCAGAACAAAGGCCACAAAGTCGTTTGTCTGGTACAAATCCTCCTGGCTGGCAATGTAGTATCTCAGCCTCTCCTGTCCCGGGCCCGCCAGAGCAGACGAGTTTCGACCGTCGGGTTGGTATTTCGGCGCCAATTGTCCCGGCTCAGACGAGGATCCCTGGGTGAGGCGCAGGACGGAGAGGAGCTTGACAGATGAGCTGTGGAATGGGACGAACCAGATGGAAAATGTCTGGCGGATGGAGACGTAGAGGGTGTTGTTGCGCTGATCGAAGACTGTGTGCGGCCTCCAGGTTAGCAGAAGGCGAGGAAGACAATATGCGCGAGACATTCGGCACACCGCTCATTCTCACGACAGGATCAAGAGTAGATTGGGGCAAACTTACCGGATGAATCGACGGTGAGCTCAATTTTCGGGCTCAGCGTGCGATACCAGCGATAGATTCCCAGGATGAGCCAGCGCGAGTCCAGATCCCTAGCCAGCGGAACGGAACCCTTTGAGATGGACGGGACGCGACAGAAGGGATGGATGAAGGCGGCGTTGGAGAGAAAATACGTGTTGAGCGTGTCTTGCTGCTGCTGCGGCGAGCCCTTGGTGAGGGTGTTGATGACGGCGGCGATTTCTTGGACTGGAGAATTTTGCAAGATTGGTTTAGCTATGAGCACTGGAGAGGAGGGAGAGGGTTTGTGGTGAGAAAGTGAAATACCTGGATTCTCCATGATGCTGCTTTGGTGGTGTTTTGTTGTTGATGGTGAATATTAAGATGGATTGATGGAATTGAGATGTAAGTTGCATGTGAAAAGTGCAGATGCCGAGTCTATGATTTATTACGACGTCTCAGTATTTCGCTTGATTTTCCTCGGTTTCAGGGATCTGATCCTGCTTAGCCCAGAAACATGGAACCGCAAAATCACATGCAAAATCGCGGCATCGCATCGCGCATCATCTCATGCCAGAAATGGATCCATGAGTTCATCCATGTGGGGAGCGTCTCATTGCGGCCGTGACGTCACCATCACGATTGCTCAATGCGTTCAATTATATAAATCAACAGCAAAAGTAAATATATAAGACCTCAATTCTTCTATTTCCCATCATTTCAGCATCATACTTCCATGGTTTTTTTAATCTGAAAGTTGGACCGTGGTTGCGTGAAATCCCCCGCCATCATCATCATGCCTCAAAGCTCGGATTCTATTGCGAATCCGCTCCTTCATCCGCTTCTTTTCCTCTATCAGTTGCTGCAATGGATCATTAATAGAGCTCTTGCTCCGTATCCGCCTCGGGAAAGCGATCAATTGACGCGCCCAAAGATTGCCATCATCGGTGCTGGACTGACGGGAGTTTCGGCGGCTGCTCATTGCGTTGGCCATGGCTTTGACGTGACGATTTTTGAGGCTGGGTCGAGGGATCGACTTGGCGGCATTTGGAGCGTGAGTTTTTACGATACTGATTAAGAGAAGAAAAAAAAACGATTGATTAACCGGCTGGTTTATGCAGAGAGTCAATGACACATCTGGCCTCCAAATTCACTCCGTCATGTACCGCTTCCATCCCTCCGTCAAATGGGAGGGCGGCTATCCCAATCGCAAGCAAATCGTCGACCAAATCGAGCAAGTCTGGAAAAACTACAACTTGGATAAAAAGACAAAGTTTGGCGTCAAAGTCAAGGGCCTCAAGCAGGACGATCAAGGCCGGTGGCTTGTCAACAATGACCCTTCCCTTGGACACTTTGACGGCCTCATTGCGGCTATCGGAACTTGTGGTGATGCCAAGATGCCACATATCCCAGGCATGGAGAAGTTTAAAGGAGAGATTTACCACTCTAGTGATTTGACTGGGTACGTATGCAACAAACCCCGAGAATGGCATTACATATTAACGCCCGCTGTAGGAAAGACGCCAAGGACAAGCACATCGCCATCATCGGAGGAGGCGCGTCAGCCGTGGAAGCCCTCGAATTCGCCTTTGCCGCCGGAGCGTCCAAGGTCTCTATCCTCTCTCGATCAGACAAATGGATCATCCCACGAAACATGATTGTAGACACACTGCTCAGCCTCAACATCTTTGGCCAAGAGACTCTCTTTTCCTTCATCCCCGAATTTCTCCTCCGCAAGTTCTTTTACCGAGATCTCGAAGACTTGGCTCCTACTCATGACAAAGGCATCTTCATGGGCACTCCAATGGTCAACTCCGACGTCATGGACAAGCTGCGTCAAGGCAAAGCTGAATGGGTTCGAGGCGATATCCTCGGCTTCACCAGCCGCGGAGTCACAGTTAACCGTCGTTCTCGAGGTGTGCCCAAAGACGGCCCCGGCCACGAAGAGCTCATCAAGGCCGACATGGTAGTCATGGCCACGGGCTTCAAGAGACCTTCACTGGCGATTCTCCCTGACGAATGTTTCGAAGAGCCGTACGGGCCGCCAAATTGGTATCTGCAGACATTCCCCCCTGCGCATCCGTCCATCTCAGCTATCAACTCGACTTTTGTTGAGGCCATTGGCACCGTTGGTAACTGGCACATTGGCATCTACACACGTATTCTCCTCATGTTCCTGCTGGACCCCCTGACGCGGCCGAGTCGGTGGTGGATGGAGCGCTGGATCGACATGACGCGCACGCTCAAGAAGTTTAGCCCAACCGGGGCATTCGACTTTTTCACGTACCTTGAGCTGGTCTGGTGGTTCGTGTTTTGCGTGGCGTTTAACCCGTTCCGCTGGAAGTGGGCGCTGTTTGTCTTTACCGGGCTGGGTATTGGGATTCCGGATGCTATTATACAGCAGGAGAGGAAGTTTATGAATGGGGAGGGATATAAGAATAGAGATGAGGGGGTTAGTTTTTAAGGGATGGCATTATCATCAGGGAATATTGATTGATATGGGCTTCTTTTACTTGGGCTGAATACGGTTAAGAGGTTAGAGGTTATTACTCGGAATGGTTCAAAGCACTGGAACATAACATTGAGAATATTGGGATCTGTAGATTCAAGCGTCATTCTACAATATATACAGTTTTCTGTTTGCCAGGAGGCAATTACCACTCAGTTCATCACCAACCAAGCAACATTCACTCCCTCAGCCATCACTGTCTCTTCAACCAAAAATCTTGTTGACAATCTTTTCCAGCCCGTTCCTGTGAACCACACTTGTCAATATCACATTTACAAAATTGGCAAAGCTTGCAAAACATACCTTGGAGGGGTGGGAATGTAGTTTCTCTGGTACTCTTCAATCTCATCCACATCTTTAAAGAGGTCTACCTCTTCAGGCTTGTGGATTGACGTCTTGCGGATGAATTTGTAGCCAAAGTACAACACTGGGTATACAAATATCATGGAGTATCTACCCACAAGATCAAAGTTAACTCTCTTCTCACTCAACATTAGTATCTCACCAAATACTTACGAGAACAAAAAGTCTGCAATGTTCCAGTAGCCAGGCAACGGCAAGAAGACGGTATATCCACCCACAAACGCCATCACAAACGTCCACACAAGCGCATACCAAGCCGCATACGGCATGAACCAAGCCTTGTAAGGCAGCGAGTCACGGCTAATGCCCTGTGCCTTGAGAGCCCGGTGGAAGCACAAGTACGACACGCACACGGCGCAAAAGTTGATGAGCTGCGACGCCGTGACAAGAGACACGAACCAGTTGAGCACCACGGCCGTGTTCGACGACAGCTGCAGGAACGAAAGGAGCGCAAACAGCAGGACGAAGCCGACACAGTAGACTGGAACGCCGGCCTTGGTGCACGTCGTGAGAAACCTCGGCGCTTTCCCCTCCAAGGCTAGTCCGTACAGCGATCGAGAAGCACAGTAGACGTACGAGTTTCCGGCCGAAAACGCAGCCGTCAGGATAGCGGCGTTGACAATGTGAGGCAGCACGTCGATTCCGAGACGGTTCATGGCGACGACATACGGAGAAGCAGCGGCACCTGGCTTCGAGCTCGCAAAGGCTGCAATCAGCTCCTTGTCATTATACGGAACCAGGATCCCAACACACAGCGATCCCAGGATGAAAAAGGCCGTCAGCCGGTAAAACACAGCATTGTACGCCCTCGGCATCACCACGCGCGGATTCTCCGCCTCGCCCGCCGCCATGGAGACGTAATCCGGGCCGGCAATGGTAAACGCCGCCAGGATGAGACACTGCAGAAAGCCCAGCCATCGACCCAAATTACCCTCGTAGTACAGCTCAGCAAAAGATCCAGGTTCGTTCCAGAAGCGGAATCCGAAACGGTCGTGCTTCGGGTTCCCACCCAGCATGACGACGAAAGTGAAGACGATCAAGCCGACGATGAGCACCACCTTGCCAATGGCCGCCCAGAACTCGGTCTCGCCGTACCATTTCACCGCTAACACGTTGATGAGGGCGTACAAGACGATGACAATGGCTATCAGTGCGCCGGTGGGAATCGCATCGGTCCAGTAGCGAATGATGAAGTTGCACGCCGTCACTTCAAACGGCACCAGCGCAGCTTCGAATATGAAAAAGTTCCATCCCGTCGCAAATCCAAATGCCTCGTCGACGTAGCGGCCCGCGAATCGGATAAAAGGCGATGAGATTGGTAGATAGGTGACCATTTCGGCCATGCAGAGCGTTACGGCGAGGACGACGGTGCACCAGAAGCTGAAGGCGATGAACAAGCTGCCAGGACCGCCGTTGAGAAGACCTTTTCCTATTTGAACCTGTACGCAGAGCAAAATGAGAAATAAGCACAAAGCTTGAGCGAACCAAATGTTGCTTCAATTTGGTTGTAGGTTTTGTTTGGGGGATAGATAAACGAAAGGCTGTGTAATACGCACATAGAGAACGGTACCAATGGTACCTCCAATGCCAATGAGCTGGATGTGCCTGGCCTTGAGCTGTCGGTGAGTCGTGTTTCGCTTCGTTTCGCCAGAGGACATGGAGACTCGGATGTCGTTGAGAGATTCTGCGCGGTTGGTGGTGATGCCGCCTTTGTCGACCTGTCCTTTCTCATGGCCAGCGTACGCCGGAGGGCCAATTGGGGACGCCATGGCGCTCAATTGCCGTCTGTCTCAAGATATCCTATCCAATTGCTCTAGATTTCGATACACGATTCAAAGCCGGTACGGTGAAGTAATGGGCAGGCTCTCGTTCCGAGATGCTGGAATCGAGAATGGCTATATCGCAGGAAATTGGCGAAAAGTGGGCGTTTGATTCCAAGACCCAAAGGTCAAGGAGTGAAATTGAGGTACACAGAAACCGTGTACACCGCGAAAGAGAAGAAAAGCAGCTAATCAGATGCTCCCCGACTCTTTCAGCGTATAGACTTGAGAAGAAGAGAGAAGAACTCGACTACGAATTCCATTCGTCGCGGCTTTTTCCTCTTCGTTTTTCTTCCAATAAATGATTTCGGTTGGGGAGAAGCACAGCTGCAGTAGTAATATTCTCTCAGTAAGACACCTAATCAATCAGACCCGAGTAAGACGAGACACAAAAGTCGTACAGAGCAAGCCGAAAAAAAGAGAACCAAGGCCAACGAAAAGTTGAGACAACGGGCCATTTGTTCCTATATTTATTCCCCCCCAGCCAGTTTCCGTTTTCTTAGAGCCGAGCCGAACTAGCTTTGCGGGTCTTGTTTTTTCGTGGGCCGAGCTATCTCACCAAGCATGAGAAAGAGAGACATGGATGCTCGTTGTCTTGTCTTTTAGCTTCTGAAAGCGGCCTGGTCGAGGCTCTGCCAAGGAAGAAGGCTGCAAATGATCGACGAGTCCCCGTTTTGAGACATGAACATGACATGGTGGATTTGAACGGGCGGTTTTGGCCGCAATCAAGCTTGGGAGGGTGTAAGAGAAGCTTCCTCCCCACAAATGACAATTCCGGCGATGGCAAGGTTCCAGATCTACTGGGCTTATCATCATTGCAGATCCTCCTAAAGAAATACTACCGCCTCTCCAGCCATTTGCCAATTGCCAATTGCAACAATTGAGTGGTATTTGAAAACCGGACAAAAAAGCCGTTCGACCGTGACTGCAGACTAATGCACCTCAGGCTCTCGTGAGAACGGAGAATGTCCCCCATTGAGCGAATCGAAATCCACCATCCGGTGGAGATTCGTCCAACTTTCCCCCCAAACTTCTGGGTCCCCGATTTTCGGGTCCGGCAGGGTAGGCTCAAGGTCGAATTCCGGGGTATCATCATGTGAGTAACGTATGAATGGCGTCAATCTGAGATATTGCTACCCTGGATGAACGCGAAAATAATAGCGTTGCAAGAGATATTAAGCCACAGCACGTAAGTTCTTTGAACTTTTCGCTTTATATTAGATTTCAAAAGAGTAATGCATCTTTTCATTAGAATTTTGCCATGGATTAAACATGTATCAGGCTCCGAATCTGTTAATGGTCGAAAATTTATTACGTATCAAGTCTATACAAGGCCTTTGGGCAGGATACAACCTGCTTCATAGAACGAGATCGAGGCACAACGGGCGAATTGTTTACATCCAAGTACAAATTGCCGAGCAATGGAAGCTGTTTTTGTATCTGCTGCATCTCAAAATCTTCTCGGAAATACATGAAATTGTAGGACGCTAGATAACCTAAACGCAATATCGCCGTAGCCAGCATTCCAACTCTGCTGTCTCGCATCCCGTATCTCAGATTTAAAGTTGCGTAAGTGATGAATCAAAATACCAAAAACTAAAGAAATATAACGCAGCAGATTCTAGAAAAGTACCCATAAAATAGAGAATTATCCGATACCATATCGGTATTCAACACCAATTCACCATGCAATTACCGACAATGTGGCACATCTTCCAAAGCGACATGCGGGGCAGGCAGACGGCCAATTATGCGGCTCTTATCAAGATGCTTCTGAGCGAATAAGAACATAACAGACGTACCCCTCACCACAGCCCTCCTGCTTATGTATTGTACTTGCTGGAGCCTTGAAAACGTCGTGCTTCCTAATGGGCATGGAATCAGCCGCAAAGTCCAGGTCGTTGGCCCGCTGTACAGAATCTACATGTATAGGAACCTCCAGTGCAACAAAGTCATACGATGCGTCTCATTAATGTAAACACATTCAAATTAGAGGAATTCCTCGACTATCGGGCGCCTCCCTACGCTATCCTGTCACATACTTGGGGAGACGACTATGAAGAGCTCAGCTTTCGCGACGTCGAAGATGGAAACATTAATAAGCCTGGCATCGGATCCGTCAAATTTCGAGGATGCTGTCGACAGGCCGCGGAGGACGGACTTGGTTATGCCTGGATTGATACCTGCTGCATTGATAAGACAAACCTGGTTGAGCTTAGCGAGGCGATAAACTCCATGTTCCGGTGGTACCAGTGTGCGTCTATCTGCTATGCTTTTCTATCCGACGTTCCCAGCGATGATAATTTCAGGCAAAAGGGCTCCAAGTTCCAAAGAAGCCGGTGGTTCCAAAGAGGGTGGACTCTGCAGGAACTTCTTGCGCCTAAAACGATGCGGTTTTATGGTATCATTTCCCCATCAGATACACACGTCAGATTTGCAACCGACACAAACATCGCCCAAGAGTGGCGTCTTTTGGGAAATAAAGGAAGTATGAGCACCACTATTGCGTCAATCACAGGTATACCTCGGCATTATCTACTGGGGATTGCTGCACTTCATACGGCAAGCGTCGCACAGCGCATGTCGTGGGCAGCGCATAGGGATACGAAACGCAAGGAAGACCTCGCGTATTGCCTTCTCGGCATCTTCAACATAACAATGCCAATGATTTATGGAGAGGGTGGTGAACAGGCATTCTTCCGGCTACAGGAACAAATTATGAAGGTGACGAGAGATGATTCAATACTGGCCTGGGGGCTGGGAACCAATGATTCGTCTACCAACAACACTGGCAATACCACAGCTGGGAGAATTGTGGCCAAGGCCCCGGCAGACTTTGCACATTCAGGGAACATTATTCGACGAGACCAAACTCTCAAATATACGAGCTCAGTCGACATGTCTGGTGGTAGTATTCGAGCTCACCTGCCACTGCATACTACTCCCATGGGCCAGATAATTGGGCTTCTCAGCTGCGGACCCGAGAATAATTCGCAACTGGTGGTTGGGATACCACTGATTGAACTTTCTGTGGGATCATCTGACGAATATGCTCGGCCACGAGGATACAATTCTTCCTTGTATCTGACCACGGTAGCTGCAACAGAGCCAAAGCCGATCCGAATCAAGCACGACAACCAAGAAAACGTACCCGTGGATTTGGGCGGACTTTTTTTTCACTACGAAGACGACGACTTCACAGATATCAACCTGAAAATCGTTGATGTGGCTCCTAGATCATGTTGGGACGAAGAGCGAGCTCTAATCATGTCCACGCCCATAGCTCACGATGGTGTCGTGGGTCAAATCTTGATTCGACTCCGCCATGACATACAGGACTCCAAAGACTTTGTTGTCGTTCTAGAATATAAGAAAGAGAGCTCCGATACTCGGGTTGAATGTCTGGTTTTCATATGTAGCAGAAATCTCTTATTTGAGGAACTGGTTTTATATCTTCCCTCTATGATGCAAAAGCTTTATGGGAAAAGGCGGGCCAAGAATGAGCTGCTTTCCCTCAGCATTGCGCTGGAACGTGTTGAGCGGCAGCCGATCTTTGTGATACGGCCTGAGTTAGTGCTGGACGGAGTATTCGCCACTATTGACGCAACCGTGGAATTGGGGGCTCAGAAGTTAATACGTGAAAGTTTACAACTCCTGGAAGAAAACGAAGAAACAGAGAGAGAAAGCAATGAACTCAAAGACCAGATGAACAGCTGCGACACCAGCCTGAATGAGATTAAGAAAGAGCAGGAGACAATTTTAGCAAAGTTAAAGGAGCTCAGAATGAGACAAAAAGCATTGGTTGCGAAGGAAACAGAATACACTGGAACACGGACCAAAATTACTACCAGGCAAGATGAAGTGAAAAAGAAACTGAGCGGCCTATCTACCCAATGGGAGAATATACAAGAAAGATGGGATACCCTGGGGCAAGACGAGATATTGCGTTGTACTCTTCCAGGAACAACAGTACTTCAGTGGGCTGCCGCAAAGGGACTTATAGAGGTGGTTAAACAGCGCCTCGAAAACGGTTCTGATATTAATGCTTCAGATCAGAATGGCTACACACCTTTAATTGTAGCTTCACTAGGCGGGCAATTCGAAGTGGCTACGCTCCTCGTCGAACACGGAGCTAGACTTGACGCCCAAACTCAGAAGGGTGCGACAGCTTTAGTCCCAGCCGCTATTTCTGGATGTGTCGAACTTGTTCAGCTGCTGCTTGATAAGGGGGTCGATGTAGAAGGGGGAGGCAACCCAGAAGGAACAACATTGCAGGTGGCCGCCTATTATGGGCACGCTGATGTCGTCCGACTACTTCTCGATCATGGTGCCCAAATAGAGGCCAGAGGTAGGATAAACGCAACTGCACTACTGATAGCTTCAGAACAGGGGTATATTGACGTTGTTCAACTTCTTCTTCACAAAGGTGCTGATATAGAAGCTAAAAATCGAAGCGGTGTAACAGCGTTGGTAGCAGCCTTTAATGGGGAAAAGAAAGATGTCACCAAACTCCTTATTGACAGAGGTGCGCAGGTGCACACCTGCGATGAAGACGGCAAAACAATGTTGATACGAGCATCAGCTGGAGGAGATACGGAAATAGTTGAGCAGCTTCTGGCGATTGGTAAAATTAACCTTAATGCCAGGGATAAGGAAGGTCGGACAGCACTGGAATGGGCTACTCAAAATGGCCATGAAGCTATTGTTCAGCTGCTTGGTGATGCTGAGAAAGATGAGGTCGATGCGGAGGGTCTGGAGAATAAGGATATCGAGCTCGTTATCACGCAAACCAACGCCAGCTACAAGAAGGCTGTGGAAGCACTAAAAGAAAATGACGGGGATATTGTCAATGCCATTATGGCACTGAGTATATGATGTGGTGAATTGAACAGTGTGCATGATATTTGGTTACCAGTTATCAGTATGCCTACCTACCTATATATAGGCACGGAGTATACCGATTATTGAGACATAATGCAACAATGCTAGCTATCAGGAGAACTATTTAGGCAATAAGATGAGTTAATTATTTTCTTCACTCAGAAGTTTACAGGAACTACTCGCCGGTAGCTTGTCCGTGGAGTGGCGGCAGACAGAGCTTCCTGCACCCAAAGCGAGCCAAAGTCAAAGTTTGATCGGAGAATGTATTATCGAATAACGTTTATGTACTGATACCATTTTCCTTCTAAATTGATATGAGAACTGCAGTTTAAATCAACCCTTTTTAAATACCTCCGTCACTAATCCTGAATAAATATCGAAAATAAAACCTCGAACGGCATTCCTAACCTCCTTCCTTAATAGAGGATACTCCTTGAGGAAAGAAATGTCCTCAAGAACAATTTCTTCAAGTCTAAGTACAGTAAAATATTGTATTAGCGTAAGTTCGTAGGAGTTAAATTTAAGATAATAGTTACAAGAAGGACAAAGGGAATACTTACGATTTATTTGATCCAAAGGCTCCAAAATACATGGCGTTGACCATATCTGGGTTCCCAGGAGCCTTCTCCAGCAAACTCTCCTTCAACTTTTCATCCGTGATATGTGCACAACCGCAATCTAAATTATTAATTTAAGCCAAAGTCTAGAGACTGGAGCCCTCACTCACCTGTATGGTGAATAATCATTATCTCTTTCAACAATTTTCCTTGAGTAAAAGTTTCCATAAACACTAGGTCCGAGAAACCTGATCTTACTCGTCCACCTGCATTTCGGATTATAAAAACATCTGATTTCAATATTAGTAATGCCAATGTGAATTCCGTGACGTACATTCACCTTCCGGTTTAATTTGCAAAAACTTGGTAGCAGATATGCGGAAGTCAATACATGTGACTAGTGTTCATGTTAGACTATTTAGAGGTTGCTTTTATTTGTTTCAGGGCTCACATATCACAATTGAAGGTGGAACACCTTCGAACTTCGCGAATTCGGGTATAGGCTTGTGATATCTTTCCGCATACTCTCTTGAGCTAATTAAGCCACCGTTGCTCGAGATGAAGATTGATCCAACTCTTACCTGTTGCGTGTGATGAGGCCATCTATGTCAAGCATCTTATACAGATCAGAGAAGCAGAGTAATGCAATGGGGATGTGAAATATTTAGGAAACCATTCCTTGACTCGATACATATCAAGGGATGTTACCAACATAAATACAAAACCGGAACTCATTGCTCAAACTATCCAGGCTCAGCATTCCGGAATTAAACGGAGATAAAAGAAAACATCGGTAACAATAGAGTAGAGACGTGTCTATGTTTTGTCAATTTTTACGAGCAGCACGGTGGACCGACTCAGCTTACATGGAGTGAAGCGCATCTGCTTAGCAATCTTTCGTTCAACTTACTTCACCCTAACTAATTCAGGAATATTTCTGCGAGTTTGAGCTGACCAAGTGTAGATAGGTAGCTGATTCATTATTTATTAGCATAGTTGTTTAGCATTCGGGGTCGGATTAGTCGTTCATTGACCAACAGGGCTAATGATAGCTATTATCAATACAGTCATACGCGACGTAAGATCACTATTTTACTTTTGCCGAATGGGCTATATGTCACTGCGTATTAGCAGCTGATAAATTGTTTCATCGATAAGCCATGTGTTACATGGAATCAAGTGCATAGCACTACTGCAGTGACTTCGTACTGCATAGTTGTAGCTCTATGGCCTCTCGCAGTAAATTGAGCCGAGCGTGTAAAGTTTCTGGGCATATAAGTCACATATCAATGTTGATGGTTTGCTTTTCTGAATATACTACTCATTCATTATTCTTCTTTCGTACATTTATATCTAGCGATCAACATCATTATAGTATTAAGCATGTATGGTTTCCTTCGACTAAGGTAGATAAAGCTAAGTGTTCTTCATAAAGTCCAAAATCAACTCGCCGATTTTTTCAGGCTCATCTTCTAGCAGAAAGTGACTTGCTTGGTCTAAATAATGTATCGGTGCATTTGGAAAGCCTTTCTTGAACACGGGCACGAAGTGCTTGGCGAGGAGGACTTTATCCTTTGTTCCCTCAATCATCATTGCTGGCTTTGCGCGAACCGCAGATATTTGACTCTCTGAGCCGGTTTCCGCCTTGAATGAGCCGGTGACAATGCTTTTAGGAAAGGCAATCACGCCATTGCACTCTTCTGGAGTTGCGAAAGGAAGCGAGTAGGCTCGGAAGAAATCCTCAGTGACGTTAGCTCTCTCAAAGCCTTGTAGTAGCTTCATCAAGCCGACGATAGCCACCCCAGAGTTCATAAGTGTAGCTTCAAAGGTACCGTTTGCCACAGCTCGGTCCGCCCATCCAAACCAAGCGGATTCTTTGCTATTTTCGGTCCAGCAGGACTCTTCTTCCGGCAAACCCATTGACAGCATCGTATTCATCACCACAATCCGGCGGATGCGAGAAGCCTGTCTAAGAGCCAGGGCACCCCCAATCTGTCCGCCCCAGTCATGAACAACGAGAGTGATATCGTGCAGATCCAATTCTTTGACCAGAATTTCCAGGTTATCAGTGTGTTGTCGAGCTGTATATTCGAGATGTTGAGGAGTTTCACTTTTTCCGAACCCCATATAATCCGGAACAATCACGCGGTTGTTTTGTGACAAAATTGGGATGACTTCTCGATACAAATAGCCCCAAGTCGGTTCACCATGAAGACACAAGACAGGCGAGCCCTGCCCCTCGTCAACGTAGTGCATTCGAAACCCTGGTCCCGTGGAGAAATGAGGTTTAAAGGGGAAAGTTCCCCCAAGTGTGTCATTCTCTTCAATCATCTTGAACGATTTAGTCGTAGAGAATATTGCAGATTTGAATTTGAACTTTGGCTCGAATGATATAGCGTGTTGCTTGAAGTCTACTTTGTGAATCGCCGACTTTTTACAATTTCTGTGCCTGTTGTTCCAGATTGTCGACCTTATTTATAGAATATTCACGCCATATTTGTCCCATTTATCCTATCACTACGGAGTACTCGCACCTGTTGAATATTAGTGGATCACTGTGGCCTAAACCGGAAATTTTCCTCGAACTAAAGCTTCTCGATTTGATCAATTGCGTGCTGGATTTCCTGGCTAGGCGGAAGTTTCCGTCCAAGCCCAGTTTTGGTGAAGATAACTTAGTGGAGTGTTTAGATAATTCTCCTTTGACGGGTGCCTGTGCCAAAAATACCATACTAAAAAGAGAAGTTTTCTGCGATGAATCATTCGAGCTCTGAGCAACATGCCTAGTCCAAAGACTCCTTTGCTACGCTTGAGTGACTTGTCACCGCTGATTCAGGTGGATTTAGTAGCTGGGCATCGGTATTTGCGCTCTTAGGCCTCCTCCATCTTATTGCAGCTTTATCTTATCGACGTGATCTCTCATCGGATGCACGCTAACATAGATGGGCACCCTTGACCGCGCGTTTACCACTTCAGGTTATCAGAATTAGAAGCAACTGACAACTTTCAAGGCAATTCCGTAGATTCTATGTAAAATACAAGGTCTGAAGCGAGATAGTTGCTGTGATACAGAGACGGAACAAGTTGTCATACGACTGGTAGTGGTCCGCGGTGTGTCTGTATAAGGAGCTAAATCGATGATCCCCTTTACTGCAAAATAGTGTATTTACTGCAGTGGGTGGTTCGAGATCGTTTAAATCATTAGATGTACTACATGATATTTGAAATGGCCTTCACATGTGCTCAATGGTTTCTTTGCTTATCCCAGTGACGGTCAAGACTTGGCTACAACTAAGTTTTTAAGAATTAAAATAGCGTTTTCTCTATTGCTGTAACTCATATATCTCATTCAAACTCCTCGTCATCAGAACTTACAGAAGAAGGGAACCAACCAAAATCCAACATGTCAATGTGGTGCTCTCCCAATTCATCTGTGGAAACACGGACACCCTCTGTTCGTAACATTTGAGCTTGAACATTCGCCCAATTCCCACCACTACATTCGAGTGTTAGCTTTTTTTCTGTCCGGATCAATTTCTGTATGCAAGGAAAGTAGAAAGCGTATCCATGTTACCGATGCGAAATCATGCCCTTAGAATTTATCACTCTTTGCCACGGAACATTTCCCAGATTGTATAATGAAGCTCCTTGCTCATTGCTGGAAGGGTCAACTGCCGGAGAGAGATTCTACAAACATGTGCCTACTTGGCGAGCTCGCTGTGCTACTCGGTAAGTGACTCCATCAGTATCTTCACACAAGTACATATCAAGATATTCTAATACAACACTCACGTGTTTCTAGTAGTTCCGCAATATGTTTGTACGTTGTAACGCGCCCGTACGGTATCTTCATAATAGTCTCATAACCGGCATTTACCCACCATTCTGTTTCGTTTGAGCGAGGTATGATTGTTTTTGGAAAAGAACTACAGCGTGAAGAATTGTTTAGGTGTGTTGACATTCGCTTCAGGTTCAGGTCTAATTCCCGCGGGACTCCGGATGTGTTTATACAGCATATTTATAGAAGACGATTTAGGTAAGTGCAGCTAATTCTTGGACGAGCTTAGCCCCTGGTCAAATATTTAACCTGGATCAGGTAGTTATCTGCGAGATATTAGTCGCATTTATCTGACAAGAGAGTCAGTGGAGCCATGGACTGGCTTGGCTTGTACGTCACCGAGAAGGTCCTGCAGCACGGCAACATTCATAAATACTGATAATGCAAGCATACGACCTTTAAAGCTTTCTCCTCTTGTTTAATCTTCTTCTATTGATATTTAGACTCAGCCAGCCAACGTTACGTACAGAATTCAACTCAGCAAATAGAGCAGAGTCCTGGCGAAGTAGAGGGCCACGTATCAACGATATTTCCTAAGTAATAGTTCCGCTGCCCCTTGGAATTTCGACTTCATCATGGCTTCACGTATAGCCAACGCGATTTCCTCGTTTCCTTCCGAAGGTCGAACATCGTGCACACAATGAGTCAATCCCATGGCCGCAAGTGTACAGAGCACAGAAGTCCGACTTTGAGGCAAATGAGATGTCACCCAATTCAAAATGCGCAGTTGCGCTGAAAATCGGATGTCCCCGGGTAAAAGAATGTTTTGAAGAGAATCATTTCCAGTATTGGCTGCCCGTGAGGCAGAACATGTCGAGTGTTGACCAAAACATGAGCAAACCGCAACAGCAGCCGTAGTTGTAGCCGCAGAGCTATGACTGCGGCAACTTTCGTTATCACCGGAAGTAAAAGTAGGAGACTCGCAGATCCGAGCGGAGTTCAAGTTCCAAGATAAATGTCTTTCTATATATGGATCACGATCAGGAAAAATTTGACATAGTCTTAGCGGCCCTGGGTTGTCATGGTAGCAGCGGCACTGTATGTAAAACGGGGAGTTATAAAAGTCGATAGCATCCGCAGATTCAGACGCGCCTTTGAGATTTTTCCGAAGTCTATCGATCCATATGAGGGCCCTTATGAATAGGGCTGCCTCCGTCATCAGACTGAACGTGGCTATGTTCGGTTCGGGCTCGCCGCTACCAACCACTTTCGCAAAAGGAATGTTCACGCCTGTCTGATTGTCCATATTCAGGCCGTAGGCGTCAGGACCTTGCATGCCAAAAATGCCAGGGCGATAATAATCGTCTTTTGCTCGAAATAGAGCCCATTGTAGAATTTGTGATGCACTCGGGCCATTCACCGTCGACCATTCTCGTTGCCAATTCTGAAGACACGAAAAAACTTGTTCTAAGCGACATTGCAGATCGTGAACAGTGGTCAGAGTTTCTTTTTGCGGGATATTAAGTCCATTATACACCCATTGCGATCGCTTGTCGAGTATGTCATCGGTATCCTGGATGATTCCAGGAATATCAGAAACGATGTCGATGAGCTTGCTTGCGTTGGTTTTCATTTCTGGATGGAGCAGCCACGGAATGGTCTTCCATTCATCCCTTTCTAAGAATATCGCTTGACGTCGAATCAAAGCATTCGCAACCTATTCAGAGTCTCAGCCACATATGCCCACTGGGTAGAGGAGTTCATGCTCGTCAATTGGAAAAGTGAGGATATACTTACCATTGTGAAGCGACAGGACTCATATATTGACAAAAGTGAAGCATCGGCAAAGTAACAAGGGCCGCAATGCTGAAGGATGCATGCTAATCCCGAGTGATGCGTAAATCGATGGTCATTTCTACCGCAATCTGCCTGAGAGTCAATAAGAAGTCTTCGAACTGCGCGGTATCTCTTACGGAGTAAGACCCCATAATTGCAATTGGCTTGATAAGTCGTGCCAAATCTGCTTTTGTCGACGTGTCTAGCTTATGTTGGAGCTTTCGAAGAAGAGAACCATAGATTCGAGAGGCTGAACGCTGTAGAGTGCTAATCTTGTGATCACGACCGAAGATGCCATAGGTTAGAGCTCGTAGACTATCATAGCCAAGAGCATCATGCTCTTGGGCAAGATGTTGTCGCATTGGAGAATCTTGCAATAGCATGCTGTGGATATTGATCCAGCCGTACGAGTCGAAGAAGTAGGAAAAGGTGACATGATCAAGAAATGGTTCTAGGCTCAGCCAAGATGTGAAAATCACTTCAGGTGGAACAAGAGCGCTTATAGCCTCTTTCAACGGTGCGCTTTGGGCCAGGCCTTCGCCACGCAGTAGATGATCAGCTGGCTCAGGTAGAGTGGATGTGGATGTGCAATCTTCGTTGACCGTCTTGTTGTGAGGTGATTCACTCCCACCACGGTTTTCTTGACCTAAACGGCATGGGTAAGAAGTCGCGTAATTAAGTTTTATAAATTTCGAAGAGGTTGACCCTTCCTCGCTCTGGTGAACGCCATAGTTTTGTTGGCGAAAGACTTTTTCGTAACCCTGACATTTGTAGCCTGCCCGCTTGCATCGCGCACAGATAGGTTTGGCCTGATCACATCGAATCCGTCGCTGGCGGCATGTATGACAGCCAAGGCTTGTCGGTTCTCTCCCCATTTTCGCTTGAGGTTCATTAGGATAGTCTCCGAGCGAGGTATAGGGAGAAGATGGTTCTTTGAAGGACCCTATAGTTTCATTTTGCATCAAATACGGAAAATACGGAGTGGAGATCTGCCGTCGCCGCGATCTCCTCAAAGGCCATGTAACTTGTGGCGTTTCCGGGTTTAACATTGAAACTTTCCTATTACCAATCATCACGGGCCTAAGAGATATCCGCTAATGATTTCTGAAATGACATTAAATAACTTATTAATTGACTGTGTAACTAGTTACTATTATAGGAAGAGGAGAGGAAAAGAAGATTTATCTATAAAGTGCAGTAGAGTTTGGGTAGCTCATTGCGTTTACTGGGCTGCCCCACGAGGTGACGCCGATGGGCAGATGAAAGGTAACAGGGCATTCGTGAGTCAAACACTCATATCTCTCACGCGTCTCGGCATTTCACCCGAAGTGGGTGATATCTCCTACCAAGGTTTAACAGGTTGATTCACGGTTGGACTGATAAGAGCGAGAGTCTTGTCGTAATGATCATAAGCCTTCGTGGAAAACTTCCCTTCACGGTTAGTGCAATGTACGCTAGTGAGAACTAAAAAAGCAACTTGCGCTATGGTTACCAGTCATCCAGTCTACCGTACCCCATTTGTTTCTGTCAGCGGAATGGCTTCAGGTCTCTCGGGTTGTAGTACATGGCCTAGGTTGTTGCGGAATGAATTGATTCAAGGATAGGTGTTAGAATGGAATCAAAATATTGTGCATGGCCCTACACTGGATCAACTATGATGGCATTTTGTCCTTTCATGCTGATTATAAATATAACCTCTATATCTGTTAGTGCTTGGTTGTGGCTTTAAATCCTCATCCTTCTAGCTATTTTATGAATCGTTGTACAGCAGTGTCAAGTCTCAGATGAAGATGTCGAACGTGTTAGAAACGACCGATCCGCAGGTTCAATCAGAGGATGGAACTTTAATATGGGCGGCGTCAGCAGGTTGCTCGGCAGACCAGGCACCAGTCATTATTTTTGTGCCGGGCTTCTCTAGTTCTAGCTTGACATTTCGGAAGCAATTCCAGGACAAAAACCTCCTGATGAAATATTGTCTGGTTAGTGATTTAGGAAATTCTCGAGGATCTTCATATCTTCATATCGTTACTGCTTGTAACTGAACTTGTGATAGATTACTTACGAGCCCCGCGGGCAATGCAGATCGCAGCAGCCCCTAAGCGAGAGAGCATATTCGTCAGAGAAGAATGCCCAGGATTTTAAAGCGGTTTGCGATAGATATGAAGTGAAGACAGCAGTTTTAGCAGGATGGTAAATTAGGCCCGACTATCATGGATTTGGTGTGAAACTGTGTGCTTACAACTAGTCAAGGAGCTATGGGGGCTTAATTGCAACATATGTCTTTTCTCACCTGGGGCCAGGTTGGATCAGAGGGGTAGTATATCTGTCGGGAGTTCCTTGGAGATCTATGGTAAAGTTCAACGATTGCGCCCGACCTCATTTCTCAATCCAAGCTAACATCTGAAATGTGATCTTCAGCTCCCTGAAGTTCTTCACTCCGATGGAGTAAATGCTCTTCAACCGCTCATTGAAGGCAATGCAGAGGAAGTAGCGAAAAGTCTTTCATCTGTGCTAGATACATGCTTTCACTCATCTAGCATCAGCTCAATGAGCTACAGCGAACATTCAGCATTGGCAGGAGTAATCGCGCAACAAAATCCTACCGCAAGACGTCTTCTGATGAATGCAAGACATCAAGATCATACTAAGTTGCTTCAAGAAGCAAAGCACTTACCAACTATGCTTGTAATTGGTGAGTATGACCGACAAATATACTGGGAAAAGCTGGACAGCTTCCTAAAGGGACATTTTCCTCTATACCGTTTGAGCCTCATTGAAGGCGTCGGACATTCAGCGTTTTGGGAAAAGCCCGAAGAAGTAAACTCATTGCTAGAGACATTTGTCGATGCGTGTAGATAGTAATGAAAGTATAATTTGCTGGCTTCACCAATTCTAAGCTGTTCACACGAGTGCAATAAATCGTTCATTGAGTGCTTTGTCTCTTTTATTTTCTGGATACCGATAGTCATCATCATATTCCTTTATTTTTTGGCGTATCTTACCCGGCGTTCCGGTGAGCTGAATGGCTTGAAAAACATTGAGTATTCCGCTTCACTGGCAAGATGCTCCAAGTTGCCCAATTAGATAAACCAGTCCGCAGCACCTAGGCTTGTAGAGGATTTTTTTTGCGATTGAACTTTTGTTTTGCAAGAGACGCCCTGTGCTGTGACGCTCTATTTCACATCACGCTTGTCCTATGTCTAGTCGACTGTGCTGTCTATGGATCGAATTTGTAATATGGATCGTTTACCTTAGAACTTACCCTGGCCACTTTTCCCAGTTAACGTTGGTCTTGAGTAGCTTCCCATCCCAATGCAATTGGATACACTAGCATGAGGACAAAATGCCACTCGCGCTGTGGCATCGCCAAATTGATGAAAAGGGCAGGTTTCCGCGATATGAGATACCATTTACAAATTTACGTTATATGATGCGACAGAATATTCGAGCATATAAAGACGACTATGCCGAAGCCAGCTCACAATCATCAGTCGACTTGGGTAACAATGCAACATAACAGATCGCACGATTTTCGCACCGCACCACTGAGAAAAATGAGCAGTTTGTTTGATGCCGAAGCGAATGTGAAAGGGCCTCTACGTTCATCTTTGAGAAGACTTGTGCCAGAACACCCAGCGGCGTTAGCCGCATTGGATATCGCGCTCTCGTCCCTTCCACAGTCGATTATAAACCACAGCTTTCGCGTTTTTCTGTATGCAAAAGCAATGAACTCCTCATCGAACGAAGAATCATTACCAACCAGCCCTGTGAAAACAATTCGAATCGCGGACCACGTCCTATTTGTCGCTTGCATATTGCATGATATTGGCATAACTGAGAAATACGATTCGATCGCAAGGCGTTTTGAAGTTACCAGCGCAGATGAAGCCGCGAATCTACTACGATCTAACGGTGTGGATGAGGATTCGATACGTGAAGCCTGGTTGGCCATATCATTGCACTCAAGCCCTAGGATTGCTGAATATCTTCCAGGAACTGCGGGAGCAATGAGGAAAGCAATAATGGCAGAATTTGGGGCAATGGATGTTCCAGCGAATGGACTGAGCGAAGAAGAACGGGAATTGCTCCTAGACGGACAAGATTTACAAAGACTCAACATAGAATTAGAGTTAGGCGATGCGATTGTTCGGCAATGCCGCAACACACGCACAAAGGCCCCTTCTGCGTCGTGGCCCGGTGTAATGTTGAGGGCATTCGAACAGGACCCAGAACACGTTGGGGCAAACAAGGCATTTTGGGATTGTTCTTGAGAGTAACAAGAGGAGCTATTGGATGCGTTATATATGTACTCAATCCAAAAGCAAAATTATAGGTGTAGCTATGCATATGACTTTTCAGATCCAGACCGCTGCCACTCAAGTAGTACGGAGAACCTTAGCTTGATGCTCGTATGTCCTTTGCGCAGCGCTCATTGGCGTTATGGTTGTAATATCTAGTTCCAACTCATATGGCCCTCCAAAAGTATAGATATCCTCCTCTTGTCTAATTCTTTTCAATGCCTCTGGATCCGTCAGTTTAGTATTAAAGCCAGCGCCGCGCCCTTCACCCAATACTCTTGTCACATTTTCCTCCAGCTGGCAGCGTAGTATGATGGAAATGAATGGGACGCCTCTTTTATTGGCTGCATCTCTGTAATCCTCGGCACCGGTACTACCGATCAGGCTTGAAGATCGAGAATCGGTGAAAATCTAGGTGAATTGTTGTGTTACCTCAGATACGGCAATAGAATCAAGGATGTGACGTCGGAAGCTTGTCCGTATTTCGTGATAGTGTGGTGAGCAGCGATCAACTAATGGGGCAACAGGATCGATAAATAAATGATTATGGTAAATCTTTGAACTGGGTTTAAGTTTCTCAAGTTCCTTAGCGATAGTCAACTTGCCAACTCCTGGATATCCGTTGATATAAATGTATTGGGGCATGGTAGCAGAAGGAAGCAGCTCTTTCTGATTCTGGTAAAATTGTTATTGACCACAGCATATAATTTTGATTGAAAGAATGTCCAAGGTTAGCGGGCAGTGTCCGTTTAACCGGCAGTCTGTTTCTTTTTATCCTGAAGAAAGTCGTTACGGTCGTAACACGCCACTGATAGTTTTGTCGATGACTCAGAGACAAAAAAGGCGTATCACAGGCTTTTTCTCGATACTGATAAAGTTTAGAGTGAACTCTTCTATGAGTAAAACTAAAACCATCTCTAACACCATTCTAATACCGTCAACATAACACTTTTCACCGAAAATGCTATGCCCATGATCGCCTGTCTCGACGCCCAGCGTAGAAAATCGAACCGATGAAAAATATACTTCGGTCACATACTAGATACACATTTCTAACTGGTTGCAAAAGAACTCTTCGATCGCAGCCATGCTCCGTATTTCCACAGCGCAAACATTCCGGCAATACCCAAGCATGACAGACCAGCCAGCAGAGATACTCCGCCTCCAATCCCCAAATTCTCGAACATTGGTCTTGCAAAGAGGATGCAGGCGACAGCAAATACAGACCGGCAGCGATCATTTGCTGCAAATAGAGAAGCAGCGTATTTAGGGTATGACATTGGGAGATAGACGAACACGCTTTGGAAGATTAAGAAGTTGGATGTCACCAGGATCACAACTCCAACGAGACTGACAGTCCAAGGAATGTCGCTCTTCACTGTCCATCCAAACATGAAATACCCGGCCGACAGAGTGATAACAGCGAAAAGCGCTGGAACTAGTCGGTGCTCTGGTGCGCGTGGACCGTTTTTCCGTATCTCGGGAAGTAGATAGCAAAATTGGTATGTGTAAAAAATACTTATCCCTATAAGGCAGGCAATACCAATTGTGAGGAAGCAAAGCCCAGTTTCGCCAATGTTGAACCCATATACCTGAGGATATACCAATGGAAACGCTTCGAAAAAGGAATAGTAAATGCCGTAAGTCAAGGAAGTCTATCACGTGTATTAGTCCCCGTTGCAAACACACAACAGTGTATGAGAAGTTAGACACAAATGTTGACTCACATATATGTTAGTAAAAAGAACGGCCGGATCTTTGATCATAATCTCCATCGGCTTGATGAGCGCATCCCAAACGACGTCTCCAGTTGTCAGTTGTGCTTGCGCAATCTCACTAGCAGCAAGTATGTCTTTTCGACCCGTGATCTTCCTCAACCTGGCGGCACGACGGTGAAGAATATTGTCAGCGGACGTTTCTGGCAATGCAAAGCTCAACAGCAAAAACAACGGCGCTGTCAGCCAAACTATCTCCCAAAGTCCCCAGCGCCATCCTTTCGCTTGAACAGCAAAGCCAGCTACCACTGGTCCAATCGTGGGTCCCCAGAACCAGACCGCAGTCCAGCAAGAAAGGTATATGGGAATTTGCAAAGCAGGGTACTATCAAGGAACTGTCAGTCATTACAACTTGTTTCAAAGTCAGATTTGTGACAAATGAGCTTGGGAATTCACTACAAAACTAAGAAAATAAAGCACACGTTGTGAAAATTGTTGGCCCTATCACCGCTCAATTACTCTCATGTCCAGGCAGAGGACCAATTGGTCAGCCTAAGTGCCGTCGCAGAAAAATTCCCCATTGAGCCCTCCAGCTGCCGAAGGCTATAATTAATGCCGGGCGAAGGCCTTGTCAAGGTCCACTTAGGCCAGAGTGTAAAGCCATCCTTAGATTCCGGCCCACTGCTATGCGGATAGTTCCGAGGCCAATTGGTTGACTGCATCTTCAAAGGAGTGAGTGCATTACATATACCCGTACTCTACATACAATGATGAGCTCAATGTTGCCGTCACAACAATTTCGCGAAACAGTAAATTCTGGTATCCACCCACTTCTGACAGTAGACAAAAGGAGGATGGAGCTATCTAGTCGAGGAGTTCTGTTGTCACGGCTTTCAATCGTGAATTACTGCGCGTTTGCTTCAGAAGGGAGAATTGAATGCAATAAACATCTAAACACATTAAAGCCATTGATGTTAATATACGTACACATGCGTTAAGCATGGACAAGTGAATGTGATTACAAAACAAAATATCGCGGAAGAGGTAGACTTAAAAAGATATGAAAAGCCTTGATTGTAACAGAGGAAGATTACATGTTATTCTTCGATCATCCTGTTCGCACAAGCCAAGCGCAGCCAACAAATTGACCGCTTGTTTGGCATTTTTGCCTGCTAGGTAGGTTCTTATTCCATATCACCTGAACGGCATCCAATTGTTTAGTTTCTAGTGAAGCGATAGAGGCAAATGCCTTTGTTGGTTCATCTAGTGTTACGGTGCAGTCTTCGTTGTTTGGGCTTGGAATCTGGAACTTTACATTATATGGCACTGTCTTATATGGTGCTGAGAAGTTTGGGCGTGGGAGGCGGGCCTTGTAAGACGAATGTCAGTCATAAAATAAACCGCGCGTAGATGGGATTCCTAGTACCATCTCGGCAAAAGGCGATTGGCGGAGATGCCTCATTTTCTGTGAGGCCAGTGCTATTGGTAAACCGCCAAGCCAGGATTTGCCGCCAATAATGAATGCAGTACTTGCCTCCATTCAGAGCCGCTGTGCTCAATAAATACCATCGAGATAGAGCCCCGCTGAACCGCTTATAGCGATACTAAGGCGGGGAAATTTGCGAGAAGAGCCATACAACCGCTGTCATGATCCTCACTGCAACTCAGCCATCATCCAGCCTCGTTTCAATCTGCAAGCGAGAGATCTACGGGAGAAACTCCTAAGAGATCACTGCTATAATTTGACACCCCTCTGGAGTATGCGCGTCTAGTGTGAGCCGTACTGTCACTGCTCCCAAGGCTATGTATGCAGCTCCGTCCATTGTTTCAATGGAGAACAACACAAGGCAGCAGCCAAGATGTTGAAGAATCGAGTTCCAGAAGTGATTTTTATTTTCGCTCACAAGATGAAGATATTCCTCTAACTCTTCGCAATTGGGACTTGAATAGGCGTCAAGTTTGGCTTTCTCGTTTCCCATGGAATGCCACAGACTGACCGCTAGAACTATACGGCTAAGGTTACATGCAATTGCATCCTTAAGGCGGCCTGTTGCCTTCTTTACGCACGAATGAAGATGTTCAACGTGTATAACGCCCCTTGATTCAACCACCCCATCGCCGATTTACCTTCCATTTAATTGGCATCGCGATGGGCTGCGCATATACGCACCTACGCAACAAGGTATGCGCAGATGCGCGGAAGCGCAGCAGCAATTCTGAGAATGGGTCCAGAGCGTGCGCACCTGCGCGAGAAGGCCGCGGATGATCAAAACGCTGCCTTATTTCGCCTTCACAATTCTGAAGGTTCCATTCTATCCTTTCAAAGCCATCACGAGGCTACGATACCGAACTCTGCCCTTCTTTTCACCAAACCCCACGATCATCGTGTCTACAGAACACAATGGATGATCAGCCTCCAGGCTCTGCGAGGCCTGGCGATGCTCAAGGCCAGCCTCGCGATGACAGGCCGGGGCTCGGTCGCTGGTTAGCTCAGCAACCAAGAGAAGACAGTGTACCGTTCACATTTGAATGGAGAGAGACACAAGAGACTTTGACCGAAGAAACTCGGTCAGAAGGGCAGGCTAAGGATGACGATATATCCGTTGATTGTCCTCATAATGTTGCTGGTTGTCAAGTTACCGATGAGAAGAATTGGTCTTTGGCGAACCGCATCCCTTTACGCCATCATGAAAACACCAAAGGAGACTGCGATCAACCATCCAGCAATGCACACGATATCAGCCAATCAGAGGATTTATTTATACACCAGCAGCAAGAACATCTGAGGCATGTGCTATTTCTATCCTCTGGACAAGAAATATTAGAACTGCCGTTTAATCAGGCTTCCATGCCTTCGGGCCCTCCGGAGACAGCTGATTACTCCGGAATCTCTTATGAAGCCATTCAACAAAACAATGATGCCGATCAATGGCTAGATACTCCAGATGCAACATGTATTCACGGGATGACAGATGATAGGAGGCGTGCCTTCCTCCAGCTTTATGGCGAGGTGCAGCAAGAGCTATCTACTTTTGACAATGCTTCTGGGAGCCAACAACATTTTGCGCCTGAGAATTCGGGATTCAATTCAAATTTATATCCCTCTCACGGGCATTCTGTGGGTGGCACCTCTGTCACACATACAACTGAGAGTTTCAGTCGCCTGGACACGAACCGTCCAAGAGGCTGCACGCCATCCCACTATCCTGGTCTAATTCCTTCTCATTCTTCTACGAATCCTTCACTTTTCGAACCATTGAGATATGCCTGCATGACTATCCCAAGTTACTCATCCGATACCCACTCTAGAGCAATGGACGAGGTATCTTCGGAGATGACTTTTTCCACCGCCCCCACCACCAATATAAGCCTCTATCGCAATATCGGATCGTACAATCCCGAGTCGACACATGTTCCGCATTCAAATCTGGTCAATGAGTCTGCACTTTTTTCACGGTCTGATGTATTCACTGACTCTAATACCAGGCAAATATCACTAAACCTGCTTCGGATAGCCTAGAAACACAAGATCATGGTAGCGAGGGTCCTGCTCACCATTCAGCGAGAAGGTTAAGACCTGGCCAATATGGCACGGATGGAAGAAAGATTAAAAAGCGACGCATTTGCAAGGCCAATGAGAATGAGCAAGACGTACATGCTTATAACTGCCCATTTTATCTGCACAATCCATCAGACTACGGGGAGGGTAACTGGGAACTCTGCGCGAAAAGCCATTGGAGGACATACCAAAGAATGAGGCTAGTATATCATCATCCACCGGTGTCGGTCAGCACTATTGCAAGTACTAATTCTCGCAGAGAACATCTACTTCGCAAACACATACGCCCGGCTATTCTATGTGAGAATTGCTTTGAAGAGTTTGAAGATGATGACAGCTTACGGGAACACTTTGAGTCACAGTGTGAAAGAAAGGCGCATTCTCCCTATCTTAGTACGGACCAGCAAAGCCAATTGCAAACGCGGATCAAGGGGGGCATGAAAGAAGCCGAGAAAATGGAACAGATGTATCAGATTTTCTCCATTAATGGAGCTTTCCTTAGCATAGGTAAGTGCTTCTATTTCACTAAAGCTAGCTGATTGCTAACTCATATGGCATGCAGAAAGAAGCAGACAAATCAGATTTGAAATGTCGCTACGTTCAGCTATTGCGGCCTCTTTGATACCACCTGGAGATATTGAACGCATTACGAATGATACTCTTCAAGCGATACAGAGAGCTAAGTCCACAGTTGGAATTGAGCATGACCGTAAACCCTAAAGATACAATGGGTTCGAGGATGCGCTAGCAGTCTCAAGTGGCGTAACGGAGCACGGACCTCTTGATATTGTGCATAATGGCGATAATCAGTTCGTACATCTGGGGAATTGACAAGTACACTATTGGATTTTGGCGGGATGCATATAGACAAGGGTATGAGAGCGATACGAATAGTGATGATGACGGTCAGATATAAATTGAACACAGCCCACAATTACAGTTCCTATGGTAGACATTTCTGCTATATTTGATAGATGTTTTTATTTTTTGATGATATAGCTTATGGCTCAACACTCCCTCTGACGTACATCTCGTTACGGATCACATCTTGACACAGAGTTCTCAGGATTTGCAAGTACTGAGAATCAATTGGCATGTAGCTGGACATACCACTGAAGTATGATGGCTTTAGTAATTGAGCGAGCATCTAAAGCTTGTTGAAGAGAAAACCTTGGAGCATTCGCTACAAATCACGATCCCAATTAAGTTCAGGGTAAGCCGAGGAGTCAGCCGCAAAGTAGAAGGGGCCGCACTGCTCTACTACTATCCATATTTTCCTGATGAAGCAATCAAAACTTGGCATCAAGGGAATGAACTGACTTTGGGCGACTGTAATATGTAGTGGTTTTACTCGCACTCGAAGTTTTTCTCCTGTTCCGCCAAGTCTTGCTCGCGGCAGGTGACTGAGTTTTGGATGTACCCAACGCAGGGACACGATCGTTACACTTTTGGATGACCTGGAGTTTGGACTATCTGCATCCAATCCAAATGTATGACGTATCGCAATAACATAGTGCATCTACAATGTATTTGACCGATTGAATGCAATGCTGCATGAGAGCATCTTGTCCCAATTCTTGGTGGAGTTGGTCCAATACGAACATGAAGGGAGCTAAAGGTACGTACCCAAGTGCCTAAGTACGTACCTCTTCTAGTTCCCGCTTTAGGACCCTGCCACCAGTGCCCCACTTGCCAAATACGGTAGGCAGCTCTGAATGGAAATTTCGAGAAAGCTCCGGTACTGTCCAGCCAATTCTACACGTTACGAGCAGTATCGTGATGAAGCCTCGATGATCTCACCACAGCTTCTAGAATACTCCAAGACTCCATTTCCAGTATGCCGACGAAGATTCAAGAATCATCTCCGTTTGCACTCCTCCAACTATAAAGAAGTCGTTCTAAACCTCCATCGTCTGTCCTCTTCTGTCACAACACAAGACACAAGCAAATCAACAACACACACAACAAACACTCTTACAACGCGCTCACACAACCAAGTCTCAAAAGACTACATCTCTTTCTAAACCAACCATCAACCATCAACAAACAAACAATCACCAAGTCTTTCATCTAATCATCCAAAATGGCCTTTCTTCAGCGCAACTTTTACACTCCCGAGACCTCTTTCACTCCTCTCTTCCGCCTTCTTGAGGACTTCGACAACTACTCTCGCCAAGGCAACGACAACCAGCGTACCAGCCGCCGCACTATCGCTCACTGGCAGCCCAAGTTTGACGTCCGCGAGACGGGCGAAGCTTACGAACTCCATGGCGAGCTCCCTGGAATGAAGAAGCAGGATGTGCACATCGAGTTCACCGACCCTCAATCGATTGTCATCCGCGGCAAAGTCGAGCGCACCTACACGGCTGGTACCCCTCCTGCTGGTGCTCTCGAAGACTCTTCCAAGAGCGGCGCCATCACTGAGTCTGGCGAGCACGAACGCCCCAAGTCTCCTCACCAGGCTACCGTTGAGGACGAAAACGAGGCTGGAAACACCACCGCCCCTGCCGAAGGCGAGGTGGTCAAGGCCGACTCCTCCAAGAAGCAACCTACCGACTCCGCCAAATATTGGCTCACCGAGCGAAGCATCGGCGAGTTTTCTCGCACTTTCAACTTCCCCGCTCGTGTCAACCAGGATGGTGTGACGGCCAGCTTTACAGACGGCATCCTCAACGTTGTCGTTCCCAAGGCGGCCAAACACGAGCCTCGCCGAATCAACGTGCTCTAAAGCACCACCAAAACAAATGTCTTCTCTGATACCATATTCTATTTTCCTTTGTTATCACGCGCACATATAATTCAACGATCATTTCGGAGATTGCATGGAAGGGGCGTTTTGAATTTAAGTTACCCACGGTGAAAGTCTCTCCTTAAGGATGTGGAAACAGCAAGTGATGGAGCACGAGTTGTAAAAGCGTTGAAAATTCATTCCTTGATTTAAGTTTTACAATTTAAACTAGCAAACTAATAAAATGCATTTGATCATATACGAAGTTCTCTAGATTCTCAGTGATATAAACATCTAGACTAGTGCATATCTAGGTGCGACAACAGGTGCTTCAGATTAAAACTACTCATCAACGATGTTAATCGCCGCTTTTCCAACTTCTCTATCTCGATAAAAGATCCGGAATGCCAAGTGGCCAGCTTCATCATCCAATCGGATGTTCAGAGTCAGTGGAAGCGAATAATATGTTGTACCATGCTTTTTAACGTGCGTCAGCTCATGTTTGTTAAGGCCGTCTAACGTAGCTATCACTTCGCCGACCTTTTCGATTCCTATGCGCGCAGACGATTAGCAATTTGCATAATATGCAAAAGCGATGGTTAAATAAAAAGCTCATCGTACGTTCATTCTCTATAGTGTCGGGTGCATCATCCAAGTTACACGAGTACAAGATATACTCGTTCGATTTCGGAATATCGTCTTGGAAGTATGAGCAAAACTCTGCGTTGATTTCTGTTTCGTAATCGATGAATTCGCCCTGTTTAAAATATAGGAAAAAATTAATGGAGATGTTGAATGAGATTAGAGTATAGCAGAAGGTACATTCTGCTAAGGTTCTTGATGTTGCTTACCTTGCCGACTTCCCAGTGCATGAATCCCGTCAGATATTCCTCGTTCCGTATATGATCCATCCAGACCCACCTCTTTTTTGTATCAAAATGTGCATGGATGGATGGCTGGTAGACGTGACTCATATTGTGACCATAATGTCTTCGGCACTTCTTTTGCCTCACGATGGAACCTTCCAATCCACGCAAAACCGCCCCGCAAACTACAGCAGACCACCTGGGAAATCAGTCAGTCAGCTCACACATATCTTTGTCCTGACAGTGGTTTATATCCGGTATGAAGCATGAAGAGATTTACTCTTGAAAGATCAACTTACGCGCCAGTGATTGGGGTTGTGACTCTTATCCCTCTATTTTGGGACCACTCCGTCAGCTGTTCTTTCAAGTATGGTGAAGAACCAAAGCCGCCCACTAAGACAATGGTTTCAACAGGCCGTTCTTTTTTCAATTTGATTTGGTTGACTTGTTCTTCCACGAGACGAATAATCATACTGATGACTGGGTCAAAGAGCATCTTGTAATCTTCTTGAGTCAAGAGAACTGATGAGGAGCGTCTCTCGTAGTACTTCTCCATTGAAGGGGTGACTTTGAGTTTCGGCATGTAAAGCATCAGACGATGGGCCCGTTTGCTTGGCGTCTTCATACTGAAATCTTTCTTTTTGAGCTCGAACTGGTCCATAAAGCTACTGCCAGGACCGATTTGTTCGGGCCCGAGTGACGTGAAAGCATCACCAAAGCGATCTGCCATTAGTTTGAATAGGTTTCTATCCACGAAAGTTCCACCGCATTTACCCGCTACATGAATAAAGCGCTGGTTAATTTTATTCTCATCTTTTCTTTATTTGTGGGTAGGTCTTTGTCTTGGGGCCCATAACTTACCAACGCCGACAACAGTTTCTCTAAGCTTTAAGGTTGGCCGCGTGGCCTCCACTTCATATGTAGTGATATCCTAAGCCATATGTTAAACATTGGTAAACAAATGAGTTTTCAACAATGGAAGGGGACATACCACAGTGCCACCCCCGCAGTCACAAACCATTACTCCAGTTTCGGGCTGTCTAGAAGTAAGCACATACATCGCTTTGATGTGACATGATTACCATCAGGAAGTACACGTGCTCACCTTAACAAAATTTTCTAGTCGATGTAGGCTAGACTTCAATGCAAGCTGTGCCGCTGCCTCTGGCTCAGATATAAGCATTATCTTATCCATGTGTCGTGTAGCGAACCCTGCATCTGTTGCTGCAGATTTTGTGAGCAACTTTGCCTTTTCACTCCAGGATGCTGGAACGGTAAGCCAAAATTCAATTGGTAGGTTTTCGATCTTATGGGAGCCGAGGTGTTCATTGACAGCATCATCAAACATAGCCTTCATGCCTTTGAGGTATTCTGTAGCAACGTCCTTTGCTGATCGGCCCTTGGGTAGTTGCATGATGTCCATACCACCCGGTAGATAGAGGTCGGGGTCATCATATTCAGACACCAAAGATGATTTATCGAGAAGAAGCTTTGTCCAGGCGTACGTTTTCATGCCAGGTTCCACCTGATATCCCCATGCGTTCTTATCTAGCTCCGGATTTTCATCCATAAAAGCAACTCTTGTTGGTGCCTTTACGCAGTGCTCGGCGCTATGCGATGATGAACCGGGGTACTTGGTCCATGGAAATATGTCCTTGAAGTCAGTCGCATTGGAAAGCGCAAAACTGAGGCCCGAGTACGTGGTCCCATAGTCGATTCCCACGATAAGTTTGGTTCTTTCTGCAACGAAGTTCATCTTGATTCTTTCTGATAAACTACAGGTATGGGATACAACAGGCAACATAGGTCGGGTTTAGAGAATTTAACTGAAGGCAAGAATCACACGGATGGGGTTTGGAGATATTTCGACCCCTTTTCGTAGGCCTCCCGTGTTACGTGTTGGCGCAACATGAAACTACTATGGATGAGGCATATCATTCACAGCCTCGTTGCGATAAATGATCCTGAAATATAATCAGTTGATCACAAGGCTTGCACATGCATACGCGCCGGCCATAATTGTAGGCCTTCGGCATGCCGATAAGTCGTGTTCATCTCTCATTTGGTGGCGTATGTGTCAAACCCTTTAATTCGCTATTTTAATTGGCCTAATGACGGTGTGGGTGGATATGAATAGTTGCATCTTGTTGGGGGATTGGATGGCCGCAGGTTACACCAGTCGTTGGCCTCCCATTGTTATCTACATCCCCAGTATTCTTGTTGGCCTTCCACTCTAGCCACTGTTATATCGACCGCAATTATTTTGGACTTACTGTCCACAAGTTTCTTCTGCAGTCTCTCTTCTATTCATGGCAATTTTGCTATTGCAGCTGAAAGCGCAGTACCCACGTCTCACCTCAAAACATTTGTACTACCATAGGCGGCGTTCACGATGCGATCACCAGTATCTTCAACGACATCGATTTACGAAATGATGGAAGAAGAGTCGCCATTGCACTCCGAAAACGGTGTTACTGAAAAATATAACGAAGACGAGGTACTCACATTATTATTATTATCCCTCTGCTTTTCTTTTACTAGTTATAAAATTGATGTATTAGCTGCTGATGACTGCGGATATCAAATAGAGAGGCTGTGAATTGTACGAACAGAAACGATACTATGACATATCTACAATTCAACATGGATCGGCGAACTACTTCAAATTGGATGAGACCACCAAAGGAAAATCTAGGCAGCCTCGTCCAAGCGACTTATCACAAGATACTGGTATAATTTCGAATGCATTGGATGACAAGTCAACTAGAAGAAGAAGCAGTTGGACTGAAGTAGTGAGAACGGCAGCGCATCGCATATTAACTAGAGATGCGGGCCAGTCGTGGCAGAAGGATCAGATACGCCATACACAAACGTCTGCTTCGAGACGAGCTCCAAGATCGGCCGCTGCTCCCTACGAACAAGTCAAGCGAGAATCAAACGAGCTACAAGAAATAAGACACCATGCTCAGAGTCTAGAGAACACTGTGCACAAGTTGACAAAAGAGCTCAAAATAGCACGCGAAGAGATATCTATTCTTAGAAAAGCCGTTACTGAAAACGAGGCCATCATCACTCAGGCCCATGCAACTGCCATCTCTACGCTAGCAGGCAATGTCTCAAGAGGAATCACAGACGACATGATTAGAGAAGAGCTCAATAAGTTCTTACAGACTGAATTTTTCTCTTGGTGTGCCGATTTGTGTACAGAGAAGATTCTTGATGAACAGGCGGCGCTGCATAAACTCCTCCAAGATGGTATCATTAACAAACGCGAGAGCTATTTGAAAAGCCCGGAATATCTCAAATTTACCTTGAATACGCCTGACGGGAACGGCCCCTTCGTGTTACTTCAAGCGGTCTTGATCCACAGACTGTGTCATTTCTATTTGTGCGATGCATACTTTTTGGCAAAAGAATTACACAGTAATACCAATAACCGCTCCAACCTGTGTCAGCTTGAGCGAATCTTTGGTCAAAGTATGTATTTTGTGTGCCCTCATCGATAAGGGCCTAGTACTGACGCGCTTGGTATACAGCACAACCAAATGCAGCAATCAACTGGAGGATTCAGACTGTTGAATGCCTTGAAAAGTCGGTGCCAATAGTGAATGAGAATTTGCAAAGAGAAGTTCAAATGTTTGTGGAGGACTACAAGTTCTTACTTTCTGAGGTATATGACCATGAGGCCCACCAGGATCTGGTACAGATATTTGCCGACTTTGCTAAGTTAGCACTCAAAATGTGGAAAACGCAGACCAACATCAAGTGGTATGACTTGAATAGCTTTGAGGAACCACACTTTCAACCTGGCAATCCGTGGATAGAAGTCGATCACTCGTTGATGTCACGGATGGGTCGGCATTTAAACGGCCGTCCAATTGGACTTCTTATTCATCCAATGATAACGTCCCAATCGCCGTCAAAGAGCGATAAAATGGAAGAGGTGGTATGGCTCAAAGCCCTTGCTTGGGTATCTGATAAAGATGAGCCAACGAACGAGGAGTTAGTTGGACAGGCTGACTCTCACAGAGTATAGTGTGTATACCGTTGCAATCTATGTTCCCGGAGATTGGCTTCCGCGGCATCCAGACTGCGTATAGAATCCTATACACAGATATTCAAGATAGATAAATGAGGAGATATGTTCACTAAATGCGGCAAACACTTGTATCAACGGGATATAATGAGAAGAAAGGAGCGTCATACGGGAAAAGAAGGAATACATTCACCTCTATGTAGTATCTCAACTAATACATGTGAAACATTCTCATTAGTCTTTATCCTGGAAAGCCCTTGAAATTGCTAAACTGACAATAGGGTAAGACATGATCTTATCATGCAGCCCCCATGTCGTGATGGCTTCTCGAAGGTTTCCCTTTTGCGTCTCTTGTTTCACAACCCAACCTCCAGCCTGTAAATCCAATTTTGAGGCTAGCTTTTCCCTCTCAAGTTCTTCATAACTTATCCCATGTGGCAAAGTTGCGTTAATAGCGTGCCAGTATAACAGGTCACTGTGTTTCCAAGGAATGTCATAGTCATCCTCTGCGTGGATAATAGTAATGTTGTACCGTGCCGAGTCGTCGGAAGACATCTCACAGAATCGTATCAACTCTGCGAGCTTATTCTTGTTAGGCCACTTAGCAATAATAAAGCGATTAAAGAAGTCTAGAAGCCAGGGGAAACGAGCAATGGGATCAAGCAGTGGAATTGTACCCCCAATCCGGTACGTAGCCGTCAGCAGCTCAACATCCGCGAACGGTGCCACGAGGACCATCCCTGAAAAGAATATTGGCTGGTCGACTTGGGTAGCTAAATGATGAGCCAAGGAAACGCTAACAGCCGTGCCGAGCGACTGCGCGAAAAGTACTATGCGTGATGGCGGTATTTACCGCCCACTTGGCCAAAGTGAGAGCATCGGTCAACAGGCCATGTTCTGATGGGGATCCAGAGCTTATCCCAAAGCCACGATAATCGATGGCGACTGTGTGGATCTTGTCTTGGTTGAGTGCAGACATGGCCCGGTAGCTTTGAGGCCGCCAGCCAGATCCTAGTGTGCCTGCCGCTCCATGGAAGTAGAGGACAAGCAGAGACTCTGGGTCTTCTCTCAACAACTTGAATCCTAGCCGAGAAGTGATGTCAAGCGCGATACCGGCAGGCTCTGCTATAAGCTCCTTCTCGTATGTTCGATAGAGTCCAAGTGGGAGGATATGCCAGGCATGCAGCGTTTCTCCATCGCTGGTATCCAGAGTGAATGGCGTGACTTGGTTGTGAAGGAAGCCCCATTGCTCAGGGACGGTGACATCTTGGCCCCAGGTCAAGGTAACTTTGTTTAGGTATATGGTTTGGTTTTGACAAGTGGGAATGGTCAAAACCCCAATGAACAGGAAATATCCCACAGTTGATGCGACAAGCGCGTAAACGCCAGACCGTACCACTAAGCCGTTTTCATAGCCCATCGCCATTTATCGACAATAAGGATTTTACGAGCAGACTTGAAACGTTTTGACGTTTCAATTTAATTGTTTGGGTAAGAGTGAAAGAAGATGGCGTAGTTCACTGAAGATGTACGCAAGGCTAGCGCGTCCTGGGGCACAACAACGATAAGATCAATTAAGGAACAGCATATTTCAGTGCCTACTTATCCCTCGAGCTATGATCAAATAATAAACCGAGCTGTTGTTTAGCGAGAAGAAACAAACGCAGAGTAGTCCAGCCAGATCAAATCGATGACAACCAACAGCAAATCCTGCAGTGCCAATTCCCTTGGATGTACCAACTGGATGAGTGGTATCATTATTTTGGATGCAATAAAAGTTCTTGTTCAAATGTTGAATATATATAGATATAAAACATTTCATCTTTGTGGTTCATTCTTGATATTTTAATGAGTTCTGGTCGAGTTTCAGCGGACTCAAATCTAGTTATCAATCAGTATGCTACAGGAACGGGATACCAGCGGAATTTCTTACCAAGACATATGCTACCCGTCCTCGTCTTTTGAACGGAGTCTTTCTCAGTCGACGAGATTGCAAATTTTGAAACGCTCGGCGGATATGCCGAGTCTCTAGAGGGTTTCTTGCCCTCGGTGGTGGCGAGAATAGACCCCCAGCATCCTGGTTCTCAAACGAACTGTCCATAGAGTATTCTCGAGATTCCATCTCGCCACACTGTATCTTCAACGCCTCGATGGTAAGATTCTGCACCATCTCTGATGTGATAAAGCCTAGAATGTCGAGCACGTCATCGTTCGGCTTGTGCTCAGCTATGATACCCAGGCCGGCCCATTCGCGGAATCGCTTGGCCTTGCGCCAGGTGAACGAAGCGTGTCGGTATTGCGACCAGATGGCATACTCGGAGGCAGTCATGTCTTGCGTGCGTTCATCATTCTTTCTCAGCTTTTCAAGCGACGCAGCTCCTATCAACTCCCCATGATGCTCAATAACGGGAACCTGTACTTCATAGAAAGACTCCACATCCCACGGTAACGAAACCGGCATGATTTGAGCTGTACTACCGGTGGCATCCTGTGATGAGCCTGCGCCGGTATCATCTTCTCCAAATACAAAATCATCCGTAGCTTCCTTACCGTCCGCATCTTTAGTTGTCCTTCGGACTGCCTTCCAGGCAAGAAAATTGCGGATCCGTTCAACGCGTGCACTGTCATTTCGGACCTGGAAAATGAGGTCGTCGTTGGAAAAGAAGCGAGCACCCCGTCGCCAAGCAAGTTCCTGGCTTGATTTTAACTAGAATGAATATGAGACATAGGGCACTTTAACCTGGAAGAGCGGCCGCTGACCATGTGAAAGACCTGTTGTTGGACAAGAGTCTCAATAAGAAGGATGGTTTCGGTGGAAGGATCCAATGTTTCTCCGGAAACATACATCATCTCCAAAATATTCAGTATCGAGATATTCTCATAATCTGGCTTTATGAGTGCTTACTTGTTGAATTTCTTGTCTGAACTTTGGTTCGCGAGAAGACATAATGGATTCAGGTGGCCTTGTCAGCGGATATTATGGCTGGCAACAGACTCAAAGCAAGTTAACAAATTAGCAAGACAAAGGTCAAGGCAGCAAAAGCAGATGCCTTCAATGAAGTAACCTGCCCAAAGAATACTCAATGGGGATCTCAGGGTTGAGTTTTGAAGTCTTAATACTGGTGTGTTGCAGCACATCACGACCGATTTTATACACTTATTCAGTGTTATAGACGAGTGAACTCTCATATTATTCGCACTGTATCAGACAAGCAAGATGAGGCGGCAGTAGAAGAATTAAGACTTGGGGGGATCGTTTCATTTCGTATATTTGGTGACCCGCCAAAGTCCGCCTCAAGCTGCTCGCTAGCCATGCACTGTGCCCCTCTGGGTGGGTTATCTTGTGGGCCTTATTCCTGGCATGTTACCAATCTCGGTGTCCCTGATGGTGTAACCTTACCGTTTTCGGGGGCCAACGTTCATGGCTAAAGCAGGACGATGTCCACCTTTGCTTAATATGCGGAGGAACCTGGAACTGTGTTTATGTTGAGCGCTGAATCTTTGAGAGGGGATAAACAAAGACTTGACGTGAGATGGCAAGACGAATTCATTGATGAACAACTTGGAGAACAGGTATGTTCAAGTCTAAAGACTTGGTTTCAGTTCCTGGGCGGGAAATGGGCATTGTCGATCGAAGCCCAGAGCTGAAATGGCTGGATCCTGGCAAGACAGAGCAGTACAATCACTGCCAGAAAGTATGCTGGTTACAAATAACGCTTGAGACACGCTTACCGGCAAATTCGGAAAGATAGTTCAGAAATGAATAGTACATGATCTTGTTGCATCGATGAGGTGTGTATCGTCGTTCAATAGATATCAACCTATCCAGCATTGTAGTCCGAGAGATTTGCAATTATAGCAAAGCTTCACTATTTCCTGATCGAGCAAACATTAGAGAATTTAAAAGGCTGCGTTCAATGTTTTTATTTCCTCAAAGTGAAACGCCTAATTTACGTACAAACAGTAAATTTGTTCGTCGCACTTGTAAGCCATCTTAGCGGCATTACGATTTCATCGCCCCAAGATCGTTACTCGGCCTTGGTGCGTCTTCTCTTGCGGTCTTTCTCAACAGTTCCGTGAATCCAATCCAACATTCCCAGTTGCCCCCAGGATCCGTAATACACATTCGCAGCTCCTTCGTGGTGACGGTCGTGCATATAAGCTGCCTCGTAAAAGAAATCGTAGCCGCTGTGGATCACCGTCGATGAGAACAAGACCAAGTACATGAAAGCCCACGTAGTTACAATATGGGTCTTCAGTATCAGCGGCGGTAGCAAGACCGGCAGCGAGTCAACCGTAAGATACTCAAGCGGATGCGCATACTTGGAGGCAAAGGCAACTGGCGCTGTGAACTCGTGGTGCACCTTGTGGAATCGCTTATATAGTGGCTTCCAGTGTGCAAGGCGGTGCCAATAGTAGTTGAAGGTCTCGCGCAAAATTAAATTCTGCACAAATCCAAGGACAAACTCGGTTGGTGTAGGCAGGTCAGGGACCACTCCCACAACGGCTTTGTGGTTTTTCCCTGCAAAGGCATACGACAGAGCCATATACATTGGGATGCTGAGAAGATCGTTGCAAAGCGCCATACCCGCAGCGCGTAAGACATCTTTGGGTTTAACCTTCTTGGATGTTGGCTGCATCTTGTGCTTCTCAGAAAAAGACGGTGCCATGTACTCAAGACAGGTGAAGCCAATGCAGGGTATCCACCAACTGAAGAGACTGACGGCTGTGATGCCGGCGAACTTGATTGTAAAAGGGTCGTAAGTCGCCACTACATGGTTCCAGAGGTCGTTGGCCTCCATTCTGATTGCGTCCATGATTAATGAAAACACCTGTGAAGTATGGTGCGCTGAGGTGGTTTGTAGAGTGCAGGTTTGCTGCAACCGCTCCTATAAATACTAAATATGAGATGCTAAGACCCCACGACAGCAGCCTAAAGAATACTCCGTGCCCAGGACGAAGGAGGATCACAATCCGAAGTCTGCCTCTCCGACTCACTATCCCCATTATAGACGTCGATGCTTCCCTGTGACGTTACGGTGAATGAGATGCCAGCCTATAAGACACACAGTTTTATCTTCAACATATAAGACACTAACGCACGACAGCCAGCTGCGTCCAAAGCGAGCCTAGCGCCAGAGCTGCAGAATCAGCTGAAGCAATAACCGCTTCCATTCATGAACAAGACACCTCATATCTGTGGGCCAGTGGTTATTATACATAATATCTCTAGTTTCAGTTTTCTTTTGACAGCTGTTTTTATCATCTCTTGAATTGGAAGGGATGTGCAAACTCGCCAGTCTTTGGTCTTAGTGAAAGTCTCATGAAGAGTCTTCATTCGCTGTATCGACTCTTGGGCCCAGAGACGCTGCATACTATCTCTAAGTCTGATTTCCCATGAAATTTAGGATCATGTGGGTCCTAGTACCGGATATCTTTAGGCCACATCATTAGGTTGAGTTAGCTCTAATGTATTTGGTGATAGCTTCATGGCTTGCCCAAACTCGGATGAAGGCGTGTGGCTCAGATCCACTGCACAAAATCCCTGCCATGGTCCCATAATTGGGTTCGCTCATTTATGGTTTGACAAGTTTTTAGATATTGGACGGCTGAATTGTAAAACTTCAAATAAACCATTGTAGATGTGGTGGGTTCAGTTGCCCCAAACGCTGTGTAATCTTTCCGAATTATCAAACTGAGATACCATCTGCGAGTCCTTGTACCGTCGTATCACCACCTCAATTAGATGATGTTGATGATACATCTATTCAGTACACCAGCTAGTTCCTTTCCAGTGGAATGGCATCGAGCTGAACCCTGGCTGGCCCAGGCAACCATCATCCAATACGGATGAACCTGACGTGGCAATTGGAGAAACTAATGTACAAATCGCGTCTCAGCAGTGGCTATATCAGCCACCTCATCGGCCTAGTTTTGTTCGGTCCTGATATCTCCGACAAGCGAATAGTTTGGCTCGGTTAACGTCGAGGATTGGTTAGATATCATGCGGGTTCATGATGGCGCGGGCGGAGAAGCCGGGTATAGATATGTCTCTCGTGTGGATGGGAGTAAATTGCTGGTAAATATTGAGCTTTGCAAATGGTAGCGCGGAGCGCTCGGGGTGAAACGACTGTGCCAGATTCATACATGGGTTAGTATGATTGAGCGGTTGAGTAAGTCAGCCATTATGCTGTTTCTGAGAGACATCCGCAGTCTAGAAAAGGAGCGGTGTTAATAATGGAATTAATGCTGCTAGTACGATCAGAATAACTATATCATCCAGTGGCGTAGATATATTTAATAGAAGAATGCTATTCAACTTTACATTGAAGCAGTAGAGATAAGAGCGTTTCAGTTTTTAAAATAGGCGTGGTCATAGTTGGCTGTATGCAGTGTATCTAGCTTCATCATTACTGTTAATGAAGTATTCTGAAATCTTAGATAGTGAGTCTAGACACTATTATATGATATGGTAGCAGATACTGTACGATCATTATATTAACTTTCCTTTTGCTACTGCTGCCTGAACCACTCCCGGGGACCACTCAAAGAAGATGCCACATACCATTAGATATTACATGAGAGTATGTTCGCTCATGTATGTATTCATGACATCAAGTCACCCAGGGTACTAATGACTTGCAATTCTCTCTGAATCAGGGAATTATTTGACAGCACATTTCTCTGAACCACATCAAGTTGATCTCATTGGCCTCTCCTTTGGATTTTGCCCCTCTCAATTAAGCACGTGCAGTCCTCCCCCAAAAGGTCGAGGGATCGTGCCAGTTATTAAATGATTTTCTATGAGTTATTTGATTGGAAGAATATAGCCGAAGACTGTAGATGAATGCGCCACCGAGATGTTCTGCATATCTTCCGAGTCAGCTTCCTCCAAACAAAGCTTGACTTCTCCGAGCAAGGAAAAGGGAGTTTTCATCGACTATTATATGCCACTCGCCCCCAATACTCCAACACAGCGAGTATATTGTTGGTTGGATCTGCGCGCTTTACATTGAGATGGCTGCCGCCCGCGCCATGGAAGGTTGTGTTCATAAGCCACTACCGATGGAAGCAAATGGCAGCAACATATATGCATTGGACCACATTGGATCACACAACATACATAGGTAGTTATGGCATTTTTGCCTGTTGGCCAGCACGGGACGAAAGAGGCAGCTCCTCAAAATAGGTGCTCATATCGACGCAAGAGACTGCGGCGGCAGCACTGCGCTGATGTTGTCACTTTGTCGTAGTCACAATGACCTTTCAAGGCTGCTAATTGAGAGTGGCATAGGTAAGAATGCAATAGATTATAAAGGCAGCACGGCGTTGCTTTTGTCACTATGCCATCTATTTGCATGTAAGTCCAGCGAATAGCGCCTAAACTTCCCACACTGCCACAAACAAAGGCAGCCTGCAGTTTTCTGGCTTCATAAATGATGAATGTTGAGACTGTCACAAACAGTACAATTCAAATCTTGACGATGAAATTATACCTCCATCTATTGGATCCGTTGAACGCAAACATTGTCTAGCGAGAGCTTACAAGTTCTGTTCAGCTAGCCGGAGTCCCACACCAGCCTGTATCACCCCTTGCAGAACTAATAAGCGTCCTAGGCGTATTTCGACGAACAAGGCTGCCAGACATTTGTTTGCCTGCGTCAAGTTGGATCTAACTATCACTGCGCAATTCATTTGATAGGTGGTATCCGTTAGTATCGACGGCAGAGAGTCGCGGTCACACAAAACTATCTACCCAGCCTCTTTCTGACATTTGATTGCTTGTGGAGGCAACCAGTCCTGCGATTAAAGCACCACAAGTCCATCAGGCCTACGCGTGCTACGGGAACTCCAACTATAGAAGCCTCTCGAAACATATCTCGACCTGACTGTCTATGTTTGCAGACAGAAAACACCAGAATCATCAGCGACAATATTGCTTTCCAATTTACTACCCCTCTTTAGGCCAGCATTGCCCAAATGAGTCGATATAACTACGACCAAATTGATCTCAAAGGGCACGCGATTCGACTGCTCCGCCTTCTTCCTGGGTCCGCATCTGAACAAATATCCTGCGAAATCATTCAAGCATGGCTCTGTCCACATAAAGACGTCCTACCGTACGAGGCGCTATCATACACCTGGGGCTCTGCGAAAGCACCCGAAAACATTACCGTCAACGGAAAGCTCCTCGCCGTGACGGAAAACCTGTACAAAGCTCTTCAACAACTGCGCTACCCTAACCAAGAGAGAATACTGTGGGTGGATGCCATTTGCATCAATCAAGATGACAACAGGGAGAGGGGCCACCAAGTGCAGCAAATGGGCGACATTTTCAAGAAAGCAGGACGAGTTATATTCTGGCTAGGCGAGAGCACGCCCTTCACTTCCTTCATTGACAATTTCATGACTGTGTTCGGCAGGCTGCAGCAGATCAGCCTCAGCTACCCTTACAGCAGCTGGAGCCGGAACGACGAGAACTGGAGACGCATTTGGACACATTCCATCGGGCCTGCTCTAGCAAACCCGGAATCGTTTTATCGGCTGAAGAGAGGCCTTTGGCATGTCCTCAATCAGCCTTGGTTTACGCGAGTCTGGATACTGCAGGAAGTGACCAACGCGAGGGAAGCGTTGCTGTGCTGCGGATCAAAGACCATCGCACCATGGATCTTGAGCATTGCTACGCAGCTTCTGGATGTACAGCCAGATTATCACCAAGAAGCCGTTATCGAAGTCATGCCTGGACCTTGGAGAGCGTCATCATGGTGGAACGAAAGCCAAGATCTTTATACACTACTCACGAAATTCGGCGACAGCCAGGCAACCGAGCCGCGCGACCTGATTTACGCATTGAAAGGCATGTCTTCCGATGCCAGAAACGAGCCCAGCTTGTACGCGGACTACAACAAACCGGAGCAGCAATTAGTCCAAGACGCCATCCTATTAATGTATCCCCTCAAAGTCGAGCATCTGGTAATCATTAAGCCGCCAGCGACAGTCCGGGATCTCATCCATGATCTTAAAGGGATATGCAGGCGCATTGCTTCCAACTGCCACGCGATATATTCTCGCCAAGACATGAAGGCCCTCATTCAGCTCAAGTCACCTCAAGTCCAAAGTCAAATATTCGTGGAATTACTCTCCCGGGACGGAAATGAAGACTTCGCCAAGCATCTCCTCCGGGATTGGGGAATGCAAGTCAAAATCATCAGAAAGCACCTCCACACCATAGCCTGGAGCAAGCTGAGCGCGGATATGGCCGAGATAGTCTTTCGTCTCATGGACGAGGACGCCATCGCGACAGTTCCCACTATAATCATGGCGGCCAGTAACGAGGCTTGTGGCGATAGGATCATTGAGTTTTTCTCTCAACACGGCACTGGTTATCTACCGGTATCAGATGACCTAATGAGAGGAGCAGCTTTAAATGAAGGCTGCGGGTGCAAAATCATGGAAAGGATTCTTCGTGATAAAAAGAATCATATATATCTCCCAGACGACATCTTCGACAATGTGGCAAACTGGGGAGACTCTCGTGTAAAGAAGCTGGAGATCATCGGCCGACTTGTAGACCACGACGAAAATTACGACAAGTTGACCGAGAAACTTTTGTTACATGCCGTTCGAATACCACCGTCCAGCATTCACGATACTCGCCATGAATACAAAAATGCGAGCGTGTGGCTCACAGAGAGGCTCTTGGTGCACCGCAGAAAACCCTCTGATATAACCGAGATATTGCAGAGAGCAGTAGCCAATTCCACCAATGCTGGAAAGCTAACGTCTCTTTTGTTTTTGTATTGGGGGAAACGGAGTTTTACCATTACGGATGATATTCTCTGGGCGGCTGTGACGAACAACGAGGGGGGACATGACGCGATGGCGTTGTTATTCAGGGAAATGCGACATGAGATGATTATTCCTCAAGCAATAATCGATTTCGCCCTTTCGTCAAAGAATGATGAGATTCGCCAATTGTTTACGCAGTATTGCACCAAACAATCTGAAGAGCTGTCGATTTCGAGCAGAGACCTCTCAGGTCCGGACGGCTTGTGAGTGTACCTAGTAAAAGGATAGCAAATACGAGGTGATGTAGTAAGAATAAATAGCATATAAAAAAGAAGAGATATATAATATATAAATAAATACTGATTATATCATGCCATGTAAATAAGCCATCACATCTCTAGCATTGAGACTCTTTGGAGGATTCTGTCTCATATACCACCGGTGAATAACTCATCTTCGTCCTCACATCTTCATCTTCATCCACGTCCTCGTCCTATCCATCACCACCATCCTCCTGCCTCACCTTTTTCGCATCCAACCTCCAAACACTCCCATCCAACGCCCCCCTCCTCGCCCACTCCGTCACCAACTCCAACGGCGTCTCATCCCCATAAAACGGCAATGGCACCTCAAACACCTCCACCGTCATCTTCTCCTCCGGGTCAATCTCCCTCCACCGCTCCGTCCTCACCGCCCCTAAATCATACACCAAATCCATCAACACAACCTTGATCTCCCTCTTCAACCTCGCGTCCTCCCTCGGCAGCTTGTGAAAATACTCGTCCTTCACATTCACCGCGTCCAGCCGCACCGGCCTCGCCAGCACCACGTGCTCCAGCCTCGGCAGCGTCGCAATGTCCCACCACAGCCAGTGACTGTCCATCGGCACGCCGAACAGCACCAGCCGCCTCAGCTCCGGCCACAGCCTCCACACGTCCGTGTGCCCGTCCGGCGGCACGCTCAGCGCCGGGTACTCGCCCACGCACGCAAACTCCTCCAGCCGATGCAGCTGCTCGAACCCGTCCCGCAGCGTCCGCCGCACGCTCAGGTGGTCCTCCAAGGGATCCAGGCTGCCAAACGGCATCTCCACCACCAGCCGCCGCAGCGTCTCGCACACCTCGCAGAACAGCTCCCGCACCCACGCCGCCGTCGGCAGGTCGTCCAGCGACTTGCCAAACGGCGCAATGTACAGCGCCGTCATGTGCCGCAGCGACAGCACGGGGGGCAGGCCCGGCACCAGCCGCGGCATGCACAGCAGCAGGTCCGCCAGCCGCCGGCCCGAGTCGACAAACACGCACCGCTGCCGCAGGAGCCGCGTGGCCTGCGCGTACGTTGCCCGCGATACCCTCGCCAGCGCCAGCAGCGTCCTGGTCGAGATGTGCGAGGCTGGCAGCAGCTGGTGTGGGTTTGGCGGCAGCACTGCTTCGACAACGAGGAGCAGCAGCTCGGGCGGCAAAGATGGCGATCTCGACATGTCGCCTACCGATCCCGATCCAGGGGAGTGAAGAAGCTCCATCAGCCCCAGAATGGCTGTCACATGTTTAGAAAGACAAGGAAATCTGTTGATGCTCTTAAAACCTCGTTTCGTTTGGCGGTGGTTGGTTCAGGTGAGGTTGATGGTGGATTCTTTGGGCAAGTTTTGCCCTCAAAACCAACTGGATGTCAGCTGAATCAGTTTAGGCCCAAAGTAGAGGGTACATGTACATCCTCACCACCAACTCCACCCTCATTGACGCCCATGTTGTGAACTTGTGATTACTGGAAACCAAACAATCAGACGACTTAGAAGGAACCACAGTTTCAGAATCAACAGCATACTTATCAATGACCCCCAAACTACCTAATACATCACGCCTCGACTATGTTGTCTACCTCACACGCTGTCTAGTACAATCTACAATTACCCAGGTGACCCTCCCTAGAATCCGAGTTGTCTTGTAAATGAAATCTACGACAACTACGGCATCCGACCTGAAATCCTTCCCAAACGCCCGAGAAAGAAGACGTACCAAAAAAAGACAAGCCCCGTTGATGAACTAAATTAAAATCAATGCCCATGATTAAAAAAAATTAATGCCGCAAGTGTCCAACTATCACCGCCGCGCCTTTCCATCACACAACTCCATATTCCCCCCCCCCCCCCAGATATGACCCAATACTCCAACACCAACTTCACCTCTTCCTAGGCGTGCTTTCGTAGCTATAGTCCATGCTCCATAGCTGATCCCACAACCCGGAGCTCTTCATCGGGCTGAAAGCAACAGAGCTCTTACGCCGATTGCTCTTGTGAGGCTGTGGCTGTGGCTGTCACGAACCGATCAGTGACCTAGGGCCCAAGTAGAGAGTCAACGGCTCGTACCTCGGGGGCCTTTCCCGACTTGTCCTGCGCAGACGGCTCGCCGCCTCGTTGCCCACCATCGGTATTGGCAGCACTGAGGACACTGCCCTGGACCGGGCTTGTGGCTGTCGGTGTGTCGGGAGGAGCGGCACGAAGAGAGTTGGTCTCGCTCGCCAGCGCGCTGTTGTTCTTCAAATGCGCTGTTCCGCCACTGATGTGGAACGGGAGGGCTTTCTTAGACCCCGAGCTGCTTCGACGGCTCTCTAGGCTCTTGGAAAGAGTCTTGTTAATACCCTCGATGCTCGCTATACTGTCCCGACTCCTCCCTTTCCCCTTGGCTGCGTGGGATTGAATATTAGCCGTGGCCTCGACGTTATTGGCGGCAACGGTTGATTTACCCATCCCGGGCGTTGTGGGTGCCCCTATCTTGTCCTCTTGGGCGTCTATGAGATACCATCGCAAGCCATCCGACAGTTGGAAGGGGTTGTCATTCTCCTCGTCATTTGAGTCGGTCTCGTTGCTTGGCTGTAGGCTCTTGGAAAGATCCACGACACGCTCCTGGATTTTGGAGATTCGGGCAACAAGCCACTCTCGGTGACGAAGTCGGTGACCGTCTTGCTCGCGGAGGAAATAGTGCGGGAATCCCACATTGAAGGCTGCCCAGGCTCCCGCCTGCTGATTTCGAGTTGGGAGGAAAAGTGCCAGGTCACCCTCCTTGAAGTTCCTAAACGCAATCTTGTTATGAGAGTCCTTTTGTAAGCTGTGCGCCCGGTCTCTGTATGATCTAGCTTCCCGTTGCCATTTTCGCGCCTTGTGTTCTGCCTCCTTGACTCTGTGATATATGGTGTCGGAAAACAGGTCGGTATCAAACGTGCCCAGCTTCTCCATAAAGGCCTGGTATTTCTCATCCTCAACTGTAGGGTCTGCGTTGCTAACCCAGTAGAGGAGCTCTAAGTCGGAACTATCAGTCATGGCACGACCACCTAGGCTAAGGGATCGGCGGAGGGAAGAGCCGGGGTCCGAAGAGTCGTTAGGATTTACAGCAAGCTTGTCAGATCGAGACACCCTCGTGATCACCATCTGGCCCGCATCTCGACTGATGGAGTAGCCTACCCGCTCGAGAAGTCTGGTTAGACGGTCATTCTGGGAGTAGAGCCTCTGTGTTAAGTCCTTGGTTCGTCCGTCGCGCGCTTCGTATTGCGCGCTAAGCGCGGATAGCTTCGACTGGACATCTTCAAATCTCTGCTTGAAGAGCCGGGACTCTTCTTCAAGGCTGCCAACCTGGGACTGTCGCCAGGCAACCTCTTCTGAGAGCTCCGTAACCTTCTTCTCCTCTTTCTCGAGCTTCTTGCGGAGCATCTCAGATCCAGTCTCACCATCGGATAGCTGGCTTCGGAGCTGGTTCAGCTCCTCCCTGCTCTCCGTCACTTCGCGTTCCAAGGCGGTTACCTTGGCCTTTTCCTCGGCAAGGTTCTCACGAGCGTGCATCGTAGACATCTCTTGCGACGAGAGGTTTTCCTTCATCTGAGTCAGTTCGGCTCGAAGCTCCTTGGCTGAGTTGGTCGCCTTGTCAAGCTCAGATCGTAAGAGCGAAGCGGTGCTTCCAGAATTCCGCACCTTCTCGACGATATCGGCGGCATTGGAGATGAGAGCTTCGGTCAAATCAGCCTCGTCAGTTGGCATGGCCTTGTCTGGCGAGAGCTCAGTATACAGCTTCTTTAGCCACTCGAGTCGAGATTCCGCACTCTCTTCCACTGACTCGAGCTTCTTGGATGTAAGTCGGGCCTCTTCGCGTACAGAGCGAAGTCTTCGCTCGGAGGCATCAAGCTGATCCCGTTGCATCTGCGTCTCTTTGCGTAAGAATTCAACCTGGCCCTGGGACTTGAGCATATCATCCTTCCGTTCCTTGTTGGCCCGCTCAATCTCCGCCTCGAGGGCTTGGATTTTCTCGTCGAAATTGGCCTTTTCGTTCTCCCGAGATTCCCCAAAATGATCCATCTCTTCCTCCGTATCCTCCAGCCGGGCCTTGAGCGTCTTGATCTCATTCTCCAAGGAGATTCTCTCGTCCAGAAACTCGCGCTTCAGGGCTTCCATGTTTTCAAGGAGATCCTTCTTCGTCGAGTTGACTTCTTCGATCCTATCTCTCATATCATCTCTCTCATTGACGCGATTGTCAAGGTCTTTCTGGAAGTCCGCAGAGCGCTTCTTTTCTTCGCGAAGCTCGTTCTCCAACTGCGCTATCCGCTGCGACAGCTGTTCCGTCCCATCCGGTAACGGTGGTCGGTCTTCAACGCGGGCTGATTTGATTGATGAGATGGAATTATGTCTCGAATGCCCGTTCTGCCCTTGCAACGGAGACAGGTTACCGGGGCGCGAGGCTTGGCTCTGCCGATGCAGAAGATCCTCAAGGCGGCGTACTCTGCTGTCGGCTGTCTTGAGCTTGTTTTCCAGCCTGAGCTTTTCATCTTGTAGAGAGCCAATGAGGTCGTCATCGCCGCGAATTAAGAGCCCACTTCTCCCCAGAGCTGCCTCGTGCACGCTGCCGTTCTTGAATGCCTTGAGTCTCTTGGTTTGCTGTTTGGTGGGGGCAGAGAGCTCTTGGAGGAGCTTGGCAACATCATTCACGATCTCTTGGTCCGTATTTCGCTCCTGCAGCAGTTGAAGAAACTCTTCCAACTCGGGCTTCCCAATGGAGGGCCAGGGAATATCTTCACCCCGCAGGTTGACCTCGAGACCCATAACATTGGTATCGAGTCCTGGCCCATACATGCTGCCAACCATCTTTTGCCACTTCTTACGACGCTTCGATTCTTCGTCCTGGAATAAGGCCATCTCGTTGGCAAGCGTTGAAGAGTCAGCTTTGACTTTGTCGATCCACTCTCGCCTTCGGATGGCCTCGACCATGAAGGAGGCGTACATATATGGCAGCTGCTGGATGAGTCGCAGGTAGTCAAAGGTTGTCATGTCATCTTCGGATTGATTCAGGACGTTGATTTGGTTTCTGACACTGCTGTGCAGGGAGGTGATTTCCGTAATGTTCCGCATAAAGCTTACAGAATCCGCCGCAATGGCATTTCGCGCTTGTGTCGCATACTGAGCCATTTCATCCATCTCCTTTGCTCGTTTTCGGAGGGTTGGGACAAGTCTTTCGGTGTGAATCGAGGCCGTCTTTGAAGCCTGAGCTAAGTCTCGCTGTGAATTGCCATAATTGAGGGCTGTACGGTAATCTGAATCGATTTGTTTGGCCACCGCCTCGATATCCTCCATGAGCTGCGAAGAATCGGTGCTGTGGCCCAACAAAGACCTATTCATCAAAGAATTAAACTCGCCAATGAGAGTTTCCAACCCTTGGTACATCTGGGTCGCGGCTCCATCTAGCTCGCTGGCCTTTTGGCTGAACCGCCGATGCGCCGTAGGAGCCAACTTGCCGGCCTTGTTGGCCGTTTCCAACTCGATTAGATCCTCCAGTGTGGGGTCGGCCTTGTTCACTTGGCCGCGGGTCATGAATTTAACCAAGCCTGAAGATATCGGTATGCTCCGGGCTAGATCAAGATAACGATCCCAGGATGAAACCAGCTGCTCGTGCTCCGACAGGGCCGGCGTAACCCATTTCTTCAGTTCGTTGTACTTTGGCTCAATTTGTTTGACGCTTATCTCGACATTGGTGACGGCAGCATCCAGGCACCTGATCATGACGTCTATCTCATCGTATCGGGCCTGCGCAGCCGCGTTCAATTGGTCGCAGTCCTCCATGATACGCGTCGCCCAATTGCGACGCTCCTTGCATAATTCCTGCCATGACGTGATTGCTTGGATATCGTCGATCGAATTCGGGGCGTTGGGGATGGACTGGCGCCGAGGCAGCGAGGCCTCGGAGATGAGCGATGACGCACTGCCAGCGGACGGCTGCGTGACACGGATATCGTAGACGTATATCTCCTTCTTTGGGGGGAGCGTTAGCCTACCAAAGATGCAAAAGAGAGAGCCCATGGCTACCACATACCTCGGTGTGAAGGTTTGCCAACTTGACGCTGCGGCCCTGGGGGGTCAAGACAACGATATGCTGCAACGACACGGCGCTATTCCGAGCTACCCACGACTTCAAGTCGTCAAGACTGCCAGCAATCAGTCAGTTCACGCCCCTGACAAAGCAGATGAGAGCAGCAAATACCTGGAGAACTGCGTGATATCGACCTCCAGCCGCTGGCCCGTATGGGCAATCAACACCTGTGTAGCCATCCCAAGACATCTCCCGTCAAGCACAAAGCGGCGCTGAGTCGAAGTTCATATGAAAGCGTTATCTAAGGTAGGATGATCGAATGCCGAGCTGCAGTCAAGTCGCGGTTCTCAGGAGCAGAGGGAAAGGACGTCCGAAGCGCGCCACCTCGAAGGTCGTTGGACGGCACAGGCTGCCAACCCAAAATGATGCCGAAGATGCTCTCTGCCTTATCAGCGACATTTAGATACTGGGTAGTGTGACAGGTGCCTTGTGACTTTTTGTAGCGGCCTTGGGGGGCGGCCCTGCATTACGCATGGATTTACAGGGAAAGCCAGCACATTAGATAAGCCGGGCCGCTGTGGCTTGCGTACGGAAAGTATGGCGCGCCACAGATGAATCCAAGTCAGCAATACTACTCGAAGCATCGACAAGCCAGCCAGACACAGCGTTTGGCCGACCCAGCGCCATTCACCGCCAAGATGAGTGAGGTCGACGAGGCCATGACCGGTGTAGACGGCGGTGAATCGCATCTGCCCCTCTCCGAAGATGAGACGAGAGTGCTGGAGTTGTACGACAAGCTGCAGGAGTTACGGCTTGAAATCGCCATCATCAACGCGCAGCAGGCCGGTAAGGTCACATTCACATGCCAGGCGCGCCGATAGAAAAAGTCACTTTACTCACCCGGACGTTACTGGATTCTCAGGCGCAAAAGGTGACGAGGATCTCACGGCGGCACAGAATGCACTTCTCACCGCGAGAGCAAGATACAGACTACGAAACGACGCAATTGAAGCAGTAATGGTCGCAAACCCCATCCTCAAGGCAGTCCACAGCGGCACGCAGGCATCCCCCATAGAGCGGCACGTATCATCATAGCTGAGTCCACGGTTGTTTCCCCCCCTGCTGACCCAGTGCGCAGAGATCTCTTCCCATACGTGCAGGAAAGGGACGAGACGTCCATTTCGGTGGCCAAGCACGCAGAGAGCAGGACAAGGCTGCGCCGTGACCTGACCAGCGTCCAGGTGCAGAGTATACGCATGTGCCGCGAGAACGTGAAGCTTACGGAGCAGCTGTTTGAGCTTGCAGAGCAGGCCAAGCAAAAGAAGGCCATCCAGCTGGACAATCCCCAAGTTCAGCGAGAAATGGACAAGCTGACGAGGGAAGTCAAGTCGAGCAGGCAGCGGTGGAAGGTCATGAAGGGTGTAGCTAGTGGCATCATCGCCGGTAGTGGCGTTGATTGGGCGGGAGACGAAGATTTGCGCAATATCGTTCTAGATCCTGAAGATGAAGACTAAGAAAACGCAAAGCAAACAAGAGCTTCATTTTACTTTGGTCTTATCCCGGAGGGTTTGGCCATCTTGGATCAATGCATGTCAGACGAACACATGTAGTTCCACTACAAGACACCTCGAATACGATCTCACAAGATGAAGAGACTGCTGCAAACCATACAATAAGTGTCCAACGCTTTTAGAGGCGCGACATGCCAACGTGCATCGAAACGCGCCTCTGGACGCGTGGGGCGAAATATGAAAGGAAGCAGGCGGGATGAGAGCCTCGGGCAATATATACGCATGACTAATCAGTCTCCTGGTCGAAACCGCGGTGCAAGATCAGAACAGCCACGACCAGCTGACAGTCCAGGCCAGGTCAGGCCAGGGGCAAGAAAAAAAAAGAAAAAAAAAGAAAAACAAGCCTCGAGTATGGAGCATGTCTACTCCGTTAGTACTCGTACATGATTGGAGCTGGTCACGAAATTGAGAGCCCTGGAGCGGGTTGAGCGGTACCTTGCGTGGGAGCTATGACCACCCACCTTGCTGAAGGGAGCCACGTGATGATGCCTGGCAGCTTGTCATTGGGCTCTTTTCGAGAAGGAAGAAGGATGGAAAGCTGAGACTTCAATGTTACTGTGACTGCGACTGCGCCCTTTGGATGTTGATCGCGACAGATGCCCGTCCCCTTTAATACAAGGCACGCAGCGTGCGGTTGGTTGATTTGTTGATTTTCACGCGTAAAGGGCGATGTTGATGTTTGAGTGGAGCGCTGCAGTAGCATCACTACCTAATTACAGGCATTGTTTTTTTTTTTTTTTGCCCTTCCTCTGCAGAGGCGTGCGTGGGGAGTGTGAGAAGGGAGAAAAAGAAAAAGCAAAGCAAAAGGCTCCCCCATTTGGCTCGAATGCGCCAGGGTCGAGGCTTGTACCGCACAGTATCTGGCTGGTCGGGGAGTTACTTTGCCATTTGAGAGAAGAATAAAAACGGCTCCTTCTTGCGTAAACAGGCATCCGAGCTCCTCCTACCTTACTCCGTACTAAGGTACTACTAGAAAATTAGCAGTGTATCCGTATCCGCACGCCCAGTCCTGCTGGTACGAGAGTTACTTCGTACAGGCACCCAGCTCGCGCCACTGTCCTTGTACACCAACTGGGACATTTTTGCGGCTGCGGCTTTATTAAGCTGCGGATGACCTCGACGCTCATAGCCGGTGAGCGGTGATTGCAGGTACCTGCATGTAGTAATGCCCGCGCTTCTCAGTGCCGATACTGTACGAGTTACTCGCTCATACTCGTACATACAGCATCGGAATGCCGCAGGCGTCGGAATGGCTGGCCAGCCTCTTGTGTTCGCAACAACTGGCTGTACGCACCCGGTCGAGGAATGTGCCTTGGGCAGGACAGACATGAATTCGTTTTGGCTTGCCGCCCTCGTCTCTTCCCTGCTCATCCATCAATGCTACCTGGATCAATTGCTCCTCTCCTGTACTTGTAATACCTGGCAACATCAGTAGCATGCTTGCTTTTGCTTGGAGCTGCATTGGCAGTACGAATACATACGCACAGTACGCGTTACTCCGTACGTCTCAAAGCAAAGCATTGATCGAAAAAAGCCTCCTAATCCCGTTCGTCAGCCAGCAGCAGGATTCGCCCTCATCTCAGCTGCATTGTCCGTATTATTCCGTGTCACAGGCCGAATCAATGCGCCTGTGCTCCTTCTCGGTCCATTGCCTATTACCTGTGCTCGTACTATGAGCTCAATGGATGAGGACCTGTACGGAGCGGTACTGCTAGCCACAGTGACGCTGGTAAACCGGCGGTCCCTTATCTTGGGAGGGGGCGAGTCGTCCCTGTTTCGCGCTTGGTGTGTAAGGAAAAGGTACTAAGGGCAAAGTACCAGTACTTGCAAAAGTCGTATGACGGTACATTTCGTCATGCACCACTACAAGTACACCCTTTCAGTAGCCTGCAGTGACAACCTTGAGCCTTCCGAGTCCTCCGCCGCTCCATCTTGCTGTATGTACCTGTAAGCCATATGTGCCCAGCCCAGGTCATACAAGTACTTGCAGTCCCTTGATTTGGCTTTTTATGCATGCTCGTGACAATGCCTAGAGCAAAAAGGGTGGCTTGTTTATCGGAGCGTCTTTATCTCGACCACCGAGGAACAACTTGCAGCAAGTACATATCCCTAGAAAGCATCGAGGTAGCACGAGGGGGTTCGTCAGGTACCTTATATGCACTCCAGTCTGTATGCAACCGGGTCTGGGCAGAATAAGCCCAGTGCATGCAATATTGGTACAGTAGCCAAGGTTTCTGCCGCGTGCGGTACGGAGGACGGAGGACCCAAATAATACCGACAACGAGCGCCAGTAGTCGCACTCGACAGAGGTAGCACTACGGAACAGCCGATGGAGCAATCAGCAGCAAAAGAGCTCAAGCTAGTAGTACCTTAGTAGTAGTAGTACTCGTAGCTGGCCATGGTCAGCTCCCCGGTACGCTTGTTTGCCGCAACTCGTTTCAATAGGTAATCATAATCAATGCTTCGAGAAGATGCAAGTTCGGACTCAGGCGGCAGCCCGCTCGTCTCCATGCCTGCGCCGGCGCCCTGCTGCCAGACCAGAAGCAAACCGTGTCGCAGAATACGGGTATAAGACTCATACATACTCGTACAGTGCATCCCTCTGGCAGCACCTACCAGTCCGAGTACGTAGAGGGTTCAATGCCGTCCGGAGCAGCCAACATGTGGCAAAGGAGACCGAGCACTCGTACAGTAGACGCCCCAGTTTAAGTCGTGAGACCAGTGTGAGGGGAAAGGCAGAAGGATGGGCTCCGCGCTAAGAATTTTGGCAGCAGTCGGCGCAACTCTCTGGCACGCCAATGCGAGCCTGTGTTGCAGTGAGGAGTGAGGAGTGCGAGAAGGGCCTTGCAGGGCCACCCATAGTAATTTCCACGGCTCCTTTGAAATCAAATCAACGCTCCAATGGTACCGAGTACCAGCATGTCGTAAATAAGGTACCTCTTGCGAGAGTTATGGCCGTCCAGTTCTCAATTTCCGCGTGTCAAAAGGCATGCAGCTGGTCATGTAACTTGACCCTGTTTGGCGCACATAGCAATCTGCCTGCGCAAGTACGAGTACTTGTACTCGGTTTGTTTCGTCCGCATGTCAAACACCAATAAGGGCCGCGTTCAGCCGACTTGAGACTTACAGTAAGCCGATTCAGTAGCAGCGATGCAAGTAGGTACTCGTACTCGAACCGGTAGCACAGCAGCTGAAGATGTGCGAGGTGCAGGGCAACAAGGGGCAATTCATCGTATACGGCCTGTTTTTCTGCGTGCGTAGAATGTGCCTCGTACTTTGTCAGAGGAGTATTTGTTAAAGCACGTACGCAATCTTCCGTCTGTCCCAGCTCAAACATCTCTCAATTGCTGGTACATGCACTCACAGTTAGCATCAAGGGGGAGAGAGACTTTTGGTGTGCGATGCGAGTACACGCATGGGCAAGCCTCATTTCATGTGGTACTCCGCACCTTCCAATCCAGCCTACTGCGAATGGTACTCCGTGCTACCGCCGGAATTGGCTGTACCATCGAGTCCCCTCACCCTCGCCTCGCAGCGCATCCGGCGAAAACATGGGTACAGTAGGTTGCTAATGGAGAGTCGAGGTCGAGGTGTGGCACCAGCCAGAGGACTACAAGGAGGGTGTCAGTAGTACTAGCAGCAGCAGCAGTAGCAGCAGCGGTACCTAGTAGCAGCATTGATCTGCCAGTGCGTTTTGGGAGTATGGAGCAGCGGTGCTCCGTAGAGGGAGGGAAATAGGAAAAGGGCACCAGATACCTGGCTTGACGTGGGTTGTGAATGGAGGAAGCGATACCAAGAGCTTCCTACGGCCAAGTCCCAAGTCCAGGGGAGAGGCAGCTTGGTGGATTCGCTCCGGTGGGAGAGTACAAGCGCAGCCACTTCAAGGATGAGGGAGGGCTGGTGCAGTCGCAAGTACACAGTGCGACTTGCAAAGCGGACGATGGGGTACAAAGGGCGTGGACTGTCCTTGAGAGGGGAAGGCTAAGCAGGCCTTGTACCTGTACAGTATTGCGCAATCAGCAGACCAAGCAAGCACCTTGCCTGTGACTGCTGCTGCTAACTTGACTCAACAAAAAAACAGGAGCATCCATGACGACAGCCTGTTGCTGAGCTAGGAGAAGATGGACGCGCGAGGCTTGCCCGGATCGCCAACTGAAGGTCACTGATACGAAGCAGCACGGCAGGATACTGACGAAATGCCCATGTGGCGTCGGGTTTCTTCTTCAGCTACGAGTACATGAGTATGAGGCAGGATACTTGAAACCTTGTTGGCTCTTCAATCAAGGTACCCAGCTTTTGATGATCAATGGCAACAAACATGCTCGTACTAGCTTGAGATGCTTGGACATCCATACTGTAGGTTGCCATATCCATCTCCCTGCCCTGTCTGTACTCGTACTGGTATAAGCTGCTGCTGCTCCGTACTTGCGATCCGAGGTCGAGTCGAGACCCAAGTTAAGCGGCATGCATGCTGCCATTTTCACTGCGGAGAACGGACAACGTACAAGTATGGACAGGTCCAAGTGCAGGCAGGAGAGGAGCCACTTACACGCAGTTGCGGTGCAGTGCAAGTGCAGGCATTGCGGGAAAAGAGAGATGCATCCATGCTTGCTTGTATGTACTCGTGCGAATTGGTCCTGCAGCGCCGTTATTAGGCGAGACAAGACAACATCAAATCAATGCCTCCATCTGTACCTGTATGGCTGTATGGAGCATGAGGGAGATAGAGTCTGTATGGAGCAGAGCAGAGAAGAGCAGAATTCGCCTCCCTCGCCTCGCCTCGCCTCGCCGAGTACAGCGCAGCCAGCAAAGCACAGCACAGCAAATTGGATCAAATGGATGGATCGTCTGTCTACGTTGCTGTTGTTGTTACCTCAAACGTCGCTGCAGCAGGTACTCAGACACTAGGCATTTCCAGGGAGCAGGTACGAGTACCTGCTGTCGGCAAACATACCCCGTTGCCCAGTGTGTGTTGCCCAGTGTGTGCCCAGTGCAAACAGCCGCCTGTCCCCAGCGCCCATAGTGCCGCCTATTGCAGCGCTCCGGACCCTACTAGAGTCTAGCAGCCCAGTCCTGCGTGCTCCATATGAGTACGAGTACCTCTGTCGTAGCGCTTCGTACCCAGTACAGCAGGTACCCAGCACCACCCCCCAACCCCAAGCCCAGAAAACAGTCACCCCTCCAGGAGGGAACGTGGGAAAAAAAAAAAAAAAGTGAGAGCGTGGGCGAAGGAGAGAGTGTGTGGGTGGTAGCTTTTTAGGCCGTTCGGCGCGTGCGCGCGTCCCTCCGCAGCCCGCACTCACAATCACTCGCCCATAGTAAAAAGGCTGCTTGGCCCTCCCCCCATACAGACTCGCTCCCCTTCTCCCTCTCCCATACAAATTCTCCCATACAAAATCCTCCCATACAAACTGCACCCGCGTCTTCGTCGCAACACAACGCGCCTATCTGGTGAGTACCTTGACTTCGCCGCGCATCACAGCCAAGCACCAGGTCACCAGCAACCACGTCTTTGGCTTCGTGCACTGCACCCAGTTAGCTGGTCCCGACTGTTTTTGAGTTGTTTTTGAGCTTCATTTTTGCCCTCGCAGCGTTGCTCTTGGTGATGCAGCTTCTGCACCTCGAGACGCAACTCTTGCTCTTCCCCATTAGCACAGCACAGCACAGCTCCCCTGCCCAGCTTCAACACGCGCGCTCACTTGCGCGGTCGCATTTGAAGAGCGAAAAGCTCGACATCGCAACCGCGCTCGTCTGCGGGATAAAAATTCCCAAGAGTATGGAGATGGCCTCACAAAGCACTTTTTTGAGCTTCAAACTCTCTTTCACCCGCGCAAGCAGCCTCAATTGCACTTTCGGTGCCTCACCTGCTACCTCATGCCTAGCTCATCGAGCTGCACCAAGCAGAGCTACCCCTCTACCTCAATGCCTCTACCTCTACCTCTACACAGCCCACTTCCACCATGTCGTTCGTTTTACCTTTGCAGTCAAGCTTAGTGGCTATTTCTACTTGGTCGCGTTCTGCTCTTGTCACTCTCTCGCTTCACTCACCCACCACTCACTCAATTTTCATTTCATCTCATTGAAGAAGATGGCGCGACTAACTCCATTCTAGAAATCACATAGCCAAAATGCCCAAGGCCGCAGCAGGAAAGCGTGGTGCCAAGGACGGTGGCAAGAAGCGCGGCAAGAAGGGTATGTTGTCGTGTACTCGTCGACAGCTTTGTGGCATGTGGCTAACTTTGCTTCCCAGACCCCAACGCTCCTAAGCGCGGTCTCTCTGCCTACATGTTCTTCGCCAACGAGCAGCGTGAGAACGTCCGTGAGGAGAACCCCGGCATTTCATTCGGCCAGGTTGGCAAGCTGCTCGGTGAGCGCTGGAAGGCCCTGAATGACAAGCAGCGTGCCCCCTATGAGGCCAAGGCTGCCGCCGACAAGAAGCGTTATGAGGATGAGAAGCAGGCTTACAACGTACGCGCTTTCGCTCAACCCCATTGAATTGCATCAAACATGAATGCTGACTTTGACTTTGACAGGCCGACCAGGAAGAGGACTCATCGTAAGCGGGGGATTTGCCATGGTGGAAAATTCAGAATCATGGTTTAAGTGATTCTTTCTGCAATGATTCACGAAGCATTGGGCTGAGGATTAATGGCAATGGGCCGCTTCGCCTTGCTTAGCCAAACATGACAGACCCAGGCTGGTGATGTCGATTTCTTTGTATTATGGGCAGGACGGTGTTGTACGAATGCACGGAATGGGTTGCGTACTATTTGCTTTCAGGTGCCGGAATTCAACGGAACAGGGTCTCGCATTCTTGTAATTGAGGACGGGGTAGTGGCCGGCAGAGCTACAATGCGATATCAAATTAACTTTTGCGTGAGCTTCATTCATCGTAATAACAATGAAGCCACGGCCATGAATTGACAAGATGAATTAAAAACATGGACAATTGCAACGACGCATGACATGCTCTTCATCCCATTTTCTTTCATAACTTTTTCCTCACACCTCTTCTACCGGCGTTGATGGCTTGAGCTGATCGATTTTGTGATTACTACTACAGAGTACCAACGTGCCTTGGTATGGCTTCACACAGCTCTCTCTTCTTACCTGTTGCTACGAGTACTTGAGCTGCATGTTACTAAGCTATTTTCGACGTGGCTGGTGAGACAAAGAAGCTCCCTCGGATGGGCGGTGGAGGTGGCGGTGTGTAGCCGGCACGGATCAACCCAAGCCTGCGGAGCCTCAAGACCCCGGAACCCGGAAGCTCTCCTCCGTCCACGCCAAATCTCAACATGAGCGCAGGGAGAATAGAGAGAGAGAGAAGAAGAAAAACACGAGGGCGAGAATAGCTGCAAAAAAAAGGGAGAGGAAAGGGCCGGTGGACGGAAGCCCGGGCCGCCCCAAGCAAGCGTCGCTCTGCTCTCCACACTCTCCGCTTCATCCTCCCTCGTCTTCCTCAGCCTCAAATGGCGGCTCTGCGACTTCTGTACTGAGTACGAGTACTCGTATGTCGGTGTCGGTGTCACCATTGAAGGCACTAACATGCGGCCAGGGAAAAGATGCCTGCTGGCCGTTAGCCCACGAAAACACACAAGTTGAGCCCATTTCTAATATTCTCCAGCCACAAATCGTCACATCACCGCGCAGCATCACCGCTCAATCAGATGCCCGGCTGCTATCTGTTGGACCAGCGCCGTTGCCTCTCCACCCGAAGCGAGCCAATGGTGCGCAGCTTGTGCGAACATGAACATGCTTTGCTGCATCGGGGACCATGCAAGTGCCGGCCCAATGCACCGCAAACCGTCGGGTCGACACACGCTTGCGCTTGCTTTCGTGGCATGCTGTGAGCTGCTGCGAGCCTCGCGCTGGGTCGGGGTCGAAACCCGCCACTTGCAGCATGGGGTGACTTGACTGGGCTGCTGGCGCTGCTGGCGATGCACCAGTTGGTCATCCGATGGTGATGCTGCTTGCTGCTGCTGCTGCACGGCCTTGCTTGGGTCTACTGTAGGTATCTCTTGACTTCTTGACGCAGGGAGCACAATCAATCTATGCCGGACACGCTGGCACGCTGCATACTGTATGTACGGTTGTGTGTGTGTGTGTGTGCGTGTGTGTGTCTCAAGGCCCAAGGCCGGTTGGTGTTGGTGTTGCGAGTGACGCCCTTGTTCTTCTTCTTTCTTCTCCCTCCTCTGCATCTTCTCCCTTTGCCCCCCATCACATCCCATGCATTTGCATTGGGCTGCCACCGGTTTTCCGTGCCACAAGCGTGGGAAGATAGATGCCCCTCCATGCCGGGTTTTGATGTTGCATGGCTCTACCTCTTGTTGCTCTCCATCCCCCGCCCGCCCCGACTTTAACTACCGGTCCACCCTGCCACTCCGACATTTCGATTTGATCTGGCTCCGACCCAATCTTTCGGATCGTTGTCTGGCTGTCTGTCTTCCATTGACGAGAGAGGCGCAGTTTTTTTTTTCTCTTCTTTTTTTTTCCAATCTCCCCAACCCTTGCTTGCGGTTGGCTCACATGTGCAACGAATCGTATATCGTATGAGGTTGTTGTAATAGCCAATCCAATTCCACCGGCTCCGGAACGTGAAGCGGCTAGCCAGCTGTTGTGAGAGAGGCCTGGTAGAAGAAAGAAGAGAAAGGTATCGAGTTGACTGGTTACCGCTTGACTCGCATTAATCCGCCGTACACCGATTCATTCCATCTGGACCAGGCCATGCTTGGATAGGCCACAGCGATCCTCTTGGAATATTCGTCTTTTTTTCGATCCGTATTAATACTATTACCGCCGTCATATTCCGTCTACATGTTTTCTAATCACACCATGGAGCTTGGTTCACCTAAGGAGGATCCCGCGGCCCTGGTAGACGCCCATCTACTCAAGGGATGCTGCTTGGAAGCAGAGAGGTCAGATAGTGTCTGGCTGCGGCTCGAGGGCTTGTTCCTCGCCATACCAGAGCCGAATCGTCGGCATTTGAAGCCACTCATCGACGAGATCAAGACCTCTAGCCTGATCCTGCGAGAGCTGGCCGACCTGTCCCAAGTTCACCAGGACCGCGTGCCGCTGGTGCTGGATCCCCTTAATACCATTCTGCCGTGCATGTCACGGTCTCTACGGGACATCACAACGCACTATGAGAACCGAAAGTTGACAAAGGTAAACCGCTGGCGAACAATGTTTCACGACATGACCAACGAGGCTGGCGGTCTGCAACTACCGCAACGGTTTGTTGTGTATAACCATTATCTTTCTGCCATCCGGGACTTGCTATCCAGGTAACAAAACCCATGCTTTTTGACGTCTGACGTTGTCTTAGTCCAGGCTGCTGACATGTACATCAAGATCGCCCAACTTCGACCTCAACATGATGGAAGCTTTCCGCCTACAGATAATGAATTTGCGGGAAGCGAGAGGGATCCGTATGTGCAGTTATAATTCACCACGTCAGAATGATTGCTCTCGATGCTAACAAGAGACTATCTATAGCTCCGCCTCCAATACAGGCCGGTCCTCTGGTTCGCTATGGGACTATACCACCTGCAGACATGGACCCGGTAAGGGCTTTTTGCTTTTTTTTTTTTACATATCGACATGTCACTTACATGTGTTGACGCAGTCCGTCCACTGGGCCGAGCAAATCTTTTCTCTGCCCCTACCATCCCGGTCACCTCTAAAAAGCCAGCTCCCGTAAGTCATCAGAGCCCCTCCCCCGTAGCTAAATACAACAAGAAAGCGTTTATTCAAACATGAACATTTTGACAGATCCGAGTCTTTTGGACCACATCGGCCATGGGGCCATCTTAGCATCCCCAACAATTCAAAGGTTTTATTCAGACGGTAAGGCTATCCACGCAATGCGATATGCCAGCAGCCAATCATGGCAGCCTTTGCTAATTTGACGACTTTAGGCCCATTGACGATGACAAGATTTCCCTCATTGCCTATTCTGATGGACGAGATGGCTCACCATTTCTTCTTCTTCGGACATTTTACATGGGCGGACCATGGTTCTCGGTCCGCGGCGTGCACGAGCTGTGCATTCAGCGGGAGAATGATTCTATTCAGTTCAAGAGATGGAGCCGCTCTGAAAACTGCTCCAAACTCTGGGCAACACTGCGCTTTCAGACTTGGGAAGGTATGTCAAGATCACACTCTAAGGCGTTGGGTATTTTGTCACAATAAGTGGTCGCGCCGCAATAAAAGGCCATTACTAACGGGGATATCTCAGAACTCATTCTCATGTACTGCACCTTTCTGGCTCTCAAATCTCGAAACACCCTAACAATCCAGCTGGGAACCAAGGAATACACCCTAAAAGGCGAACGGAAGCTCTTCCAAGCGTGAGTCCAGTTCATTCCTCTTCACTTAATGGTTCATGTTGCTAATGTCTCCAAACCAGGTGCATCTTGGACGACGGCTTCAAGCACTCACTCATCGTCTACGAAGATAAACATACAGGTGGCCGCCGCCTCCACGTCGCCGTTTGGGAGGGAGAGCTGCGCCAATGTCCCGTCTGGACGGCTTTTGGTATGCCACATTTCTTTCCCCTCCCCTTATCTAAGGAAAAAAAATGAAAAATTCAAGGCATCAGTAGATTGCAAGACTAACAGCCCGCTTGCAGTAACCCATCAATCCGCGTCGCCCACTTGGCTCAAGCGTGTCAGCCGCAAAAGAATCCGCCTGGCCGACATCCAGCTGTACGTTTTCTGCCAGCAATACCGACAACAAGCTCAGCGAAAGGGTTCCGGCGGAGCATTCGAGCTTCAGTTTTACAACGAAGAGGGTGAGTAGTCCTAAACACAACATCTCAACTTGTCCCCCAAATCCCAACTCCTTTTCTAACACATCTCCATATAGCTGCCCAAAGCTTCAAAGATCTCTTCTCCCCTCCGCCCACTAAATCGAATACTTCGCGGCCCATCACTCCAAGGCCAAATACTCCCAGGGCGGTATCTCGACCAACGACCCCAAGAGCTTAATTAATTTCAAGCGGGATTCACCCAAGCCTTTTTATCCTTCTTCTCCTTATAATCAGTTTTACAAAAAAAAAAAACACGTCTCAAGCAACGCTTGTCAATTTTATTTGTTTCCCATCTTTATTTTATATTTTTTTATACCCTCTCAACATCTCCTACAAAGTTTTTAACGACGATACGAACGATAATCTGATGCCCGGCTACTCATTTCAGCTCTGGCGAATGGCGTTTTCATATTTTCCGCAAAAAGAAAAGTTTATATGAGAGGTTTACTGAAGACAATCCATCACCTTTTACGAGGAATCCTGTTTTAGCTTATTGTTTTTATTTCATGAATGTTCCACTCACGACTCCAACTTTATTTGAACATGAACATGTCAAATTGGTTTGATGACCATGTCATTGTTATGGGTAATGATTTATCTGACAAGAAAAAAATTAACTTGAAATTTTTTTTGTAATTCATTGCTTTTAATACAGCTATTTCTTTGCTGGGCATAATCTCATGCGGTTTTAATTCCCTCCCTCCCATTTCAAACACTACGCTACAAATTAAAATAATAATGAGGATTCATCAAAACGATCATATGCTTAGGTCTTGACATCAGGCTCGTCACGGCCAATATGCTGCTTAAACTTCAACAGCTCGGTAGCAAACTTGACCTCGTCCTTCAAAAAGTCTTGGGCATCAAGGTCGTACTTGGAAGGATCGCTGGTGTGCTGCTCAATGTACAGGCGAATGGTGGCGCCGGATGAGCCAGTGCCGGAGAGACGGACGACGATGCGGCTGCCAGAGGAGAAGCCGGCGTACAGGCCCTGGTTGGATGAGACTGAGCCATCCAGGTCAGTGTAGGAGAAGTTGCCAGCCTTGGTGACGGTGCGCTCTGTTCGATTGAGTTAGTCTGATGCTGTTATTTCGTTGTAGAAGAGTAAATTGCTTACCGCCAATGGTGCTGCCCACAAAGTTGGGGTCAGCCACCAAAGCCTCGAGCTCGCCAACAACCTTGTTGGCGCCGTCAGAGTCGACATTCTCGTAGTCGTATCGGGTGAAAAAGGTGCGTCCGTATTGCGTCCAGAAGTCCTTCTGGATCTGCTTGATGGAGGGGGTAGCGCCGGGGTTCTGGACACCAAGGGCGGCGATGATGTTCAGCCAGGCAACGACAGCCCACAGACCATCCTTCTCACGGATGTGGTCGCTACCAGTTCCGAAACTCTCCTCACCACAGATGGACAGCTTCTTCGCGTCGAAGAGGGCGCAGAAGAACTTCCAGCCGGTAGGGACCTCGTAGCTGGTGAGGCCCTGTGCCTTGGCAACCAGGTCGACGGCGCCGCTGGTGGGCATAGATCGAGCAAGGCCGTTGACGCCGTTCTTCTGGAAGTAGGGGATAAGCTTGGCGTGGTGGGCAATGATGGCGAGAGAGTCTCCGGGAGAGACAAAGGCGTTGGCGCCGTAAATCATGTTTCGGTCACCATCACCATCGGAAGCGGCACCAAAGGGAATATTGTTCTTGTCGACAACCTCGACCAGGGAGTGGGCGTAGGTGAGGTTAGGGTCGGGGTGTCCACCGTTGAAGTCGGGGCTGGGAATGCAGTTCTGGGTGGCGCCAGTGAGTCCAAGCTCCTTCTCAAAGATGGCCTTGCCGTAGGGGCCAGTGACTCCGTGGAGGCCGTCAAACAGGACCTTGAAGTCGGGGTGGGAGGAAAAGAACTTCTTAATGGTGTCAAAGTCAAAGATGTCCTTGAGCATGGTGACGTAGTCGGCGGTGCTGTCAATGATCTCAACTTCGAGGGGGCCATAGGTGGTTGTGCCGATGGTGGAGATGTCGATGTCGGGGATGGAAGCAAGCTTATACGACGTCAAGGTCTTGGACGTCTCGTAGATCTTGTTGGTAACGGATTCAGGAGCGGGACCGCCGTTGGCCAGGTTGTACTTGATGCCGAAATCGTTCGTAGGGCCTGATCGAATAACATCCGTCGTCAGCAACTATCCTTTTGCGCTCAGTCTGACAAGCTTGAGGGACTTACCGCCAGGGTTGTGGCTGGCTGTGAGCAGAATACCACCCGTCGCCTTGCGAAGGCGAATGACATGGCTAGCTGCGGGAGTAGAGAGGATTCCGTTCTGGCCGATGAGAAGCTTCTTGACGCCATACGCGGCACTGATCTTGGCAATCAGCTGGATCACCTCGGGGTTCCAGAATCGACCATCGCCACCGATGACGAGGAAAGCGCCTGGAGAGACGGGAGAGTGTTAGCTTGGCCTCTTCTCTTGGCGACATCTTGCGCCAGATGAAACAAAACACAGATGAATTCGTACCCTCAGCGCCTTCGGGGATGGACAGGAGGATGCTGGCAACAAAGGCCTCGCTGTAGTGCGGCTTCTGGAAGACGACGACCTTCTTTCGCAGGCCAGAACTGGAGGATTGGCAAGCCAATGTCAGCAATTCAATCCGTGTAAAAGACGATGGCGGGGCAGCAAAGCTGTGACGCACGTTCCGGGCTTCTGGTCCTGGAAGGGCTCGAACTCGACAGTCTGGATGCTGGCACTCATGGCGGCGGATGAGAATTGTAGTGGGATGTGGATTGGGGGAATAGAATAGAATAGAATTGAAGCCAACTGGCTATGGAGAGCTTTTTATTGCCAACAAGCTCCTAGGAAGCCCAGCAAGCGGGAATAATAGGGGACGTCGAAGCTTTAAGGGGCGATGAGGGGAAGCTTCAAGGAGCTGGTGGTGGGGATTGGGCATCTTGAACAAGCGATGGAGGGGCAAGCCGTGCTGGCGTGGGATCAATTGGCACTGTGAGTATAGCGTCGTCTTGGTGTCGTTCTACAGTGCGAAAAGGCCCAATCCCATTGAATGGCAAATCCCAATTCCGAACTGGAGCTGCAGCCGTTGCCTCATGGCGGTCAAAGTCGTGGCCTGGTCCAACGAAAGCCCAGCGCTCGTCCAACAATGACATCAATGACGCGCAATTGGTTGCTTGCTTTGGGCTGCTTCTTACAAGAATCTCAATAGCTTGCATCAACAGGTTTTTTCTTCAGTTCAATCCCTACGGCCTACCTGATGACACCTGATGCTCCCCCAAAGATGGCCTCCCTATAGTACCGGGCTTCCTCGATGCTCTCCAGGATGTCGTCCCTCGCCTTGTGGCTCCCCTTCTTCGCCGGCGCCCGCGACAGAAGCTGCGGGCTCCACCGTCGAGCAGCCTCCTTGATCGAGCTCACGTCCAGGATGCGGTAGTGCAGGTGCTCCATGACCCTGCCGTACGGCTCCTTTCGCAGAAAGGCCCTGTCGGCGTGCACGCTGTTGCCGGCCAGCAACGCCGTCCGCGGCTTGGGGATGAACTTTGTGATGTAGCGGTACAGACCCTCGGCTGCCTGGGCCGGAGTGGTGTCTGAGGCTATCACGGCTGCCGTCAGGCCTGAGTTGCCGTGCGTGTTTGTGCACCACTCGTCCATCTGGTCCAGGCGAGAGGCCGGCCAGTGGATGACGGCGTGGAAGCCCTCGGGGTCGATGATGTCGAGGCTTCCCGTCGTCAAGATGCAGTAAATTTCCAGAATCTCCTCGGTGTCGGGGTTCAAGCCCGTCATCTATACACGAGAGCCAACCAAGCCTTAGTAAGAAAAAAAAAACAAATATCTGGTGAACAGGAAGATTCGACGTCATATCTCACCTCACAGTCGATCCAGACCAAGGCATCGTCCGTCGCCGAGGCATGACTTAACTCGGAACCCGGCATTCTAAACGATCGGATGTAACCACACGGCAAAACTTTAGTTTGAGAATGTAGTGCCTAATGATTGCTGGCGGAGCAAGATGACAAAGAGAAAATCGAGTCTGGTTGAATCGACGCTTGGGAGAGGCTTTGCTCAATGCCTCCAGGTCTGTTTTTGGTTTATCCGGGCTAGGACCACCGGTACCGCAGTTGCGCAGAGAGCTCCAGGGCAGCATCTTTAGCCCGACAGCGATTACAGCGCCGAAAGTTGCCTGTTTAGGGGGCCCCTTCAGCGATCTAGGGGAGCGATCCAGGGAGCTAACAGCACTTAGCCATGTGGCGTCTCAGTGTCTCTTGCAAGATTGGCATCAAATGAAAGCTTCCCCTCCCCCACCCAAGCATGCCCGCGATAAGCAGCGCCCTTCTTCCCCCTCATTGCTAGCGGTTCTAGCACTGGAACGTTGCACATTCTCTCGTCCAATTGCTAAGATGCCGTCGAACCACTGTTTTGAATCGGCTCGATCCTGATTGGGCGACCCCGGTTGGGCTACGGACGGCGTCCCTGGGCTAGCAGCTTTGGGCCATTGTCTATATATTACAGACAGACATCGACGACGATTCCGTTTATCAACAGAAAGCGTTCTCAACACCATCGTGACTGGGAGCTCGACATTCTAAACTTTGTCTCATATCCATTGTCGCCATGGCCTCGCTCCAGGTCTCCGATGACCCCCATGTCAAGCCCCTTCCGAGGCCTGAAATGTCGGAAGACCCTCCTCGCTTCATCATCATCGGCGCCGGAGCTCGAGGAATCGGTTATGCCAGGGGTATTGATATTGCCAGCAACGGCGTTGTTGCCGCCGTAGCTGATCCCGACAAGTACAGGCGGGAGACGCTTGGGAAGCATCACATCTGGGGCGACAGCGGCCCTGGTGAAGGCCAGATGTTCCTAGACTGGCGCGATTTCGTCGAATACGAGCAGAAGCGGCGCCAGCGAGTTGCCAACGGAGAAAGCAACGTCCCAAAGGGCGTTGACGGCGCCTTTGTCTGCGTCCAAGATCAGATGCACCGAGAGGTGGTCGTTGGCTTGGCACCCCTGGGCCTCCATATCATGTGCGAGAAGCCGCTTGCACCATCACTCGAAGACTGTCTCGATATATACAAGTCTCTCAAACCTCAGCTGAAAAACAACGTCTTTTCCATTGGTCACGTCCTAAGATATAGCCCTCACAACATGATGCTGAGGAAACTGCTTGTCGAGGATAAAGTCATTGGCGACATCAACAGCGTCGTCCACACAGAGCCCGTTGGGTGGTGGCACTTTACACACTCGTACGTGCGAGGCAACTGGAGAAACTCAGCCACTTCAGGGCCGTCGCTACTGACCAAGTGCTGCCACGATGTCGACCTCATCCTGTGGCTTCTCTGCTCTCCGGAAAAGGCTGGAGAGGGCGAGGCTCATCTTCCCGACTTTGTCTCGTCCACTGGAGGATTGCAGTACTTCAAGAAGAGTCGCAAGCCTGCTGCCGCTGGCTCAGCCACCAACTGCATGACTTGTCCCCTCGGCGACTCTGGCTGCAAGTATTCCGCCAAGAATGTATATCTGAGTGCCAACTGCGAGGGAGTTGGGACTGGCAATACTGACTGGCCCGTCACCACCGTCGTGCACGACATTGAAGACTACAAAACCATTGACGAGCGCAAAAAGGCAATCACCAAGGTTCTAGAGGACGACTGGGACGAGTCAACCCCCAAGGACGAAGTCAGCTCGCGCAATTGGTTCGGCCGATGCGTCTATGAAGCAGACAACAACGTGTGTGACGACCAGTTTGTCACCATCACGTGGCCTGAGTCCGTCAAGCCCGCCAAACGTGTCACCATCCAGATGGTGGCTCAAACCAAAAAGCAGTGCTATCGCTTTTCCTACTTTTACGGCGAGCATGGCGAGATTTACACCGATTCTGAAAAGATTATCGTGGAGGACTTTGCCACGAAAAAGACCACCGTCTACACGCCGCACATGGAGCACAAGGGCCACGGCGGTGGCGACCTGGGCCTCACGAGGCAGTTTGTCCTGGCTTGCGATCGCGTCAAGAACCACGGATGGGAGGCTGAAAAGGCCCAAAATGAGTTTGTCGGCTGCACTGTGGAAGAAGTGATTCGCAGCCACGCAATGGTCTTTGCCGCTGAAGAGGCTCGTGTGAGTAATACTGTTGTCAGCTGGCCGCAATTCTGGGAGAAGGCCACCAAGGAGTAAAGCTGTAACCACATTGTCATGGGTAAGGGGGCTTTGAGTCTATCAAGACTTGTATGAGAAGCTGACGGCCAAGGCGAGAAGGTGGATTTATTCGTAATATTTATTGATTTACATGTCTGAAGATATCATATATACCCTGTGCTTTAGAAAGGGTAGCAGAAGAAAAGAGACCCATTCAAAAAGCATCGTCCCTCATTATGTCCCGAGCCAATTCATGATATCATCTCAAAACCGTTCATCCAACAGCTCAACAGAAGAAAAAAGACTGACATTGGCTTGCATATTCCCACCCATACCATAAAAAACCAAACTCTCGATATACCCTAAACCCCCGGAAATCCGCGTCTAATTACCCGTACCCAGCTCTGCTCTGTTGTTCTCCGCTCCAACAGGGTTCACCGCAGCTAGCTCAGTCGGAGGAGGCGCCTGCTGCTGAGGAGACATGTCACCCTCCTTGAAAGCGCCCGGCGAAGGAGTCGTATAGACCGGCGAAGTGCTCGTCTGGACCGGATAGTTGTTATACTGCTGCTGGGGGTACTGCTGTCCCTGCTGGTACTGCTGCGGATAGGCGCCCTGCTGCTGACCGTACTGGCTCATGTGAGGATCGTAGCCCTGCGGCGGCGACTGCATCGGCACGGGCGCATATCCGCCGGGATATCCAGCCGGCGGGACGCCCGAGGGATAAGTAGCTCCAGCGGGAGGGTTTCCGGGTTGAGGATTAGGATTGCCGCCTAGAGTTGCGTTTGGAGGAGCGTTGCGAGGAGAATAACGGCGGCGAATGAAGAGGAACGCTGCGAGGCCGACGAGGCCGAGGGCTGCGACGCCTCCGACTGTTCCTCCGGCAATGGCGCCCACGTTGGTGCTGCTGCTCTTGTGGGTGGGCTCAGGGGTGGAAGTTGTCGTTGTTGCGGTTGTCGATGTGGAAGTTGTGGTTGTCGTTGAGCCGAAGCTGTGTGTTAACGACCAACCCGGGTCGACGGTGAGGAGTGTGCCTCTGCCGGCTTGAGGAGAGCAGTCGAAGAGGGTATGCAGACTGGTTGAATCGTCGCCCGAGCCGGACGTAGAGACGACCCAGGTGTAGCAGGCACCGACTGATGATGTGCCACTGGTGAAAAAGAAAAGAGTTATCATGTCAGTTGAGGATTCACAGCAGCAAAGTGAAAGAGGGGGGGTTCATGCTGAGAGAGGAGGAGAGAAGCTTACCAGCAGAGAGTGTGATAGTCAGAGGGCAGGTTGCAAGCACCACCCTTGGACGCCTGGTAGTCGATGCACGTCGTCTTGATGAGACTGCACGAGCTGTTTGGTTCGCAGCATCCGACAAAGTTGGCTTGAGGCGTGCATGTAAATCCAACAGATATACACGTGAACGAATCTACGAACGGTCAGCATCCCAAACTCAAGTCTCAGGACTAAACCCAACTCACTGCCAGTAGTCCCAGGAACAAATCCGCACGTCTGGGGTCCAATCGTGAAATCATCTGCTCGGGGAATCATCATGCGGCCCAGCAAAGGCTTGGGCGCCTGAGTTGGTTTTGGAGACCATCCCAGGGCGACCTGCTGTTCGTTGTCATGGCCGACGGCGACGGTTTCTCTGGCTGGTGACGCCCATGACTCTTGGAGACCTGATTTGGGTACGGGCTGGTTGTCGTTGCTTGCTCGAGCGGTAGAGGCAACTGCCCCCAGGAGGAGGAGAGTTGCCGGGCTGTAATGCATTGGACTGGTGCAGTGAAGATAGTATGCGTGAATGGTCTTGAAAAGAGTCGTATTCTTGTAGGTTGAGAGGTGAAACCAGGCCCTCTATTTTTATCGTGTATATTCTACTCCCCAAACTCAACGAAAGACACAAGATGAAGAAGTTTGAAGAAGTTTGAAGAGAAGTAGAAGAGCCTGAGACACTACGACTCAGCTCGACGGGTATAGTAGCGGCAGAAGAACGAACAGCGAGATCGGGGGGGAGGAAACCACCAAGAAACAAAGATCGACAATTCTACCCAGACTATCCTCCCAAAAGGAAGAAAGATGGAAAAGATGCTGAAACAGACAGAATAAAAAGAAAAAGAATAAAACAAAAGGCCCTAGAAGGAGGAGAAAAAAGACTCGCTCTCGCACCGCCCTCCCCTCCGCAATGCGGCTCCTTCACGACCTCGCACCACTAGGTACAACAAACGCACTTACACCCCAAACCTCACTCCCCCCCATCTAAAATACGAAGAACGAGGCGAAATCCCAAGCTACTGTACTCTACTGTACAGCAAGAGAACATCGGAACTGAACCTGAGCTCTATGCCCTGTTCCTTGTCTCTCTCCAGCCCGGCCCCATCCCAAGACCAGCCTAGCCCGCGAGCCACCCGCAGCCCGTGGGAATAGAGGCAAAAACCAAACTATGCTTAAAAAACTGCTAGTCGACTTCAGCCCCAGGATGGCAGCCGCGTCTCATTCGCCGTGGTGGATCCCGTGGTTTGATGAGCTGAAAGGAATCGAACAGTACAGCAAAAAAAAGAGGAGAAACAAGAAAGAAAGAAAGCGAGCGGTACGACTAGGAGGAACTTGTTTGTTGTACGTGCATTGCATATCCCTCTCGCTAATGTATGTACGAGTACTATCACTGACCAGTCCAGTAAGAAGCTAATCTACTCTGCTGCAGAGGAAGAATAATAAGCACGAGGCGTTTCGGACAAGGGGGACGGACAGACATGAGGGCCACGGGAATCTCGTCCTTTCAATCTTCTTTCAGCTCGCTTGAGCCAAGACATGCACAAGTTGAGTCTATGTAGATAGCACCATCAACTATTGACTGAGAACGGACGGCTTTCTTCTCAGCTACAGTAAACACCAACTCGCCACACTCTCTGTGTCTCTCTTTTATCTCTCTCTCCCCTCTACATACATCTCACCAAGAATCAATAATGCCAAAAAATCAGTTCAGAATGAATCAGGCCCCAACCGACCCCCTGTCAAGCCATCAACTGCGGCTGGACGCAGTGCGACGCTGCAGCCGAGCCACGCCCCTCTCTCTCTCTCCCTTACATACCGCTAAAGCACTCTGGTAGGAATAGTACGATATCATGTGTACTAACATGGCCGGAGAAAAAAAAAGAGAGAGACAACAAGGTGCAGCAGGATTGCTGCTTTTTTTAGCCGCAGCAACAGCAGGGCAAATTTCAATCTCAGCCCGTGCGTGTGTGAATTTGAATGTGACTGCGTACGAGTGAGTATATGCGTGTTAGTCCTCGTACTTTGTGCTCTCTCACTTATTTACAACCCTTGACCAGAAGCGCCCACCGATTTGTGCGCCTCTTGTACGACTTTGTGCTCCTCCAAGGCAACTCAACAGTAATGAAACATGTATTTTCAAAGAAAGAATATATCCAGCATTATCCCGTTCATCTCATCCCCTGCAATCCTCTCTCTCCCCATAAGCCCTCTTTCTCACCACTTAGCACCCTGTCCTCAGATGCATCATGATCCCCAGTCTGCCTCGACGCTCCAAGAAAAATGCACCTTGCACAAATAAACACCAGTATCCATGCACTAGCAAAAGTAGCAGCCACATCAAAACCCACCCAGCCAAAAATCAAATCAGAGAAGAAGAAAACGGACCCCCAGTTGCAAGGCTGAGCCAACGGGACGAGACGAGACGAGCTCCCGCCCTTGTCTCTCTCCTCCCACAATCTTCTCCATTTTGCGCCGGCCAAACGGGTAGCAAATGCTTAGTGTCAATAGTATTAAGCAGCTACTAGTTCAGAGATAGAGCCAAGCCAGATGCAAAAACACAAGAGGGAAATGGCCAAGATAGATCACCCGTCGAGGCTTTCTTCATCTCTATCTAGCGCCGCCAACTATGTGAAAATATGCCTTGCCTTAAAAAAGGCCACCCACCAAGAAAACAGAAAGGAAGAAAAGAAGCATAGGTAGAGACAAGCGAAGAAAGAAAAACAGCTAGTTCTCCAGCCCTCTCCTCGTAACTCTGCAGTAGTTACGGTTTTCCCCATCCTACATTCAAACAAACGAGAAAACACGCCTGTCTGTCTACTCACCATGAGATGAGAAACAAAAGGCAGCGTCGCATCGCATTCATTTGGTCCCCAAAGGCTCCCTTGCTCCATGTCCCGCATCTCTTGTCAGATATTACAAAATTAAAATCCCGAATGTCCACAATTTCTCCATCCTTGCGCGATAAGGTAGTGTAGATGGATGGATACTCCCGGGCAGTGAGGGGATCCATACGAGCACATGCATCACTCGTCCATTCATTCTCTTAGGTGACAATCCATCCATCACGGAGGCAAAATTCCAACATAGCAAGTGTTTATATCAGGCCTCAGAAATGCAAAAATCGCGCTCGTAGAAAGTAGAAAGTAGTTGATGATCAGTAAACTCGAGTTGATATTTTTTTTTTAATATCGTGCCGCGTCCCAATTTCCTTGCGCCGCAATTACTCACTTACTCACTCACCCTGTGCTCCGTCAAACCTTTGTAAGCCAAATACTATTCTGTTCTGCCATGGCACCTCGACTGTTCCCATCCACATCTTCCTCATTTGTAAAACACCCAACTGCCTCACTCGTCGCTTCGGATACTCTCTACTGCCAACATCAGCGCATGCACAGATGGTCAAGATGAACAAAAAGAATTCAGTTTGCAGGCCAAAGGGAAGCTTCATTACTACCAGCGAGTTAGCAGCAAGCAGAAACTGCGCGTTAAAAATACACCGGCCGTAGATTCCACAACAAAACGAAAAGAGTCGCAAGATACCTTCAGCATACTCTCAATCTTAAAAGGTACCACGATCCACCTCCCGGAATTCATCCAGCAAATCTCAAGCGAAAAGTTTCACAGGTTGTAAAATGGCAATTTCCGGGCAAGGCCGCGTCTCAACAGTCCGAAATTCTCATCATCTCCCTCTCTAACCTCGCCCTTCCGGAGTAAGAAGTCCAGCATGACAAGTCCGCAGTTCGGCTTCCATTCGGCATTCTTCAGGTCCCTCTTCACTTCTTCCACGGGCTTCAGGATAAACCCATCAATGGACTCCGGCTCCTGAGGATACGGGACAAAATCGGGGCCAACCTCCAGGTCATAGGTGTATCGGATCCCCGGTTCAACGTGGCCCTCTTCATTTCCGGCAATATGGTCTTTTTGGTCATAGAATGAAATCATTGATTCGGCCGTGACTTTGCCGACATAGGTGCTGTTCCAAGTCACCATGTTCGTGGCAGTATCGACCAAAAGCCCTGCTTCTTCCATGGCTTCACGCCTGAGCGTCACCAGAGGTTCCATGTTGTCTGCTGGGTCCATCGCTCCCGCAACCAATTGATCGAGCTTTCTGGCATACGTGACGTTTTGAGAGCGCTTCGAAACCCATACATGAATCCTGCCGTTCCTGATGGTAAACATGTTCATGTGAACACCCGTCGTGACAATACCAAAGATTCCTCTGGCAGGCGAAGGAATCACCAATCCAGCCAGCTTTACATCAAGGCCGCGGATTGGATGGAAATCTGATCTTTTCTTGAGCCACTTTCTGAAGCAGCCGTTGAGGTTGTCGATGTTGTTCTCGCATAGTGCTATGAATTCGCGGCGGCATATCTCGACAACGTCATCGCCCGGCTTGACGACCGGATCCAGGTGTATCTTGCGCCTGGACTTGGAGACATGGAAGCTTGTATTCTCCCATCTAATTTCGGCGACGTGTTCAGGAAGCATATATCCAACCGGAACAGAGTTGTCCAAAACGGCAAACTCCCACATGGCAGCGCTCTTCGCCTCTTCAAACTTGTTGCATCGACAGATAACATCATAAAAGGATCCCATCTCGTTCGAGCTTATGGGAGAAGCGATCCACGCGTGGATAGAGTCGGAAAACGGTGCAAGTATTGACGAAGATGTCCTAGGGTTGCTTGCAGGCAGCGCCAGAGATGCCATGCTGGACTGTGTTTCCCGTAGATGGGAGGAGACACTCATATATGGGCAAACATGGACAGTGAGTGAATGAACACGAATCTCCTTGGTATCAGGCACTTCAAGCACCGAGTGGCTCGCGCCGTGCCGTGCCGTGCCGTGCCAGCGGCCGTTGATCACAGCTGACTCCGGTAGGCCAGTCAACGTCGCGATAAGATGCTGAGATGGGAGCAAACGGAAGGGGGAGGGTACTCTGGGCAGCCCGTTGGTCGCTCAAACAGAGTCAATCCAAGGATGATAGGGGCATTGGGAGACACAGGATATCGTCCGCATATTATACTCGGGTCTGAATCACATACATCACATCATATTCAAGGATAGACGCCTGAATATATGTGACACATCATTGATGATTACGGAGCTGCAACCCGACTGTGTGTTACCATGCAGGAACAGAGTTTAGCTTACTTCCGATGAAGGAGAGACCCGGCAAGGTGCAGCGGCCAAGGGCACCGCACGTTTTCGTGACAACAGGAGTTCTACCGGCGCTCTGGGATTAGTAGAGCCTCTTGGCCGGGGGTCCTACCGCGCTGCAGCTTTCCGGGCATAGCTGATGGTGGCAACTGTCATGGCGCAAGAGTCCAGGTATGGAGCTGGAGCTGCGAGACGCCATATCATCATGACCGCTTCCCGCCTCTCAACCACATCTATCCCCGTGGCAATGTTTGTATCGTGCGTCTCCGCTGTGGGTAGCATATGCAGCTACCAGTTGACTGCTTTGTGGTGAGCCAAAGGCAAGTTGGACATGGAAGCCGGATGCCGAAGAAGCGATATCATTCATTGCCCAAGAGGGGCTGCCGCCAGCAAACCCGACGGTATAGCCCGCTGCTTGAGGTTTTGCGCCCGAGTAACCATGTTACGAGACATGACCTCAGCCCAAGAAGTCGGGATTCACTCGCCATGTTTGTGAGAAATGCTCGGGCCGGTCAAACGAGACGTCACATTGATCAGCAGTAGGGTGGCAGCTGGTGGTGTCAGTATCCCGTAGCTTCGAGGCAAGTGAGCCAGGGCTAGCTCCCGGGATTCGGGAATCTCAGAAACGGCAAACCACAGGGCAAGGAGCTTTTGGAGCCTGCATATAATCCCAGCAAAGGCAAATGAACCCAACGCAGGCCGTCATTATAGCAGCCTATGGCATCGTCCAGAGCTCTCACCGAGGTGGAACTCGTGTTGGTTTCCCCCACACCGATCAACCTTTGGCGTGTTTTCTATGCATGTGCCTGCACAGGGGGGCGGAGACGACAGCTTCTCTGGACGCCTTCTCTACGGACATGACGATGGCTGGTGTATGGCTAGACCAGCCGAGATGGCCTTTGCCTCGTGTTGTCGAGCTGCTTTTTAGGGGTCTTCCGCCATTAGCGAGCGGTGGTAGCTTGTGTCTGTGACTGTGAAGCGGATGCTGACCCTGCGACGTCGGATCCCATCAATGGGCTCGCACAAGCACAGTCCCAGTCCCGTACGGTGGCTGCGAGATCAAATTGTGCTAAGCCTGAGCTCTGCGAGATGTAAGAGGTGGAATTGGACAAGGGCGGATTCTCGCTGTCCTTTCCCCTTTTCGCTTCAACTTAGGTTGGCAGTAAGCGATAAGATAGCTTCCAGTGCTTATGGGTGCCACCTCTGTACCTATAAGGTAGGTAAGTTACATACAAATATGTCCAGCGAGAATACGAATTGCCTGTACCGGCGTAATGTGCTTGTTGGGTGAATCGGTATCGGTACATGTGCCTTGAATGTTCTGCTGGATTCTATTTGATCCTTGTGGCTGGTGGCTTTAATCAATCCATGCAACAGTTGTGCTTCCAAGTGATGGAGCATGTACCTCAGGTGATACTACCAAAAGCCAATAATCATGCCTCTCAACTATATCGCATGAATACCAAGCCAGCCCAAGTATAACTCCAGGACCCAACAACTGAATCTGTATTTTCGTTTTTCTTCCAATTGATTCTTATTTCCAGCAGCATGTCGCGCTAAATCTCTTGGTAGCAGCACCCGTGCTGATGCATATGATAACCGCTTCAGCTTCAGGCGGGAGGCTGAAAAAGCGCCGTAGTCGCCAAAAGGCTCATGCAGCTAGACAAAGGCCTAAACGCAAAGCAGGGGGGCAGACGGGATATTACATGGCAAACAAGATTCAAGCTTGCATGAGTGCTTTGCTTTGGAAGGACAAAAAAGTGACGGAAATCACTTGCCTGCTTAGCTCTAATTCAAGGCACACGCATACATGTAACAATCATTGCTTCATGTCAGCTATACGCACACACACCATCGCGAGATGGCATCCTTAAGGCTTGATGGCTAATAGAATTCTCCATTACACCATCCATCATCCTCACCGGTTGCAGAATGACATTTCCCAACAACCCAACCTTCCCATCTCAGGTAGCAACTCGAGCTTCGGGCAACATCCGTATCATAAACACCCAATACGAAGAGGCATATAGACGAACCGGTCAACAATCTGGTGGACAGTCCGGCGCCACTAGGGGCAGCAACAGTCACACTACGAATCCCTGAATGTGTCGGTTGGACAAATAAAGTCTCTAATACCATGTTTGATGCCGTCACAGTGCAGATTCACTCGCAGCTATACAGTCGTCGGTCCGCCATGGGATTTCTTCAATGCAGGCAATATTGATTACAATAAGCCCGACGATGCATCACTGCTCAAGGACCATCCCCGTAGAGGAAATTTGTCTCATTGTGGCTTTCTCAAGGTCAGCTGGTTGGCTGAAAGATGAAATACAGTAACATCATGAAGAAATAACCCATGATTGGTGACCGATCCAGAGCTGAATAACTCGTGCAAGCTAGAATTGCTATCCAAAAGTGCTGCTCTAGGGTACTGCCACCACCTTAGATCACTGTACATGGGCTGTAGATTTTGGACGTGAACGGGAGCTTTCGATGGCGGGGAATAATTGCTCCCATCTAATTGGCCCAAACCGCATTATGTCATCCGCAACCCACATCTGGCGACGACTTCACTCGGTCAATCTCAACGCCCGTTTTACCTCTGCGACGACCATCTCCAATTGACGACCACCAGCGCCGCCAGAATGTTCGCCGCACGATCAAGGGCAGTCTGCGCCGCCCGCCAGCTGCAGCGGACAACCCGAACCTACGCCTCTGAGTCCCACGGCCACCACTCGCCCGCTCCGGTCAACGAGTCCTTTGGGGTTAGCAATAACTGCTCGGCACGCAACGAAAGACGAAGACGCAAAAGGCTGACTTCAAGCTTCTATAGGCCGGATCCGTTATTGCCCTGGGCGCTTTCCTGGGCACCGTCCTAGTCTACCAGTTCCGCCCCGCGGAGAGCGACAACTGGACGCCATCCGCCCTGCTCAACAAGTACCGATCAAAGGCCGAGGACTGGGAGGTCGTCAACACTCTGCACACAAAGGCCATGGAGCAGGCCGGCTATGACAGAAATCTGTTCGAGAACGGCTCCAACAAGCACCGATTTGTCGACGTTGCATACCCCGAGTACGTTTGCTTTTTTACATGAGGGAACGAGGGATTTGCGCTTTTGGCTAACCAATCCGAACACACAGAGCTCTCCAATCCCACGCCGCGCGAAACATCCAGGCCGGCCACCTCGCCAACATTGACCATGCTGTGGAACACTACCGACAGCAACACCTGAAGATGGAGGAGAAGAAGGCAGCTAAGCTGGCCGCCGCCAAGGCAGAGTAGTTGCAGTTGCTACAGTATATCCAATTTATAGAACAAAGTTTGCAACACATTGGGGCCAGTTCGATGCGTGATGTTGATTCAAGTTGCCGGATGTACCCTGGCATGAAGGTAGCGCAATGCGCAGGTGCTACGGATTAGGGATCAGTGCTGCTGCTTACAACTCATAGTAGCAATCCCTTGTAGTTGGTGAAGCCACTGAGAAGCAAGGCATCTGCTAACGCCCAAATGTTACTAAACTATCTAGGATTATTGAAGCAGACGAGCGTTAAAAATTGTTATCCGTGGATGCATATTCTTTCTCTACGTTTAGCTACCAATTAACCTTGATCATCTACATCAGTACTTACTTCCTTCAAAGCCGCTGCAGTGCCGGCTGCAGATTATCTCAAGTTCAATATCACGTGCGCCTCTTCCAGCTCTTCCTTAAGAGCAGCCTTTGGAGCAACCTTTCCTTCTTTCTCTCTCATAAGCCCGTAGGAGATGACCATGATCCCACACAATTTCCACCAGACGTCTTTCCCCCACTGTGCTCCTCGGTCATGCATCAGCCACGACCGACAGACTCGTTCGCCTTGTGTAGGCAGGACGAACCTCGCAAATGGGAAAGAAAGACAGCCTCAAGAGTTTTGCGGATGAACCAGCATGTTTTCTTTTCGTTCTTCCTCTTCCTCTTCCTCCTCCTCTTCTTCTCATATCTCCCTCAGACAGCCGCAATATTACATTCTTTCGTCAGAGACATTCTTTCAGTATACTACCCAGATTTTATGCAGTATATCCCTGCCTTCGTTTTCACTTAATCTTTTCACTCTCTGTGTTCAATATCAGTCGTTTACGCTGTCAACCGTCCGTCCCACGTCCCATCATGTCTCAATCAGAGAGCTTCATGGCCACCCGTCCCTTGGAAAACATCAGATTACAGGTGAAGCCAAGTCGAGGCCCTCCTGCTCACTCTTCCAATGTGCACGGGCAAAACAGCTTGAAAAATCAGGGGATACGAATCGTTCACGCGGCTCGCCCAGAGGGTAGCGGACCAACTAACCAGGCGACTGGAGCCAATTTTTATCTCCCATACGTGTCCAATTCACTTGCCGTCAAAATCAAGCACACGAGGACTTCACGTGGACGTGGCGTTTTTACTACTCAGAGCTTTCCAGCAGGTCACAGAATCCTGCGTGAGGGAGCAATCTTCAGCTGTCTTCATCCATCGCAGGCAGATGACCCCGAATGGAGGAGGGCAGTTGTTGATCGTTGGCGCTGGCTCGCGGTGCTGGACCAAAGGTGGTTCAAGGATCACTTCCCCCAGATACAATATATGCCATTGGGAACGCTAGAGCTCACGCCACATGAGGCCAAAAAATTTCTCTGCTTCGTTTTGGAGTACGCTTTCAGCAATCCCCAGCGAAACAGGATAAACATCTACCCCTTTGCGTCTCACATAAACCACGCGTGTGACAAGTGCGCCAATGCTGAATTCTGGATCCAAGCAGAGGCACCGGACAGGATCACCGTCAGACTTGTCAGGAATGTGAGGAAGGGCCAGGAAATATTCATCAACTATAACAGACCTTCGGGCAATACGTTTGGTTGTGCCGTCTGCGGCGCTCGGGATGGGGAGACATCTCGCTTTAGACAATTCTGGCAGGGGATACGTCGCCGGGCTCACGGAGTTTGGTCATATCAGAGTGAGCCCGAGCCGGAGCCTATTTCGACTCAGCCTCAGCCTGTTCCTGTCACAGGAGACATCGTGGATTCAGCAACGACTGAGGCTCCAGAAGATGCTGTTGGTATCTCACAAAGCACCGTGCATCCAGCGACTGTCGCAGCCTCAAGAGACGGGAAGACTACAAGAGATCCTAAGGCTCTAATAGAGACGGTAACCCCGGTAGGCGAAGCCAACTCACCCGAGACTCATAATTCATTTCAGCGATGGGCTTCGGCTCGGTGGGCCTCACTCCGCAAAAGCATGAGATGACGCAGAGTCTGGACATGCCAACTCTAACGACTCAAGAAAGATGACACTCACTGTGACCCCTTGGAGACGGAAGCGGGGCTGACGGGGGGACAAGCACCAATGAAGATATATGCAAAAGCGCATCATGGTTGAAGCGACGCTGGAAATGGTTTTTTTGTTATGTATCAGCAGCATCTACTCCGTATGATGACTTTTTTGAAAGCGTGAACAATGAACAATGAACAATGTTTCTCATTGTACTATCATAGAAATCATTGCCATCAACAACTTCAGTAGCGGCTTTCCTCCGTCTACTAAAACCAGTCCTTTTCGCCCAAAAATGTCCGTGAATGCAGAAACCACCCAAGACCACAACCTTCTTATTTGAGGGGAATGAAACGAGAAGAGTGAGTGGCACCGATACCAGGTCGACCGTGCTTGACAGGCTTGCTGTGGGGGGCGTCAGTAAAACAAACATGAACAAGGGAGATGCGCATTTCTCTGGGCGCAAGAAAATTCACGGCGACGTACTATGAGATAGAGAATTCACCCAGGTAGTGGCCAACCATTTCAGGCTTGATCTCGACCTGGTTGAACTCCTTGCCGGAGTAGATACCAATGACGCTTCCAATCATCTCGGGGACGACAATCATGTCTCGGAGGTGGGTCTTGACGAGGTCGGGCTTCTCGTTGGGCTTGGCCTCCTGCTTGGCCTTTCGGAGCTTCTTGATGAGGCCCATGGGGCGGCGCTTCAGGCCGCGGTTGATCCTTCTGCGGGCACGGGCGTGGACGACATCTCGGAGCTGGTCAGAGGAGAGGTCGAGGAGGCTGTAAGGTTTGTGCATGTCAGCGCCATTGTTTTCCCAGGTTTTTTGTTGCTTCCACACAAAAATTCGAATTGATGTTGCGGTCGTCATGGAGGATGGATGAAGGATGGAACGTACTTGTCAAGGTCGATTCCTCGGTAAGAGAACTTGCGGAAGGTTCTTCTCTTCTTGATCTCAGCGGCCTCCTCGGCGTTCTATATCAAAGATAAAAACGTCAGCGCCCATGTTCCTTTTTCAAAAATGAATATTTCCGTCCAAAAGTCAATTGTGTCGCAATAGCCGAGTGCATCATTCTCTTTTTTTTTTTTTCCACCCTCGTTTTTGTTTTGTTGTCTCTTTCCATCCCACCGGGTGATCTCCTGAAGCTTGAAGACGAGGAGAGGAGCAGATAAAAACGTACGTATTCGTCAGCCATGATCGCGGTTGTGTGTTGATTCAAGGATTCGCCTATCGACGCGCAGGGTATCGACGAGCGAATATGATGACCGTGATGGAGTCGTTTGGGAAGGGCGGGAGGGTTGGGCGGAATGCGGCACTACTAATTTCTGGCAGTAGGGTTTTCGTGCCCTTTGATCTCCACGTCAGGTGACTTTGGCGACGAGCGAAAGTTTTTGGTGGGCTTTTGGTGGGTAGGCGATTTTTTTGTGGCGCTAGAAATTTATCTCGGTGTGGCTGGTGTGTTCGTTGGACTGTGGCGGAATGCATCTGAACTGGAACATAGAATTTCCGGGTCGGCTCCCCGTTTTTCTTTTTAGACTCAATACTAACGCCGGCTCTTTGTTTGGCCCTCCGTATTGCGGAGCCGGGATAGAGCTGAAAGCGGGCATATTGTCGCACCGCTTCGTATGTATGCGATGGGTTCGCTACCCCGTGTAACTGAATTCTGCTTAGAAGCTTCGACGGCTTCTCATGTTGCTCGGGGCTGGGGCAAAAGGGCGCGCCATAGCTGCACCAGTATAGGCACCTGTTGGCGAAAGTTGCGTGTTACGAGTTACACCACAAAAATATGGCGACGACAAACCACGGTGCGAAATGCAGCCCGAGCCTCGGGCCCAAGGCGTTTCTCGTGTTTGCATAAACCACATCGCTCGGTGCCATGACACAACGAGTACCGACCATATGAGTACACGCGGCAAAGGCACACGGATCTTGTTCTTGGTACCGGTCGCCGATGTTAATCAATGAGAGCGCCCTTGGAAGAAGACCTGAGGAGAGCGGGTGGGTCGTCAATATGCTACCAAGCATTGTATGTACGAGTACATACTCCATAGGCTGCCTTTACATGATGCCAAGATGGGAAGCACTGGGCATCCTTGGGACAGCATATTTGTTCTTTGTAGATCCCATCACCTCTCCTCAGCCCAGCGCTAATTCGCATGCTACTAGCAACCTAGCATTGGGAATTAGCCCGCCAAGAGAATTTGGCATCATCCTCCAAGCAACCTAAACCGCCCCCCTGGCTGCGTCTGCATCACTTGATATGCCCTCCCTCGGCATCTTTCCATCTGTTCTTCTGACGGCTGCTACTGGACAGTCGGTTATTGTTTTCCTTATTCGTCTCATTTTTCCCTTTTTTTTTCTCTTCTATTTTTTTGGCTTTTTGGTTGGAAGCGAAACCCCACTCATAACTCCGTTGCGGGTGCTTCTCATCACGTCTGTGTCTTCATTTCTCACATCCACAACTAACTGCCGCTTTTTCTCTTGGCACTGATACCGTCGACGCGGCCGACAATGACCGCTCTTTTTCCCTTGTTCGGTATTCCCTCCTTTGCCTCTTTGTCCTTTTCTTTTTCGTCTTCTCTCTCTTTTTTTCTTTTCCCACTCTGAACCGAGGCTAGACAACAACTAGTCGCAGGTTCCAGACTCTCTTTCTTTTTTGCCCCAGATGCGTTTTGCGGCCAATTCTTGCAAGTAAAAAGTAAGCAACGCCGAGACCTGCACCGCTGGACGGCGGTCGGCTTGGCAAAGTCTCGGCACCAGTTTCGCCAACGCCCATTACGAAGTCTGTTTGTCAACCTGGTACCTTGGGGCATTTTCTCTCTCCCCATGACCCCCAGAAAACGGGGGGTGTGGGAAGGACAAGAGTCTCTGCTGCAGAGTCGTCGCCAATGGTGATGGAGGCTTGGGAGCGTCCCTGCAAGAGCCAGAGCCAGAGCCAGAGCCGCAAAGCAAAGCTGAGACGACACGACCGCTAGCTGTTGTCCTTGTCTTTGTCTCCATCTTCCGGAACCTACCCGTCTCTTGGCAGCCTCATGATCAAAAAGCTTCGCGTCCGTTTTGTCAAACCATCTCCGTCCTCTATACTCCAGGCCAGAGCCATTAAAGGTTTCCGTTTCTTCTCATCCATCCGCCCTTGCAGCCTGCACTCGCCCTTGTCCGCTTTGCCGTGTCGATTCAAGAGACTCCCTCGTCCATTCTTGGTCCCTTGCCGCGGCCTCTAATCTAATCTGCCCTTTTTGCCCTCTGCTCTCGCCAACCAAACTCTCAACGCCCTCGATAAGGATACGAGATTTCCAATCGTGCATGCGCAGGTCCGGGGACATCGACGCTCCACGACCAATTACCAGTCCCTCTGCGGCACGCACTGCCGGCTGGGTGCTGACTCTGCAACTCTGCTCTGTCGATCGCACCACCCTCCCTTATCCCATCACGGGTGGAGTATCCGAGTACAAGTAGTGTCTCTTTGGCACTATGTCTCTCACGGCGTCGGCTTCATTTTCATTCACGACGACTTCCATCGTTCCAGGTTCTGCGCCGACGGCACCGCCGCCAACCACATCGGCTTCCATCACGGGGAGCGGTAGCAATGGCGCCTCCTATATCACAGCCAACCCTTATCCGCCCTTGACAACACATTGGAACCGGCCGATGAGCTGCACATGGACGTACGTGTATGATAGCGACCTGCCGGCGGGAGTCTCAGAACCCATTGCGTATCTGGATTTGGAACCTCTTCCTGGTGCTTCTACTCTGTCCTGCTATCCAGACGGCATGTTTTACGATGGACGCACCGGCGTGTTCAGCCCTGCGACGTGCCCCTATGGATGGACGACTGTGTCTCTTGCGGTAAACACTGACCAGGATGAGGATGAGGCAACTACCACAGCACTGTGCTGTTCATCGTACGTTGAGCGAGCTTTTGATTTTGCAGCTTTTGGTGCTGGACTAAACTTTTCTGCAGCGAATACTCTTATGCCGGCGGGCATTGCAAGCGCCAGGTTCCTACGGTTCTGGCAGTCCCCATTATATACAATCATACAGCTGCCACATACGATGTGTTGACCAACTCAACCACCACACTCTACAGCGCCACCATTGCAGTCAACACCATTCGGGCGCTCTTTAGGGAGCAAGATAAGCCGCTCCTCGGCTTGACAAACGAGGATGATATCGACGATGAGCGGGAAGACGATCGCGGACTATCGATGAGCGCCAAGATTGGGATCGGGGTTGGCGTGACACTATTCGGCTTGTTCAGCATTGGAGCGGCTATTTTAATCTATCTGTGGAGGCGAGACCGAAGAAAAAAGGGTCACCAAAGCGGCACGTCGCACGAGCTCGGCGTTGTACAGAGGACACAGGGGCAAATGTACGCCAGCTCGCCGCCACTGGGCTCGCATCAACGGGCTCGTGAACGCAGTGCCGAGCCGCCTCCCGCATACGATTTTACCACCGAAACCAGCAGCGTCGCAGATAACGACGGCGAGGATGCGACCGTGGCCCGAGATGGCCAGATCCAGGTTCTGATGGCGCAAAAGGCCGCGATTCAGCGACGCATTGACGAGCTGGAAAGGGCCTCTGGAGATGAAAGTAGGGATGAGCCTCGTGAGGGGTAAACCCAGTGTTTTGTTTTCTTGTTTCACCCTTTTTGGGGAGTTTAAAATCATTTAATCTTGTTTGGGTCTCTCTCAGAAGGGCTAGTTATGATACCACATTTGCGAGCAGAAAAAAAAAGAGAGCAAGTCAGCCAGTCGACTTTGTACGTTTTGATTGTATTTACGAGGTGATATGGTGTGGATAGGTATGGAAGGGAACAGCGTGATATCGCCTCCAGCAGTTATTAAGCATGGATTTGAGCGTGGGTAGTAGATTAGAGAAAGGGGCTACAAAAGAAGGAGAGTGGAGGAGATGAATGGAGTTTAGGGGTCATGGCTAGGCAGCATCAAAGGCGCTTGAACAGTTGAGTCAATATGTAAGTACTAGGTAATAATGACTCGTCGTAAATATGAGTGTGTGTACCATAATATCTATCATCAAGGTTCAACTATTACCCGCAGCAACACAAAGGCATTTGTCTCTAAACATCACAACTGCTAAGAAACCAGATGCCATTGAGGCAAAACTAGCGCTTCTAGCATTTGCCCCCAATACAATATGGGGCCGGCGATCTGACTAACCATGCATCAATGCCTGGAGCATCCATGCTCCTCGTGCTTGTAGGCACCTAGCATCAGCTTTAGCGGTTCCATCTGTTCGGGACTGTCAGACATGGGTTAAGGTAGTGCTCGCGTGCTAGTATTTTTATTTCCAGCTCAGTTTATATCATAATCCAACGCCATCCATCCAGTGCTCGCGTCGGCAGTTCGGCAATCAACAAACAACCAAAAGCTCGGCTGATAGATGATTACTACTGATGAAACCTCATATAAACGAACCGCTGCGGGTAGCCTCGGAAGAAGAAGAAAAGACAACGACCCACCGAATCTCGACTCTTGCATCTGAATTGTAGTTACCTAGAGCTAGGCAGTCACAAAACGTCCCTCGAGAATGTCGATGCCTACGCCGCGGTATGGATCGGACGGGAGTTTCCAGCATTTCTGCAGCAATAAGCCCATCTCCTGCTATCCGAGACCAAATTGTCAGCAACGCCTCCAGCCCCGGTTTACTTTTCTTTTTGGGTTGATGTGCTGTTTACTTTAGGGGGGCCGCCACTTACACCATGTTTCTCGCCGCTTTGGGCCATGGGACGAGATTCTAAAGCATGCAGCCCACGAGCTTCTTCTTCTGCCCAGCTTGCGCTATTTTAGCGGGTGTTTATCCGTCGTGGAACAGCCTGGACCTCGTCTGCCAGCGCCAAACGGCTGTGCATGCAGGTACCTCTCGTCAAGCCCGGCATAAGCGGTCCCTGGCAGCTGCAGCTTGGTGATGATCAAGAACCCAGAAGCCCCCCGCTAAGAAAAATCCCACCAAATACCTTTATAAAAACTCCACTGGCGAGCCATCACCAGATCCCCTTCTGCCCAGGCCGAATTCCCTCTTGCCTGATCTTTGTCCGCCAGTATTTGGATACCTTTTTGTTTGCAGATTCTTGTCCTACTGAGTGCTAGTTGTCGAAACATTCTTTCAAAATGAGGGGAGAGGTCAGTCTATTGTTGCGCGCACGAGTGTTTTTTCTCTGCTTTTTTTTTCTGCCGAGTTATGATATCATCCCACTTTCGTGGATTTGCGCTCACGATGCGTCCACTTGCGCTCAACCACGCCATGCGATTTTCCCTGCAACAAGCATCGCTAACATGATACACATATAGATCATTCATCTTCACGTCGGCCAGGCCGGTGTTCAGCTCGGTAACGCAGCTTGGGAGCTGTTCGTGAGCCCCTCCATCGTTGCGCAAGGATTTATAAGCGCATCTGAAACGTGATAGCTAATTTTGTCGTCGCATAGCTACTGTCTTGAGCACGGCCTCGGCCATGACGGTCGCATAGATCCCAACGCCAAGGATATCGATGATCCTGGCTCCTACGATACCTTCTTCACCGAAACCGCCGGCGGCAAGCATGTGCCTCGATCTCTCTTTGTCGACTTGGATCCGTCTCCCATCGACGAGATTCGCACGGGCGACTATCGCCAGCTGTTCCACCCAGAGATGCTGATCAGCGGAAAGGAGGATGCGGCGAACAACTATGCCCGTGGTCACTATACTGTCGGAAAGGAGATGATTGATACTGTCATGGATAGGATCCGTCGTGTTACTGGTGAGTGTTGATGAGGCGGCTTGTTCAACATGGAGGGCTGACGATGCGATGTTGCAGACAACTGTCACTCGCTCCAGGGATTCCTCATGTTCCACTCGTTTGGAGGCGGCACTGGATCCGGCTTTGGTGCCCTGATGCTCGAGCGCCTTGCCGCCGAGTATGGCAAGAAGACAAAGCTTGAGTTTGCTGTCTACCCTGCTCCTCAGACATCCTCTTCCGTCGTGGAACCTTACAACGCAGTCCTGTCCACCCATAGCACCATCGAGAACTCCGACTGCACTTTTCTAGTGGACAACGAGGCAGTCTATGACATTTGCCGGAGAAACCTCGACATCTCCCGCCCTTCGTTTGACCATCTCAATCGTCTCATTGCTCAAGTTGTCAGCTCTATTACTTCGTCTCTGCGATTTGACGGCGCTCTCAATGTCGACTTGAACGAGTTCCAGACCAACCTTGTTCCTTTCCCACGTATCCACTACCCTTTGATTAGCTACGCCCCTGTTGTTTCTGCAAAGAAGAGCTCTCATGAGAGCTTCAAGATTCAGGAGCTGACCTTCCAGTGTAAGTCATCCCCATTGCCTTTTAACGTAGGTATTCAAGATATTGACGTTTGTCCAGGTTTCGAGCCCAACAACCAGATGGTCGTCTGCAACCCCCAGAATGGCAAATACATGGCCGTTGCTCTGCTGTACCGCGGTGACGTGGTGACGCGAGACTGTACCGTTGCAGTCGCCGCCATCAAGGCCAAGTCCACTTTCCACATGGTCGACTGGTGCCCTACGGGCTTCAAGGTCGGAATCACCTACCAGAAGCCCATGAGTGTTCCCGCTTCGGAGGGCGGCCTTGCTCCCGTCAAACGTTCCGTTTCTATGCTCTCCAACACCACCGCCATCGCCGAGGCTTGGTCAAGACTGGACTACAACTTCGATCTGATGCATAACAAGCGTGCTTTTGTGCACTGGTATGTCGGTGAGGGCATGGAAGAGGGCGAGTTTTCCGAAGCTCGAGAGGACCTTGCTGCCCTGGAGAGGGACTACGAAGAGGTTGCCGCCGACTCCTTTGACGGTGATGATACCGCCATGGAATACTAGATGCGGTTCATTGACGAACTGGACAAAATAAGCCTACGAACCGCTTTAACACGATGATTGGACGAACGGAAAGATTGCTTTTGCTATTTTAATGGGAGGTTTTTGGCTTGAGAAGAAGAAAAAATTTGGTCGTATTGGAGTCTGATTAGATTGAGACCGCCCCCCATCATTCCCCTCTTTTGCTTCTGCTTTCTGTTTCTTTTGTCTTTTGCTTTTTCTTTTTTGCTGGAAATGTACGTTTGGGAGCAAGCATGCGAGAAGAAAAAAAGATACCTCTAATCCTACCAAAGTTCTCTTTCGTTGTACATAATGATATTCACCATTTTTTTGTAAAGGAGGAAGGCCTGGGAGTGGCTATATAGGGAGGGACACACTTAGTAGTTTAGTTTACCTTAGTATTATGAGAAAATCGATAAATGGAGGAGAGAAACTGAATGCGTGTGTCTATGGATTTGGAGTTGCTATACTTGGCTGCCTGCTGCCTCCATATAATACCTTAGCAGATCGGTATGCATGTATGCTGACAACTGAGGTTTTGTCATTGGATGCAGGGCTTCGTTTCGAGTCCGCCTCTAATGACGTGGCATCGGTTTGACAAAGTGGCGATACAGGGCTATTATGTGCAACTCTTACAGGTTGGATGCTAATATTACCGTAATTTTTGAGGCGATATTCAGCCTTTATCCTGCTACAGACTCAAGCACCTACCTGGCAAATAATTCAAGGCAATACATGTTACTCTTCACAGCGTTTACATGTTGCACTCGGTGAGGTACCCTGTAACAGCATGATGTATGTATTTTTACCTCTACCAAACGCCAATGATTTCCTCCTGTTTGTCTTCCCTGCAGTTGGCGGTAATGACATCCATGACTTACATAAAAATACGTGGTACCCTCTAACAGGCAGCAGGCAGTGATTAAAAGAGGGCTCCCAAAAAGAGGAGGGGAAACGCAGTGAAAAAAAAAAAAAAAACGACTTTTGATATGTACACTTTTTAGAAAAGACGGCCCGCCTGCCCTCTCATGTGATGAGTAAGCCAACTCGCCTTTCCACAGAAAACAGGCCCGTATTATACTTCGGACCTTATACCAAAGTGCTGCCTCTTACAAGCCCCAGGGCCAGCAAAGCAAAGCAGGGAATCAACTCAACTCACTTCGCTCATCACCCACGTTGCTTAACCTGGAGTAGAGCGGCACCCCCAGGATTGTCTATTTCCTCTTTTTTCTCAATTTGCATTGTCTTGTCGATTTCTCTTCTTGCTCGCCTCGAGTGAATTTTTCCCTTCTTCACTTCTTCTTCCATGCCGCAGCCCGTTTAGCGCTGCGGTTCTGCGGTCTCATTGGCCTGCCCGCCTTCTTCTTATTTTTCTTGCCCATTTTGAGGTCCTTGGGAAGCCCGTCTTTGGACGATGCTCTACGGCCCTCGAAAATGATGGCCTCCGGAGTCTTGATTCCGTCTGCTGCCGCCTCACCGTCCTTTGCCGCCGATGCAAACGACCTCCTGCCGGGACGTCGCTGTTTCGCAGCCGCAGACCGACCCAGCAATTTGCGGGTTCGTCCGGCGGCGGCCTGCTCCTCTGGAGTTGCCTTGGGCTTGTACTTTGTGCTGCGGCTAGTGCCATCGGCCACATCTGCCTTGGACCTGGCCCGTTCGACAGCCTGAGCTGTCTTGCGCGGATCCTTTGCCCTCGTTACACGGAGTGAACGGGGAAGCATGGGGGGAAACTTTTTCCCGTTGAGAAGAAGAGCTGCCTCTACATCATTGGCGTCCTGGAAAGCTAAGTCAGCAACAAAGAAAGAAAGGAAAAAAAAGACACTGGGATTTAAGGCAGCCACATGAAAGTGAGAGAGAATCTCGTCACCATGCGAGAGGGACAACTTACATAAAACTGCACGTATGCAAATCCCTTGCCCACTCTGGTCTTGGAGTCACGCACAACACGAACGTTCTCAACCTTGCCTTGGGTACCAAAAGTGCGCCAGAGGCCTTCTTCGATGTCGGAAGGCACCTTGTTTCGCTTCTTTTCAACGGTCTCGCCGTCGGCTTTTCTGTTCAAAACAGTCTCGTCGTCGACAAAGCCCAGGTTTCCAACAAATACGCAGTTGCGATGATTCATTGGGCTTGGGTGTGCAACACTGTCCACCCGGATGTGACGGCCAAGGATTTCAGTTCCGTTGAGCTCTGCGACGACTTTCCGAGCTGCCGCGGGAGTTGAAAAGACTGCATATGCGTTTGTGGATTTGGTGGTGGCATCCATCAAGGCTTTGGTAATGTAGGCCGCTCGTTTGGGCATTGAGCCGGTAGAAAAGGCCACGGACCGGAAGCGCAGAGACTCTACCTTTTGCGGCGGCGAGGCATCCTTGTCGAGGACTGAAGAGAGATGCTTCATCAGCTCTTTCTTGGCTGACTTGGATGAAATGGCCTCTGTGGCAACATTGCCCAGGAAAACAGTCCGAGCAGCCTTCTCAACCTCGGATTGCTTGCTTTCTTGCGTGAGGGACTCGTGGACGGGCACCTCGTCCTCACCGTCCTCTTTGGCGCCATCCTGGGCATCCTCTTCACCTCCCTTCAGGCGCTTGCCAGATGGTTCAGCCTCATCATCTGCAAGCTTGGCCAGATATTTCCCTTCAAGGTCGTCGTTGTCCTGCTTTCTCTTACGTTTTCTCTCGCGCTTCGGCTTGGCTTCTTCGAGGCCGTTGATTTTCTCTTCTGTCTCAGCCGCCTCCATTGTCACCGACATGGCATCCCCATCATTGCCGTCTTGGCCATCTTCATCCTCGGCACTGTCATCGCCTGCTTCTTCTTCGTCATCGTCGCCATAGTCCAACTCCTCGCTGATTTCAGAGAGCACCTCATCGTCGCCCTGGTCGTCGCCGTCTTCTTCGTTTGATTTGGCGGCGCTTGAGCTCTTCTTCACTGGCGGTGCTCCTACTCGAGGTTGTGAGGGAACAGTTACAGGGCCAGCCTAACAAGTACGTTAATTGTTGCTCTGATCGAATCGAAAAGGAAGAATGCTTACACTGGATGCGAACAGAGCATCGAGCGTGGGGTCAATGGCCTTGGACGCCACGGCCAGCGCATTTTTTCTGCACGAAAAAAATCAGCAAGATCAATCAGAACCCTCAATTGCAGAAAAACTCACGATTTGGCCATTTTGCACCTGTTTCTGCAGCGAGAGGCTTCGACAAAAAAGAGACTCTGGACAGGCGCTTCGCTTCGCCAAACTGCGACGGAGCCACTGGAAGCGACAGAAAAGTTCAGAGCAAGCTCTAAAAATTTTGGGTCCCGCCGCCGGGCTTTCAGCGGAACAATGCGTCATTGGCCTCGCTGGCCCGAAGGCCCGCAGATGACCGCGTTTCTGCCACGCCAGGATTCACCGCCCGGGCTCTGGCTCCAGTGCTCCAGGGCCTGGCTCGCCTGTTGGGGCTTGTGCAGGCGGCTGGTGCAGCGCTCTGTAAGGTCACAGCCGATACCTACTTCGTAGATGCGCGAAGCGGCACCTTGTCTTCTTCCTCTCCCCTCCCAGCCCGTTCCGGCCTCTCTGCCACGACCCCGTCACGGAGACAAAAAGCCCGTCCAGACACGGCCTGAGCTTCAGCTTGGCCCGCGGATCAACATCACGTCGTTTTGCCCTTCACCCGCTCGCCGGCCCCGATCCCACCCCAGCGCCCGCTCAAACTCTTCTTCTTCGCAGCCGACCTTGTGCTGGTGTCCGCGCCCGGTCCTCTGTCCTCTGACCCGACTGTCGACCGACAGAGCTGAAGCCGCCCTTGTCTCGACTGCCGATTCGCATCAGCAGTCTGCTCAAGAGTCTCGCTCTGCGCTACCGGCACCACAATGGCAGCGACGGCCTCGGCGTCGGCTGCTTTCCCCCCCGTGGCTACGGGCGGCGATCTCGAGGACAGCAACATCTCCAGCCCTCTCAGCGAGGTCGACGACAAAGATGCCAACGACGAGGAAATTGAGCACATGCATCTGGACAGAGACAATCTGAGCGTCGGTCCTGAAGACGCCCGTGCCACCGACCACGGCGGATCAGACTCTGACAGCGCCCTTTCCGACGCAGCGTCTGACGTTAACTCTGAGGCCAACGACACCGAGGCTGAAACCCTGAGACTCTACGACACTCCACAAATACAGAGACATCATGACGTTGGAATTGGGCGCTTCAATGACGGAGAGGCTTTTGAGCACACTCCGAGCAAGCTCCGCAGGGCGCTAGCCAACGGCCGCGATGACTCTGCCTCAGGCGACGACAGCCACATCGACGAGGAAGACGATGAAGACGAAGACGAAGACGACATTGATGAGAACGAATCGCCGACAAAGCCCTTGACGACGGCTTTGAAGGCTGATGAAGGTGCCCGGAGCGATTCTTCACAAGAGAGAAAGCGGAAGCGATCTGCCGCCATCGAACACCCATTAGACCTAGAACAGCCAGCGAGGAAACGCACCGGGTCAATCTCAGCTGCCAACGGAGATGGCGACGGCCCTCCCGCAGCTACTGAAGATGACGCGACGCCGGCTGCGAACCCGGCAAGCGGACGCGGGTCCCCCGGGGACGACGATGAGGCGTCTGCCACGGCCCAAGACACACCGGCAGAGGACGAGCTTCCAGAGGTGACAAGGAAGACCAAACGCACCGGCTCCAAGCGAAAGATGGTCGTCTCAGATGATGCCGACAGCGAAGCTCGAGCTGAAGTTCGTGACGAGCAGCAAGATCCCACAATGGAAGAAGAGGCTGAGGCCGATCACCCCGAGGAAGACGAGGCAGAACCCGAAGCTGACGAAGAGACTGATGCTGCGGCGAGAAATCTCGAAGAACGTAAGTTTCCCCAGAATCAGTCAGGTGTATCAAGCACAAGCTAATCTGAGGGGGAAACAATCTAGTGGAAAAGAAGCAAGCTGCCTATCGAGACTGGACTCAGATAGAGGAAATGTTTGGTATCTTTAGAGACCGGTAAGCCGCCCATCTTGTTCGACCCAGCGACGCTCTACTCACAATTTTTGCAGGCTTTACAAGGATAGGCTGCAGAGGCTCGAAGAAGAGGAGCAATCGCTTCATGCCCCAGAGCCCACACATCCTGAATACCTCAACATGAAGCAGTGCCTTGATGACCGACTCGAACAGAAGCTGCAGGCTATCAATACCGAGCACGAATACCGACTCAAGGCCCTTGAGCGGCGTGCAGTAGCACAGAAAGCTCAGATATGGGGCCAATACTTTCAGGCCATCCGAGAGAAGCGAGAGCATGCTCTGGAGGCTCTCAACAGGCAATGGTACGATGTGCAGAGCGCTCGGCGGAGTGCGCACAGCTTGCCAGACTATGGCCTGTTGTTCCCCAAGGATCCCTCGCAGCGCGTCCGGAACGCCATTGCCTACAACACAGAGGTGTCGACTCTCGCCGGCCTCGCCAAGTACGAAGGCTTCCCAGCCGGACCGGAGCTGCAAGGAGCATCTGCATCAGAGCTGGAAGCTGACCTGGCCCTCATGGAAGTGAGTCCGAAATTATTATTACAGCTGGCCATTGCTTAAAAATTATTTCTCATTTGCTGACCCGCCATCAGCGAACCCGGCGTCTGCGGCACAAGCCCTCGATAAGTCAGATCCGTGAGGAATACCAACCGCCACACCTGACTCGTCTTGACCCAGCAGGAGAGCAGTTTGTCAAGAACACACCTTGGGCAAACCCGAATCACTCCTCTCATAAATTCTACCAGCACCATTCAGCTTCGGCGGAAGCTCGCCCCGAGCCAGCTGTCCCCGTCCCTGCTGGTCGGACACCGCAAAATGCGCTTTCCGCCTCGACTGATCTCAAGGTAGCTCTCGATGGCCCGGGAGCAGTTCGATCGCCTGTTCTCTCTGCACGACTATCGGAGTCACCCGAAATAACGCGGAATATCCTGAACCCAGCATCTCACCAAATGAAGCAAATAGGCGGCATCTCGGGACTTGGTCGCGGGTCAAAAACGGCTGCGGCTTAAGAGGCGCCTGCTCTTCCATTTGAAAAAGAAAGAAAAAAATTGCATATTGTTCAGGAAAGGGGCCCGCGTAGCTGGGCTGTGATATGAGGATTTCTGCGTTCGGACATTAATGATACCCAAGATCAGGGCTTGTTGTCGGCTCATTGTAAAAGGAAATGCGGCCTTTTGTTTTCCATCTTCTTCTCTTGTCTATGCGTGTTTTTTTTGGTCTGAAGGGTTCAGGGATGGTTACACTGGTAATAAAGATTCGATGGCGTTTATCATGTCTAGGTTTCGGGAGGTTGATACTGGCGGCAACGGGATTGTCTTTGCATGGCAGATGGGAAGTCTTTCATTGTACAGAAATGGCGGCTTGTTTCTTCGCATTATTATTTACACATATTCAAAGCAACAGAATATCATTTGAACAATTGCGGCCCAATGTTTGTAACTGATTGTGGCATGTGATGTATACGGTAGGAGAGGCAAGCGGCTTTGAATCAACAAAACCCATTTTCAGATTCTAAAAAGTAATAGTACACAGCAAATTTAGCTGACGGATTGTAATTTGCAACACATAGGCGCCCCCATCTCGTTGGTCGTAAATAATTTCCTTTCATGGATATGTATACATGTATTTATTTCGCCTTGGACGCCTGTCGAGGCGCATCCGGAACCTTGACATCCTCGAAGTCGTCTTGTCCAACGGCGCTGATGGTATACCAGTCTGTAAGGAGAAGAAAAGACAACGTCAGTCATTGCAGTCGGGCAAATGTGGGAATGGATAGGCCATGAGCTTACAAACTCCTCCAACGAGCGCAAAGAGCCCAAGGCCGGTCAGAGCATTCTTGAAGAGATACGGCCGTCTCGCTCGAACAAGAGCAGGGCCTTGTCGCAATTTCCGATCGTAGTAGGTGGTATGGGAACTAGAACAATTTTCTGTTACTTAGGTTTCGCAAACTGAAGAGTATCTGTAGATGGGAGACATACGCCATTGCTCGATATGGAGAGCTATACATGTTTTCCGCAGCAAGATGCAGCAAAGCTCTTGTCCAAGACCAAGATGCATCGTATCATGCGCCGGAGAGTGGGATGAGCGCAGAACTGACCTTGACGGCGCTTCTCCGGCTAAACAGCAGCTGCCGTGCATCCCAGGCACTGCTGTTAGCAGCCAGTCACCCGAGCCGGTACCTCGAAAAAGCACCCAGATTCTAGGCCTAGGCCAAAAAGTTCTGACGAGTTACTGCCGACCACACTGTGACAGGGATCTGCCACCTTGGACCCGCGTCACGTTCCCGTCGCCAAAACCTTTTGGCAGAGCTTCCCCAAGCAACCAGCAAATCTGCCATCTGCATTGCCTTTGCGACTTCACCAAAAGAAACGGCTCGCCAAGCATCTCGATATCGACAAACGACGGCCTCGGCAGCGCCATTCCGACAGGCGCGACTTGCTGCGACTCCGAGTCACGAGCTTCAAGAAACTTGTGGTGGCTGGTGTGGGAGATTGGCGCAGGGCATGACGATCGACTAGAAGAAGGACATTGATACTATTCCAGTAGCCTAGCCTGTTTGTCGCGCGACCTCAAATGCTGCATCTGCATCTGCATTTGCATTCTTCTCCCGCACGTTCCCCTCCTCTGATGTCGTCCGCTTCGCTCGTGCCTATCGCTCGTCCCACGCATTGAGAGATAACACCATCTATATCTATCTATCTGCCTGCCATTGCCGCCTCGTCGACGTCATCATGGCCTCCTCGTCGGCCCTCTCTGTGCCAGACCAGATCCGCCAGCTCAACGATGCCCGCAAGCTGGTCCTGGGCGACGTCAAGTACTATCCAAGCGTGGTCAGAGGCATCCTGCCCATCATTGGGCCCACGGCGCCGATAGAGCTGCGGCGATGGGTCACCGATTTCCTGGCCGAGGCATTTGCCACGCCGGCGCTGCCCAATTCCGAGAAGGAGACGATGCAGCCATATGTGTTGACGACGCTGGAGTCGCTGATTGAGCAGGAGGGTGATGCACAGGTCCTGAGGAATGTGATACAGACGGCAGCGAGCATCTATCCGCTGGCCATGAGGTGGATGTCGGTGGCTTTCTCTCTTCCCATGTAAAGAAAACGTATCGTTGAACTGACTTTTACCACCATCGCAGCATCAACAACAGCTACGACACGGTGACGTGGGAGAGGATGGTGAGTATCAAGCAGAAGATTTTGCAGCTGTGGGACAATGTCCCTCCCACGGTGAGGATATGCTGCATCAAGTTTGCCCAGCGAGTGGTGCTGGCGCAAAGCGTTGCTTCGGGCGCTGAACACAGGGTAAGAAATGATGGCTGTTCCAGACAAAAAAAAAAGTAGACCTCCTTAACACATAATGTTCTTCTAGTATGGCGGTGGACTGGATGTCTCTCTGGACAAAGTCCCGCCCAACCACCAGACGCTCGATCCTAGAACTCTGGAGGCAGAGGCCAGTGGGCTGTTGGACCGCATGTTGAGTATATTACAGGGGAACAAGTAAGTTCCAACTCGAATCTGGTACTCTGACCATTTGAGGCGTAGCCCATACTTACCAAGCTTAGCGATGGTCTTCTTGTAGATGCGACTTTGAACTGCTTGTCCATCATGGTGCGGACTCGCCCAGCTACATCCAGTCGGATCCTCAATGCATTGCTCAACTTCAACCCTCTACAAGCCGCCAACTCACCACTGACTCCCAAAACCAAGGTGATGATCAAGTCCATGGAAAAGACGGCACGGCTGCTATTGATTCACCTGAGTAAGCGAGACCCCCACAACCCAATCGTGCCTAGGATACAGCAGCATGTGGAGGGCACAATGCGTATGGTAGCCGAGCTCTTCGACAGTGCTGGCCGGAAAAGACCTCTGGAGCCCAAGCCACAAGATGGATATGATGCCAAGCGCCCGCGGATCGAGGCTTCCCAGATCCAGATCCCCCCCTTGGGCCCCGGCCCCCATAGCCTGGCCGATGTCTTTACCCTTATTGGCAACGATGGACTCAAGTTCTTCGACGTCTCTCAGGTTCCCCCCAGCCTCGTAGCCAGAATTGCCGTGAATACCCTGTCTAGGTTGGATGCCCAGGTCCTCGCAAAGGCTGTAGATGGTGTTCGCGGCCGACTGGAGACGCTTAACAATAGTCCTCCGGCGGAGCTGAACCCAAACACTGCGCCCTTGGGTGTCGAGGAGGACGAGGACGACTATGAGCCGGACTTTTATCAAGCAGAGGATACGGAGCAGATCCTGAACAAGCTGGATAACGCCCCGGCACCAGCCGTGGCCGAACCCAGAATAAGCCTAGACGACACGTTGGGGCTGAGATCCTTCAGCCTTCCCCAGCCGCAGCAGTTGACGCCAGAGATGGCCCTCAACGCGGGCAACGGCACGGTAACGAGAGTGCTAGAGATGATGAAGTCTCTAGACGAACCAGCAACGAAGAAGCAAAAGGCCGGATTCAATCGCCTTGCAGCGAGCTCCGAGAGCAGAGATTCCTGGATGACCATTTTGGCACGTCTGGCAACACGGTCATCGGCAGGGCTTGAGGAGATATCAGTCAAGGCCGAGGCAGACGACTCCAGCCGGCCGTCATCCCTCAACAACGGTATCAGGGAAATTCTTTACAACTACATCATGGAAGATTTCCGAACGCATATTGACGTCGCGGTATCATGGCTGTGCGAGGAGTGGTACAACGACAAGGTGCAACAAAAGGCCGGGGGCGACCATCCGCTATACTACGAGAAGTGCACGCTACAGCTCATTGACGGCTTCCTACCGTACCTGCGCCCACAGGACAAGGTGCTGACGCGGTTTCTGAGCGAGATTCCCGAGCTAAACCGGGCGATTCTTTCTCGCGTGAAGCACATGTGTCGAGATCCAAGTGTGACGCAGCTGGCGTTGACGAGCTTGCTGTATTTGGTGATTATGCGACCTCCCATCAAAGAGGCTGCTCTGGATACCGTTCAGGATATTTGGACAGACTGTATGTTCTTTCTTCCCCCTTTTCTTCCCACATTTAGAGCACTTCTATCGATTCGGGGGGCAAGCAGAGCTAACCATTGGAACAGATGAAGATGCTAGGGCTATGGCCGGCAAATATCTTACCAAATATCGGCCACTATTTCTAGAAAATGCGACAAACCGCGAAAACAACGATAGCCCGACACCAGCGCCAGCAGGAGCTGCCATTACCACATAAAGAATGGCGTTGTATCTACTTACAGAATGACTAGGAGAGGGGCTAGATGTGATACCAACAGCTTGAAAGATGACAGGTCTCGGCAGCCAAGAAGCTGTGGAAGAGAAAGAAGAAGAAAAGTACTGGCTCGAACTTGGGAGGGAATCGTCACAGAATGCATGGCCAGATCATGATTGGACAAAATAGAGGGACTTTACAAAGTCGTAATAGCGGCGTAGAATTTGCGTATGAAACGGGGCAAGGCGTTTCGTTGACCGCCACGCGAACATGAGAAAAGATGGCGCGGATATCCGGGATATAAGAGAGATGTGTATGTATAAGGATGGTTTACACGGAACTGCCCCAGTGTATTGGAAGAAGGGGGCGAGGATAAATTTTGTATGAGATTCACAAACGAGCAGATGAAGGGTTTGGCGGGCAAATAAATACTATACCTAGCAGTTATTTGGACAATACCATTATTATACAGGAATTTATATCCTACAGTACATTCACCTTCATTCAGTCTTTTTTCTTTTCCCACATTCAATGCGACCTGTGAGAAATCTTTCTGCTGCTCTCAGATACGATTCTCTACTGTTGTTTCCAGCTCCATGCGTCATCTACCCGAGGTTTTTACTCTTTCACACCTGAGAAGCGAGATTTGTCCCAATAGCTTCGTCGATGGATTGAATGGGGTACCCTGCAGCTTATTTCTCGCTAACAAGAAGCCGTCAGTGACATTGGCAATGCAGGGAGAAGGGCGGCGGCGGCGTTGGACGGTCAATCAATCAATCAATGTTTATTGATTTACCCCGTATTTGCATTTTCCAAGGTTGTCGTGCAGTTACATCATACACCCATGATTAATAACGTCGTCGGCGATATTTCATTGGAGTTGCTGCGCACGTCTTCGTTGCCTGGCCAGCCCCTTCACGTGCATGCATACATGCATCTTTTTTAACGACCTGCAGCATCTCTACTCCATACAGTACGCAACAATACAATGCAGCACCACACAATGCACGCGACACGTGAAGCCGTTCATAGGTCAGGGTAAGCATGGCATGGCGTATGTGTCCCCTGCAGGCTGACCCTGTTTTTTTTTTTGCTGCAGGCTGAGTAGAGATTAGAGAGAGACATGAGAGGCGGCAAGCGAGAGACAGCAAAAACAAAGAAGGATGAGGGGCTGTGTGTGTGTTCATGTTTGCTTTTTTCTTCTTCTTCTTCTGCCTCTCTGTGATTGGCCGCATTGTGTTGATTATGTCCCTTGAATGCCGTTTTTTTTGGGTTGCCGTTGGGGGAGCTTCCCCTTGTTTATTACCTAGTAGTGAGAGGCGGTATACAGTCGCTACGTGTACAAGAACGAACTAACAAAATGGCCGCCCTTTTATTGCATGGCATGACGTGGTGAAGTTTTTATTTGTTTTGCTCGTATCTCGTCTATTCTGTTTTTCTTTTCTCTTCTTTATTTCTCTTCTTTTATACTTGACATTTTGTTGCTTCTCTTCTGATACGCGATCGTCCCCCAGCTCTGCTCATCTTACATCACCAATCTCATCGACCCTTGCCCTCCCTCCCCCGGCTCATAATACAGCACGGCAGCACAGGGCACTTGCGCTGGCTGACTGAAAGACTGAGATTGAGATTGAGGCAGCGGTTTCAGCGGTGCTTGCAGCATAAACGAAACACAACACGGCCGTTTCTATCATATTATTTGTTTGTATGAGACAGTGGATGACGGAGGCGAATTGAAGTGACAGAAGCAATGGCCCTTCGCCGCCTTCACAAGCAGTTTTTCAGCATTCACCAGGATTCACCGCAGGGCACAGGTTAGTATGAAGAGTTCATGTTGCCAGTCCAGTGTTTTTACCCTCTTTACGGAGTCCGAGTACCTGCTGGGTACATTTACAGTACACTCTCCCCTTGATCGCTGCGGCTGGGCTGCGCTCTGACTGCAAAATCCTCGCCTCTTCCGGGCTCCGGTTTTCTTTCTAATGAATGACGGCTGCGCGTTGCACGCATTGCTGCTCATTTACGCGAAAACGAGCTCCACCTCTTAATTACACATGACACTTTGTACCTTATTTTGGACACCAGACTGCTTACCTATTCCGTACCTGGCTCGTACTGTACTTGTCTTGTACATACACTTGCACTGCACTGCCCTGCACAAACCACAAGTCACAACCATCACCAAACAAAACATCCCCCCGATTCATCTCTGCTATCTGGACCGGATCGAGTGATTGATTTGACTGACCGCTGATGCGAATCGCCCCTCGCAGCCTCCAATCCCGCGCGCCCCTCGCTAGATGATTCACCGGGCACCAGAACCTTAACACCAGCTTCTGCCGGCACCGTCAACGCCATGCCGAGTCGCGCCGCCTCCGTTTCCAAGCAGGCTCAGGTCCTGGGCAGGACGGCCACGATCCGCAGCGTGCCCAGTTTCGAGGGCTCCGAGACGAGTCCCGAGAGCAACGGGCTGTCCAGCAGCGTCACCAGCAAGGCCAGCGGACTGTCCACCGTGGCGTCCAACGGGACCATCGAGGAGGCGCCATCCCCGAAACCTAATCTCGACACCACAACTGTTCCTGAGGTGCCTGAGCCTGAGGCCCCCATCGAAGTCGTCGGTCCCATACCGAGAGTCATAACCCCGGCACCGCCAGAAGAGAACGGCGGCTTGGGAGACGGAGACCTGGACCACCAGGACAATGCGCAATGGGATTCGACAATTGGCAAGGCCGGTCTGGGAAAGACGGGTCGAGTCATCAACAAGCTCGTCAGCGATAATGACGCCCTGAAGCGCGAGATCAAGATTGAGAAGCTGCGCGCGGAAGAGGCCAAGCAGGCGGCCAAGCTGGTCGAGGACAAGATGGAGCGCATGGTCAGCGACTACGAAAGCCGACTGCTGGAAGCAAACGTCACCAAGACGCTGCTGGCAAGAAAAGAACGCCAGGTCGAAACCCTCATGGCAACGGTCGACATGGAGAAGAAGAAGGCCGTGGCGGCTCAAGAGCTGGAGCGGAACTGGAGGGACGAAATGGAAAAGGCCAAGCGCGACGCCAAAACGCAGGCCGACGACGCAACGAGCTATGCGCAGCTGATGGAAGGTCGGTACAATGCAATCTCCTCCCATTGGCGCGACCAGGGCGACGAGGTCAACAAGGCGATTGCGACGATCAAGACGGAAATCACCACCATCGTTGACGAGCGCAAGTCGGACGACGATAAGATCCAGACACTGCGAGACTTGTGCGAGCAGCAGGACAGCAACATCCAGAAGCTGAGGCGCGAAAAGGAAGACATTGCGCGTTTGTTTGAGGAGTACAAGAAGGCGCAGGAGGAGAATCTCAAGGACATCAAGGAGAACGCCAGGAAGACGGAAGCCGAGCAGCAAAGAATACTGGAAGAGTCTAGGGAGACGCTGGACAAGCTGAGATGGGCGCTAAACGTCAAGGCGAATGTCAAAGGTGCCGAGTGAAGGTGAAGCCGCATGGCATCGCTGTCTCTACTGGTTTCTCTATCACGGCCATATTTTCCCTCTGGATTTGCCTTTTTCCTTTTGGCGTTGGAACCACTTTGCGTTTTATTATCGAAACTGTCGGTGCATTCTTACGGGGGGACTCTATGCTCATGGCTTTTTTCTTCTTCTTTCTTCTGCTTTGTGTTATTCTGCTTCCCACTTCCCACTACCCATGTGCGGCTACAGCGACTTTAAATAATGATACCACTTTCTCTCTCTCCCCTGCCTTCTCCCCTTTAACCCTCTCTTGTCTTTTTTGCTTATTGCTTTTATTACTTTTTCCCCTTCTCTCCCTCCGTTAAACTTGTGTTTTTTTCACCTGCTACTACTTTTTCATTCGTTTCTGTTAATTACATAGAGAGAGCGGTCAGTTGGCTTTGGACAGGATATGATAGTCTTCTTCCATCCCCCTTACCCATGTTTTTTCTTCCACCCCCTCTTCTGTATTTTTGCATGCTGGGAAGCGCTTTGCTTTCGTGATGCACTTGGCGTTGGATGCATTTTCCACAAAGGAACAAAGAACAAAGAAAAGAATGAAAAGAAATCTAAAGCGGTATAATCTCCACCCATGCTTGCGCTATGTCTGTTGGCTTTTTTTGGAGCAGAGCGATACGGAAGCTGGGAGAGAGTACGATTGCGCTTGGCTGCGAGAGAGATATAGTACACTGCATATATATAGATAAATGATAAATAAGGAGCCATTGTGTGTTTAAGAGAATGCAAAGATATGGAATATGAATGCATATATTGAGGACTTGACTGGCGGGTTTTGTAATGTTTCTTCTGTTGAATTGTTGCAGAGTGATATGGTGTGCATATTTTAAGTGTGTTACATTGCGGACAATGAGTTGAAGCATCTTTGTTATGTTTAATAGATGTGTGTTGGGCCATGGATATGACATTGAGGAAATGAGGATCAACTTTACACAAAGGCTACTTCTACTGCATATTGGCGATTCTACAACGACCCAATTACCCAACATACACCTGTAAATAAGCTCTATCAACGATCTTCAACAGAAGATACATATACCACTTCTAAATACACTCTTATATTCACACTTTCCTATTCACACACCCCTATTCACACATTCCCAAATTTCTATACTTTATTAGACAATGGGACTACCTGTATTATTCACTTATAGCCAACATTGAAGCTATTGAAGCTGCAGTGAATTGCTCCCGTGCAAAGCGGTCAGGAGTTCACGTGCCTGCTGCACTTTCCCTCGCAGCTGCCACCCACCTGGCAGCTGCTGTGCTACTTGGTTCTCTTTGTAGCCCTAAGATTCTCGACCACAGGTACCCTGTTTATTCATTTATTCTCCTCTTGTTTTCCGTTTGTTTCCTTTTCCTTATACCTCTCCCTCTTCGTTTCCAACCACAGACTCACCTCAGCACCCACAGACACACCACGAGAATGGCATAGGAACTTCGTCTTTGTATTCTCGAGTCCTTATACGTTGGTGCTTCGTTCGTATTCTGTTTTTGGCCGACTCTGTGCAAGAGCGTAGTCGGTTTTGTTTGGACACTGATTTGGGTGTTGATGCTTCGGTTCCCTGCTGACCTCCCTCGTTTCTAGAGGTCGCTTAGGTGCATTCTAGATTACTTTGGAAGCTTCTATGACTTGATTTCTGCGGCAGGAACCGTTTATTGTACCCTGAGTGTGGATTGATTGCTAGGTAAGTTCAGAATCCCACACCGTGATTTCTTTCTGCGCACAGAGGTGCCTCTACAGCAACTCCCTTCTTTGCATAGGAATGTCTACAAGATATAAAAGCTGATCACAAAGTACAGGCTGTTGTTACCCTATATCTAAACTGTTGTTTGTGGACGTTTTGTCACAATGTCTTGCGGAAGCTCTCAGTACAACGCGGATGCATCAGCAGTCCGCACAGCCCTGGCCACATTGGCAGCTCCGAATCCAACACTTGGGTCTTATGGTGTCGTAGAGTTTTACATCACCTGCAACCCTCCATTACTCCCACTTGGTGTCAAGCGTATCATTGAATCTGCCCAATCGGCCTGTCAGGTGCGTTCTGTAGCATGTTGGTCTGGTTGGAGACTTCACTAACTATTCTTCCAGGGCAAACTTCTCGAGATACTGTATGAGCCAGAAATACCCTGGTTCAAATGTATCACGGTGACTGAGTTTCAGAGCCGAGTTTCCGATATCATCCAGCATCTTTTGCACAAGCTCCTGAAAAAGGAGGTCCGACCACTAGATTTTAACGTGGTAGATTCTGATGTGCGTGAGGGCACGTTTCATCCAGATGTCGTCTCCAGGGAGACCAGTGAACCTCTCATAATTCCATGGGTGGTCCTCAAGTCTATCGGTAACGACATTTATCAAGACTTTGAGGAATACAGATTTCCTGCAATACTGGGCCAACTACCTTTCAAGACAGTGTGGAGAGGGCTGCAGAATTCTACTGGAGTCTCCATCGATACGCTGTTGTCCGTCTTCTCCCGCGTTTCAAAGTCCGAGAACGCGCCTAATAATGTGGTTGACTTTGCATTTCACACGAATTGCGAAATGTCGCACAACCTGAGGGAGAATCTAATCTACATCGGATCCTGGCAGTCAATGGATCTGGTTGATAGAGCGGTCCAAAGGCTTCGGACGATTCTGAATCTACTGGTGCGTATTTTACTCTCTCCTCTGCTACCATAGCAAGATTGAGACATCTAACGAGATATAGGCAAGTAAACCAAAGGTATCATCGCACCTGATTCTACTCGAGGGACCTGCGGCTACCAAACTCACATACAGATGGATGTCTCACGTTGGGTTAGTCAAGGCGACCTTTGCCGTTCGGTCTGGCAGCTTGGCTATTGCGGACGAGTACAAGTATCTCTCGAACGCGGCTGTCATAAGGACTCACACTCGAGATAGAACCGGCCGTTGGATCACTGATAATACTGTTTATCCGCTGAAAGATACACGCCAGCTCGAAGTGGGACAGACATTCAACGCCTTCAAGGGTTACATTTTGCCTACCAAGAAAAAGAACGCCAAGGTTCAAGTAGTACATAACTGGGATTATCCGAAAGATCAAGCCATCCCGGCATCAGCTGAAACAAGGGCATCCAGTGCCTTTCGTGGACCTGTGCAAAACAGTCAAAGCGTCCTTAATGACTCGGTGGTGGACGATAACCTGGAGCCAACCTCCCCTGTATCTGTCAACAATGGCTACAGAGTAGCACAGAATCAAGAGCTACCCAACGACCAGAAGCTTCTCGCTTCTCCAAAATTTCAGGATGTGGATACATTCGTAAGATCTACGCGGCGACTGGCCATTACCGAGAACGAGTACTCCCACATGTTAGAGCCATCAACAACAACAGGCGCTGTATCAGGCCTAGGAGAATTGGAGAGCATGATTCAATATCCAATTGCGGTGTCTGACTGCGACCAGGAAGATCTTCTCATCTTTCTCAGCGACTCAGACGAGGAAGTTCCATGTGAAGATGAAATGCTCGGCAGTGCGGTTCGGAGTACAGTTGCAGACCTTCAAGAAGTGAATGAAGACATCATCCGGTTTGAGCGATTTGAACGTTCCGATGACCTAATATGGCTAGACGATGAATCGCAGACACAGCAGTCGAGTTTGGACATTGCCTATGAGGGCTCTCCATATACTTCTCTTCAAAGCTGCGAACCCTCCGAGCTTGGGACTGAGACCGAGACAGAAATTGCTACCATTGTGACAGAAAGTAACCCCCTGGAAGTTCAGGATCACGCTGCTGCGCATTTTTATACTGGTGGCAAGGCCCAATTTGGTTTGATGGATGCTCGTGAGCACAACTCGGCGAATGTTTCTACCAAAGCTCAGAAGCATGTTCAAATGGGTATTTCGACAAGTGATCTGGTCGAGTTGGCGGGCACTGAGGCGCATGACGTTGGTGATCTTGTTGACTTTGGATTACTTGAGGAAAAGCCGAAAGAGTTCTTTCAGACCATGAATCAGAGAGGCGGCCGTAGCATCACCAACTCGTCTCAGAGAACTCGTTCTCCTAGAAGGACTGGTTTGAATGCCCACCAGGGACCAGCCCCAAGAAATCAAAATGCGCGTTCGGCTTCTATGACACCAAGGGAGCCCAGAGTTGACGCAGAAGTAAGTCCAAATGACAAGATAAAGCTATGAATTCTCACTGACCGAAATACCCTCTTTTAGTTCGACTCCAACTTTCCCGTGCTTGGAGCACCAATGTCACCGAAGCAGACAAAGCAGACGAAGCCACAGCTACGATATGCTGATGCTGCCAGGTACCCAAATGCTCCATCGCAAAGGCCACCACGACCTGCCAATGCAAATGCAGGCCCCAGTCGACCCAATCCGACTCCTTCAGTGGAATCGGTGGTATTGTCTTCTAAAACGGGTGAGAGTTCAAAGGAACCGAAACTCGAGGATTGCAGTAAGAACGGTTGGGATGTCCCGCAAGGAAAGAGTGATGTCCTGCGAGACGCAGAGAATCAGCTTAAGAAAATGTCGCAAATTCTTGAGTTGGCCTCGGGCTATGTTTCCCTGGAAGTCGTTTTTGGGCGCATATATATCAAGCAAATGGCCCCGAGCTTCGTAAACCACACAGGTTCTGGCCCGGTGTTTGCAACAAAGGATGTGACTAACCTCTTGAATGGCGAGAATTTCCGACAAGACCGTATTGGCTTCTCCCCTATTCTATCGACATCGGAAGGTGATGCCAATATGTTGGTCAGCATTACGCCACCAGGTGAAACCCCGTGGAACTTGTTTGAGAAGGAGACTTGGTACGATTTCCAGTGCACCTACTTTGGTCCAAGAGGCGAGGAGTCCATCATCATCGAATTAAACGCCCAAAAGTTTCAATATCGAGTCCGGGGTCCGCGCCACGAAATATTTGCAATCCACCTCCATTGCCCCCAACGAGCTTGGGATATGAAGGCACGCGGAGTCCGTTCGAGGGCTTTGGAGCCTGAGTATGCATTGAAATGTTACGTCGAGTCTCTAATCGACGAGATGGAAATCTTGTAAGTCAATGACAAACTGAGTGTGTGTGCGCCGGGATAAATAGTAAGCTAACGGATTTCTTTTGCAGGACCAATGACAAGGGCGATGTGACAATTCAGTACCCAGATTATAATGGTACCCGCGAACTCGAGGCCGTCACCATGCGGCGAGTTGCACGATATTGCCACGGAAAGAAGAAAGATCATAGTGTCCTCACAATCACCATGAGCTACTCAATGGAAGAAAGTCTGTCCAGCGGCAGACGAGGTGCAGGGGCAGTTCGAGTTTTTGCCTGCCCTAAAACTTCGTTGAACAGTGCTTTGCCTCAGAAGTATTTTGAGGCCAGCCTAACGTCTTCTCGTCTGCGCCACCACTTTAATCAAAATGTCAATTTGGAGTATGGTGACAAGACCACGTGGAATACCGACCAGCTTGAGACTGAAAATGTCTTTGAAGACATGCTCAGGCCAGCCTTTGGGATGGTTTCTCACATGGATCATATTGGATCTTCAAATGACACCATGAGAGGCGTCACTGACCAGGATGCGTTCCACGAATCATTGGTGGAAGTAGATGTGAAGAAGAAGAACAAGAAGTGGGCGTTTTGGTGAAGAAGGGTCAGCTGGAGTTGTTTGGCAGTTGTCCCGGTAACATTACAGGCTTCTTGCTGTAGTTTGCACACTCGCGTTCGTCATTGACCGATTTGATCGCATACAGGGAAGCTAAGAAATGACGGAACCGTAATGGCTTCTCGAGGAATTGAGTAAAAGCATACGGCGCCGGGCCCGGAGGGAGGTGAGCTACGCTGAGTTTCTTTGTTTTGTGCTCAGGGGTTACTCTAGGGGCCAGTATACGGAAGTCGTATGGATCAATGATGATGTACAAATATGTAAGTAGAGCAATCAAGTAAATTGATGGGTGTTAATGTGCGGAGTGGTGGTGACGAGTGTGAGACGTGCGTTGGTATTGTTAAGCTGCCGAACAATGATCAGTCAGCCAGCAGATGCACTGACTCAATACTCGCAGATTCAATAGGCATAATTCGTTGCAATCGTACATATTTATCGTAGGTATGCTTATTTCATTTGAAATCAATTTACCAAATGATGCGTAGTGCCGCCTAATGATCGGTAGCCTATCAAACAAGGTAGCCTATCACTAAAGTAGAATACATATCCATGGATTAGATGCCTTTGCGATTTCAAATCCCCCGCTGATTCTCCCTTCGTGTCTTGCATGTGTCCACGTGCTGTGCTTCCCTTCTTCGTTGCACAATTATTTGCTTCAATAGAGCTAGATTAAAACCTTTCTTTGATACCTATGGTTTGATACTCGATAGACTGTTCTTAGCATTTTACTGCAAGCTGGCTGCTTCTATGGGAGAATATCTTCTCGTACTCGCTGTGGGTGCCATTTGCTTGGTGCTTTACATGCTCAGGTTGAACTGGGTGCTTTCACACACACCTCAAGAAGTGGCTGATCGCGCGAGAGAGCCGCTGACGAGAGACTATGTCCGAGATGTATTTGAGCGGGTGAAGAGGGATGGGATTGACTGGGAGGACAGGCTGCCGCCTCGGAAGGATAGACGGTATATCGTGGTGGGAGGCTCTGGTGAGTTTACTGAAGATATTATACTAGCAAATCGAATGACACTGCTGACCATAATATGGGTTGTAGGGTTTCTTGGAGGGCAGATTATTTTGCATCTTTTGGCCATGGGGACTCCGCCTGAAGCTATTCGCATCTTTGGATGCGCGTCGGCCTGTTTACTTTTAGAGAAGACTTTTCTTGTGGAGCAGCGTCAAAAGTGACTTTTATCCAGATTGACATTACCAACGAAGCGGAAATTCTTAAAGCCATACGAAGCTCCGTGGCCTGAAGCAGCGGCCAGTCTGCCGCTGACAGTCTTTCACACGGCGGGCGTGATCCGGTACAGGATGTTCTACGAGCGAAGTTGGCGAGTCAACGTTACTGGCACGGCACACTCTCTTCGGTGATTACGACGGGGCTGCGCATGAGTTATCCGCCGCCGGTGCTGATGCTGGTGCTCTCCTATTTGGTGGAGTGGTATGACCTGTTGGTGAATGCGATGCCGTTTCTGGATAGATTTTTGAGTGAGACTGGAGAGCTTGTTAGGTGGGTTCAGTCGGGGGGTTATGCAACGGGGTTGAATTATTTTGTGGAATGATGAGGAGGCAAGGAGGAGGCAAGGAGGAGGCAAGGAGGAGGCAAGGAGGATGGGGGGATTGGATATATGGCGTGTTGTACGACGGTGGAGGGGATACGTGCTCAGGTTGTGGATTCGAACAAGTGGGTTGAGGAGGAGGAGATGGAGATGAAGAAGGGTTAAAAGAAGAAGAAGGATTTGTAATGGTAGTTGTAGTTATAGTTGTATGATGGAATTGATGATTCGAGGTTCTCCTTGGTGCTGTGTAGCTGCCAGTGCTATATTGACAAGTGGAGGACAGAAAAACCGCGACCGAGAAGATTTCGAGCACTCGCAAGTTAAATCATACGCCTACAAAAGGAATCACTACTAGGTATATCTACATTTCCCTATTAACTGCTACTATATCTATATTTCCATATTAACTGCTACTATATCTATATTTCCATATTAACTGCTACTATATCTATATTTCCCTATTTACTGCTACTACAACTATGTTTTTCTAGTAACTGCTACTAAATCTATATTTTTCTAGTAACTGCCAAGTTATATCGTAAAGTCCGGGTGCTGGCAGAACAGGCGTTCCCCTGCAAAAGCACTTAGGTGCACATATGACTGAATGTATGTACCTATTTATTTTGCGGTCTCGCTTTTTCTGACCTCCACTTGATCGACTCGTCACATTGGATCACTTGCTTGAGATGCATAACGCATCAGAAGCTGCAAATACCTGGTACCATGCAATATGCTAATAGACACAAATTTAAATCAATAGTATCATAAAACCTGTTTACGCCTCTGGATCTTCAGAGTACTTAATACCACACGTCGTATGTTGCTTATACATCCTACATCTGAACCTTGACAAGCCACATATTAGTAGGTGCCCCAGCAACAGCCCACCGCTGATGGAAGGAGGGACGTACCCTCCCCGGTATATAAGCTAGACCCATTCCTCGTGCAGGAGAGAGAGAACCTGGAACTTAGAATACCTTATACACACCCACTTCAATCCCGGCCTTGAATTCCTGTGTTGTGAGACTCCCACTTTTCTGGTGACCGAGACAGGGGGAACGTCGAACAGCAATTGAAAAATCGCCGCTCCGATCTCGAATCTCCTCTTCCATCCAAGGATCATTCGCCCAACATGATCGCCCACCGGCTCGGCCTCGCTGCCGTGCGCAGCGCGACGAAGCCCAATGTCTTCAGCCAGAACATCCCGCGCATGGTCCTCGCCTCTGCCATGTCAACCTCTCAGGCCCGACCTGTATCGTCAACCTCTCAGGCCCGACCTGTATCGTCAACCTCTCAGGCCCGACCTGTATCGACCCAGAAGCTCTCCCGGGAGGAAGGCCAGCAAGTCCTCGTCAACCAGCGCCTGAACCGCCCCGTCTCCCCCAACCTAGGCATCTATAAAATAGAGCAAACCTGGTTCGGCGCCTCCGCCTGGACCCGTATCACCGGCTGCGTGCTCTCTGGCGCCGCCTACGTCTACTTCACCGCATACCTCGCCTCCCCTCTCCTGGGCCTCCACTTCGAGAGCGCCGCGCTGGCTTCCGGCTTCGCTGCCCTGCCCTTTGTTGTTAAGGGCGCCATTAAGTTCGCTCTTGCTTTCCCCTTCACTTTCCACTTCATCAACGGCATTAAGCACCTGGTCTACGACTTGGGTATTGGATTTGCCAAGAGCCAGATTAAGAGGGGAGAGGCTGCTCTGTGGATATCGAGCTTTATCGGTGGTGGCTACCTGGCTTTTGGCTTGTAAAGGAGTATTAATGAAAGGTTTAGAAGAAATAAGGGGAAGGGGGGGGATCTTACAAGAGCTGCATTATATCACTGTCAGAGAGCTGGGCACAAAGAGGAGAGTGATGAAGTCAAAGAAGAGAACAATATGTATTCTAGCCACTCTCCAGCAGCTAGATATTTAATAATGACTATATTTATCTCTGAACCTTCTAAAGCAAAGAGGAAATCCTCTTCTTTTAAAGACATCTTTCAAGCCACAAGGTCATAGCTTGAACTTTGACGCTTCTTTGCATCGTGAAAGCTTTTAGGCACCTGACATTTAGTAACTGCTGTTATATTTATATTTCTCTAGTAGCTGCTACTATATATATATTTCTTTCGTCACTGCTATTCTATTTATATTCATCTACTAGTTGTATTATTTTTATACTGTACTAGTTCAACATATTAATCAGATGCCTATATTATTATATAGATATACTTATTTATTTTGCGGTCTTGCTTTTTCTGTCCCCCGCTTGCCTGGAGAGGTGCCCCTGTTGCTGTGGACCGCCGGGTCGGGGTGCTATTGATCTCCAGCGCTCCATCCCGCTTGTAACGCACGGGCTTATAGCGGGTTCTACCCTGCTATTGATCGGATCGACGCGTGTGGGGGGACGTACCACCCCGGTATATAAGCTAGACCCATTTCTACCGCCCGCCGTATTCGTGTTTTTGCCCGCCCATCCAGGCGTTGCTCAACGCCCTTCTCCGAGCTGCACGACCCCACGACTTTTGAAACTTCCCAGACTGCACTTGCACTGCACGTCTTGGGCCAATGGTCAAGCTCTGGCCGCGTGTTGCGCCGATACCCATCACCACTTGCAGGTACCAGCTGTGACTCTCTCTCTTCGTCTTGTACCTTGCGCAACAACTGAAGCGCGCGCAACTGGCCGTCAGTCAAGATGGCGTTTGGCATCCTCGAGCCCAGCCAGGGGGGGAAAGTTCCAGGTAAGGGGAGGGAGCCCATGATGGATATTTCCAGTACCTGCAGCAAAAGTCTTGGCGCAGTCGCAGTCGCAACGCAAGATGTGCTCGATGCTTTGATACAATCTCGTCTTGTTCTCGGCCAATGACAAACTAACAATGGCTTCCTCTTTGGTAATCCAGGCACAACCCATTTCTACGATGATCCTTCTCAGCCCCAGGCGGCGACGGAGCAGGACACGATCAGGCTCAAGTGCGACACCAGCGGCAAGACGCCCATCATCCTCGTGCGTCCCCCAGCCAGCCATGAGCCTCGACATCGAGATCGAGATGAGTAGCTGCAGCTGCGCCAGACACTGACTCTCTTTGCGCAAACAGGTTCCTCAGCCTTCAGACGACCCCAACGATCCGCTCAACTGGCCTCTATGGAAGCGCGATCTCATCACCTTCACCCTCTGCTGGGCCGGCGTCCTCGCCACGTCCCTCGGCCCCATCCTGGCCGCAAACACCGTCACGCTCTCCCGTCTCCTCACAAAGACGTTTACCAAAGTCGCCCTCCTGACGGGTTACTTTCTCCTCGGTGCCGGCGCTGCTGCCATCTTCTTCGTCCCCTCTGCCCGCGTCTGGGGCAAGCGCCATCTCTTCCTCCTCGGGATCCTCATCATCATCGCCTCGAGTGCCTGGGCCGGGTCCACGGGGACAAATTACGGCAGCTTGCTCGGCGCTCGAGTCCTTCAGGGCGTCGGCACCGCTCCCTATGAAAGCCTGCTCAATGCCGCCGTTGGCGACATGTACTTTGTCCACCAGCGAGGAGTGCGCATGGCCTTTACGAACTTGGCAATCTTTGGAGGCGCCTTCTTCACTCCTATCCTGGTCGGAAAGATTACGGCATCGTTGGGCTGGAAGTGGAGCTTCTACTTTGTCTCCATCTTCATGGCTGCCACGCTTCCCGCCGTCTTTTTGCTTTGCCCTGAGACTGCGTATCGCCGAGACATCAAGCTCAACACGGACGTCAACGCAGAGGCCGAGGAGGAGATTAAGCTCCAGCCGCGCGTCGCGACAACCAGCAATCCGCCGTCGGATGAGGAAGAGCTATCAAAGCAACGCACAGGCTTCGTCCTCTTCCCAACCTCGAGAGCACTCCAGCCCCTTGGAAATGCCAGGACCCCCAAGAAATCATTCGTCGAATCTCTGTCCCTGTTCGATGGTGCCAAGACAGATGAACGCTACTGGGTGCTGCTGCTCCGGCCATTCCCCCTTATCCTCAACCCTGCCTTCATCTGGGGCTGCCTCATCCAGGGAACCATGATTGGGTGGACCGTCTTCATTGGCGTTCTCGTCGCCGCCATCTTCATCGGCCCGCCCTACTTCTGGGGCGAGGTCCCGGCCGGCTACGCCTACACGGGAGCCTTTGTCGGCGCCCTCTGCGGCTTCGCCATCTCCGGCCTCCTTGCCGACTCCAGCGTCAAGTATCTCACCAGGAAGAACCACGGTGTCTATGAGCCCGAGTTTCGAATCCTGCTGGTCATCCCGATGCTCATCATCGGCGGCATTGGCTTGTTTGGGTTCGCATTGACGGCCGGCAACGTCATTTCCGGCGAGTTCAGCTACATTGTGCCGCTCGTCTTCTTCGGCTTCGAGGTCGCTGGCATGGTGATTGGTGCTGTGGCAAGCTCCTTGTATATTGTCGATGCTTATAGTAAGAACCTCCCTTTCTTGTTTTCCTCTGTCATGTCATGTGAGCCACTAATACTTGACATCGAATACTAACCTCCTGTATAGGAGACCTCACCATCGAAGGCTTCACCCTCATGATCATCTTCAAAAACATCTTTAGCTTCATCCTGACGTTTTTCGCCTATGACTGGCTCATCAAGGGCGGTATAAAGCACACCTTGATTGCCATTTCCATCGTCCAGGTCGTCGTATGCCTCATCAGCATCCCCATGTGTAAGTCCGCCTGCCTTCTCTCCGATAAAGCTCCGCTTTCTCTTCTACAATTCCAGTCCACTGACATTTGGTCCATGTAGATGTGTTCGGTAAGCGCTGTCGAGCGTTTTACCACCGCCATGATTTGCTGGCTTTGACTGGCTTGCAATGATGGCATTCGCCCCCGTCCTGTTTCGTTTGCTTTGAGCGCGTGCGAGCATTGAGAGCCATCCACTGTGGTGAGATTTAGTAATATTTGCACTTTTTGGGGTTTACGCGATTATAATGGGAACAATGTCTGAAATGATACCAAAAAGCAATTAATGGTGTTACGCTGGTGTATGGGAAGTTGTGCTGTTTGTTAATACTAATTAATCAATGTCTGGAAGATGGAAGAAAGCCACATTAATACGATGCGGAGAATGGTGTTCTAACTTACATTTAGAGACTCACTCCTACTCACTTAAATGAAATCACCAGTTATAAAGGGTACAATGGGCGAGTTTGAAAAGAAATTTCATATCTTCTTAATTTGGGTATATGACGTTATCCAATCCATCCATCCCTTCCTATCCATGCCACAGCATACTATGTACGACCAAAAGTTTCACTTGCATCAAAATTATGCCTTGACAGCCGCCTCGCCAGCAGTGGCAGCGTTTGCCTTGGCCAGAGTCGACTTCTTGACAAGGCGCAGGCCACCGAGGAGAATAACGAGGGCCTCAAGACCGAGAATGACTCCCAGGGTGACGAGGGCGCCAATGACACCAGCGACGGGCTTGGAGATGTTGCTGTTGTCGGAAGACTTGGCCTCGGGGGTGCTGGAGGCGGTCGAGTTGGCAGCGCAGCTTCCGTCGGTGTTGCCGCAGATCTGGCACCAGTCCTGAGTATCGGCAATGGCGAACTTGTCCATTCCAGTCTTGAAGTCGTTCCAGCTGAGGGTGGTCTCACTCTGGCCGAACAGAGGGTACGCCTTGAGGCCGTTGGCAGCAGCAGTGCCGTTGGACCAGAGGAAGCGGACGGTGAGATCGTCAGCCGAGGTCTGGGTAGCGCTGGGGGCGACAACCTCGATGACCATGGAAGAGGCGTAGTTGCAGATGCCGTAGAACTGGTTGTCAGCAGCAGGCAGCTGGGCGAGGCCGAAGAAGGCCATGAAGGCACCGTAGGCACCGAACTGGATGTTGAAGCGAGGCGCCGTCTTGCCGTCAACAATGGGCTGGAGAGCGGTCATGATCTGGCCGGCGAGGACAGAGCCGGCAATGGCACGGACGGGCTCGCTGCTGTTGAAGGCGAGGTTCCACTCGTGGGTGGAGGCTAGGTCGTAGAGGTTGCTGAGAGTAGATTTGGTGAGGAGGTTGTCCGAGGGGATGGAGGAGTTGTGGATTGTGGCGACGTTGATGTAGTCAAAGACTGAAGAGTTGCTGTTAGTGAACTAGATCATCTTATTGATGAGATCCATTAACGCATGAATACATACTTGAGTAGCCATTCTTAAAGGTGGCCGTAGTAGAGTTAAAGGTCGTGTTAATGACAGGCAGCAGGTTCTGGTAGAAATCCTTGGTGTCGTTGAAGGTGCTCAGATACTCGGGAGTCAAGAAGTAGCTGTTTGAGCTGACAACGGCATCGCTGCAGCCGCTGCTGCCCTGAAGCCAGGCGCTTGACTCGGAATTGGACGAGCTGGCCCCGGAGGTGACGGTGTTGACGGGGATATACTGGTATCCGCCCAAAGGAGCCTCGACGGTGGTGCCATTGGCCAGCTTCTGGGATCCGGCAGTCTGGTTCGGGGGATACAGGCCCTGGACGAAGACATTGGCCGAGTTCTGCAGCACATTGTCGACCGGGGCTGTGACGGCCAGCTGGGACAGGACAGCCTGGTCGGCGCTGATGCTGGCAATGCGCTGGTCGGCATCGCTGGTGATGTAGCGGTTGCGGTAGAACTCGGCCGAGCTGGCCACCTGCTGGGCTCCCAGGGGGGTCAGGCTGACGGGGCTCCAAGCCTTGGACGTGCGGTCTCCATGACGGTGGAAGATGTAGACGCCGAGGACCTGCTCAGCGGCAGCCGGGGCGACGGCAGCGGCCGAGAGAGTTGCGAGGAGGAGCTTGGACTGCATCTTGAAGCTCGTTGCTGAGGCTAGCTATGGATGGAAGAAAGAAGAAGAAGTGCCTGGTTGCCTGCCTACCTAGTACTTGAATCGTACTGTAGCTGTCGCGATCGGGAAGAGAAGAAGCAAGAAGAGGACGTGGGAGAGTGATTGGGCATATACACCCGCATACTTATACGCCAGCCTCGAAGCTGATGTACAACAAAGTAAAGCATCCATAGTAGCATGATACCTAGCCAAGCTAGCATACACACAGTCGGGCGGCCCTGTCCATCTCATGCCATGAGACCCGTTGCTTGCCCAAAGCAGGCATGTGTGAGCGAGCCGTTTGCAGAACAAGCTTTGCTAGGTCCAATTAGCCCGGGACTTTTCTCACAGGCCTGCAAGCTGCAGAGTGGAGAGCTTGGGCGGTAGCGAATTGAAGCCGTCGAGGGCGCAAAAGAGTGGCGTTGAGAGATGCAGACTTGCAGAAACCCCGCCGGGAGGGGAAGCAGACAAGCAGAAAAGCAGAGGTTGCAAGGTTGGGGCGGGATTGTCGTGTGGCTCGCGTAAAGCTTGAGAGGGGCGATCTAGGTGCCTTGGGGGGGCCTATAGGGCCCTAAGAGGTTAGGTGGTATGGAGGCTTTTAGGGGCCGGGGGGGCTGGAAGACGGAAGCTGGAAGATCGGCAGAGGGGCAGGGCGGAAGCTTCCTGGGCTGGGCAGTATCGATTAAAGAACGAGGGCTCAATTCAGGCTCCATACCAGCTTCTTTCTTCCTTGACTCTTACCAGCTTGTCTCGATATTATATCACCATGTTAGCCTCACATCAGATAACATTTCATGGGGGAAACTCCAATTATTAAGACTCTTCACCATCTCACCATCACCATCTGCTCTTCTCACAGCTCACGGCTCACGCAGATGCTATATACTATTGACGCTAAACCCCCATCCAGCACCCTCCTCCGTTCTCGTCACCTGCAAAACAACTTCCCCGAACAACGCCAAGCCGACGTGCCACCTCCATCACCACCACCACCCAAAAATCCCCGCCCACCCGGAGATACTCCCACGACGCCATTGGCCGCATCAGCTCCAGCCCGGCCTGCGATTCCCGACAACCGCCTGCTTCTCCCCTCAAGGTGGGGTTTGGCTGATAAGAGCAGCTGGCCCGAAAGGCGAAGGCGAAGGCCAAGGCAAAGGCATCGGAAAAGACCAACCTGAGCAGGATTCGAGTTCATGGCTGTGGCCACCTGGAGGAATCTTGGTGCCATGGCGTTCAGCTAACGAGTTTAATTGACCGAGTTATATCTCACTCTTCAGGCCCATCTTCCAATGATCTAGAAGCGCAGCCCAGCATCTGGTGCTCCGTTGCCACCGCCAAAAGCAAATCTGGATACTCAAACTCAATCAGACTCGGACTATTCCCGCGCCGTCTCTGCGCCCTCTTTCGGCCTATATGCAAGAAAGACATCATTGGTTGTTTGCTTTTTCAGCTCACGAATTCTGCAGCTTCTCCGATTATCCTGTTCCCAAAAAGTATGCGGTTTACCCTCAGCTTGGCATGTGAATGAGGCACCGGCCGTTATCTACAGTCGATACTGCCATCTGCCGTTTTGCCGAGGGATTGAAAAATCCAGCTTGGTTATCTCAAAATCAATGTTCAGCAGTAATGAAGTGATTGCTCTTGATTGACGGGCGCAACATCTCCGAGGACGCAGTACCAGGGCAATCGGATCCGCTGAGATACATGCTCTAATTTTTTTCGGCAGACTAGCCTCATGTCAGCTTCTCACACATGCGGCAGCAAGCTTACCGAGATTGATACGAGGTACGAGTGCCGTACATTGCGCTATTGATCTTTTCAGCTTGGCATTGGTAGTAGATATTGGGTTGTGGGGTCATGTTCCGTACAGACAAAGGTAAAGTATGCTCAGAGTATGGCCGATGGTCATGAGTCTCTTGTTTGGGTTGGCTCTCCTCCAAGAAGCAATAGAGTTGTGGAAATGCCAATAGTATCCATGGATATTCAGCCTCGGGTGGGTAATGAGCGCCTTGTGGATGCTTCTAACTTCAGAACTTCTCAACGCTACGGCCCGTTGGAGTTCAACCTGTGCTGTTTTGTATATCAGTATTAGCCTAGTGGTCAGATCTTTGGGGAATGCGTACTAATCCAGCACCACGATTTTGCTATTCAGCATCCGTGTCGTGGATAATACCGAATCCTATGTAAATAAGGTAGCTATAGTAGAATATTAGAGATATGTAGCTGCAGTAGCAGATGATAAAGAGCTGGACATTTATTACTTAAGTAAATGCTCATAGTAGTAAAAACCGGCTTTCTTTCGCGTCCGACACCAGCAACTTCCTTCTTTTACAACAACAGGCATTACCTTAGTCAGCGCCGTTCTTAACCTCACACAACTTGATCAAGAGATGCGAAGCACTCTACACTCTGCTCCAACCATCTGCGACCAATACGCCTCCATTATGATAGCATATCATCTTGTCGGTCCAATAGCCATCGTAGGGCTGACCTGGCGGAGGAGGCTGTGGCTATCCGGAATTGCTGCCTGAATACCTGCCCAATGAGCTCCAAAGGTTACCGAGAAACTGCGGCGACCAGCCAGAGCCAATACAAAACAGCTCAACAACGTATCCAAGGCCGAGATGTCGAAGAGAGACTTTGAGTGTGCGGATAACCAAGAACCCGGGTTAGGAGGGAGGGCGAGGAGGGGCAGTGATCATGCGGCGGCTCCTCTACGGAAGTTGAAGCCTGATGAATATACCGTCGGGTGGATCTGCGCCATAAAGGTAGAGTACGTTGCTGCGCAAGAGTTTCTTGATGAAGAACACGAGGGGCTGGAATATGTGCCCCCTCATGATAACAATAACTACGCATTAGGCAGCATCGGGAAGCACAATGTTGTCATCGCCACCCTTCCCCTGGGAGAATATGGGATATCGTCGGCAGCAACTGTTGCTAGGGACATGATGCACTCCTTTCAGAACGTTAGAATCGGGTTGATGGTCGGCATTGGGGGCGGAGCTCCAAGCAAACGCCATGACATCCGTCTTGGTGACATTGTAGTCAGCGCTCCAAGGAACGGCAACGGTGGGCTGCTCCAGTACGACTTTGGCAAGAATATTCAGGGCCAAGATTTCTTGGCTACGGGATTTTTGAACCAACCACCCGTTGTTCTGCGGACAGCACTGGCAGGGATTCAGGCTCAATACGAGAGGAAAGGCCATCGGATTGAAGAAGCAGTCAACAGTGTTCTTGAGAACAACAAGAGGCTACGCCGCCAGTATAAAAAACCGGACCAAAGCAGTGACAGATTATATCCCACTGGAGTCGTCCATCCAAGCACCAAGGAAAGCTGCATCGTTACATGTGATGAATCTGAGCTGATAACACGACCTGAAAGAGATGAGGACGAGGATAGCCCGGCAATTCATTATGGCCTGATAGCTTCAGCAAACCAACTGATGAAGAACGCCTTACTTCGAGATAAGCTTGCAGCAGAGAAGGACGTATTATGCTTCGAGATGGAGGCGGCAGGACTGATGAATCACTTCCCTTGCTTGGTTATCCGTGGTATATGTGACTACTCAGATTCCCACAAGAACAAGGAGTGGCAAGGCTACGCAGCCATGGTAGCAGCTGCGTATGCAAAAGACCTTCTATACCGGATCGCCCCGAGTAGCATTACAGCAGAGAAGAGGATCATCGATATTCTCTCAGGTAAGCTGCAATGCTGTTGACGGTTATTCATTCAACGTTCATCTACTAATGTGCAAGTGTGATAGATGTTCAAGAAACGGTCAATGGCATGGAAAAGAATGTCCATAAATTGATCCATAAACAATATAGCCAAGAACACCGAGCTATCCTGGACTGGCTTACGCCTATCGACTACGCTCCGCAGCACAACGATTTCATTAGCAGGAAACAAGAAGGAACAGGTCGGTGGTTCCTAGAATCTATGAAGTTCCAAGTGTGGTTGAAGACTACCGAACAGACACTCTTTTGTCCCGGCATCCCTGGAGCTGGCAAAACCATCATGACAGCAATAGTGGTCAACCATCTATTAGCCAATTTTCGGAATGACCCGCAAATCGGTATTGCATACGTGTATTGTAATTTTCGGCAACAAGACGAGCAAACGGCCGAAAAATTGCTCACGAGTCTGCTAAAGCAGTTAGCCCAGGGCCAATCACCTCTGCCAAAGACTGTTAAAGACCTCTACGACAAATACGAGAAGAGCCGGACACGGCCATCGCTGTATGAAATCACGGTAACACTCCATTCTATAGCTGCAGCGTATTCGAGAACCTTTATCGTAATCGATGCTCTGGACGAATGCCAAGACTTGAGTCGGCTGAGGCTCCTCGACGAAATATTCGACCTTCAGGGAAAGACTGGTGCAAATATCTTTGCGACTTCTCGGATTAGTGACACCATAAAAAGGCGCTTCGATGGATATCCAACTGCCGAAATCTCTGCGAACGAAAGAGATGTGCTGGCCTACTTAGACGAGCAACTGTCACTGCGGCGCTCGGAGATCATTAATGGTGACATTCGAGACAAAATCAGAGCTGGAGTGCTTAGAGCTGCTGATGGAATGTATGCCACATAGTCCGTGGATTTCAAAGAACCACTGAGTTAACATTGACATTAGGTTCCTCCTTGCGACCTTTCACATTGACACAATCATGAGCCAGCCTACAAGAGGAGAAATTAAGGAGGCCTTACAAAAATTAGGCAGGGGTGTGGAAGGGTTACATGAAATATACAAGCAAGCAATGGAGAGGATCGAAGGCCACGCAGACGCTATTCGGTCCCTTGCAAAACGGACCCTGATCTGGATTATACACGCCAAAAGACCTCTTTCTATCACAGAGATACAGCATGCGCTTGCAGTTAGGGAACATATGACGGCGCTCGACACCGACTACATGCCAGATGTGAAAGACCTAAAATCTATATGTGCTGGGCTGGTGACGACCGATGAAGAAAGTGGAATTATCCGGCTAGTCCACTACACAACTCAAGAATTCTTTCAGAAGACGCAGGGAAAATGGTTTCCTGATGCTGAGGCTTATATCTCGAAAATCTGCATTGCATACCTGTCATTGAATACTTTCAGCTTCGGCCACACGCGTGATGAACTTGAAGAGCGTATGGAATCCTACCCGCTGTATTTTTATGCCGCAAATAATTGGGGACATCATGCTCGAGAGACTCCCACGATAGGTCAGGAAGTCATGAATTTTCTAGAGTGCGAGGCGAAGGTGGAGGCATCGAGTCAGGTGTTGTTGATTATCAGATTTCCAAGGGATTTTTGGCACAATGGATTCGAACCAGCTCTTACGAAAATGACGGGGCTGCACCTGGCGGCGTGCTTTGGTATTGAGAGAGCAGTTGGTTACTTGCTTGAAAAGGGCTACAGCCCAGATTTGAAGGATATAAACGGCAGAACCCCTTTATCTTGGGCCGCAGAGAACGGTAGTGTAGCTGTCGCTGCAAAGCTACTAGCGACGAAACGAGTTGAAGCAGACTCGATGAATGATCGGAACAATACGCCACTATTTTACGCAGTCACGAACAACCATGAGAGAGTTGTCAAGCTGCTTCTTGAAGCCGGCGTCAATGTCAACTCAGAAAATTTCCTCTACGCAGGCACTCCCCTGTTGCAGGCTGTAGCAAACGGAAATGTCGTCGTCGCTAAGTTACTCCTCAAACACGGCGCGACGGTTGACCTGAAACCTAGGAAGGGTATTACACCACTCTTTTTAGCCATCGAGTGCGGGCACGAAGAAGTTGTGCAGCTTCTCCTTGAAAATGGTGCCAACATGAAAGAAGACTGCTTTAATGACCTAAGGCCAGAGTTCATGGCCCCAATGCGGGAGCGTACGGCTATAACTCGGTCGCTACTCGTCAGAGGGATAGATCCTTACAAGACAACACCACTATCGTGCGCAGTATTGTATGGGCATGTGGCTATTGTTAAGTTATTCCTGGATAAAGGTTTTGATATCAACTTGAAGGATCAACAGGGTCGGACCCCGCTCATATTGGCGGTGGAGAACGGGCATGTGGCTATTGTTCAGCTATTGCTTCATAGAGGAGCTGATATCAACTTGACGGATAGTAACGGCGGCCGGACTCCGTTATCATATGCGGCAGAGAAGGGTCACACAGCCATTGTTCAGCTGTTGCTAGATAAAGGCACTGACTTTGTGTCAATGGATGTGGAAATTGGGTCAAATCCGCAGTTACTGACAAGACTTACATCGAAAGGAGACATGTCAAGCATCCAGCGGCCACTTGACTATCTGATAGACAGACCCTGCGCTGAGTATCGCAATACACCGCTCTCATACGCAGCAGGGAACGGGCATATAGCTGTTGTTCAGCTATTGCTTAATAAAGGTGCCAATGTTCACTTGGAGGATAGATTCGGGCGGACACCGCTATCATACGCAGCAATGAAGGGGCGTGAGGTTATTATTCGGCTACTGCTTGATAAAGGCGCTTATATCGACCCAAAGGATATCAGCGGCCGGACACCGCTATCATTCGCAGCAGGGAAGGGGCATAAGGCTATCGTTCAGCTACTTCTTGATGAAGGCGCTTATATCGACTCAGAGGATGTCCGCGGACAGACGCCGCTATTATTAGCACAACGGAAAGGACGCTGGAAAGTTATGCAGTTACTATTAGACAGAGGTGCTGAGAGCAAAAATCTCCCATCTCATGATGTAGGCAGCATAGCTATTTCTTCTCGCCGTGATTCTTTTAGGGCCTATCTTAGAAGCAGGCCGAAATTTATATAGCTATCCCTTTGCCTTAACATGCGGATATTCATATTCTTTCATAAATGCAACCGAAAAAAATAATGTCTTTCAAATATAGGCGTTCATAAAAATGTGTATTCTGTATAAGAACTAGAAATAGCTCTGAAATTGCTGTACTTTAAATTCTATGGCTGCTGATAAGACAGCCTCGATATGCCTCATGTCGTCTAAGACAAGATTTCTCCGTCCCATCACCCAAACGCCACATCTTTCCTCTTTCTCTTCGTTTCTCTTAAAGCTTGGACTTGTCCTTCTTTCCTCCCTTCAGACCCTCGGAGATCTGTTCCGACTTGAGAAAGTCAGGGTATTCAACACCTGCATCCACACCAACCGTATAGGCTCCCTGCCTCCTCCACGAAGCACCGTCCACGGGGATGATCTGACCATTGATGTAGCTGGAAGCATCGCTAAAGAGGAACACCGTCGCGTCCGCAATGTCTTTGACTGTGCCGTATCGTCCAGAGGGGATCGTCTTTGCGAACTTGGCAATCTCCTCTGGCCTGCTGCTCGCCAGGCGGGCCATGCCCTCGGTGTCGGCGATGGGGCCGGGGGCGATGACGTTGGCGACTACACCACGGGGGCCGTACTCGAGCGCAACGTTGGCGATGAGTGAGTCCACGGCGGCTTTGGCGGCGGAGACGTGCGACTGGAAGGGCATGCCGGTGTAGTGGAAGGTGGCTGAGACGGCGATGATGCGGGGGGTCGAGCTCTGGAGGAGGTAAGGGATCGTGGCCTTGATGGTGTTGTAAGTGCCGATCACGTCAATGTCCATGACTGTCTTGAAGGCGTTGGAGCTGATTTTGTCGATGGAGGCGACAAAGTTGCCTGCCGCACCAGCACTGTTGGACTTCATGTCAGTATCGCATTCGCCATTAGGGGAGCAGCGCACAAGAATGGCTCCTCACATTACATAGTCAATGCCTCCAAGCTCCTTGACGCATCGCGCGGCCGCAGCCTCGAGACTCTCAATCTATTATCGGGACTGTCGTCAGCAACCGGTTGTCTATCTCCAGTCGTTTGCAGTCCAAGAGCCAGATCCAATTTACCTTGCGCACGTCGCATTCTCCAATGCCAATGACCTTGGCACCCGGCCGAGCTGTTGCAATGTCCTTGGCCGCAGCCTCCGTCTTGCTGGCGTTTCGGCCCAGGATACAGGCGTTCGCTCCGAGTCGGACCATTGCTCTGGTCTGCATGCTGCAGATGGTGCCTGCGCCGCCGGTGACGAAGATGACCTTGTCCTCTGTGGGAGGACAAACAATGCGTTAGCCACAAGTGTCGCGTATCTTTGTCATTTCCATGCGCGGACGACTCACTAAAGATGTTGTCTCGCCATATGGCGCTCAAGTATTTGGATTCGGGGACCGACATTGTTGCGACGCGACTATGTTCTTGTTGCTGTTGGGAATGGATCAAGGAACAATCGGTGTGCGGTTAGACAGAGGCAGAGGAGAGGAATCTTGAGACTGAGTCAACGAGGGAGAGCGACGGTTGATATTGATATTGATATTTGCCTGTCCGTTAGCCGTTATCCGTCGGTCCAACCGGAAAGGAGTGACAGTGACAGTGATAATAGCAGACGATGCATGGCGAAATCAAGCAAGATTACAGATAGTATGGAGTCGATGTAAGCTTGAAGGATCCCCAGAATGCGCATGTGCCTCGGTAAGCCGGTATTTCGGAGTGGGGCGCCGTTAAAAGTGGCCGCGGCGAAACCGATTAGTCACAGATTCTGGGGTAAAAATTCCATGGAGGGCTTTTGGTTTGGTGAGATGGAATTACTACTGTCAATGCTTCTTTTGCTTCCGAGTGGTTGAGCTTGATTTTAGTTAGGGGGTGGTTTTTTGCCACTGGCGATGCTAAAAATCCGCCGGGAATGGATGGACAGGGAAGTTCGCATTCGCATTTACATGTGGGTTGGTTCAACGCCAACCAGAAGTGAATTGGGCCTCTCGTATCGGATGTCCCATTTTGAACATGGTCGCAATTACACATCTTGGCATTGTTGGGGGAAGCTATTAACGCCCATATATTGTTGGTTCCTCGTTGGATTCACAGCGGCAAGCACAACGAACATGGAGACGGAGAATCTCTGTAGCAGTACACGATTTCAATGTTTCCATTGATGCTTTGAGAGGAAACATCAGGCTTGGTTGTATACCTTAGTAGGTAGAGGGCATGTATCACTGACAATACCTACATAAGGCACCAGACACCATGTATCTCGTCTCATTTGATTTCCTGCTTGCTTTGGAAAGACACTCTACTCACCTGACACTGACTTGATGCTGTGAAACATTCAGTCGGAGAGCCAACATGTGGTCGATGGACAGAAAGGACACCATCTCGTCTGGCCACAACCAGGGTTTACCTTGTTATGGCGGCTCGATTTTTGTCTCCTGCTTACTGCTTATTACCTACTCTCCGTATACAAATGCCAGAGAGCGGTAAATGTGTTGATTTCGCTCTGGATTCAGCATGGTCAGTCAATTCATCGAGCTGATGGCAGCACATTGAATGGAATCTGATGCCTCATCAATTCAAAGGACTCGAGTTGAGTGGAAGTTGAATAGGCCTAACAGGTATAGCCCTACATGTGTGGTATCACCAAGTTATTCCGTGTAGCTGCTCCATTGAAATAAACGCACGTGCTAATCAGGAGGTACCTTGCATTCAGAATACGTATTAGGTACCTAGCAGATATCAATGGATTCAAGCATCATCTCCCTCCCATAACGCCAGTTCCTCTCACATTCAATACTCGAATCAGCAATCGCAGCATGAAAGCATTGATCGAATAAATCAATCAATGCCAAACACACACAAAGAGTGCAGGGTGCCTGCATGCATTGAGTGAGCTGGCACCGCATCTTCTCCGCTTCGGAACCTAGCACGACAAAAAGAACACGCACGCAGCCCAGTAAAACTTGCCGCCACGCCCCAAAATTTACAGCAGCACAGGCCAATGCCAGCCTCATCCCTGCCCCCTACAAGTCCACTGCAGTCCACTGCAGTCCACTAACAGTCCACCACGCATCGCCCTGGCCCTGCTATTCGCCAGCGGGTAACAGGCTCCAGCTCCGCGTCCTGAGTGACGAACGAAACAGCCTTGCCCATATTTCATCGTGCATGCAGCCTCTACTGTATTCTACTCGTACTCCGTACCAACACCACATCAGCCAATTTCACTTCAACATCCCCCGCCAGCATCAAATATCGCAAAAGCTGTCGACACCACTGCCTCGTGTACACATGTTGGACTGAGTACCGCCTGTCGCCACTCGTCCGCCTTACTCGGACGATTCCCATTGCCAGCCTTTGCGCCCGCCCAGCACTGGGGGGTGCCCGAAGCTGCAGTCAGAAATATATAGACTAGGGAGCACCGCGGACCTTGACTTTGTCCAGCTAGGAGAGAGCTGGGGCGAAAAACAACATAACCCAGACGATCTCGATTTCGATTTGCTGCCCGAGCACCCAGCAATGCCCAACTCGCTGGACCGAGCTGTGCGATTCTCCGGCGGCAGCGACGACGACGGCGACGCATCCAACCTTCTCCTGCAGCACATGAAGCACGCCATGATCGACGACGAGGACTCGTCTCCTGAATCCAACGGCGCCGACCAGCACACCATCGAGCGCCAGGACGAGCTGGGATCGCTCAGCAGATATGCCGACGCCCCCAACAGCATCACCGGCTCGCTGAGCTCGTTGCCGCCCGGCACACACATCAATGGCGGCCCGCCTCCCAAGCGGCCCAGCGCAGGAGAGGCCGACGCGCCGTACCTTCAACGTCCCTCGGCCCCCGTGCGAATGCCGTCCAATACGTACAACCCTTCCACATCACGGAAGCCCGCCCCCCAGTCACAGGCGTCCTTCTCAGAGGGAGCCCGATCCTCGTCCAAGACGCGACCGCGGCAGAGCGACAGCCGCTTTCGGGCACAAGAAAGAGCATACGTCCAGACGTTGCGGCAAGGAGGCTACACGGGCGAATATTTTAGCCAGTTCCAGACACAGACCGGAAATGAATCGGACTCGGAGGGTGAGACCCCGTCCTCTGAGGGTCCCTTTGACGACCGCCTCGATCAAGAGACCATCATGTTCTACGGCAACGACGATATACAGCCGACGGAAGAAGACATCTCAATACCCGAGAACCGGGAACGGTTGGAGTGGCACGGCATGCTAGAGGCCGTATTGACGGGAGATGTCGTCCGGCAGGAGAAGAAGCGCCTGATCAATGCTACCGATACCACCACCAACAGGGCGACATACAGACAAGAGCTGTGGCTCGAGCTCCGAGCTGAATCGTGTGGAAGGCGTCTTCCGGTTCAGAAGCGCATGATGGAGGATGGCCGGGCGAGCGTGGATCGTCTCTTGGACGATGTCATCAACTTCGAAGTCAAGGGAACCAACGAGGCGGGGAAGCCACCCTACGAGCAAGTCAAGGACGTGGTCAAGAAGATTGAAAAGTGCCAGAGCATGTATCCTTCTTGGACGGCTCTCGTCGCCGAGCACAAGACTGCTGTTTCCCCCCAGTTCTTGGAAGCCTACGAAGCCATCATGTCTTGGTATAACACAAACGAGATGATCAACACCGAGCTCGCCATCCTTAAGAAGTGGGTCGGAAACGATGAGTTGGACTTTTCCAGGACCAAGCAGCGTTCCCCGGCCGTCGATGGCATCACCACGGATGAGACTTCGTTCCTCGATAGGCTGATGAAGGAGGACGGCCTCCAGTCGCTGTACAACGAGAACGCAAAGGTTATCCTCAGGGGCGATTTAGTCCAGCTAGGAATGCTGGTGCCGATATCCAACGTCATCAAAAAGGCAAAGGAGACGCTCATCTATAACTCGGTCCCTTTTCAGAAACGACACCTGCCGCCATACCTCGACGAGCTGCTGACCCTCATCAGCTTTCCTTCACGCCTGATTGAGGAGATTACCAAAACGCGACTGGAGTATGCTAAGAAGATGAAGGACACGGCCCAGCAAAATCCGTTGATGCAAGATCAGATGATCTCCCAATTCCAGCTGCTCCTGCGGTTCGCCATCAGGATTAAGACTGAGTATCTCGAGATTGAGAAACCGGAACCCGGGTGGGACCTGCCTCCCTGCATCGATGAGACATTCGATGCGGTGGTGCTGGGGGCCCTCAAGTACTATTTCAAGCTGCTCAACTGGAAGCTCACCGGTAATAAAAACACCTTCAAGGAAGCCGAGCTGTTGTTTCAGGAGTGGGACTTTGCCAACGAAATTGGCGGAAACCTTCAACGCGGTAACATTGAGGTTGCGGAGCAGTTTAGTTCGCTGACGTTAAAGGCCTTTAAGCGCCTGAGCACCATGTTTGAGAGAGAGCTCCTGGAGAAGCCCAACGAGAGCGGGCCAGATATGAGCAAGCGATACAAGGCCGCCTTGGATTCTGTGCGCGTCCGCCAGAGGATGCTTCAGCGCTTTTCGAGGAGGCTGAGCGAAAACTACGAGCACGCCTGTGACTTTAACATCTCTCTGGGGCCGGGAGAGCTGCAGGTGTTTTATGACCACCTGGTGGCGTCGGGCCACTTCCAGGTGGACACGTACGGCGTGTTTGAGTCCCTCAACATCTACTTGATTGCATCTCCAGAAATGAGGCACAGGCTTGACGACATTTCACCCATGTTGGCCATTACCTCTGCGGATCGATTCGCCGACGATTCCGGCGACATGTACGTACTCATCATCAAACCAGAAGCTCGTCTCTCATGGTTTGGCGAGGTCGTGGGTGTGCCGGTCAAGGAACAGAATATTGAGATGAAAACCGGGCAAGTTCGGCTCTGCACCACGGGTAGCGAGGCCATTGCCAATGCGCGAAGAACCTTCCTTGACGCCATCGACATGCACCTCGACCTGGCGCTGGAGTCGCGGCCTAACATACACAAGGTGCACACGAGGCTGGCCGATATTCGCAGCACGGCCTACAAGCTATCCAACGCATTCATGGAGAGCGTCGAGGTTATCAGGAAACAGACGAGGGGCAAGGATTGCCAGGAGCTCATTCAAACGTGCTTCATTTCGGCCACGGAGTTCGGCCAGCGTTCACTACTATACATGGACGCTAACCGACGACAGATGAACAACATCCAACTGACCAAGTTGGCGCTGGACTGGGTCAGCTTCATCTGCGATGACTGCGTGGCGTCGGATCGAAGAACATTCAGGTGGGCGGTGACTGCTCTCGAGTTTGCCATGGGTATGACTCGCGGGCGCCACATCTTGGGTCTGGGTCAGGAGGAGTATGAAAGGGTGCGTGCCAAGGTCGGCGGGTGCATGTCCGTCCTGATCTCGCACTTTGACATTATGGGGGCGAGATCCAGCTTGGCCGCCCAAGCCGAGAAGGAAAGAATCGAGAATCTTGTGAGTCAGTTTAGGAAGGACAAGAACAAGATGCTAGACGACGACGAGGCCACACTGGGTGTTACCGAGCAGCGACTGGAGAAGCTCATTCGCGTGGACGAGTTTCGGCAAGACAAGGAGGCCGAGCGGCGAGCACTGGGCCGAGTGCTGGAGACGAACAACGAGGCCGACCGATCGCTGGCCTATCTGTCGGCATCGGCGACAAACGTCACGGTGCGATGGCAGCAGGGTCAGTTTGTGGGCGGAGGCACATTTGGCAACGTGTACGCGGCTATGAACCTGGACACGGGCCATCTGATGGCGGTCAAGGAGATTCGACTCCAGGACCCCAAGCTGATCCCGACGATTGCCGAGTCGATTCGCGAGGAGATGCGGGTGCTGGAAGTGCTGGACCACCCCAACGTTGTATCTTATCACGGCATCGAAGTGCACCGAGATCGTGTGTACATCTTTATGGAGTTTTGCTCTGGAGGATCCCTGGCCAGCCTGCTGGAACACGGCCGCATCGAAGAGGAAGAAGTTATTATGGTGTATGCGCTGCAGCTGCTAGAGGGTCTCGCATATCTGCATGAGAGTGGAATTGCTCATCGAGATATTAAACCTGAGAGTAAGTCCTGCTTAATTACAATCGGCTTTTTTGTTCTGCTCCAGTCGGGAAACGCTAACATGAATCACCAGACATTCTTCTCGACCACAATGGCATTATCAAATATGTAGACTTTGGCGCCGCCAAGCTCATTGCTCGTCAGGGGCGAACAATGGCCGCCGATCTACACGCTACAAAGCCAAACAAGTCCATGACCGGAACTCCCATGTACATGTCGCCCGAGGTAATCAAGGGCGACAACCCCGGTAAGGCTGGGGCGGTGGACATTTGGTCCCTGGGATGCGTGATTCTCGAAATGGCAACGGGACGACGGCCATGGGCCAATCTGGACAACGAATGGGCCATCATGTACAACATTGCCCAGGGCAACCCGCCGCAGCTCCCGTCGCCGGAGCAGCTCAGCCCTCAGGGCATCGACTTCCTCACCAAGTGCTTTACACGAGATCCTAAGCAGAGATCGACGGCAATAGAACTGCTGCAGCATGAGTGGATAATGACCATCAGAAACCAAGTAGTCGAGCCGGCGACGCCCAGCGACGCTAGTGGATCGTCTCTGTCGCCGTTTGTGTCGGCCACCTCGACCAGGACCAGCATTGGGCCAGATGGATTTTACTAAGGGGCGAAACAAGGTGCGGTTTATAAACGATTAAGGCCTTTAGCTTCCTCTTTTTATTCTTTTCTCTCTTTGGTCCGTCTCGGAGTGGGATTTTTTGGCTTCTTCGTTTTCATTCTGCTTTGCCTCTTCTCTTCTTTTGCCGTTGACATATGCAAATGACATGAAACCATCAATAAGCGAGCATTACATGGAGGATTAATGGATTTTGCACGTCATTTATTCGTCATTTGGCTCTCTCTTGTTTATTTTTTCCCCTTTTTTTCCTTTTTTTTTTTTTTTATTTCAGCAGCCTTTGAACAAATATGGGAGGAAAGGGTGATATTTTGCTTCGACGATACCTACACACACAAAGATTGCATCAGGGATGAGAGTCCGGAGTTGGTATGCCATGTTTGACACTTTACATGCAAACAAAGAACTGGACAGCCTGGATAATTGGTGGGCGGGAAATTGACATGGAGGAAATACGGGCTATTCGAGGAGGGGATGAAAGGATATGAATTATATTTTGAGCAAACTACCTGTACCTATCGGGAGTCGGGAAAGAAGGGCGATGGAACCTTGCTTTTGCTTTTTCTGACTTTTATCTACTTGTTGGTTTTTCTCCTTTGAGCATAAATACATATACGAATACACGTTGTAAGAGAGCGGCAGTTGAACAAGAACTCGTGAGAAAGGATATAGGAGGGCCGGACAGGGCAGAATTAAATACGCGTTTGAAGTGGACACCGATTTGCCAATAGATTACGCAGTCCGAGTACAAAATACGTAATATGACCAAGAGATTGGCCAGCTCAGCTGATAACACAAAATCTTGGCTGGTGATACGACAAGCAACCAGACATTAACCTCATAACACGACCCTTATCGTATGCAGAAGCCAGGTATCCGCTGCGTAACTCGTATCGTATCTCCTCCCCGGATCAGTAAAAAAGGGACCGCCAAGAAACCCGCCAGCGCAGCGATGCAGGCAGGTGCCGTCCGCATTCGGCGAGGAGCCAAGCCGGCGCCTGCCGTCGCTGCCATGGCACTTTCCCCCGCCTGACGCCCCGCATCTACGGCGTGTTCCGGTGGGGGGAAGGTGCGACCCCCGGATTGATAAAGGTCTGTTTTTTCTTCTCCCTTTTTTTCTTTCTTTTCCCTTCTTTTTTCTTTCCCCGGGCGATCTTGAACCATCTTGAAAACCCCCCTTCTGAGCATTTTGTGCTGAGGAGGTGTAATTGATTAATTATATTATTTGATTGGAGTCTTCTTTTTTTTGAGCAACGAGATACGAAGTGACTGCGCTCTCCCCCCCTTTATCTATCCATCTTTGATATCCGAGTGAAATCTACACACACACACACAACCATGTCCACCAACCCGCCCATCCACTCCGGCGCCGACGCGGCCCAGATCGCCTCAACCTGCGCACAGCTCAACATCACCACCACCGAGTTCGCCGAGCTGCAGCGCCGCGCGACGGCAGCAAAGGCCACCGCGTACTGCCGCTACAGCCGGTTCCGCGTGGGCGCGACGCTGCTGTGCGCCGACGACGCCGGAGAAGTCGTCTATGTGCCGGGTGCCAACGTGGAGAACGCGTCGTATCCCGTCGGGACGTGCGCCGAGCGGGTGGCCTTTGGGACGGCGGTGACGAGCGGCATCAGGACGTTTCGGGCGATTGCTGTGGCGACGGATATTAGTCCGCCGGCGAGCCCGTGCGGGATGTGCAGGCAGTTGTGAGTCCTAGTCCGGTCTATTTATTTATTTATTCTTTTTCTTGTTTTTTCTCGGTGAGGCAGTGGTGGTGGTGATGTTTAGTGTGTCGGGTTGGGCTGGATTATGCAAGGGAGAGAGCAGCCGGAAGGACCAAGGAGGCGGGAAAGACGAAAAAGGAGAAGAAGGAGCACGGGAGGATGGAGAGACAGCATCGAGATGGCTTTGGACGGCTGAAAACTAACCGCTTGGCTGGCAGCATCCGCGAGTTTTGCTCCCTGCAGACCCCCGTCATCATGTTTGACAAAAACTCCGACTACGTTGTCATGACAATAGAACAAGTAAGTCCTTTCTTTCTCCCTTGCAGCCCGGACAGGCATTGTGCCTTGATATTTTCCTTTGCTCCCGCTTTACGACATACACATCAGCCGTCGTGGAACCAAGCTATCAAGCTAGCTGGCTACCTGTCAAACACACGGCACACAGCGTCCAACACCGTTCATTGGCTAACATATTTCCTCCCTTGCAGCTTCTTCCCATGTCGTTCGGCCCAGAGGCTCTCCCGCCTCCTGGCGCCTCGGGATATTGATTGACGTGTCTTTGATGACCCGTGCGTTTTTGACACTATTGATCTTGGTGCAGGCAAGGGATGCCGGGAAGGGGCGGATGGAACCGACAAAGTGGCGGCGGTGTCACAAGTCTAATTTAATGACAATGCATCTGAAGGGAAGTTTTAGGTTATTGTGGATTTGGATTTGAACATGGATACAGTTTTTTATTTGATAGTAGGACAGGGTAATATAAGATGATGCATGTCTTGGAAGACTATTTCCGCAGTGCGTTGACCGAATGCAGGGGAGGAAGCGTGGGACTCATCATAATGTGCTTGATACAGGCCATTCGTATTTTTGGTTCTGCTAAGAGGAGAAGAGAAAGAAAGAGAGGTAATAAAAAGATCCTAGTCAGGATACGGCAAGATTGGTCATGGTTCAGGGGAACAGCGTACAAGTACATGAAACCAATTTTGAAAGAATTGAAGTAAAAAGGCAAAGACATTCAAAGAAGTGAAATCCCCTAATTTCATCCATATCCCGCACGTTCCCATTCCCTTGTCGTTGATACCTATTCCCGTAGACCCTCCCTGTGCGTGTTCAAATGGTGTGCTGTACTTTGTATGTAAAATATCGTATGTATTATCTATGTATTCCAAATAGAAGTAGAAGTTGAAAAAAAGAAAGAAACAACATAACTAGCCATGTCACACGTCTTTGTTGCTTCTCATCAAATTTGTTTCAATCCACTTCCAGAGCCGTGCCTCATGTTTTGGCCAGCTGATGAATGTTACATGAAATTAACCCCCTAGCAGTCGTAGTCGTCGCCGCCAATGCCAGTGTTATTAATATCGGAGGATCTGGGAGCAGCGGGAGCGGCTGATGTGCGAGGCAGGGTTGCAAACGTTGTGGGGACGCGGATAGATGCGCTCTGTGTGCTAAAAGTGGTGACAGGGGGGGTTGCGCCACCGGGTCCAGTGGACGAAGCTCCGGAGCCAGGCAGAGTAGGCAGAGTAGGCAAAGTAGGCAAAGTAGGCAGAGTAGGCAAAGTAGGCAGAGTAGGCAGAGTAGGCAAAGTAGGCAGAGTAGGCAGGGGGTACTCGTTGTCGTCACAGTCATCATCATCGCCGGGTGTGGGAGTACCAATGGGATTAGCAGGAGTGTTCAAACCACTTGTCACAGTTCCGGTGGGAACAGTGAAGCTGCTGGAGGAAACATGGTCGTTGAAGGCGCCTCCAGGGACAGAAAACGAGGTAGGCACAGAGGGAACGGTGCTGGTTGAGCTGCCCTGACCAGCTGTAGAGCTCCGAGTGATAAAAATTGGCGGGGCAAAGGTGCTGCTTGCGGAACCAAAATCCGTGGGATCACAATCGTCATCGTTACCATCATCAGTGGGCACGGCAGGTGTAGGGGTCGAAGCCGACGTAGGGGAGCTTGGTGTGCTGGAAGCCGACGTAGAGGAGGCTTGGGTTAAGAATATGCCCCCAGAAGTGGAGCTCCTGGTAAAAGATGTTTCGGACGACGAGGCGGTAGATGGGGTGGCACCAAGCGTAGGTTCGTCTGTTGGGTCACAGTCATCCGTGTCGGTGGGCACAGAGATGGTGGCGGAAGTAGTAGAAGAGCCGCCAATGGATGCAGACGATGTCAAGAACTGACCACCGGGGGGGCCGGAAGTGGTAGAAGAAGCAGTACCTGAAGTGGAGGACTGGCTGCCAGCGGGGCCTGAGGTGGTAGAAGAGCCGCCAACGGATGTAGACGATGTCAAGAACTGACCGCCAGGGGGCCCTGAAGAGGTAGCGCTTGGTGTGGGTTCATCTGTAGGGTCGCAGTCATCCGTGTCGGTTGGCACCAAGATGGTGGCGGAAGCAGTAGTCGAGGAGCCGCCAATGGAGGTGGACGATGTCAGGAACTGGCCACCAGGGGGGCCGGAGGAGGTGGTGGAAGAAGCTGTCCCAGAAGTGCTCGCCGAGCTGGTAGAAGAAGCCGTCCCAGAAGTGCTGACCGAGCTAGTAGACTGAGTAATAAACACTCCGCCCGACGTGGTAGACGACTGCGTAGACGATACTCCGCTGGACGCGGTGGAAGATTGCGTAGATGAAACTCTGCCAGATGAGGTCGTGGACTGTGTGGACGACACACCGCTAGAAGCAGTGGAAGATGAGGCTCTGCTGCTGACAGTGGTGGAAGAGGTCAAGAACTGGCCGCCTGGAGGTGTCGAAGACGTGCTTGAGGCAGTGCCAGAAGTGGACGAGGAAGAACTGGCCGCTGGCACAGACGACGAAGCAGTACGTGAGGTAGTAGACGCAGTGCTTGAGGTGCTACCAGAATTGGTTGACCGAGTAGTAGTAGACACTCTTCCTGAAGTCGAGGAGGAAGCAGCAGGAGGTCCAGTTGTCGAAGACCTGCCACTGGTGGAGGCCGACGAGGTCACAAACTGACCGCCCGGGCCAGTTGAGGATGTCTTGGAAGTGGCAGAAGATTGCGAAGACGTGAAGGGGTTACCAGGTGTGCTGGAAGTCCTTGAGGTAGAGAGGCTGGGCAGGATATGAGTGGTGCTGGAGCCGCCGCTAGGAGGAGAGTAGGGTGGCACGGATGGGTGAAAAGTCACCGTTGTGGTAGACGTGACCGTATTGGGAGGTGTCGAGGATGGCGGTAGCCCTTCAGTGTGGACCGTGGGAGTGACATAGATGGTCGTCTCAACAGTCAACGTGGTGGTCGTGATGATGCTGAGTGTAGCGCATGTTGGTAAGATGTAGGCCTTCTTATCCAAGATGTTCTTAGCCACCTCATCAATGGCACGCTCTTCAGCTCCCAGCTATACATGGTCATCCATTAGTACCACGATTTACAACAGTACCACGCAGGTTTCATGTCATTTCACATACCTTCTCGCTCTCTGCTCCTAGAGAGGCATCCACCATGGATAGCAGCCCAGTGGCTGCAAACAATGTGAGAAACCGCATGTCAACTTAGTTCTAGGCTCTCAATGTAAAACACAAAATGATTGAATTAAACAGGGGGGTCAAAGAAGAAAATTATAAACATCAACCAGATACTTGAGGGGGACAATATGTAATGAGTGGACGGCCTGTCAAGAGATTATGCCGGAGACGTTCAGGACGAGGATTCATTTCCCAGAGCACGAGATGGAAGACCCAAGTTTTATATCACAACTCCCAGCCCCTGCATGATAACAATATGAATCTGGAACCCAAATAAGACCCTCGGGATGAGCCCTTTGGAAGCAGGGAGACTATCGGATGGGGATCATCCCGTGCAATAGTGCACTCGCGGTGTACAGGTAATCAGCCACATCTGCAGGCCAGGCGGAAAGGGAGCAAGGGAGCGACTTCGCCCTGCTTGGGCCCCCCAAACAAGAAAAAAACATTGATAGTCAGGGGAACGGTCAAGTCAATGTCAAGGGAACACAGCAAGAGGAGATTCACGTGCCAAGAAATTTGAGATTTCACGAAACCAATTGATTCATTGTGTCATAGTCTGGCGTATAGCTTTTTCTGTGTTCTGAGTGTGGCTGCCCTGCTTGGAGCAGACGTGCCATTGAAAGTCCTTGTTGTAAGACGTAGATATGCAAAAGGGTATCCGGACCAGAGACACTCTCATTTTAAACGCCCGCTGCGTCTCTGGTCGCACAACAAAAACAAGAGTGGGTTTAAAGAAAATTGTCCATCAAAAAGGTGCGGGAGAAAGCAATATGCATAAGTGTGTGTAGGCGCCAATTTCCGAAAAAATTTCACAATGCTCGTCTCGTGTCCCGTGCGCCTGAAAAGTCAAGTGAAACAAAGTGACCTTCCCGTGTGTATCAAACCTAGTAAAAGAGAGAAAGAAGAAAAAAAAGGAAAACAAAAACAAGTCTGCGCACGCTCATATGCAGTGTCATTCATAATTTCAAAGTTGCCACCGGGGCATGCATTCAGTCCTCCCAGATCGTTTCCAGGTCGATGTCGCCACGCCGCTCAGCACCGCAGACGCTCCACCGCTTCCGTTTGTCTTTAGAGCCAAAAGCCATTGTGCGACCACGGGCGGGCAGGTCCAGACTACCCCGTCCTTTTGCATCCGATGAATCCCCTGCCTCCGTTATCTCAGCCGCAGCCTTTAGCTGGGCCTGTTTCTCAGCTTCAAGTGCCGCCTCCTCAGCATCGGGCGAGTCCGGGATGGTTTCCAAGCTCGAGATACTGGGGCTACGCGACCTCAGCGATGTCGGCGTGGAGGGTACAGAGGAAAGGGCCCCGTAACTGCTGGAGAAGGGATCATATGCTCTGTAGAGAGATGACGAGCTGGAGGTTGGTGTGCTGGGTAGGGTCGGAAGAGATCCAGTGCTCGACTGGGAAAGATTTCGAATCGGCGACGAGGGCCGGCGAACTCGTGTTAATGTGCCATTGGTTGAGGCGCCCAATACAGGAGAGCCGCTCCTGTCGGCAGGCAGCCGGTCGTGGTCAAGAACTGATGTCCGGACGGGAGACGTCATAGGAAACGACTCATCCACCGGTTTTCGCGGCGTGCGGACTCTGCTAGGCGATTGCGCCGGACTGGCTGGACGGAAATGGGGAGAGTAGAGCAGGTGGCCCGAGCCAGTGACGCCAGGCATGGACTGTGTACGGCCCATGGGCGCGGCGCCAATGCTAGCAGCGGACCGTGAACGAACATGAGCGCTACCAGAAAGAGGGGACGTTGTCCGGGGCCGATACGGAAGGGCGACCATAGGGGTCCACGAAAAGGCGTTTGTAGATGTTGGGCTTGGGTCTGTGCTCCGCCGCAAGTTCGGTGGTTTTCTGGCCGTCTCAAAATCGAGTGTGGAAAGAGCGTGTGACCCGTTGGCGCGAGCCTTGGCTGAGGGGACGGTACGAAACTCCTCCATGCGCTCCGTCTCAGGAACGGGCTCCATCTTGAGGGCCTTGTGAGAGTTGCATACGGGGGAGGCTGCGACCAACAAGTGATATTGCCGGTGAAGACGAGGTTATCCGACAGCAAAGATACGGAGGCGAGTATGGCGAGAGGGAGAAAAAAGCTGTGAGAGAGGGTGCTGTCGGGGTTGTCGTGACCTTTTTTTTTTTTCTTTTGGCTTGAGGGTGAGGCAAAAGTATCAACTCGGTGGAGAGAAATGCGGAGGGTATCAGGTAGGTGGATATGAATCAGCGCAACAGGGCTGACACAGCGTGCAACGACCTGAAAAGCGTCGACGTCTCAAGAGCGCCCGAGCGTTCGAGCGACAATCAAGAGTTTGCAACCGGTGAGCGTAACGGCAATGGCGGCGACCCGACCTTTTTACAGGTTTTCAAGGCCAGCCGACATTCCTGTCTCCTGAGACTGGTTGAGGGCAGGGGGTGGACAAAATAAACAGCGGCGTCGGCGCCCTGACAGGCCAATTCCTGAGCGCGCGAGCCGAACCGGGAAAACCGCAGGCCTGAGTCCGAGATAGCCGGGCGATGCAGGCGAAGGCGAAGGCGAAAGGACGAACTGTGGTGAAGAGCCGATGAGGATGGAGGAAGAGGAGGAGAGGAGGAAGAATAAAGAGGAAAGACGACGAAGACGAAGCTCCGAGTCGGGATTATGGAGGGGAGAGAGGGAAAAAAAAGAAAGCGCCCCCTCAAGGGTCCTTCTTGTTGACGTCTGGTTGTGTGGCAGGCAAGAGCCGTCCAATTCGGCTGCCTGTATCGAGCAGGTGGGCGTCTATCGATTGCCTGTCCAGGCGGTACCGCGCCAGCCACTGGCCGTTGCAGGGCTCGCATGTCGCCTTTTCACCACCTGCACATGCACTGCAGCGTCGAGTCTAGCGGCCGGCGCTGGCGTGGCGCGGAGAAAGCGCGCCACTGGAAGCCCGCTGTTCGTTTCTGGGGCCTCTTGACGCTTCTTCCACCGAACCACGGGCGAGTCAATGCGCTGAGGGATCATGGAAGCCCCTAAAAGGGCGCTCCCCGACATTTCGACCTGCAAAATAGCGCCTATTCAGGTCGTGCTAATGCAAGCTCCATGTACATACCATATGCAGCCAGGTGCGTGCGTCGGCCATGTACCTCACGCTGCTCTCTTCTTTCCCCAAACTTCTCCATGCAAAAGTTCGAGCACGCACCGCTGAGCCTTATCCGGCCAATCAACAGCGCCAAAGTACATGACTCGTCTCTGTATCGTCCGTAGCAGAAAAAGACCCTGAAGCTTGTTCATCTACCTACATCAAGATCAATGTTTGTTGTTTCGAACAATTGTAAAAAACGCCCTGGTGACATCCGCGCCCATCCCGCCACCAAAAGGGCGACAAAATGGAATTTGGCTAATTCACTGGGCGAGCACAATATCCTCATCCCCCAACCGCCAATGGCCTGAGCTAGCGATGCTAGCCTGCGGCAGGATGGAACTCGACTTGACTCGCTTTGCCGGGCTGTAGACCATTGACCCATTAGGTGCTAGCAGTGTCGCTCCCTTCACCGACAAAGTGCCTGGCCTGTTGGACTAAACATGGGAAAACTGCAGCAACATCAAGTGAAAAAATCGACATTGAAGTTGCCACTACGGACTGCCCGGCTTCCGCACTCCGGCCCACCGCCGCACGTTGCGAGCAAATGCCCAAAAAAAACACCTTCCGAGCTTGTCGCCGCCGTCTTACTCAGCTAGCGTGACGGAGGCGTTAAGGAAAGAAGGAAAGAATGTACATAAATGACATGGAAGAAATCTGTCAAGCCCTTCGGGCGATATAGTGGCGCGCCTTTTTTTTTCCCCCAACGTTATACTAGCCTCTTCCAGGTTGTCAATTTGAGATTGTCAAAAGATGTCATCGTGCCGGTAAAAAAAGTCCCCTTAGCGGATCGTGGCTGCTGGAGCCGGAAAACGCTTGCATGTGTAAATCAAATGACGCGCCTTTCGCAGAGCGGAGCAGAGCAGAACATGCAGAAGATCAAGGCATGTGATGCAAAAGGGGCCAAGGCAAAGCTTCTAAGTTGTTATGTTAGCTCTCTGCAAGACATTCCTACTAAATGCTAGCAGAGCTCACCAACACGCGGGGAAGTGGGTAGGAGGAGAGCCTTTGTAGAAAATGTCACATGTAGATTGTCAAACTCAGCATAAGGCGTAAAACTCCTCCTTGACACAACCAATGACATATTCAGTTCCAAGCACCACCAAACAAGCGTTGCCAAATCAATTCATTCACATGTCAAAGATCAACGGGTTTATAACTGCGTATATATGAGTTGTGATCAACTCTCAAGCTGATAACCCGATACCGGAGAAGAAGCTACCCTGTATCTGCAAACTAAACTTGCGGGTAATATGCAAGATTCTGGCATTGAGAGACAAAATGGCGCAGCAAATTGAAAGAGCATTTACCATAAAAAGTAGTTTTGGTGTAGATTGTTTGTGGCACTAAAATGCTCTGCCGTGCTGCTCTGCCGCTCTGTTGGCTGACGCCAATTTTCCAATCATCCTTCTATTAACGAAGAATTTCATGGTGATTGATGTTATCCATAAAACAGCCTTGTGCTATTTCCTACACACTCCAAGCTGAATTGAGACACGCAGAGTGAAAAGAAAACGAATAAACGCTGTAATGACATATTATTATAAGCCAACCCATCAGCTCATAGCATCCTCCAGCTTCACATCATCCTGCCGTATTGGTAGCTCTCCCTGGAGCATCCCCTGACTGGGAGGCTTTGACAGTTCCCTTGTCCCGTTTCCGTTGACCTCACCAGACTGCTTGATATGCCGATACACCCTGACCGAGCCGTCCTGCCCCGCAGTCGCCATCGTCTCGCCGTGGACGTCCACCCAGAAACACACACCCTCGTGACCATGCACTCGCTGCAGCACCTCTTTGTTCTTGACATCCCAGAGTATAACATCTCCGTCCTCGCTCGCGGAGGCGATGAACGCCTCGCCATCGAGGACACCAAAACAACCACCAATAGCGAAGCTCTGATTGCAATGGCCTTGGTACGTCTTTTTGACGCTACCGGAAATGTAGTCCCATAAGCGAATGCAATTGTCGAGGTTGAAGGCAAGGATGAACCGGCCGTTGGGAGAGAAGCAAACGTTGGTTACGGCCGGGTTGTCTTCGTGGACTAGAGTTCGTAAACACTGACCGGTCATTGTGTCCCATACACGGCTTCACAAGTATTAGTATATGCGATTTCAGGCTCGTATTAACACAAGGTACACAAAACTCACATCAATCCGTCCGTTGAGCAACTGACGACCAGAGTGCCATCTCGGCAAAAGTCGATGCCTGATACCGGGTCGCTGTGGGCGGGGAGACTCCGCATCAACCGTCCAGCCCGTACGTCCCAAAGGAATACAGCTTCGTCATATGACCCGCTGGCCAAAATGTTGCCTTTTGGTGAAAAGGCCAGGCAGTGAATGTAATTGTGATGTCCTCGCAACGGTGCCATCTCCTGCCCCGCCGATTTCCGAGCTGTCGTCTTCGGTCGCCCTGTGACTCGATCCCATAGCCGGATTGCCTTGTCATCGGAGCCGCTCGCCAGTGTATTGCTGTCCGGAGTCCACGCGACGCAGCTTACGCCAGCCATGTGGCCAACCAATGTGTCCATATGTGCCCCCGTGTTGGCATCCCATATCTTGACAGTCGCGTCGGCGGACGCAGAAGCAATGAAGCGGCCGTTCGGAGAAATGCGAACCTGAGAAACCGCCTTGGTGTGTCCGCGTAGCACGAGGCGCGCCCTGTAATTTGGCTTGAGCGGTTCTCTAGGAGGAGTGAGCTGCTGTGGTTCTGGAGAAGAGGATTCTGATCTCGACTGGGTTGTAGACGTGGGCGAGCGTGAGCGGTGTTGAGATCGAGGGGTTCTTGAGGGAGACGGCGTTGAGTGGACAGGCGACTGCGAGCGCGTCCTCGACCCGGAACTCGACGCCGATCGCGACCGACGAGCCAACTCCGAGGGAGGCCGCGACGGCGTCTGCGACCGAGAGAAGTCGTTGAGATACTGCGCCTTGGTTGGGCTCTGGCTCAGGCCACCGCCGCGCTGCGACACTCGCCTGGGCGGGCGGAAATCATCTGGATCCCCGGCCAATACATCGGGAGAGCTCGACCGCGGGGACGGAGTATCGCCGGTCCTTCGTCGTTTGTATGGCGGAGGCGTGTCCCTCGCCAGCTCGTCGGGAGAGCTCATGGTTGAGGTGCTGCAGAGGACGAGGCTGAAGCTTGGGAAAGGCTGGCCAAGTGCAGGTAAGGCTCTGGGATTTTTTGGTGGGTCCGGTCGCGTCACAGGGATTTGCGGTTCAAACAAGCATCTGGAGTACGTACCTTTTTTACATAAGGGGGGGAGCGGCACTCCCGTACGCGGAACAGGGGATAGAATTCTCTCGCCTTCTGGTGAGATGCTCCCGAGGAAATCCTCGCGTATAATTGCCCATCTACGGAGTACGTGCAGCTACTTTATCAAAGAGATTGTGGCGCCGTATTGTACTCGTACGTACGCATACAAGTTTGGAAATACACTACTAAGTAATAAGGTGCAAGTATTGCCACAAGTGTCAATGATATGTGCTTGGACACTCGCCTACAAAGCGCAGCTCAAATCTTTGTTGCCCATGTCTTGGCAGATGGGTCGCCATTGATCTCAGATCCTAGGCCGCATGTGACAAGAGGGTTGCAGGGTATATCGATCTGACGGCGCAGATTATGGAAAGCAGAAAATGCTTTCCCTGTGGATGATGACGAAGCTCAGCATTGTCAAGGATCTTGTTAATACTACTACTACGTACTCCGTACTGTGAAGGCGGCGTTTGCCGTGAAACAGTTCCGTTGTCCTGGAGCATTGGGTTTGCCCCTGACAGGACCCTGTTCATCCCAAGGTACGAGTACGTGTACCTGGGAACGCACTGTTAATATTCAATGTAAAGCGAACAACCCAGGATTATCAGGTCAGATTAATCAATATGACATCAGCCTTAGCCCAACTATTGATCAAAAAGTCCTTCCATCGGCGAGTTGTGCGACCATAAGTAATCGTGTTTATTTTAATCATATCCTGTGTGTGCCCATGAGCAAGAAGGTTATAACTTAATTGAGTGCTTTTCCGCCGTCCTCTTCACGTTCCTCGTATGGTGCTTGCATGCAATTCAAGCCCCAGAGTAGCGGATACCACTAATGGCATTCCGTCTAGAGGATAGCGAGCAATTGAGCCCTTTAGTGTGCACTTGCGTGCCATGTTGCAGATGTCTCTCATCAGCTGGAGAAAGCCTTCTTTCTTGGGATGGACCCGTTGAGTCATGGAACAAAGGGCGAGAGCATCCAGGCTTCTAGAAGCAAATGAGCTACGGAGCCACAACAATGATAAACTGCCGCCATCTTGCATTGGGGGGCTTGCAACGATCTTGGCAAAGATGAGTGCCGGTGAGCATCCACCTGCCTGTCTGAGGGCACCAAGAGGCTGCGAGCTGCCTTTTTCTCAAAATAAGTTACAAAACCCCCGAAGGGTGACGGGGCACGACGGTACGAATATCTCCGCCATGCTCTACTCTAAACTTCCATGGGAGTCAGCGAAACTCGTACGAGTACAACCACTTGCACACCGCCCCTCCTAAATTTCGGCGAGTACCCGAAAGGCTCTGGTTGATGAAATGAGGGCTCGGACGGGGATGCTGTTCCGCCACGCCGCCAGTAAAATGAAAGGCGAGGAAATGAAAACCTTTTACGCGTTTGCTTGTGACGGCGCATGCATGCATGACTGGCCGCGCGCTCTGGCGAATCGCAGCGCGAGCTGGGCAGCGCTTGAATGCACCTCAACGTTCTGGGCTAACGAGGGGCGTTCGATAGCCTGGGAATCGGGCATTTCCTATTTTAGCACGATGGATCAACCGGACGCGACGTGAATCCAGGCACAGGCACCGCGGCTGACAGCGGCGAATCACTCGCTGTGACCTGCGGGGGGGATGGAGCTGGCTAAAATGGCCCCGGAGAAGCCACTGATGCATTGGTCTTTAGTCTCACGAGCTTTGCTGCTTTGAAAGAGGAAAAGAGGGCACCATAACAGCTTAGTTGTAAGCATAGCCATGGGATGAGGTAGAGCTCACAGGGATCCCGCTGCGAGATGCAAGCCACAGGAGCCGCAAATTGAGTGCCAGCGCTTACTGTATTGTACTGGACTGGCCATGGATGAGCTTGAAGAGGCACTGGTTGGTGAATGAAGGAGAAAGGGCAGAGAAGCTTGGACGTGTGTGGTGTTTGCTGCATTCACGCAGTCACACCAGACTTTAATTACCAGCCGCTCCGACGACTGGGATGGCGGGATTCCGCCTCGCGAATCACGGAGTCTGGACGGACGCCACGACGGTCTGAGACAGATTCTTTAGCTGAGAGCAGCCGAGAAGCTGAGCGAAGCTGAACAAGAGCTGAGGGCGAGAGGAGTGTAATTGAGGCTGGCTTTTTAGTGCTTGGCGGAACAATCAGTGTCTTAACCAAGGAAGAATGGAATGGAAGTTGATGAAAATAGTAGCAGCTCGAGGGCCAGAGCTAGCAGCATCGCACACGGCAGGGTCTTTCTTTCATCATCGACGAGGGCAAATTCCTGGCTGTTATTGCGCGATATTCGATAACGGGCCGGTTCCAGCTGCAGTTGGATGGATGGCAACGGGATTTTTTTCTGTCTTTCTTTTTTTCTGTCAGTGCGTCAACGGGTAGCCAAGGCAGCAAGCCTGGCCACATGGATGACTGTAGTCGGTCTCATGGCAACGCACGCCATTTCATCAAGAATTCACCTCAGCCCAACGACCAACAACAGCGGCACAAGCTTCAACGAGCAAAGAACCTTTGTAGCAGCACCGCTCACACACACAAGTATCGGTACAGTACAGCACCGCACCCATAGCACGCCTACACTACGAGTACAGCAGCCAACGTGACGTTGGACGGGGAATGGAGCCCGTGCTCGTCTCGTGGCCTGGCGATACGGAGTAATATCTTGCCAGACCGAAGCCCAAGTTACCAGTTACGAGCCGTGAAATAACCTGGCTCAGCCCTGTCTGCACCTCATCCACTAGCAGCCAATCAGCAGCGGCCCTCAACAGCGTAATTTGCTTTTTTGCCCCTGACGGCCGGCGCCCCGCTTTTGCCGGCCTGGTTGCAGATACGTGGTTCGTCACTTTTTGCTGGAGGGCTCCTGCAGGAACAGAAGAAAACAGGAACAGGAAATGTACAAAGTACCCGTCCCGAGCTAGAGCGTGCTAGCCTCAGCAGCTTGAAGCAATGCCCCCTTGGCCCTGGTCGTGACTGTACCGTACCCTGCAAGTACTGTACTTGCGTGGCTTGGTAGCTCTGCTGTACGCCAATGGTCTCATTGGAGAGGCAATCTCACGATGGCTGCACGCTGGCGGCCTATCAATCAGCACGACGGTATTCAATTCCTCAACTCTGCTATACAATATTGCTGCTTGGGTGCACAACTGTAGGTATCGTAGATTCTCAGCTCTACGGACAGAGCATACAGTATCGTATTCTCTGTTTCAACAGCAGCGGTAATCTCCTTCGTGGTTACATGTGCTATGCATGAGCCATCTTTTGCTTGTAGGGGCTCGGCCAGTCCACGCCAAAAACCCGCATCCACTCGCGCACAGCTCGCCTAACCGCGCTATTGCGTCCGCTGGGATTCAGTGGCTACCTTACGAGTCCATCCCATCATGGAGCGCCTGTCCGCCTTTACAGTAGCTCCCTGTACGAGTACCTGTACTTGTCTGAGTGTGTGCCGGGCGTCTGGCTCAGAGCTGACCGGGGGGTGTCTATTCTCTTCTCTGCCTAGACCCTCATGAAACGCTCAGGTGCTCGTGCTTATTATCTCACCTCTCCCCCATTCCATCCACCTGTTTCTGTTCTTGTTTCTCCTTCACCCACACTCCAGGCTCAGCCGCATAACGCTCCTTTCAGCTTTTTGCATACCAGTCACTCTTTTGTCTTTACGACAACCACACTCTTTTTTTGAACCATTTTCATTCATTCTTCCTTTCAAAACCAAGTAACTTTTTTGTTCAACTTCTCTTCGACAAGATGCGTTTCACTCTGACTGTCCCTGCTTTCCTGGCTCTGGTCTCCGCGGCCTTTGCCCAGACTGCCGACTTCGACCCCGTCACCGTGCCTACTTCCAACCAGGAGATCGCTGCCGGCGCTCCCTTCACCGTTGAGTGGACTGTTCCCGCCAAGTACGCCGCCGACACCATCACCATCGAGCTGATTGGTGGCCCTACCCAGGCCACCCAGCAGGTCCTTGGAACGATTGCCAGTAAGTTGATGCTCTCCAGAGCCCAGGTGCTCTACTCGGTTGTTAACATAGCAAACTAGCCGGTGTCAAGAACAGCGCCAAGAGCTTCGTCTGGAACGTTGATGCCACCCTGGGCACCCAGGCTTTCTACGGCCTCATCGTCCGCTCCGAGAGCAACCCCAACGTCTTCCAGTACTCCAACCCCTTCCACATCAAGACTGGAAGCGTCAAGGCCAGCTCTACTCCCGCTGGACCTGCCCACACCTCTTCTGGCAGCTACGGAAACCTCCCTCCTGCGGACACCACCACTGTCACCACCTCCACTGGTGTCAAGACCGTTACTCTGGCCACTCAGTCCACCACCCAGGCTCCTGTCTACACTCCTCCCGTCTACACTCCTCCGGCCGTCACTGATGTTACCGTCATCCTGAACGCTACCACCACTGTTCCTTGCCGCAACTCCACCATTGCTCCTCCCACCCTGAGCGCTCCCACCACTCTGCAGAGCGCCACCCGTCTGCCTCCTCCTCCTCCCAGCTCTCCCGTCTACGTTCCTCCCGGTGTCCAGACCAGCTCCGTCTGGGTTGCTCCCTCTGCTCCCTCTGCCTCTAACCCTGCTGTCACCGCTCCTCCCACCATCCCTACCAACGGTGGTGCTCGCGTTGGCGGCAGCGCCCTGGCTCTGGTTGCCTCCCTGGTTGCTGCTTACTTCGCTCTGTAAGCGAGAGATGTTTGGAGATTTCGGGTTTTAATCGGCTTGCGGGTTTGATGCCAATTTCTACGGGAGCCTACAGCTCTGGTTTTTACAGTTGATTGCACATATTTTTTTACTTGGAAAAGGGGAAGAAGATTGGTTCTGGTCCGAATCTATCTAGATATACTTGCGGTACGATGTCTGTCTTTTTATGGAACCATGTCGTTTTCGATGTAGGATATTTAGCGCCTGCGTGTTAATAGATTGGTTCTTTCTTAATTGATAATGATTTTACGAGTTTGATCTGCTTCTACTGCGACTTGTGAAGTTACGAGCCCATGTAGATCAGGACTCTGTGTGTGTGTGAATCGAAGCTACCTACCTAGTAGAGAGATAGCCAACGCTCATCGCAATTCTCTCGGAGCCAATGGTGGATTTCTCACCGAGGCTGCGATACGAGTAAAGTAAGCGACGATCACTCTCCTCTCCCCGGTGATGAGACAGACATGGGGAGCGGTTGAGCGGCTATACTAGAAGATGGGGCCGTCTGCTTTGGCGATGAACGACTCAACGGGGCAATTGATCTGCAAGTCGGGAGCTCTAAGACAATGACGCATGATGAAGAGACATTTTTGCCCTGCTTCCATCATAGTGTCTCAGAATTGCGACGCCATCCCTTGCTGTGTCTACAATCATCTTCATACTGCTAATAATACTACTACTCGCCATGTCATGAGTAAGCATGTATCAAAGTTTTGTAGGTAGTAAAAACAGATGCAAGGGCGGTGCTGTGCCAAAAGGGGTTGTTGTGTGCGTGTGTGGTGTTTCCTAACCGACCTGCCTCAGTTGGTTTAACGCAGGACCGCATTGCATTGCGGCGTTAAAATGGCAGCGTCGCAGTAGCTTAGGGGTTTGAGAGGTACCTAGTAGTGCTGAGCCTATTTTTGGGTTGGGCGGTACACTTGTGTCAACTTTTTTTTCTTTTTTTGAGAATCCAATCAAAATTCTTTTTTTGGATGTGGCTGGCTCTAGGGTGGGAATGGGGCTGAATACACGTATGAGTATGAGTACCTAACCGTGAGCTACTGTAAAGATGCGTGTGGATATAGTCGTGTCGCTTTAGTGAGTGCTTTTTGCATGTATAAAGTGCTTATTGCAGTGTTATTGCGCCTTGGTGAGATTTACCTACATAAAGGTGTGAATCTAAATTGTATAGCTTCATCTTAGGCTCAGAGGATGGCATCGCGTGACGACATCAGGCGGCCGCGTAGCAGAAAGCTGCATGTTTTAGTGTACATGTCATCCGCAGCAGAGATGGGCAACCCCTTCATATAATATACTTTTAGTAGCTTCCCGCGACTGAGGTGTGCGTGAATGATATGTGAGAGGGGTATTATATGTGTTGAGTTGAGCGTTGATTAGAAGGAAGAATATATGTTTGCTGTATTGGGGTGCGGTCTGCTTTATCTGAACTACATGCTGACCTGCGCATTGAGAGACAAGCCACCTCAACTGGGTTATCCAGCATGGATCCCAAATTACTTATAGGGAGCTAGCAAAATCTTCATAGATAGCCACTGTTAAACAAGAATACCAGACAATACAAAGAGATCACGACGGTAGCAGGTAAAATATGGCAAAAATAAGCATTAAGGTACTAAGATGTTGGACGAGGGTTGAGAGAGTAGCACACTTAATGTACATATACTTCCTCGGCATCTCACCGTCAAGCGCTTGATACTGTTGTCGCCGGGATATTGCGATAGTCAGTTGATTTGATATATGCGATTACTTCATTACTTTACATGCCTTTGAGGAGTAGAATAACTAGCAAATAGTTCTGACTAATTCTGTGTATGTAGAACAAAGCATGTCTTACTTGCAGAATACAATGGGGATGCTGAGGAACTGGAATGCTCCAAAATGCCCCGCGTGTTCGTCCCCATCTTCAGCTCCATCTCCACACAATATGTACGTTGGAATGCTGAGTAGCATTTTGATTGCCTCATTGCCCGTTCTGGATGCCTCACTTTAGCTGTGCACATGTCGTACTGTCGAGTAACGCTCACGCAGAGATGAGACTACTTTGAGTCACATACTGCTTTCACACGACACTTACAATCTCCGCCAATCAAAACCGACTTGATTCAACTAGATAAACATGGCGGTTAAACATAATCTGGAAGTCATTTATAATAGAGATGTATCTACATCAACACAGCTGAAATGCTTATCCGGCAATCCAATCACTGATGCTTGGAGCTAAGCCATAGCCGGTAAGAGGGGCAGTGAGCGCCGGTGGACGGAGCAGAGGGGCCTCGATTTTTTTTTTCTCGCTCTCTCACATGTTGCGAGACAAAATGACAGCTTCAGCTCAATCATTTCCCTCAGAGTTGTCCCTCATCCTATGCGCCATTTGTCGCCCGTCTTGATTGAAGCGTTCACCAGATCTATTGCCTGTAAGGTTGCCTTTTTCTGTTCTTCTTTTTGCGTATAAAGGAAGTTGCGCTGATGTCATAAAGGGTCGCATTCTTTCCGCTCTGGCTTTGGTGGGGTCAAGAGTCACACTCGTCATCCTCATTTTTTTCTTCCTCTTTGCATCCAGAGGTGAGCAATTCCTTGAAAGACTGTGCAGCACCTCCGCTAATACAGCAATTGAATTGCTCTCTCTCTGCAGTCGCATCACCATGTCTTCTCAAGCTGCCCCAAAGACCTGCAAGGTCATCACGGCCGAAACAATCGCAAAGAAGCTGCTGCTCGAGGTCAAGGAAACCCTTGCCAAGATCCAGGAGACTGGTAGCAGTGCCCCGACCCTGGTAGCATTCCTTGCAAACGAGGACCCTGCCGCTATCAAATATGCCGAGTGGTCCAAGAAGACCTGCGAGGAAAAGTGAGAACACTGCCATGTTGCAATCTCTACGGCAAAAGGTACTAACTGCCTCTTCAAGTGGGTTCAACTTTGAGCTGCGCATCGTCGATAAGGATCTCCTCGAAGAGGACATTATGAAGGCCAACGAGGATGATGCCGTCGACGGAATCATTGTCTACTACCCAATCTTCCCCAAGAACCCCACCCACGACAAGTACGTCCAGGAGACGGTTGATCTTTCCAAGGATGTCGAGGGATTGCGCCACAGCTACTTGCACAACATGTACCACAACATTCGCTTCTTGGACGCTCCCGAGAACAAGAAGAAGTCTATTCTGCCCTGCACACCGCTGGCCGTGGTCAAGATTCTTGAGCACCTCCAGATCTACAACCCCATCCTCGCTTATGGCAACCGCCTGTTTGGCAAGACTATTACCGTCATCAACCGATCCGAGGTGAATGGCCGCCCTCTTGCAGCTCTGCTGGCCAATGACGGTGCCACAGTCTACTCCGTAGACATTACTGGCGTTCAGGTCTTCACTCGAGGCCAAGGTATCAAGAAGCCTCGCCATCAGGTAGAGGAGAAGGAGGGCTGGGGTCTGGAGCAGTGCCTGCCATTGAGCGACGTCATCATTGGAGGAGTGCCCGCCGAGTCATACAAGGTGCCGACAGAGCTCATCAGGGACGGTGCCGTGTGCATCAACTTTTCCTCTTTCAAGAACTTTGACGGAGACGCCGTCAAGGAGAAGGCATCCATCTATGTGCCATCCGTTGGAAAGGTCACAATTGCCATTCTGCTGAGAAATCTTGTGGTGAGTGTACTTTTACTTTTGGAACTGAAGCTTGATAAGCTAATTGAACAGCGTCTGGTTGCGAACCGTCCCTCCAAGGAGACTCTGGATAAGAGCACCATCCAGGCCCGAACCGAAGCCTTTGCCGACGATTGATTTGATTCGACGGATCCAAGACAATAGTCCTTAAAAACGCAGACTTTTCTTTCTCCCTTTCTTAAAAAGACTAAAACAACGGCATATTACTGGGTGGGCCATGCAGGGGGTCTTCACTTTTGATTTTGAGCTCTGGGGGGGCAGGAAAATAAAAATAAACAGAACGAAACGGCTGGTCGATCTCGGCCCGCAGCGGACGCAAGCAAGGCACGTTGATTACCTACAGTAGATGAGATGGATCGTGAAGAGGTTTGAGGGGCACCTAAAACGGGAAAACAAAAAAATCTCATAGAAGAGTTGAGGCATCTTGTACCACTCTGTAGAAAGCAGAATAGTTGGGCCAAGCGTTCTCTAGCACGGCGCGTACAAGTACCTGCGCAACCGATCCGGTGCATTTGGCTCCGTGTTACGCGGCCGAATGATTTGAAGCCATTCGAGCCGCGGAGTTCCAGTACTGTATCTGTACAAGATCTGGCGGAGTATACGGAGTAGGTACAGCACGGAGCATTGAAGTTGGCCTCACGAAGAGCAATAGCCATTGAGAGGGTGGAGCTAGACAATGACGCGGCTCTATAAACGAGAATGGCAAATGAAATGCTTGGATGCAAAGATCATCCATGGGTAAATAGGTTGAAAGCAGGAATTGACTACCTAAAATTGCATGGAGTGTGCGTGTGAGAGACAAGAAAAAGGTGGCATGATCAGCCGTGTTTTGTTTTCCTTTTTCTGCAGCTAAAGTCGAGTATCTTGTTTCTCTTGCCTCAACTGTCATTGTGCCTTGTTTTAGGCGCATTAGCTGCTTACACTGTACCCTCGTACAGCTGAATATATGAAGTCGGACTGGCATATACAACTTGATACAAGTACTAGCAGTAACAAGTAAGGTACCTGTGCTCCGTAATCAGCACGGCCTGGATACGACCCTTTTGACGGATATTAGACCAGGCCAACGGCATCCAATCAATCGACCGAGTCCCTGTCAGGACTAGAACAGGTACCAGGCAAGTGGAGCTCAGGTACCGCCCCAGAAACGGCTTAGCAGGGCCCGGTCGACACGCCGCGACTTGAAGGGAAAAAAACGAAACGAAACGGAAACGGAGAGAGATTACGAGCATCGGGGTAAGATTATGCAGCCCTCCACCGCATTGACTGGGAGTAATACCAACAGTACTTGATTTTGTTTTGATATACGAGGAGGGGTACTCGAAACAAGTACTCGTAGAGCAGGTGGGTGACACGGAGATGCCATGCACGGAGTATTATTCGTTTCATACAATATCAAGTTCACTCAGTCGCACACGGGTATGTACCTGGGTGTACTAATCGTCGTATTCTCGATAGAGTCTATTTGCGCTGTACTGTAAAGTGCAGTGGTACAGGCATGGAGCCCATTTTCCGATTGGATTCTATTTCGGATATTGCGAATGGGAGCGACAAGAAATGGAGTGCGGTGACGGTGACTGTTGGTGGCGGCAACCCGTGCGGTCGGTTGGTGGCCTAGCAAATGTCGTGATATGGGGATTTTTTATATTAACCGGCCGCCTGCATCCAATATCACGCGCATGCATGCAGGCGTGCGTGCGGCAAGCCATTGTTGCCGTACAGTACTGGGTAGTATTCGTGGGTGACGAACCGTTGCATCCGTATCGAGTGTCAAAGGTCGAGGCCAATGGATGGAGTACCTGTAGGATCGAATGGCATCCCATCCATGTGAAGAGGTACCTTACATGTACCTCCCGTCCTTTGTAAACCCTCGGCGTCTCGTAACGTGATGCGCAGATCCAGCGAAACAAAACAAAATCACCTCAAAACGCACAGGTAAAAACACACACTAACAAGGACACACACTAACAAGGCAACTATGCGCATCATCGCTCGTCCATGACAACAATTTCGATTTGACGCATAAAGGACGCTCCATGCTTTTTGCACTGGCCTCTCCTTAGTCAGGCGGCCGGCGCCCTGATTGGGCCTTCTGCGCTGTGCCTTAGCACCTAGAGGCTGCCATTCGCTGGGCCTCTAGCTGTCTTTGTCCCGGTCCGCCGCACTAATCGCCCTAGAAGAGGCCCTTTTGGATCATTTCTCAGGCCCCTGTCCCACCAATCTCCCTCCCTCTTTCGATTTGCGCAAAGTACTTGGATGTACCTGGAGGGCGGCCCGGGCCACGAGACCGCAGGCCAAGGCGCAATTTTTGGCGGGCGATGCCTCCAGCTTCTCTTTTTCGCGACGGCCTCTCTTTGTCAATCCCTTCTAGTATTTTGCTTTCCCTTGTTCTTTCTATTGCTGCAACGGCGGCCTGAGCGTGCTCTGCTTGCTCGTCTGGCGTTGCTTAAACCGCAGATACGACCTCAACTCGGCTCGACTCTTTCTGAAGCTTTTCCCGAGGCCTTTCGCCCGATCCACTGTCGCTCCTTTCTTGTCCCGTGGCGCGCCCGATCGATCTCTCGGAGTTTTTGAATATCTCTCCCTTTTTCTTTTTTTTGCAGTACTTGCTTCGTTGTTCAAGGCACAGCAGCCCGCCAAGCCCTTAGCCACCGTCGTACAGCTCTTTTTCCGTTACCGCTACTCTGGATTCTGCTTTGTTGGGCGCTTGGACCGTAGTGTTGCCTCATCTGAATCAGTCTTTGCCCCCCAGGCTCGGAAGAATAAAGAGGACGAGGGGACCAGGCCAGACGACGAACTCAACAGCACAACACCAACACTCGACTCGACTTGGAGAACAGCCACAGCTAAGCTGAGCCGCCGTGACGATGCAGTCCATTGCCACGAATCGCTATGACAACCGACAGGATGCTCGCGGCACGGCGGTTCCCTATCCCCAGCCTGCGTCTCCCACCTTGACCAATCCAGACATGATCCTGCCCGACTACGATGGCCCCGATTTGTATCACAGCCAGCCTAACACAGGCCCATCGCTGTGGAATAGCGGTCACCATATCGAGGACGGATTCCAGTTCACGCAGGAATTCTACTCCAACCCCGATCCCATGTCGACGCCAATCATCTACGGCAATGGAACCATGCTTTCAGACATTGGAGAGGTCACCGAGGTGGAGAGCGTCGTTGGTCCGATACCGTCTCGCAATGCGTCCAAGCGCTCAAACCACAGTTCGGGTGACGAAGGCCCGTTTCGAGCCTCGCTGGCCGGAGGAAAGAAGTTTATCCAGCAGCGGCTTCAGCAGCAGCGCCAACAGCAGAGCAAGGATCGCGAGCGGAGGATGTCGACCGAATCAACCAGCACAATCGGAACGCACGACGGCGGTGCCTTTGTCGACTTTGACGACTCCGCCAGCCAGGGAGGCGATAGCATCTTTCAGGGCGATGACGAGGAAAGCGTCGCATCTGCGTACCACGAGGGGACGCCTGTCTCGCAGCACTTACGCGCCTATGATCCCATGACTGCCCGGAGACTGAGTGACGATGGGGCTTCCCTCAGCAAGCGGGCCGAGCAGATTCTGGCCAATGCTAAAATGAGATTAACTGTAAGCCCAGCATACGGAGCGATGCTATTCATTATGAGAGAATAAGGACTGATGATAGATTTCTTCCCCCCTTTTTAGCATATGGAGGACAATCTTACCCGAGCAAGAACATTGAGCTATTCATCTGTGTCGGACGGCTCAACGCCATCACCTACCACGGCAAGAGCTCCCACATCCCTTCGCAGGCCCGGTATAACGCCATCTCCGACGAACCCCTCCAAGGGCACAAACGAGAACGGAACTGCTTTCGGAGCAACTTATGGAGCACAAAAGACGTCAGTTCATCCTCAACGTTCCGCCAGTGCTCTTGGCTCTGCCGGAGGCTATCGACGGCCCCTGCCTACATCTAGAAGTATGGACGGCTTAGGGAGCACGCCAGGCCACGGTTCTCAGCCGCACTTCCATTACTACCAACTTGACAGCACTTTGGAGAGTCTAGGTGAGGGTGGAAATGGTGTTGGAATGAACGGGAAGCAGAACGGTTCGCGGACGACCACCTTGGCAAGTCCTACGATGGGGGGCTTTAATGAGTTGGGGCTGACCCGCTCCGCCTCAGCATCGCAGATGCGTGAACTTCAGGATCAACTGAAGGGCTTGAAAGGAAAGATATCCACTCTGAAGGAGCAGGCGCGAGCAGATAGCATGAGGCGTCGCAGTCTTCAGAGCCTTCGCATGCCAAGCCCCTTTACCAACGCCACCTGGGAACCGGGTTTCGCGGAGCAGGGCGGTGACCACAGCAGCAGCAGCGACGAGAAGCTCTCGGAGGTGGAATACGTCTACGGAAACCCTGGTAATAGCGATAACGACCACGAACGAAAACAAGCCGAGTATGTGGCTTCACCTATTGAAGAAGAAGAGGAGGAAGTGGAAGAGGAGGTGATGGCGCAAGAGGAAGAACCAGAGGAAGAGCAGGAGAGCGGAGACGGAGAAGGAGAGGAAGGGGGAGCTGGGGTGCATTATGAGTATCCTCAGACTCCCGAGCCCCAGGACAACTATGAAGAAAATTACGAAGAAAGCGAAACGCCCAAGGGCCGGGCTCTGGCCAGTCCGTTGGAAGTGAGCCAACAGGAAGTAACTGATGGCAGCCGGAGCTCTTCGCCAGCCGAGAGCGTTTCCACCGAGTACACGGAAGCTGAATCGAGCCCCGAGGCCTTCCGAGATGGTTATTCCAGCGAAAGCGAAGAGTCACTTTATCACGAATCTGTCCAGCAGCCCATTTCTCACGAAGATCGAGAAGACGCCTTTGATTATGAGCACTTCTTTCTGCACTCCGCCATGGGCACTATGGGAGGGCGACGAATGCGCTCTGAAAGTGTGAGCTCGACGGGCTCGGTGGAAACGGCTCGTGGCCCAACACGACAGTCGCATAAGCGGAGCAACAGTGCAGATTCGACAGCGTCTATCGACACGTTTGCCACGGCCGCAGAGGATCCTGCCAGTCGTAGTTCAACAGCCCAGTCGGGTTTCAGGGTCTATACTGCGGCCGATCTGTTTCAGGATGCCCGAGAGAGGCACGCGAGATCATTCCGAAACTCAACCGACAGCGACGGGACTGTCTCTAGTCAGGTGCACCAGCGGAGCAGCACCATGACGATGGCTCGACCAGTTAGCCACAGCTCGATCAAGACTATGCACCGGCCGTCATACTCGTCCTTTGAATCAGTGGGAACGAACAGGAGCTTTCCACTTGTCAACAAGGCTAAGCTAAACGGCGGTATCTTGACACCCAGCGGTTCTCCCGATCAACCACTGAAGCGGATTAGAGACTCGCTGTTGACCGATGCTTCGAGCATTTACTCTCAAGCCAGTAGCAACAGCCGAGGCGGACAATCACCCGCTCTCCAGGTCTTGTCCAAGGATGTCCAGATGACGGTGGAACGACTGGTGGCGAGTCTCGGCAAGTGTGTACTGGCATTGGGTGAAGCAGATGGAGCTCATCCAGGCGGCCATGAGTTGTACAAACGGAGGATCGAAGCAGCCCTGCGAGTTCTCGAGGGAGAGGTTGAGCTTCCCTGAACTCGAAGTGGAGGGTGAATTTCTCGACCTGCAGAATATCTTGTGGAGGAATTTTGGAGTATACACTGACTCTGGGCACATATAAAGAACTGAGAGGAGTGCTGCATTTTACTGGGGATGGGGGACGTCGAGTTAGGGAGTGGAGTGGACAAACTATGTAATGCTGTCCGATGCCTTCTCTTGGCACGGATGGCCTACACTTTCGATACCCTTTTCTTTTTTTCTCTTTTGTCTTATTACTTATTTAATTTTCTTCTTCCTTTTCAGCACTTTGCAAGACTTTGTCTTTCGAGCGTTTCTGCTTTGGGAGGCGATGCTTGCTGAGACGAATTGCGATGATGACACGACGGCGGGAGGAAGGAACTCTGTTTTTGGCGACCACCTGGGCTAGCATATAGAAAAGAATAAAAATTGAATATGTCATGCAGTTTTGATTCGGAACGATTGTGTGATGATGTGAAAATCATGGATGGAGATGTGTAAAGTGAGAAGTAGGAGTATAATACTACAAATAAGAGCAGTGAAGTCATCTCGAGTTGGTTGAGCATCAATAACGGTTTAGCGCCGAGGCAGCATCACATGCAAACGGGGCACGTAAGATTTAGCAGCTATTTTTCCCACGAGCTTTAGTGAGAAAGCGGGCCAAAAAAAAACCCACGGGAACAGGACAGAAGAAAAGAGCGGGGGTGATGAGGTCTCGAACCAAATCAGGAGAGAGGTTTCTAAGATAACATAATAATAAAACCGAACAGTTTGTTTCTTTCTAAACCAGACGGAGGAAAGGCTCGAACGGACAGGCAGAACAAGGCCGCAAGAACCAAAGGAGCGTTGTAGAAGAAAGATCCGAACTTGACCCGGGCCTAACGCCTGACAAAGGGACGAGAGTTTGGGACAGTGAAAGAACGTCCTGCGGTATCTTATCACGGGATCCCTGTTCACCACGAAATAAACTTGTTCGTTGGTGTGCCCTCTTGGGGGTATTATTTCTTCTTTGTTTGTTTGGTCTATATCTATAGCAAACTACGACGACAGACGGACGCGCAGATCGACGAAAGATAACACCCCATCACCACTGAAGAACTCAACCCACATAATAAACAACAACAACAACACCAACACCAGAGATCATGGACGAAACGATCGTGAAGCAGCTCCTGGCATCGTTCCTCCCCCCCAACGTCGTCGCCCTCATCGACACACACATCCTCGACCCGCGCTCCCCCATCCAAATCTTCAAGCGTCAAGCCCTCGCGCAAGCCCGCGACGGCGCCTCAGCCGTGATACCCCTCGTCCAGCCCGTCGCGGACCGCGGCATGGCCGTCCTCGCGGAGCACCAGGGCGCGCTGGACCTCCTCCTGCCGCTGGCGACCATCGTGGCGACGCTGGTGGTGCTCAACTGGATCCGGCGGCTGGTGCTGTGGTGGACGCGGCTGGCGATGCGGGCGGTGCTGTGGGCGGCCGTCGTGGCGCTGGCGGCGTGGGTGTGGAACAGGGGGGTGCTTGTGAGCGCGCGGGACGCGGCGGTGGTTGGGGCCAAGATTATGGGTTACATGGCTGTGTTGAAGAATGTTTGGCTGGATGAGTATAAGAGGTATGAAGGGCAGCAGGCGAGTGGAAGGTGGGACGAGTATTCGGCGAGGAGGAGTGGAGGGGGGATGTATGACCAGACGAGGTGAAGATGACAGCTTCTTTGTCTTGGGAGAGAGGTCCCGAGCAGTGATGGGAGGGGAAAGCAAATGAAAGACAACAACATGAACTTTTTTATAAGACACGAGACATGATGTATGATTGGCGATGGATGCAAACATGGGAAGACAATATCAAGGTTGAGGGGGATCATACGAGAGGTTGATAACGGCAAAGGCGACAGCGCGTCTTCAATCACGGGTGTTTTTGTTATTTTTTTTTTGGATGGATGAATTATCATGTTTTTTGCGTTTCTTTTTTAATTTGTTTTCTCAAGATGCAGCTCAACGGGATCGATCAGTTATACCTCCTGTTTTTTGCAAACCACAAAACGCCGTCGCTATGCATTATGCTCCCAACATATGAACCTATCTAAAGCCACTTTTTGTTACCCTATTGATATCCTTTTTGTTTTTTTACTTTTCCAATCCAATGCATACATCTTAATCTGCCTCGTCGTACTCCTGCTCGTCGTCGGGCTCCTTGGGGTCTTGAGCTTCGTGATACTGGATGCAGTCGTCAATGTGGCTGAGGATCCCGCCCACGCTGTCTTCGTCTGTGACGTCTAGCTTGAGGTAGTTAATCATGCTAAAGCTCTCAATGAGGCCTGCTACAGCCCTGTTGAGACGGCGGAAGCTGGCGCCCTTCATCACTTGGCTCTTCTCGTCGGGCGGGACGGACTCGTCGTCTTCGCCCTCCGGGCCTTCGGTGATCCTCCTGCTACGCTCCAAGGGGTCGTCGTCCAAGAGGGCTACGTCGGGCGTCAGGAAGCGCTTGAGATCCTTCTTCTTGACCTGGTCCTTGATCAAGTCCATCTTGGACAGGACGTTGATGTGGGGGACCTCGAGCATGAGCATGGCGCTCATGGCGCTGAGCGTGCCGGCGAAGAACTTTGCCCTGTCGACGACAAACGTCGCCTCGAGCAGGTAGACGGCGGCGAGCCGGATGTCCAGGGCGCCAGATTGAGACAGGAACTTGACCAGGGTGGGCAGGATCGGGATGTGCGTGTACAGCTCGATCTGGCCGGGCATGTCGATGATGATGAGGTACTCTTCGGTGAGCGAGTCCAGGGCCTCGGTCAGCCAGTCGAGGTTCTCCATGAGGAACTCGAAGCAGTAGATGAGGCCGCCGTTGGGGCCCAGGCCCACCTCCTCCATGGCATCTTTGAGGGAGATGAGCTCCTTGATGTCGAGGTCGGGCGTGTGCTCAAAGGACTCGGCGGCGGGGTCGAGGTTGATGTAAAAGGCCGACCGGCGGTTGAGCTGCAGATGGGTGATGAGGGCGGCGCAGAAGGTGGACTAGACGAGGAGCGAAGAAAGCATCAGTCAGTGAGTGAGTCAGTGTTTTTGGAGTTCTTTTGGCAGCATGTGGTGTTTCGGTGGTATGGCATGGCATTGCATCATCGCATCGCATAGCGTCGCATAGCAGCGTCTTGCTCATCCCACTCCCTTGCCTTATCGCAGGACGCAGGAAGACGGCAGAGCCCGGAGGAGGATCGGAGGGATTCCCATGTCGACACGATGGATTGCAAGCATCAGCACCAGCAACCAGCATCAGGGAGCCATCCGGGCCCCCTTCCTCTCTTCCTTTGTGATCAGGCGTAAGCGCGCATAAAAGGCAGAGCCAAAGCAGACAAAAGAGACAAGCCCATACCTTGCCCGCCCCCGCAGGGCCCATGACCATGGCGCCAAACTTGCTCATGATTTGCAGCTTCTGTTGGCTATATATACATGCACAGGTACTTTTTTCTTCCCTTGTGTTATCTCTTCTCCTTGGTTGGCGGCGATTTCTTTTTGGGAAGAGGAAATGGGCTGGGCGGGTTTTCGGCGCCGAAAAAAAATAATAATCCAAGGGACCCAGTTCAAGCTTAGTAGATCGAAGCTTTACGCATCTGGTGTGGGTTACTTTTGTTTCGGCGGATGTGGGGTTTTGGGCGAGAGAAAAAAAAAAACCACCCGAATGGGGGGCCAGCAGCACAAGCACATGCACGTTGCAGCAGCTTAGCAGTCAGATTCGTCGGCGGCAAAAGGTTGAGGGAGATGAAACTTGGGCGGCGGGGTCGGCAGGAATTGGTACAGAGTACGGAGGGGGAGCTGCAGTTGTTGCGCGCAGATGGAGGTAGCTTGTACTTGGATAAAGGACCCTGTTTGCATGTGCAGATGTACCTGGTACTAGTGCTGTGTGGTATCGCTGCACATGCTGGGGGATGGCAGGATGGATGGGGGATGGTGGGATCGTCCTTCGTCTTACTTGCTGCTGGGCACTATTTCGAACGAGTCACTGCAGAGCATCGATGGCTTGTTGACGTGAGATGGCGCAATTTCTGGCCGTGGGCGCACTGCTGCTAGACCGCCATAGAGGGGTACATGAGTTTGGCTGAGGGAGAAGGCTCTTCGCAGAGGTTACCTTTTAACAGACGCCATCTCAGGTACGGGTGTTGGACAATCTTTTTCTGGCTTGGCGTCGTTTTGGGTCCGAGTTCGAGTCACACCAAATCCAATCCAGCGTCCAAATTGGCACCGGGCAAGGTCTATCTATCGTTTTGCAACATACATTGCACGTTGGGCCTCTTTGAGTACACTGCAGTACACAATTGAGTCATCTCACCCAAAGCAATCAAGGGAATAGTGCTCGTAGTACATAGATTGTAGAAAATACCAGCTATACTGCTGGCTAAAGCCCCCAATCCTAGTCCAGCTCGGCTCTCCTTGCCAATCATGGCTGCAATGGGTTTGCGGTAATTTGCACAAAAACAACATGAACCATGTCCGTCCGCTCCTAGCACTATTCGGATTCTTTCTGCCAGCTTCTTTTTCGAAATCCCAACATTTGCATGTGCATGGTGTTGCGAGAGCGGGGTGACTTGCTGGGTACCTGCTGCCCTGCGCCAATCCCGCTGCACATCCCACGTACCCACGGTGCGAATACGAAAGGCCAGCGGTACATTTTACCCGCGTCGCATTTTTTCAAGACATTTCCCAGGTTATCTTATCCATGCCGTGCTTGGCCGCCCCTCTCCGACCGACCACCGGGCCTAAATAAAAATCCAGGCAAATCCGCCATTTTTTTCTTCTCCCCCTTCCTCCTCCTCAGCCATTTCTTATCATTTCCTGCCAGCTCACCTCTTTTCTCCCCTCTCGCATTCTCTCTCCTCGAGCGATTGTCCGTCCTCTTACCTCCTCTTCGTCTTTAGTTCTTCTCTTCTCTACTTTTTACCCCTCCTCACACACACACAGACCGCCACAATGTCTACTCCCAACGGCGTTTCCAAGTCAGGAACTTTCCTGTTCACCGTAAGCAAAATTCTCCTCTAAAACACCAATTCCAGCTTGCTCGCAGCTGCTAACTCCCGCCCACAGTCCGAGTCCGTCGGTGAGGGTCACCCCGACAAGATCGCCGATCAGGTCTCCGATGCCATCCTCGATGCCTGTCTCGCTGAGGACCCCCTCTCCAAGGTTGCTTGCGAGACTGCCACCAAGACTGGTATGATCATGGTCTTCGGTGAGATCACCACCCAGGCCAAGCTTGACTACCAGAAGATTGTCCGCAACACCATCAAGGACATCGGTTATGACGATTCCGAGAAGGGTTTCGACTACAAGACCCTCAACCTGCTCGTTGCCATTGAGCAGCAGTCCCCCGATATTGCTCAGGGTCTCCACCTTGACCAGGCTCTTGAGAGCCTTGGTGCCGGTGACCAGGGTATCATGTTCGGTTATGCCACCGACGAGACCCCCGAGCTCTTCCCCCTCACCCTCCAGCTTGCCCACAAGCTTAACGCTGCCATGTCCGCTGCTCGCCGTGACGGCAGCCTGCCCTGGCTCCGCCCCGACACCAAGACCCAGGTCACCGTTGAGTACAAGCACGACAACGGTGCCGTTGTCCCTGTCCGCGTCGACACCGTCGTCGTCTCTGCCCAGCACTCTGCCGACATCACCACTGAGAACCTCCGCAAGGAGATCCTCGAGAAGATCATCAAGGCCACCATCCCCGCCAAGTACCTTGATGAGAAGACCATCTACCACATCCAGCCCTCTGGTCTCTTCATCATCGGTGGTCCCCAGGGTGATGCCGGTCTGACCGGCCGTAAGATCATCGTCGACACCTACGGTGGTTGGGGTGCTCACGGTGGTGGTGCTTTCTCCGGAAAGGACTTCTCCAAGGTCGACCGATCTGCCGCCTACGTCGGCCGATGGATCGCCAAGTCCCTGGTCGCTGCCGGCCTCGCCCGCCGTGCTCTCGTCCAGCTCTCATACGCCATTGGTGTTGCTGAGCCCCTGTCCATCTACGTCGACACCTACGGCACCTCTGAGAAGACCTCTGATGAGCTTGTCAAGATCATCCGTGACAACTTTGACCTCCGTCCCGGTGTCATTGTCCGTGAGCTGAACCTGACTCGCCCCATCTACCTCCAGACTGCCAAGAACGGCCACTTCGGCACCAACCAGTCCTTCACCTGGGAGCAGCCCAAGCAGCTCAAGTTCTAAGCGGTAGCTGCTACTGCACGCAGAGCATTCAACAAGCGCTCTGCAACGTGATTTACAAAATGATGTGTTTTTTTACATGTCGATTTTTCATCAGGCACATTTAAGGCGGCGTACGGTTCTCAACGAAACCTAAAGGCTTTCCCCACTGGGATTTACGGGAAAGCGAACGGTGGTTTCAGGCGTATTTTTCTTTTCCTTTGTTATCAAAAATTCACATATACCAGGGTACTATGGGGGATCAAACGGGGGGCGTCTTTCAACAAAGACAAAAGTCTGGGTTTATTTGCATAGACAGCAACAGGGTCACGTCTGCAAAACGGATACACATGCACACACTTATGAGCTACGCTAATGATGGGTATAAACAAGAACTGGCGTTTTCGGGGACCAAAAGAAGTTCAACATCTTTTTTCCCGAGTTCTCTTGACCGAGCTGCTGAACATGCAAGTCAGTCGTCGGGGTTGGAAACAGGAGAAGCCGGTTGATCGGGAACAATTTCATGGCTCGGAGAGTTTTATTTTAGACATGAGACTTGAGAATAGAGAAGCCCGATTTCAAGGCACACTTATCGTTTTTCCGAGACCCTTTTGTGAACCATGTTTTTAATCCTCCCGTCCTACGCTTACAACCCCAGATAGGAAGTCGGAATACGACGTGCTAACAGTGACACACGGATGGGGATCAGGGAAAAATCGCCGAATGGATGACGGCAGAAATACTGAGATCCACCCCGGAGGACCTTGCAAGTTATTATGCCATCGTGTACAAGGTAATACTCGACAATTATGCAAGCTGGGGGTTCCCGTTAAGAACAATACGCCGAACGACATTGTCGCGGTGTACGAAGGTGTAGGACAGCCATTTGTTGGATTATGTGATGCGTCATGGTAAGATTATATATGACAATGCTAACGAGAAGAGAGACACACAATGTGGGAAGAGGGGGAAATGGTGATTTACAATGACAGCTGTTTCGGATAATAGTTAAGCTACCCTTACTGCAGCGATGGGAGTGGGAAGACTTGTAGTCTCCGCGTCGAATAGGCGCTCGGACTCCGTGGTGCTATTCCCTTCTATTGTCACACTAATGATAGGATGAATCAAAACGAATTGTCCAATACGTCGGGCGCCTATTGAGTAGCAACTGGGATTTGACATCCTTTGACATCCATGAAGAATGAAGATACGCATGGGAGTGAAAGGCCAGGGATGAGCAGAGAGGGCTTACGTGAGATGTGAATCTGACAGGGACAACTTGCATGCATTTCACCTTCCATCTTGTCCATCTGGGCGGCAAGCACGGCGTTTTTCGGTGCAACGATCTGATAAAGCATCCCTGGTGACGTCTCGTCGGAGTTTCATCTCGCCTTGACTACGTCTTTCTTTCTTTTCTTTTCTTTTGGGGGCTGAAAGGGGAGAGGGTTCCGATTGGATGGTTCGTTTAAGGTGCGTGTTGTCGATCACTTTATTTGTTTTGTCTTGGCTTTTTCTTTTCTTTTCTTCTTCGTTGTGTTTGTTTTGTGTATTCAATTGATGCAATAGAGGGCGTGTGAAAACGTCAATCGGGTTATGGAGAATGAGACGGGGGGAGTGCGAGTGCACGGATTCGGTGTTGGGTATGATGTCAGTTCTGTCAACCTGTCTGTGCTTTTTGGGAGGGCGTGGGTGTAGCACTCGTACGAGTCTTTCGGATCTGGCCATTGCGGAAAAGTTTGTTTTCTTCTTTGTTTTTCTTTTCTTTTTCTTTTTATTCATGGTGGGTGTTTTGACGTCCATATCCACGGAATGGGAAAGTGGGGAGAGCATTGGATTATCTCTTTTCCCTTGAACCTTTATTATATTCAAGGATAACTTTTATCAGAATGTAAATCACGTAGCTCGGTTAATATGATAGTATTATTTATTCTATTGCTCTTTAAATTTTGAGATCAGTACATCTGGAAAATTTTATAAATGTAACTCCTCCCCATTCATGCCCAAGAACAACAGTACGAGTAGCATCATTTGCAGCAGAGCAAGTTGCTCGATACTTAAGGGGAAGCCATAAGATCTTACGGCCTTGGAAACAAACCCACTCATTTTCGAATACTGTAATCTCCTGGCGTTGAACATATCGGTTTTGAAATCTGAGAAATTCTAGGTCCTCTATTGGAGGAGGGCTGATTGGCACGGCATTCTCAGGGACTCTGCCACCCTCTCCTTCCAGGCCCTTGTGCAACTTGCCTGTGCCCAAATTCCAAGGCTCAATGATAGGACCATAAACTGGGCCCCTCAAACCATTGATATTTTCAAACCACTTCTCACGCGCTAGTAGTTGGCGATTTATGGAAAAGGCCACACACGTAAGCTGCCATAGGCAAGATTCAAGAGTCTTTAGCAATACCCCTGTAGTGCAATCCCAAATCTTGACGGCACGAACACAGTCGCCACCCTCACCAGAGAAGCAGACAGCCAGTTGTTGGCCATCTGGAGAAAACGAAATCGAGGACACATTCGAGTAATCTTCCCCTTTTTTTCGTCTTGCTGTTCGTTTCAAAACCCAGGATCCATTGTCCTCCATTCCCTGTTGTAAATTTCCAGTTGCGCTATCATTACTTTTCGTGGGGCTTGAACATTGCGTAAAGCAAGTGTGAACCCAAAAAGAGATGCGTTTTTGTCAAGAGTTACTAATTGCTGGCTGTTTGGTGAAAATGCCAACCTCTCACATTTGTCATTCATCCTGATAGTCCAGTTGATGCCCGCTTTTATGTCCCGTACCTCAACGTGCTTGAAAGTGTCAGGAAAGACGGGTGGGGTGAGAAAAGGATATGCGAGAAATCGTCCATCTGCAGAGAGTGTCATGACATCGTCTCTACCATAAGCCAGGTAGTAATCGTTAAAATCCTGCTCCAGATTCTCTTGAGAGGGATTCCAGACATTAATGCCATTGCTAGAGGAGGAGATAACCAGTTTGCCATCTGAGGAGAACTCAATCTCTTTGATCGCTCTTGAGCGAGACTCTTGTTTCGTAAATTCCACATCAAGATCCCAAAGCTCAATGGTTCTGTTATAAAACGTAGATGCTAGCATCCTGCCATCTGGAGAGTAGGCCATAATATTAGCTGCATTGGAATTTTCTTTGTGCACGCGCTGTGTGGTAATATCCCAAAGTATTGTGCCCTTAGCATGACCGATCGCTAGGAACTGATTATCTGGTGAAAATACCACTTGGCTTCTAATGTAGCGTGTTTCGAAGCTATATTTTTGAGTGCCGGTAATGACATCCCAAAGCTTCACGGTGGAAAATTCGTGGCTATATGCTAATAGCTGGCTATTGGGTGAGAATGCCAAGTATTCGATTCCTTCCTCTTCAAACCGACCCTTAATCGTTTGTCGCACAGCGCCTGTGATAGTATCCCAAACCATGATGTTATTCCCTGAGATACCGGCCAACAGCAACCCATTTGCGGAGAAAGGTAGAGACGAAGATGGCGAAGTTTCGCCTAGCTCGTGCTTTTGAATTCCTAAGGTAAGATCCCATATTGTAGTTTTGCGCAAAGTCCGAGTCGCTAGCAAGGTGAGATCATGAGAAAAAACAGCCTCAAATATCCAATTTTCTTCATGATTTATACTCCGTTGCAAGACGCCTGTGGGAACATCCCAGAACATGATTATCCCATCCTCAGATATAGATACCAAAGTTTGAGAGTCTGGTGAGAAGGCCACACATAAAACTGGCTCTTTATGACTTGAAAAATTTTGTAGCAAGGTGCCAGTGGCAACCTCCCAAATTCTTACAGTTTTATCTCTGCCGCAAGATGCAAGTAGAACTCCGTCAGGAGAAATCGCAATGAATACAATATCATCCTTGTGACCTTCAAGTGTTTGTAGTTGAGCGTCCCAGTTAGCATCGATGTTTCTTGATATTGATATCCAATCTGGTTTTTCCTGAACGAAAAGTTTTTGGATCATTGAGCATGTGGGAGAGAATAAAAGACCGGAAATATAAAGCTGAAGAGGCGCAGCACCAGCTAGATGTCTAAATTTAAGAATAAACCGTCTGGCATCGTACAGGAGTTCTAGCATCTTAGGATTTTGACCACCCTAAAATGTTTAGAACAAATACATCAAGGGCGCCTTGAAATAACATACCTGGGCAACAGATTGCAAATTCTGAATAGCGTGAATAACATCTGAAGCCAATCCTAATATACCCATTGCTTCTATCCAATGAAGCAAATGTTCCTGTAGAAACAATAATACATCTTCAATATGGGTAACTGGATTTTGACTTTTTCCCAGATGGTATACCCAATACCGACATGAGTACTGCAATTCTGGTGGGATATACTGATTAATAATACCAGCATCTATCTCCCCTGGCGCGAGTCCATGATTTGAAAGATTGCAAATATTCTTCTTGAGACTTTTCGACATTCTATGAAGGCATTGAGTTGTGAGCTTTCTGTGAGTTTCCTTTTCATCTACCCAAAGCGCAGTCTTTTCACGTGTTTCGTAATCCAGCAAGAAATCACGAAATGATAGATGGAATAACCGTATTGGCGCAGTTTCGTCAATTGGAATGTTCAAAACGGAATGTAGTGAATTTAATCTTATCTTGATTGTCGTAGTGGGAATGTCAATAAGATTTGAGAGTGCGATAACAGACAGCGGGTTCTCAAAGAGAACAATCGCGCTAACCAGTTCCTGAACTTGCTTGAACTGCTTTTGTCTCCCATTTTTGCCATATTTTGAACATAGCCGGTCTAATACTGGAAGATAAACAGCATCTAGCTTAGATTCTTCAGTTTGGTATTCAAAAACTTCTTCCAGGGTTTCCTCAGGGACCAGGTCGTGATCTTGAAGCATGCGGCACGCAGTCGCAGCAAAAATAAATAACGGAACGGACATTGCGACAAGCGCCCGAATCTTAACTTCACCAGGCCAATCTTCAGGGAGAGATCTGGATCTTCGGATACCATCAAGCTTGTGGTTAATAAAGAGAGAGAGATCATGCTCAATATCAGCCATGGGGACATGATGAAGGACCAGGTCTTGATAATCTCCCTCCACATGCTCAAAGCCCAATCGAATCGGTAACTCGGGCCGACTTGTAATAAATACTCGAAGCCGAACAGACTTAGTCGCCTGAACTTGTGGAAGCAACTGGATTATTGCTCGAATATCATTGTCATTCTCGCACTCGTCTAACGCGTCAATTACAATTATCATCAGCGGAAGCTCATTATTAATTGAATGCAAGGATGATAACGGCTGAAGGATGAGTGTCTCGAATTGCATTGAGAGGGCTTTATTCGACATATCGGGCTGTTCTTCAATGATCTTTCTTAAATCGATCTCGGGTAATTTCTGATATATTTGCTTGGCGATGGTTGGAAAAAATTTATACGCGTTTCCTCGATCTGCTTCACCTTTTTTGAAGAAGAACGTAGCACCAAGAGCTCCTTTTTCTTGGAAATCTTTTGCCAAGGTTCGTGAAATGGTAGATTTGCCCGTACCAGCCATTCCATTTAACCAGAATATGCACTTTCCCTGTGGTGAAATTGCCCATTCACGAATTAAATGAAGGATTTTAGCCCTAGTTCCTGGAAGACATTCCTCGTCATGTTGAGTTGCAAATGAATCAAATGTAGCTCCGCGAGCAATTGATAATTTTGCCCAATTGAGTTTATAGTTGATATTGTCGGTCTTTTGAACTAGGCTTTCAAGTTGACCGTGTATGCCTGGAGATTAACGGTAGGCCAGTCAGCACTTTGGCATATCCATTACATATACTCCGTACACAATCTGAAATACTAACCTTGGAGCATATCGATAGCGCTTTTCCCTGCTACCACCTGTTCAGGGATGAGATGACGTAAAAGGTCTTTTGTATATGCTGCCGCCATGATTGCTGCATAGCCTCGCCATTTGTCGTTCTTGTGCGAATCCGAGTAGTCACAAATACCCCGAATAACAAGACATGGGAAACGATTCATCAATCCTGCAGCCTCCATCTCGAAACACAAAACACCCCTTTGCCTTGCGAGTTTATCGCGGATTTGGGCATCCTTCATGACTTGGTTCCCAGAAGCAATCAATCCGTAATGTATGGCCGGGTCATCATCATCCTGGTCGCGCGGATCTCGTCGTTTTACATAAGAAGGGTCGCTGCCACATGATTTGCAATCTTCCGACGGAATGGAATGTATAAAGGTAGATTTATACAGCCGATCGACGACATTTGGACGGCAATACGCCTTCTTTAATCTCGGTCTATCCTGGAGAACTTTTTCCACGTCGTTGATGAGGGTATGGCCTTCTAGCTGATAAGTAGCCTTCAGGGCTTGTAGTGCAGTCCGTAACATTTCTGGAGGTTGGTTCAAGAAGCCAGTCTCAACAAATTCTTTTGTCTGTATCGATTTGCCGAAATCGTATTGAAAAACTCCCCCATTCCCGTCACCTGGCGTGCTTACGACAATATCACCAAGTCGAATATCATGTCGTCTTGAAGGGGCGCCTCCACCAATCCCCACCATCATCCCAATGCGAATATTAGGAAAGCTGCGAACCATGTTGATGGCAACCCCTGCAGCGGAAGCTGTGCCATATTCTCCCAATGGCAGGCAGGCAATAACAACGTTATGATCAGACATTTTGCCTAGTGCATAATTGTTAGAATCTTTCGGGTCCTGGTCTTTTAGGCGCTCATGCGTTTCATCAAGAAAGGCTCGTGCCGCAACAAATTCCTCGGTAAGCGCACATATCCAACCAACAGTATACTTGGATCGATCCATTGTATGTTTGCTGTGAAATGGGTGCAGTGCAAGGATAATTTGGGTGAGTTAAGGTGGGAATAGCAGCATAAGCGAATATTTCAATCTATTTAATACCCTATTACTGCAACCCAACTTATGCCTTATTGCAACCCAACAGGCAACAGAATATAGTAACAAACCTATTATATCATAGCCTGATATTAAGCTGCAGGCGGAGCGGAATATATTAATCCCTACCAGCTAATCAAAACAAAAGAAGTAAAACAACTTTCCGTAGCCATATATTATGCATAATACTACTAGGTACTGTTCACAATTACGACAGAGTATGATGACTACAGTTCTGCTTTCTGCCTAAGGAGCTTGCCTACGGAGAAAAATATTGGCAGCGCATAATTCTTTTCTGTCTTTCTAGTTCTGACTGCTTTGGTTGTCCTCGATATGCGCCTCGCCTTGACTGTCAAAGTGTATTTCTGAGAAGAATATTATCACTGTTAATTACTGCTTTAGATGTGTTGAAAAGATGGAGCCTCGACTCGTCAAGGAGGATAGAAGCAACTCCTCAATGTAACTGTCTTTCAATTCTAATTGTATGCATTAGTCTCTTCTCTTCAACTAAAAACATGTCTAATATGGCATCTTCCGTAATTGGAGGCGCCATACTATCCAGCCCAGCAGGCAAATTGACCCGACAGAAAGGACCGACCCCAGTCTTGGCTCGCCCGACATCTTAATGGCGAGCTTCTCTTTGCTATTCCCAATCTATATCCAGAAGAAGTGACAGAAGAGGGCGTAAGACTTACTATTTACAGACATCAATCAATGGCCCATTGTGCCATGCCCAGATCCCCGGGACACACGCATCGAACGTGGCGCCGGTGTTTGGCAAGACGCAGACTAAAGATATAGCTGACAGGACTAGCACTTCCCAGAGACATGGTAGGGGATGTAGGGTATACACATAAAAAAGGGGGGGAACCATCAACGAAGGGGAGATGGCGTCTTTGTTCGTCCCTAAGCCATCGGAAAGACGTCCGGCCGCTGGAATGAGATACAATTGGGAGACGCGCTGTACGGAGTACGGGGGAGAAAGACGCGAGAAGGCCGAGGTGGCTGTCAGTGTTTGATGCTAAGTTGATAGTTGCAGATCTGCGGAACTTGAATGAAGCTATCTCGGTTCGCCGAAAATAACAATACCAACGCCATGGTTTAGTTAAAGCCCGACAAAGAACAAGTCTGCATAAGTGTTCCGCTCGGCCAATGCGGCTATTGCGGATTCGAAACATTCTCCGCTGGTTGTGTTTCTTTAGACGGATGGGTCATCGTACTAGAGGGAATCGTGCCGGAGTGAGTGATACGATGCCCGTCTGTCCGTGTCTCCGTTACGTGTATGTGAATGGACCTGCATCATGCAATCTCCATTTCAACATGTAGTTGGTTTTGCATCTATTCATCATGGCCTCTGTCAATCAGAAAGTTCGCTTACGAAGCTATTCAATTACCTCACATGGAGAATGCCCGCACACTTGCATGCATTGGACTCGGCTTGGGATTCTTCAGCTGGAAAGTGTCCTCATCCTGCCCGCTATGCGTGCTCAGTAATTTACCTCCTAACTACCTAGCCAAAGCAGCCATGTTTCTTTGTATACGAGTAGTAGCTTGAAGCCAAGGGGATTAAGCTGATATCTGGTGTCTTCGAAATCCCACAGCTCTGGTTGACGGCGTTCAGTAGGGCGCCAGTGTTCAGCCTTCTCCCTTGGGCCTGTCTCTGTCATCCATAGAAGGCGAAGATGTGGTTGTTTCACGCCCTCTAAGGGCAGACACCCCCTTTTCGGCTCCGTTTCTCTCGTTTCGTTTTTCTTATTTCCATCAAGCCACATCGTTGGCGGCAGACTAAGGTCAGACCAGCGCTGAACCAACGACGTTGGTGCGTGTCCCTTACCGTGGCAGCGGTTCTGGGAGGGGCGTTAAACATAACCAATTACTGCAATTAGTTTAGCTAGCAGACAGACACCATGATTGAATCAATGGATGAATGGATGGTTGACTGGGCTGGGCTGGGTTACAAAGCTGCAGAAATTGAGATCTAAGATGACGAAAGTTTACTTGCCACACTTGTTACTTGTCAGTGTTGATGTCGATGATCTTTCTTAGTTATCGATCTAGAGCGGATTGTCTGGCAATAGCTCCGTATTCTGATTGACCCCGATCCGCCGGGCCGGCAAATACGATGCCCCGGCCCAGCAGCTGGGATCAGAGGACGACACCGTCATGGTCAGTGCATGGGCCGTTTTTTTCTTTTCTTTTTCTATTTCTTTTCTTTTTTTGACCCATTGATGATGTAAAAGAGGCCAATAAGACGTAGCGAGCTTGAAGGAGTGGTTTGATGGGGTGCTATCCGAACGCAACGATCAGTGAGAGGGACGAGGGACGAGGGTCCGCAGAGGGCGTGTGAGTACTAGCATGAGGGAGAAGAATACCAAGAGCTATTTGCGATTAGATCCGAGAGCGGTTATGCACGCACTGATTGATGTCTATGAGTACAAGTATGGAGATCTCATTGTTGCAAAGAAGAGCCGGAGTTGAAGTTGTAAAGATCAAGTTGAGGCCTATAGCATGTTACTCATTGCATCAAGTCTGTGGAATACAACTGAGGGTCAGTTATTTTGATCTTGGAATGTGGCAATGTTCGCATATAGAACAGATAATTCGCACCTACTTACCCGTAATTTGGCAATTAACCAGTCATGAGATTCTCTTTTTCATCGCCCCCGTTGAGATTGACGCATTTGCCGCTGTATTATTGTGACTCTTTCATATATGGCCCATTCTCATTGCTATTCATGACAACACGCTGAGGCCATGCTTGATCCAACAAGAGCAAGATGAAAGTAGCCACTGGGCAAGCCTCGCACAATGGACATCTCTTCGCTTTCACATAGTGGACAATACAACCCACAGCGCAAAAGATCTCTGGGAAGGAGGAAATTTCTGGGACAAACAGTCATCATTGTCGCTTGGCAGTTTGCATACCATATCCACATCTTTCATTCACCAGGGCATTCGTTGATTGCGAAAAGAAAAAAGTAAGAAAATCCCAGTGGCAGTGGAGAATATCACGGCGGGGCATATATGTTGCATCGCAAGATCTTTCATATTCATTGTCAAGAATGCGCAAGATGCACACACTGAATGGAGAGGTTACTTCGTTTGTCGCATTGCAGGCCCAGGCCAAAGCGTGCCACGCGACCACGTCAATGACCGTGAATCTCGGATCTCTTATTCTTTCACACCGGACTCCACAGGTCACGGAGCACATAGACGGCCTTCCTCATGTGCGCGTGTTTGCGTTGTCCCGTGCTTTCTGTTGTGGAAGAGGACGTAATTATGGGCATATGTATCGACTGATGTGTTTGATTCAGTCCTCGTAACAATAGCGAGGGCAAGAAGAAAAAAGAAAAAAGCACAAATTTCATCGCAGATACGACATTGACGGTGGTGGAAGTCTTGGCGGTTCTGGCAATTTGATGCGTAAACAAACAACGTCTGCGCTGTGTGGATATTCTCTGCTTTCCTACTCCGCAACGCATTCAGACAAAGAAAGGCTCTCATTCGATTTCGATACACAGAATTGCGATAGGCACAGCGTCACTCTAGGCCAAGTCTAACTTGGATTGGCAGGACGAGGATGGCCAAGCTTTTCCAACTGGCTGGTAATCAAACGGGCATGCATTAGTCGAGAGAAGCCCCGAGGAAGAGAGAAAAAGCAAAAGCAAATAAGATGGCGGAAAAGGCCTTTCCTAGCCCAAGATGAAGTAGTCTGGCCTACGCCGGCTCTTCGGCCTGTCTGGCGGCTTCCGACCGCACTGGGAAGCGAGCGACAGGAGCTGAAAGTCGCCGGGATGGTGGCTGGAAAGTGTTGCAATTATTTCCTTTTCAGTATAGTGTTAGTGTCGTGTAGGCTGGATAGCGCTGGGAACGGGGTGGGCGTAACGGTTTTGCGGCTATTGATGACGAAGGAGGGAGGATGAATTCATTTCTGGATGGAGGGATCCATTCGGATTCGATTCGGGTTGTGGGAGAAAAGAAGTTGGCGGTGGAATGAAGATGAGGTAGGGTTGAAGATGATGGTGGGAATAAGCTTGGCGCAGTAGGAAATAAGATTACCTATGATTGCGTGGGGAAGCTGAAAAGGGAATATTTCGAGAGAATCACACAATGCAGGAGAAGAAGAAATGATAAGAAAGAGAAACAGCATTGGCGAATCAACATGTACGTGCAATAGTTCCTTCTATTATCATTATAACTTGAGTATTGCAGTATTGAGGTGAATAAATGGCAAGTAACAAAGTCCTTTACGAGTCAAGGCAAGAGGAAAAGGAGTCAAGCAGGTTACAAGCGAGGCTCGCGAAGAGGAAGAGGAAGGCATCCCGAGTCTAGAACATGCCACGATGGGCAGCTTCCTCAAGCAATTCGCCTTTAGACGTTTATCCTCGTGCTTTGTCGGCCCTTCCTGCCGTGTCGCGATGCCGAACCTTACTGCAACGAGTAATGTCAACGCCCAGCCGCTTCCTTTCATCTGCCGCTGCGCTCCTTCTCTCTGCAGGACGGAGTAGACTCTCAAGATACCTCCTTCTCCAAGCCGCGCCTGCTGCAGCTACAGAGTAGTGGCACAGTAGTGTTACTGCAGAATATGGCCAGGGAAGGAGAGATCGCCCGCATCGGCGACTCGCCCCGCAATGTCCGGGTCCCGGGACGGCGGGCGCTAAACCGCTTCGGCACGACAATACGGACAACAATAGCAAGAGACAATAGCAAGACAAAAGCCGGCTAAGACATCCAATCCGCACCCCCTCAATTTCTTGCCTCACCACACACAAAGCCTTTCACGCGATACACACGCCTATTGAATCTGTCGCGCCACAATACCCAGACAATACGCTGGGCCGGCCAAGTGCATGCCGCAGCCAGCAATTCACCCGCCGCTGGTAGTTGGCCGACAGCGTACAGTTATTCGCCGAATGCTTTGCTCGGTGCTTGGTGCTTGGGACTCGCAATTTGTACCAGGTCTGTGTTCTGGGCGGATGGATCATTCAATGGACCTCGCTCGCTCGATTGCCGTGACAAACCTTGCACTTCTAGCTTGGCTCTCGCATTCCATTCCGCCATGACATGACGGCACGACAGCCGGCCGCCCCCTCCACGCACAAACGCAGCTTCTCCCTTGCAGACAGCTAATCCAATAGTGGCATCTTAGATGCATCTTTGTCAGTCTCGTGCATACAACGTACAGCTCTGCGATCCAGTCCCTTGGCAATGGGAGCCGGATCCAAGTACCTCCCAGGGAACCACGTGTGCAATTCTTATCCTACCAACGCCTTGCTGTTGTTGCTGCGATTGTTGTCTCGTGGCATTCCTCCCAACAGTCGACCGATATCCGTCGACAGACAATATGATACGTTGCAACAGCCGCCCATGTCAAACACACAAAGATACTTTAGAGCTTGTTCAGAGTATCGTGAGAGACAATCCGAACCCCGAATGCGCCAGAAGCGGCCCCCCTCCCTTCTTCCCGCAACTCATTCAAACCGGAGGTTCAGATCCGCAAGAAAAAATCAAACAGTGGAAAAAGAATTATGTGTACAGCAACGGAGCTCAGCCGACATGGTGACGGCCTGCCAAGAGCTGTGCTGGACACTTGTAGATCACACACCCCTCCATACCAGACCGTCGGACAGAATCAAAACGGGGGGCGTGTAGCTTTTGGGCTTTTGCTGTGTGGTGTACCACCGGCCTGGGTGCGCTACGCGGCATTTGCGCTCGGGTCGGGGGCAGCAAGCAGGGATAAACGCTTCTCGGTTGACTTATTCCAGGATTGCATTTGACGTTGATTGTGCTCTGTGGCCACGGCCCTGTGCAAGCGGATGCCGTTTTCTCTGTGTGTGAGTGAGTTGTGTGTATCTGTGCGCTCCCATCTAAGGCATATGTCCGTCCCTCTTTTTACCTAATTCCTCCCAACAGCGGAGACGGGACGCAGCAGTGGGTGCGTGTAAGTTAACCGCGGAGCCACGAGTAACCAAAAAGGCAATGATATTGTTGCTAGCGGAAGATTACATGACAAGCGAGGCGTCGTGGGCCAAGGCCACAAGACAAGCCACTTGCAAAAAGGCGCACGG